>NC_041062.1:11290130-11982379 GCF_900634775.1 Gouania willdenowi | reverse complement strand
GAGGAAGGGAATTCATTGTTACAACTTTGCTAGAATGATCGTGGGCCTGCGTGTTGCTGATAGTGAGGTTTGCTGCGTGTGGGGCAACGTTTGGGACTATGACAAACGGCTCTTTATGTCCTGATACATTTCAACCTTTATACTGTGATGCGATGCTTTTATTTTGAAAGGAATTATGATATCAGGTTAATAATGGAAAGCAGACTCTCAATCATCCGTTCCATTGTTTTCCCAAATGACATCTTTTTATTGGCTTGTTTTAATCAGTGTACCGCAACTGACCTTATGTCTTTACAACTTGCTCATTGAACGATAAAGAGTATCTTCCCCAGGGTCGGATCTTATCTGGAGCTGCAGCAATGCACATGGGCATTATTGCAGTCAGTTCATTATTGGCTATTGTTATTCAGCCGAAGTCTGTGAGTAACATTATGATCATTACTCTCCACTTCAGCCAGGAGCAGTCTGCGTCACCGCCTGCATCTGAACACTGAATTGTTTATGAGTTTATCAGTTCATTATAGTCATTAGGTAATAGAGCTGGGCAATATATCGTGATTCAAGACATATCGAGTTTTCTTTTTCGGCAATACAGAAAATGGCGCCCATATCGAGATGTATCCATATTTTTAACTTTTACAATCACAGTAGAAATCACATTTAATATTATTCCTACAGTACAGTTAAAAAGTGTCTTTCTTTACAATTTATCCATATTTCTGAGATATATATTTTTTATAGGTTATTTTGTATTAAAATACTAACCCAGACCCTTCCTCTCACTCACACATGCTGTCCATTATAGGAGAAAAAGCCCAGAGTGGCACATATTGTGCAGCTGTTTGTTAATAAATGTGCCTGTGTGGATTTTTTTCATCCGCAAATTTAACCCAGGATTTTATTGAGTTAAAAATATTGAGATTTATATTGTGTAAAGCCATTTTGAGAAAAAATATCAAGATACGAGTTTTGGTCCATATTAGGAAATACTTATAAAGTGTTTTACTGAATTGCTGTGGTTATATGACAAAAATGATGTATACATTTATGACTAATTTCTCCTCTCGTGTGTTAAAACGTTCATGTATTTCATGGCTTCCTCTGTCGGCTTTTCACACATTTGCATGCAACTTCTTCTTTTTTTTTTTTTTTTTTTTACAGATTTTTATTTCAGGGCAGATGAATGTCAGTAGATCCATTATCCTTTAACTGAACTCCCCAGAGTGGGAGAAGGAGATAGAGTGGATGAAAATGGCTCTACAGATGGATGTATGTATGGCTGGAACGTCTACCCTATGACGTACTCCTGCTAACTGTCACTTTCAGTCCTTCATAAATTATTCACACGTTGTTTCTTCACTTCAGAGTTGCCGCCTGATGAAGAATCTCACACACCTCACACTTCATTTTTTTTCTATATAATAAACCTTGACATCAGCAGGACTTGACCTTCATCAATCCCTTTTAATGTAGAAAGACGGATCCTTTCTAATGTATTTTTTTTTAGATTTGTGCTGTTTTATTGATGATTGCTTGGTTTATTTGTTTACTCATTTAATTGCAAGTTATGCTCAATTATCAAGGCAAAACTTTGACTTTTTATTATTTTATCACCAACTTTAATTCATTTTATTCCTAGATATGGTACTGTTTAGATGGTTATGCACACATACACCTGTGTGGTAAAGGGATAGTATTGCCAACAATAAAAAAAAAGTTGTTGAGAGAATTATGTACATTAATTTTACTTTACATTGTTATTATATATTCATCTATGGCTCTTCCAAATGTATTCGTAACATCTACTGTATATGGTTAAGCCGAGCGTGTTGTAAACGCTCGATTGTGATTCTTTGTATTTGCGTGGCTAACGCTGCAGAGCAGTTTGCTCTATGGAGGGTAAGAGGAGAGTGATAAATGATCCATCCACAGAGAGCAGGAGATAAAAAAGAGGTGGGCTGTTTGCCAAGTGTGTTAGAGGTCCTTTGGTTGATGTCCTCCAGGGCACATACACACTCAAACAAATGCATTCAAATGCAAGCTCAAATAGTGTCTAGACTGCTGGGTTATAACCTGAAATATGCTTCGCCAGCACGTCACCACCTTCAAAAATGTATTATTTCAATAACTTGAATCATTTGTCGACTGTTGTGTATTTCTGTGAGGGATTGGGACAGCTGATTAAAAAAAAAAAAACATGTATAAAATGTGATGCTGTGACGCATTAAACAATTTTACTTTCTTCATTGCAATAATCAGTTGTAAGGAAATACCTTCTTATTTAAAAAAAAAGCACATATTTGCTGTCAAGATGAGGAAAAATCAGTAATTCATTTTGCAAAGAGTCCCATTGATTGAAAAAATAATAGATGGACAAATCAGGTGTGACTGTTTTACTATAGATGTAGTGGAACAAGGATAAACCAAGCCATCTGATGACGCTATGGTTCCACCTTACGAGTCTGACTCACTACTTTGAACCAGTAGTTGATGGTTATTGCATTTCCTAAGGCCTGCACAGTGAGGTGGTGAAAAGACAAAACTCTCAACCTTTTACTTTTTGCTTTGGATGAGAAATAACGCATAATGGATTTTTGTGAGACCACTGGTTAATATTTGCTCTGTGTATATTTAAGATATCTTAAATAGGGGTTGAAATGGTTGTTATTTTAGTTAAATTAAATGGTAATATACCCAGTTTATATGTAAAGTCTCAACTGGAGTCTAGCTAGCCTAGCTATACGGATGATTTGGCAGCCTATATATAAATCAAGTGAAATAAATATAGTTACAATTTTAGCAATGACCAAGCCATTAATACAGGTAATGAATGGAGGACAGAGGAGCCTCTTAAAGGAGAAGTTACAGGTCTGTGAGAGCCAGAAATCTTGCTTGTTTGTAGGTGACCAAATACTTATTTACCAAGGGATTTTCCAATTCATTCATAAAAAATCCTACAATGTGATTTTCTACATTTTTTTTCTTCTCATTTTGTCTCGCATAGTTGAGGTATACCTATGATGATAATTACAGGCCTCTCTCGTCTTTTTAAGTGGGAGAACTTTCACAATTGATGGCTGACTGAACACTTTTTTGCACCACAGTACAGTGTGTTCTCTGCAAGTATAACAGGTCGGGACTTCAATTGTGCAAAACTATCTTATGTTGCGTAATAATCAATATATAATAAAGGGAAGTGCATGTCGGATAAGTGACTACACTGATTAGGCACAGCTGAAAAGGCGAGTGACGATTGTAAAAGGGGTGCAACAGTAGGAGGATGGCGTGCTGAATATTGACAGGCTGTCAAATGAATTTGTTTCCTCCTGATGAGCTTTGGCACTCCTGTTGTCACCTCCACACATTAGCATGCTCATCTGTGAACCCACCCCTCCCTCCACCTTTCCGCGCGTTGTACTGTAGAAACTTTTTTTTTCCCCTGATGCAACATGCAAACCCTCATACACACAGAGAACATCCTACAACAACGACGCACATATGGTCACAAATCTACACTTTCTTTCACCACTGGCCCTCGGTTTGGGGCGGGGGGTGTTAGAAGTCTGTTGGCAGAAAGGATGGAAAGATAGAGGCAGGACTATCGACAGCATTGCAAGAGGAAAAGTTAAGAAGGGAAGATGTGGAGGCAGAATGGGGCAGTCCATCATGCTGTCATTGGTGTGCAGCTTTAGCCTTAGCAAGGAATAAAGAGTGTTTTTAAACGGCGCTGCGAGGTATACAGCAAAGATGAGTCGGATAAATGACTTCTCTTTTTCATTCACAGAGCCCAGGAAAATCCACAGGGTCAGTGTGTGCACGTGTGTGTACGTGCATGTGTGTGTGTGTGTGTGTGCGCAGTATGAGAAATAACTAGTCCTAAGTGGTAATCTCTGACTTTTTCCTTGTGAATGTTAGCAAAGCTCCGGTGTTAGCTTGTGCAGCCTGCGTTGCTCCCGACACTTTAACATATTGTCATTTTTCGGCCTGTCGCTCCTTTTTATTTCCCCCCTTCTGAGTGTGAAAAGTCATGTATTTCAGAGGGAGGCATATGAAGACCAACAATGGGTCAGAAAATATTGAATAAGAAGTGAAAGGGCCTGAATGACAATAGGTCAAGGCAGAGGGTGGAGGCTGATGATGTGGATGGGGGTGGAGCAGGTTGATGATAGATCTTTACTGGTTAAATATTATCAGGGTTCTTTTTTCATGTATCCCCACCCCCCTGCCTGTCCTGGTATCACACAGAGAATGGTAAGATGTGGTCAGCTAATGATCTGCCCCTTCCAGCCATTCACTTTTTGTGTCAGCCGATTCACTCTTGAGCGCCTCCCCTCTCCATGAGTTCACAACACAGATGGTTTGAGTTGCCATGGTGACTGCAACATCAGTCTGGAGTCAATCAGGGCCTCAGAATCCCAGAACTATCAAACGTAGAGAGTCTAGATTGAATGGGACAGATTTTAAATAGCAAAGAAGGAACTTTCTGAAGCTTTCAGGAAGTTAAAGCGTCTTTCTTCCTCTTCTTCTTCATCCTTTTTCCCCCTGTAATCTTTGATTCTCTCATATTAGATCTGCTTATTTGGTTTCTTCAGATCTGTAGTGGTTTCTTACATTTGTCCTAACAATCTGTTTTTCAGTGTAGGCCTAATGGATTAAAGAAATAAAGATTATTTGCTCAAAATAATATGTAAAAGCTTGAAAGTGCTACTAGAAAGTATATTTTGATCTCCACTGTACACCTTCAGTTCATGGAGATTGTCGGTAAAGTTTCGCACATTGCATTGTGAGATGTAGAGTTCCGTGAACTGATTTTTACTTCATTCTTATCGTGATTTATTTTGTCTATCGCAAAAACTCCACCAAAGTCACTTCCCAACACATTTCTGCTGTTTTCAAGGACTGAAAGTTGCAGCAAAATAATGGAGTATGTTGATTTTTGGGCCTACGTGGAAAAATCGGAATCAGGCCAAAATTGAATGTGTTGTGAAGTGAGGAGATATTAGGGGAATACCTGGAACAAACTAGAACAGAAATGGTGTCAAACGATTCAGTGTTGTCCTTGTCTGGCGAAGAAACACAAGAAATCAAGGTACGAAGTAAGTAAAAAGACTTCCGACAATGTCAAAAAGAACAAATGATGTTTGTTTCATTGATCTATGAGACCTACACTGTGTCTTTATCTGATAAGAAAAATATCATCTCCATCAGCTTTAAATCTTCCAGTTTGTCATACTTTAGATCGTTGAAAGATAAAATGATGTAACAGTGTTCAGAAAGAACTCAACCGTTTCTCAGTGCTGAGGGAAGTGTATTTATACTTTGGCATTATAAAGATTCCTGTGATGTTTGTCATGTTTTGTGTTCTTGCCTTGTTTCCAGTCGTGTTTCTTTTCTAACACATAAACAATAAGGCCGGGGAGGACAGGCTTGAGTTTGACAGTGATATCAGATTTCACAGGAGAGACAGAAAACACAGATAAGCCCTTTTTTAACTTGCCTGAGGCTAAGTGGAGTGAACCATTGGACTTTTGAAATAAATCCAACACGGGGGAAATCTGCTCAAGCAGTTCTGATCATCAGGCATGTCCTCAGTGTTCTAACAGCGTTGACCCATACGCACCTCTGAGAATTGTGGTTAAACAAGGCTGTCTCTCATCCAATTAGGCGCTCTTTCTCTCAGATCCGCTGTGGAGCTGGGGGTGGGGCCTGTGGTGGACAGTAGCAGCAGAGATGGTGAGAAATTGCCGAGAAAGGCTTTTGAAATGCTGATGACTCCTCCTCCCTCACCCTCATCACTCTGCTCCCGATCCTTTTTAATGTGCAGGAGTCATCCATTCCATTAACCCTCCTCCTGTTTCACTCCCCATGTTAGAATGAGGCAAATCCTCCCCCCCCCACCCCCACCATCAACTCGAAGCCTGACTGTTATAGGGTAACTGCGGCTGTATTGGTGACGATGGCAGGGGCATTTGTCATGCTGTGAGCCCTCCAGTCTGTTGCTCTCCAGAGAGCCTTTGTGGCCCTGGCGTCCCTGCTTGCTGGCTAAGCACGGCTTTCACTTATTTCACTGACATTCGAGATGACTCAGCACTTTTAAATATTTCATTACTTCACTGGAATGTGGACCAACACGGACAGAAGCGTGGGTTAATGTCATTAAGATTCTTACATCATCCTGAATGATAGTGTATCGTATATTGGTAATTGAGCACAGCGGGAGCTAAGGGAGAGTTAGTGGGTCAAATCCTTTTCTACTCCAGACATCGTTGCTCTATCCTTGGGCAAGACACTTTACCCATATTGCTCTATTTAATTCGAAAGCTGCTTTTATTGCTATTGTACAATCAACTGAAGAACAAAGTTGCACATCAGACTGGAGGGTTGATCTGAAGCTGCTGCTATCGAGCTGACTGTACCGCCACATTCGGGCAATAATAACTAAGTCTATTGTACACATGATTTTAAAACTTAAAGCTGATGATGAAGGCATTTTTTTACTTGATAAAGACAGAGTGTATGTAAATGGAAGATCGTTTGCTCAGAAATGAGCAAACCTTGTAAAAGGTTGAAATTGCCACTGGGATGTGGAGTCTCTCATTCTTACCATGATTTCTTGTGTTTCTCAGCCAGAAAAGGAGGACAGTGATTCGCATGACACCAATTTCGTTAAAATCGAATTTCCTGGTATTCCTCGTAATATCACATCACTCCGTGAGATATTCAATTTCGGTCGGATTCTGATCTTTCCGGGTAAGGCTCCCAAAATAAACATCTGCCATTGTTTTACCACAACGTCCAGTCAATTAAAACACCAGAAATGTGTTGCGAAGTAACTTTGTCAGTGTTTTGCGGGCGAACACAAGAAACCACAAAGTTAAAAAAATGAAGTAAAAAAACCCTGCCAGATGAATAGTCTAATTGTACAAATACTGTGATCACATAAAAACATAATGCTACCAAACATTAGCTACTAATAGTAGGTCAAGCAGCTTTATCCCAGTCAAGGGACCACATCAGAGTGTCATCACCCTAACCCCCAGTCCTCCACCCCATTCCACCATCTCACATACATGCACACACTTCAGGTTCTGTAAGTGTTGACTACACACTCAGTCACCCAACCCTTCTGTGGTCCGGGGCGCACATTTAGTCTTTGTAAAACAAGCGTAACAATGAGTGTGCTCTCGTGGTGTTGGTGTGAGGGGCACCACTCAAGTGGAGGTCAGTCTCCGAGGCGTCATAATGCTTTGGGCTGGGCACAACAAGGCCGAGGACAATCCACTTAAAGTGAACCGCTAACCCCTTTGCCTCCTCCTCTCCTATCCCCTCAAGGCTACCATGAGCATCACACTTCTGAATGGAAAACAGGAAATTGGCCCTCTGCACCACTTTAAAAACTGAAGAGGGGGAGAGAGGGGTAACGGAGAGGATGGATCAAAAATGCTTCTCAAACAAGAGAAGAGGAAATTTGCTGCATGTGTAAAAGCATCAGATCAAAAACTTAACTTCTTCTCTTTTAACTACAATCAGATTTTGTGAAGAATTGTTTGTTGCATTGTGGATGTGGAGTCCCATAGAAAGATGCACTGAAATGTTTTCACTTCATTCTTAGCATGATTTCTTGTGTTTGCCCCAAAAAACACTTGACAAAGTGACTTCCCAACACATTTCTGGTGTTTTCACAGAAGGAAAGTTGAGACAAAAGAATGGTAAAAGTAATATCTAGAACAAAGTACAACAAGATGGTGTCAAGCGAATCACTGTCCTCCTTGTATGGTGAAGAAACACAAGAAATCACAGTAAGAATGAAGGAAAAACACTTCTATGTAACGTCTGCGGGACTTCACATCCCACAATGCAATGCACAAAACGTTTTTGACAATGTCAATAAGAGCGTTCACTTCGATTTATTGATCTATTAGGGCCTACGCTATGTCTTTATTGAATATATATACCTAGCAGATTTAAGTAAAGAAACTCGTGTTAATGTACTGTAAGAAAAATCACATTTGAGAACAAGTTATCACATGGCCTTGAAGAAAATGTATCTTTCATTAACTCTTCTTATGCTTTATCGCCCTTTGATGAGTCAGAGAAATTTGGATATTTGAAAATGATCTTGGACTTATTCTATACTGCCATATTTTTACTATGCTAACAATGTACTAAAGTGGTCTGTCTGGATATTTTAGGAAATTTACACAGTAGCCTCATTTGGTATGATTTATACAACCATTCGATGAAACAAGAGTTTGTTTTTGACTCGTAATTATGACCCACAAGTCTAAATATGCCTACATAATATAGTTAAAATGTGTTGCTGTTGCTTTGTTGAAAAAAAAAAAAGATTTTTTTTTTTTTTTATGCTGATGTTCATGTTTAGGTCAATTATTTATTTTACAATTGTTGTTTTATTCTGCCTTATGGTGCATGTTACAATTATGCTTTATTTTTGCTAGATTTGTAAAATGCTTTGTTGAAAATTTAATGCCGCGTGTTAATGAAAGTGTAATGTGAAATTGCGACATTAATGCCTAAATAGCCCCCTGCATATACAAACCATGTTATACATACTGTGCATATTATTATCAAGGGTTTTCTTAAAGCCTCGATGGTTTTGCCAAAGGGGCCAAAGATATTTGTCAGATCTCAGACCATAACTGGTTGCTGGTCACAGTTAACCTTAATGAAACATCATTGAATTGTTTCATTTAACCCAAGGGCAAGAAAAGCCCATGGATCTTCTTTAATGTATTTTTCTCACGCAATTTAAAAACACTTGGCAGCCGCTGCTTGTTAACTATATTCCATCAAGCTGTCATTTCCAAATGTGTGTTGGCAGCCAAAGGATTGCTTCTATTACAATACATAACAATACATACTGTAAACCTTATTCCTGTTAACATGTTAAGGTTCCTGCTCATAATAACCTGTGCTTTAAAGCAACAATGGACCGACAACTAATGGATTGTTTTTTAGTCTTCAAAGCTTTTGACGGAGTGTGTTCAGCTTTAATTGGTGATTGGTCCTTTATTCTAATGCAGCGGTTCCCAAACTGGGGTACATGTACATTTTTTTGTCATCCATCAATAATAATTTGTGGCACAACTCTCTAAAATGCACCAAAAACTGTGCAAAACATCAGAAATAAATGAATAAAAAGGCCTATATTCATGGTTAATGTTGGATAAGACACAGGAAAGTGTTAAGACAAGCCTCCAGACACAAAGAAATAATATATAACATGAGGGGTACTTGCGACGATATATGGGGCAATAAAGTTTGGGAAACACTGTTCTACTATATATACATTTTACTATTTTAACCTTCTGATCCCAGTGTAGCATTTGGAATTTAAAGTTGAACCTGTCCTACTACTACTACTACATTACAAGTAACCTGATTTTTGCTAAATATTGTAAAGATGAATACTTACTTGGTGTTATATTCTCCACTTTGCTTGTGTCTCAAGGGTTAATCTTTGTGACCTTTTGTCTTTCCTAATCAAATTAGCCTTGTATCCATTGCTGGGTACTAAACAATGTCTGTGACAGTTAATGGGGGCCATTCCAAGTCCGGCATGACTGATATTGAGATATCCTTCCTCCAGGGTAACATCCACTGCAATTTTCTCTGGCTTTGCTGAGTGGTGGACTCGGTGCAAAGGAACATGGACCTAATGATAATTGAGGAGATGGCTCTCTAACTCAAGGCTATGGAGAGTGGACGATTACAGGCTATACAATAAGCTACATCTCCGCCCCCACCCTCGCTCCTCTCTTCTTTACCTCTCTTTTTCTTCTTCTGCTGAGGTATTTCCAGAATGCTGCTGGCCATGATGGATTTATGTGTATGCCATACTTTGGTAAACACCGATGGTGGGCAGCTTTGTCTTAACCCTCTGTGATATAGTGAAGGTCCCCATAAAAAATGAGAAAACCAGGTTACGGCCACTATAGACCCAGGCTAAACAATAAAGGGCTTTATGGGCAGATATAGGCCTGTACCATAAATGCTGGAATCTGCCGTCGGAAGGACATTAAAGGGATAATGATGGGGGGTGTGGGGAGAGCTGCTTTCACAAAGATCCATGCAGCCACTGAAAGGAGCTTTTTAGACAAGACACACACACACACACACACACACACACAGTGGAAAATGCACAGTGGTGAAAATGACAAAGAAACTTCAAATGTGGGCCAGAGCTTGTGTGCGTCCAACTGACTGTCAGAAAGGATGAGAGAGAGCTGTTGCATTCATCGATAGCTGCAGCTTGTTCTCACATCGAAGGGTCGGGCCCTCATTAAAGATTGGCGCGCTGTCGAGGCGCACAGCTGTTGGGCTTGGCTGGTGCTGCCTGTCCAGGCTGTACAAAACCAGCTGTGCAAACAAATGCACACACACAGCAACTGTAAAGGCAGGGAGAGGAACCGGGTGCGAACAGACGAGCTGTGGAGTTTCAGGTAGACTTAAAAGCAAATATGCACCCAGACGCAGTCAGGCATCCAGTCCAGGAAGATGTAATCCCAGTAAAAGAAGTGCATGAGCAAGTTGGATTCTCCAACAATGTGAGGTGGATTTATGAGGGAGGGGATTATGTGTACGATCATCACATTCGTGGAATAATGCTGCTGATACACAGTGAGCACAATATGTCCCACAGTGTTACACACATGTGGACAAGCACAATCGCTATCTTAGCATCTCTCGCTGTCGGTCTGTCAACACTTTTCAGCACTTTGCATGGCTTCTTTTCAGAATGTGTCATCTTTATCGGTCTTCCTCTGCTTTGCTGCTTTATTGGGTCACTGAGAAGATTTAAAGATAGAAAGCTTTGCCAAGACTTGCTGCAACTTCTTTATCGTCTCCGCATTAGCCATCTGCTGGCACATGTGCCGGACTGCTCGGGGGAGGGTGCGACGGTGCGTGTTTGTGTGGTAGCCACTAAACCAGACAGCAACACTAAAATTAGTCCCTTGCCATTCTAACTCAAAATGGTCTATCCTTATCTTGTCAGGAGATTGCTTTTACCCAAGCCAAGTTGTTGTCGTATAGTGATATGGCGAGTCCAATCTGTTTACCGTCTCAAGGCAGTCAAAGCTTCAGCAGACTTTTTCACGACTTTAGAGCAATTAGGTTCTGGGCTGGGTCGATTTAACCATCCATCCCAATAGGAATAGATGTCTGTAAACTCAGCGGCAAAAGATATCCCTCGAGTGCAGGAAAATAACACTTAGTAGACAAGCTGATGAGGTGAATCGGTGAATAGTTTCCAGAAAATAGTTAAATAAAATAAATCTCACCCAGTAACATTAGTGAGATGTGGTCTGACACTGTTGACCACACGTTGTCTGTTTACAGAGAAGGTGCTTTTCTTCTTTTATCGTGTGCAATAATCCAAATGACAAAACAGCCTATTGTTTGTTCTAACCTGTCGGCTCATCTCCTTGGGGAAGGAATGGCAAG
Organism: Gouania willdenowi; assembly: GCF_900634775.1. Taxonomy (NCBI): domain Eukaryota; kingdom Metazoa; phylum Chordata; class Actinopteri; order Blenniiformes; family Gobiesocidae; genus Gouania; species Gouania willdenowi. The sequence continues at coordinate 11,970,913 of NC_041062.1, read as the reverse complement.
GCAAGCACTTTTTACTGCTTCCTAACAGCCCTGATTGGACTGAGAAAAAAGGAGAGTAGGGGCAGTAAAAATAGTTTGACACCCTCAAGGTCCAGCCAGCAATCTCCTTTCTGCCCTTGCCCATAAAACTCTTTGAATTCTCCCTAAAATTCCTTCTCTCATTCTGTCCCTCTTCACCTCTCTGTGTCTTAACTGGACTCTCACTAACAGCTGTGGTGCATATCATCAGGTTTTGGTCTGCAGCCTTTCTCATTCAGTTAGATATCCATCTTTTTCTTAAAAATTCTCCATTTGGATTAAAGTCTTCAATTTCGTTGCAAAGACCTCATAGATCTTAATGCCAAAACCACACTTCAGAGACGTGTTTCCCAGCAACATCTTTGGGGATTGAGACATAATGTCATTCCTCTTTGGCTTTGCCGTGCCAAAGTACTTTTCCATGTTCTCAGGAGTGTGACGCTTGTTGATGCTGAATTGAGAACAGCCACCTGGGCAGCTGTGTTCGTATAAGCTCCCTAAACCTCATGTGACCCTTTTTTTCCCCTCTTGAAGTTAAAAACTGTAAAGATGCAGCCGAGACCACCACTGACTTCTCTGATATCCCTGGTGATCGTCAGTGGTTATATGACTGCGTGTCTCGAGACATATGTGATGGATTTGCATGTCTGTGTTTGTGTGTCACTCTCAAGACAGGAAATTACCTGGAATCAAACCAAGCTAAATGTTTACTTGTTTATTATGTCATATAATCCTGCCATCCCTGGCCCAGTTTGTTCCAATCGGGGTCACAGGAGACTGAAGCCTATACCGGGTGAATGGGGGCAGGGCACATCTTCAACCAGTGAGCAGTGCACAACATAGCTAAGGGCAACATGCACACACTTTGGACATTTGGCCTGCGTGGAATTTAACCCTAGTATCATTCCAATGTAGGAGCCTTGCAGACCTCACTTTGATAAATAAGGAAATCTAGTCTCTAGATATTTACACTATGCATTGATTTATTTGTTTGTTTGCCTGCGAGCAGGATTACATCAAAAGTACCAGATGTTGATGAGATTTTAACTTAAGATAAACTTATCTTACGCTAGGGAAGATTTCTTTCAAATCTGGAGGGGATCTGGATCAATATACAAATTCTGGATTAGTTTCAATAATTAAAAAAATCCTACATCTCATCATTGGCAAAAATTTTAAAAAATCATATCTCAGTTCCTAATTGACCGATCTTATGTTGGGTTGGTTCGTTAAATACTCCACCAAGTTTCATCCGGATCAGATCCAAATTGCGCATTTAATCATGATTTTTCGGGAAAAAAATAGCGGCGCCCATACATTTGGACCTACTGTATCTTTATGGGACATAGAACTTTCCTACAAGCCTTTAAAGTGTGAATAATCATGGTACAATCAGGATTGATTGATAAAAGTTTCATTCATCAGGATAACTGATCCAGATAACTGCCAATATCTGGCAAAGAGGATATTTGGTGCTTGGCAGATGTTTGTGTGCTCTGAGGCCACGTTTACATGAAGACTCTCTCAAACCAAAACACGAAAGTGGCGTGTCGTTTCCACTTTTAATTCCGCGTTTACACGAGAGTGTTGAGGTGGAATTCTGTGTTCACACGACAACGCTAAAGTGTGCGAAACTCCCTTATTTATCCATGTAATGTGCGCGCCGGGTGGCTAGGTGGCAACGTAGAACCTTTCTTCTTCTCTACTTCCTGTCAATCTCTCCGCTGCTTCTCCGGTCCATCAAAAATGTTGTGGATGTGAAGGAGTATTTTCCTCTGTTCTTCTCCCCCCTCTAATAGGAGTCGTGACACTTGCTGACACGACTCTTGTACAGCATTTACTGCAGCTAAGGCTAGTTGAAGCTCGGTAGTCATTTTAGTGTTTTGTTTACCTCCACTGGCGCGTGTTTGTGATGTCATCTGTTTGCGATGAGAACCGCAGTTTATACTGTTTACACGGTGGCGAGACAGCGGAGCGTCACCAGGTTTTCCACTTTGGAAGGTGGTCTGGGATTCTTGCGTTTTTACCTCATGAAAACCCCAGCACCGTCTAAACGATACGGAATTCTGGGAAAATATTTAGCTGTTTTCACCTGTGAGCGTTCTCGTGTAAACAGGGCCTTAGTGCGCTTGTTTTGCTCTACTTTTTAATTTCATCCTATGACATCCTATGAAAATACCCTTTTTCTCTCAGTTCTCTGAATATATAAAGCTTATACCAATAATAGAGTTTGACTTAGTTGAATAAAACTAAGGGGCGAATGAATGACGTAAGATAACAACTTTTGCTTCATTATTTATTTGAGTATTTTCCCCCTCCCCTGATAAGCAATAATAAACATTCCGTTATCTCCCAGTTTGAGTCATGAAATCACAGCGTGTTACCCAAAGATGAATGCTCTCCCCTTGGGGAAGAAAACATAGCCTACAAAAATTTGCATTTTCCAACAGCGATTACTCTTTAGGTTAATCCCGTCAAGGAATGTGTGACTGCTGCTATCAATGCAGGCGAGGAGTCGCCCGGTATGGCCCAGGCCTGCACATTAGCTCTTATCAGACAGTGTAAACATTCTAAGACCTGCATTAAATAAGTGTCACAGTCGGTGGGGAGGTGCAGGCGGAGCCCCCTGCCAGTCTCCATGCAGATAATCCCGCTCAGATACTGTGTTGGTCAGACCCAGCTGTGGCCTGAAGGCTCAGGTGTGGGGAAAGGGGGGGAGGAGTAGTGTTTTTAAGTAGGTGGTGTGTGTTTCAATGTAATTCTCTATAGGTCTATTTTAACTGTAATCCTATTAATGCACAAAGGTCCAAAAAAAACCCAGACTTTCTTTCCACGCCGCCATATTAAGGGTCATACTGTGTGAAAACTACAGTGGTATGCAAAAATATTTAAATATCTTTGGACTTCCCAGTTTGACTTCCAATCATTGATACTTTTGGAGTGAAAGATGCACAATCGCAGTAAATAACTTCCTATGTAAACACGTAGAGTTTGAAAGCTGTGTCCGCAGAACGAAAAGAATGTGGAACGCAGCGAAACTATTATTTTCGTGACAGGGTTACGTTTTCCCTGTGAGATCGTGTTAAATCAGGGAAGTAGCAACTCTAGGAAGATGTGGATTGCAACAAATACAACACATTCTTTTCGCAGCACTTAACATGGCATAACTAAGGATTTGCATTCATAGAAAAAATCCTGACATTACAGGTCGTGTGTATAAGCTAATGGGTAAAAGCCAGAGAGAATTTGATGCATGGTGTTGAAGTTATTATCACCTTTGCAAATATTAAAGTGGGGTGGAGTCACCCCAAGCCCAAGTATAAGTTAATCAACACTTTGATATTTTCTCTTAATTTTGTGGGTATTTTCCTGCGTAGAAATAACAGTGGCTTCTGCTAAAAACTATTGCTATACTTCAATCGGCTGATATAGTCAATAAATCACCCTTACAGATATTTGAGCACTTCATCACCAAGTCACCATGTGGTGCACAGTTATTACTTTTGATTCTCACGCCCTGGGTCATGAGTTCGTTTCCTGGTCGACACATTTTCTGTCAAGTTTTGTCGAAACAAAACCAGGAATGTTTTGCTGTTTTTGTTTTCCTATTTGGTAGTCAGTGTTTTTCCTGTCTGTGTTCTGTGGGTTTCGAGGGTCCTCTCTGGATTTCTAGCCACTTCCTGTCTCATCACTAAGTAATGTTTACTACACATGGTTGAGTAACATTGAACAATGCATACAACATAGGTAAGTTTGTATATATACCAAATTGAGTCAGTATAATATCCCTCTTACTTACAACCGCCTTTGATTTAGGTCTTTGAATATCCTGGAATGTGTTTTGTTAAAGTGTGTTTATATGTACACCGCTATCAAGCTATATATGCATGAGAGAAAATCAAATTAAGTACAAGCCCATGTCTGACTCCGTCTTAATAGGTGGCGCTTTTTCCATTACAAAACCCGTTGACCCAAAGATGAAGGTGTCACATAAACATCTAGTTTTGGCAGTTTTTCTCCTATCCATGTATTTTTTTTGATGTTCACCATCTTTTGATGTAGCAGCATGAAATTAGTTTCCTTATCCATCCAAAATAAAAGTGCATTTTGTATTTTTCATTCACAATCAATCTTCTTCTTCCTTCTGAATGCAAGCTAAGGAACTCCATGCACTTGCCTGTCACATAATCTTGGAGAGCAGCTTGAACCTAGAACTAGCAAGAAGGTCCTGGGTTCTTCACTTGGACACTTGGGTCCTTTCTGTGTGGTGTTTGCATGTTCTCCCTGTGCTTGTGTGGATTTTCTCCAGGTACTCCAGCTTCCTCTCACAATTCAAAAACATGAGTGTTATGTTGATTGGAGTCTCTAGAAAGCCTGTATGAGTGTGAGTGTTTGTCTCTGTGTGTGTGTTGCCCCGTGAGTGGCACCTTGTCCAGGGTGTACCCCCGCCTAGCGCCCAATGAGAGCTGGAGCTAGGCACCATCAGACCATCAGGAGCTAATGGATCAGAAAATGGATAGATCAATTATCTTGGTGCTTTGATCGAGCTACAGATAGTCCGACCGCAGATAAGCAAAGCTGTTTACATGCATTGACTAGGGCCATTTATTGGGTTTTCTTAAACTTAATGTAAACACACTGTGTTGGTGACGGACTGGTGTGTCCCCCAGGGTCAGCATTACATCCCATACCACACATGTGACCAGGGGGCCAAATCCCGTCCTTTGGAGCATCCAATTTGACAAGCAGGATAAAGTAAAAATGAAAGAGAAAAGATGAATCATTGTGTTAATGCAATTCAATAATATTTCCTGGGGCAGACAGTTTTCCCAGTGTCGCATGATTGAAGTCATTTTTAATATTAAACAGTCAAAAAAAAAAATCTAAATTCTTACAAAAGTCTTCAATTTTCCTCAAATTGTGACATAATATTTGCCTTAATTAAATAGAAATCGGTCACAGAATGTAGGAAATTGAATGTGAAGATCCTGTTGTGACTGATATCTATGACTTGTACTGTATATGGTTGGTTTATTACATATTTTGTCAATTATGTACATGTAGAAGTGCAACCTAGGGCACAATAATGTTGAAATTACTTGTTTTTTTTGCATAAAATATGTGGCCCACTTGAGAGGAAACTGATCCATATTTGGCCCCTGAACTAAAATGAGTTTGACACTCCTGCCATACCGGAATAAACACACAGAAAACACCATTTAAAATCCTGTTTAGGAATAATCTGGAAGTTAGGACTACTTTTGTTTTGATGGGGAAGACTTTGAATTCTAAATATTTTAGGCACCACATAGTAACTATAGCTGCATGGATTACTTTACATCCTTCAGACCCCAAAGTTACATTTATTTATCTGTTGTCTTCCCTTCAGTTGGGAATACAAGTTTCAAAAAGTGTGGTGGCGAGGCTCATGGATAGAGTGACGTTGCCTGATGTGTTTATTTGTGGGAGCTGAAGTAGTTTGAGGAACTTTTGTGAAGCGAAGTAAGTTGTGGGTGTGCAAGGTGGGGAATCTTGAGTAATGTGGGATGAGAGGCAGCCAGAGTCAGCCAGTGGGTCACCAGGAGGTGAGGCTGCCTACTTGCCTGGGTTCAGGAAAAGTTCAGGCGCATAGCATTAGGCAAATTAGGGAGACAGAGGCTGGGGGAGAGAAACTCTGAGGGTCGGGACTGATGAGATGGGGGAAAGGGTCACATTAGTTGGAAGGAGGAGCCCGAATAAAGAGTCCGTACAGCGATGGGAACTGGGAGAGTGTTACTACTCCATCACGGAGCTCATTATGATGGAAAGATATGAAAGAAGAATGACTGGGCTTTGATAACTTTGATCACATCGTGCGATCTGTGTCTGTCTAAAGCCCTCGTTGCTGGATTTGAGGACGCACAGCAGAGTTTTGTGTGTTGGTCCCGGGTTGGATGGAGGGAGATCCGCGGTGACGTTCCTGAAGGGGTTAAGGTGGGAGGAGCGACGCATGAAAGGCACGGAGGGGGCGGGGGGAGGGGAGGGGGAGCCTGGGGGGTGGAGTCACAGTCCTCAGCTGCTGTGCCTTGTCACATTTGTGCAGAACATGATCGGCGCACGGTTTGGCTCGGGGATGATTTAGGTTTCAGGGCCGAAGTAGAAGAAGAAGAAGAAGAAGCGGCCGCCGCTGCTGCTGCTCGCTTTGTGCGCCATAGGAACGCGTCAGGACCGGGGGAAAGCCGCTGTCTGTGGCCGCTGATCGGACGTGCTGCTGTGGGTCGGAGAAGAGGGAAGGATCGGTGCATTCACTGAGCTGACAGGACTCCACTGAACGGGACAAGCCGAAGGACAAACTCGGAGTCCCCCCCCCCACACCCCCCCTCTCTCTCTCTCTCTCTCCCTCCTTTCTCGTTTGGAGGATTTTTCTTCCCTTTTTTTTTTTTTTTTTTTTTTTTTTTTTAACTCCAAGGATTTAATCACATTTCACTCATTGTGTGGATACGGCCTGGTTTGTTTTTGTGTTTGTGTGGGGTTCCCACTCCGGGCACGATGCAGACTGTTCATTTAAACCATGTTTCCAAATTGAGCGCAGCCGATTAGGCTTTTTCTGCCGCAGACTCACCGTCCGATTAGCGAGACGATGCCAAACACTTCAGTGCCCCCGCTGTGTTTGGATTTACCACTTTCCTCCTGATTTTAATGCCGCTTTGCCCCCACATTGGGCCCCCTTTCAGTTTCTACCTCTTGCCAGCGGCGAGCTAAACCTCCGAGGCTGCTGGTGCGATTCTGTCTGCGCGACAGTGTGCTTCATTTTTTATTTTATTTTATTTTTTTTTTTTTTTGGGGGGGGGGGAATAGCACCCCTGCCGTCGCCCTGCTGCGTATGATGTACGAAAGTGTGGACGTTGTGGGACTGAATCCCAGCCCGAACCCGTTTTTAATGATGGATTACTACAACCAGAGCAGAGGATGCTTGATCCCAGAGAAAGGACTGGTGCCAGGTGCCCCCCATCCCTACAGCACTTCCATCAGAAACCAGCACTGGAACGGCTCCAATCACTGTAGGTGTCCCCCCTTTATATTTGATATTTTAACCACCTCATTCCACTACTCCAGAGATGGGCCACAGCAGGGGCCACAGACATGTGATTGTCTGATCCAAGGGCCACATTATCAACATTCATGTCAGTATTTAGAAGAATGACCAGTCTGAGCATGAATACAAGCTTCAAAACACACATTTTGTGTGTTTTGATATTCATTTGGTAGAGTTTCTCATCAATATGTTGCATTTTTGTTGTCTTTTTGAGTGTTTTTCAAGTGACTGTGTGTTATTTTGTGTAATTTCGTTTGTCTTTGAAGTCCTTTTGTATATGTTGTTTTTTTTGTATTCATTTGTTTTCTGTGGTTTTTTTTTTTAGATCATTTTGTGCTTTTGTTGTTACTTTTTGTACTTTTCTTGACATTTTGCTATCGCTTTCTGTGTTTCTGGAGTTTTCCGTATGTCCTTTGTACAACTTCCAACTTCACAAATTCCAATTTTGTTTTGGGGGCCGCATACAATTAGACCTAGGGCCGCATGTGGCCCCCGGGCCACCAGTTGTCTATGTCTGCGCTGCTCCATGCCACTCTGCCTGCTGTGGAGTTGAAATCTCTCCTCCTTAGCTCTTCCTAGAACTGTAACCCTGGTTATCATCATTAGATTAAAGATAATCCAACCTCCGTTGCATGATCTGATCGCTGCACTTCGTAGTTGTAAACGGACACGATGATGACCCATTCCTTCATGCCTTCATTCCACCTTTTAACCTCTGTTGTAAAGTCTGCACGTATCCAACCAGTACACACATATCCTGTTCCTGAAATATGCACTTAATACAAGGAAGGTTCTATATACTGTGCCAGGGTTAATCTGGTCCAACTTTGATGCCATCGCTGACTGTTATCCCCGGCTAATCTGGATCGCAGGATCCGCAGGGCACCAGTGTTAATTTTGTTGACTAAAAATAATTGACATTGTTTTCGTCGACAAGTGACACTAAGAAGACGATCATCGATTTTTCCAAAAATTTAAAGGAAAACTTTATACAATGGTTGTGATAGTTTTCCCAACTAAAAGACAAAACTAGAATATCAATAACATCCCATATCAGGTTGATAAATGGTAATTAAATCTCTATTTTTTATTTTTTTTTTTAATGTTTTAGTCTACTATAACTGAAAATAGTCCCGATGACTACATTTAGCTGCATTTTGATCAAAACGAGCACTTTTCCCATCCCCAGCAGCAGCAGCATCTTTTTACTCCACATCTGTCTGCTCACACATGCTCTACTCTGTTTGATTGTCCGATCAAAACGATTGATATACAGTACGTCGAATCGTGCTGAAGTACTTGCCTCAGTTAAATCAATATGAATTTAAGTACGTTTGTTAAAAAAAAAAACAGAAAAGAAAAGCTCATTTAAATGATGTTTTCCCACGTTACTAAATTTGTCTCGTTTGAATTTTAATTTGACTCACACACAAGTTTTACAGAATGTTTTCAAGGCGCTTACATTGTTATTTCGCTCTGGAAAACACAAGCGGAAGCGCACAAAAGCAGGAATCTCCACTGGCTCTAAAGGACCAATTTCCTCCTTGTCTGTAGACTGTAGAAATGGCATCAAAAAGGAAATTTAAACAAGATTTGCAGATGTTTAGTAGCAACAATGAAAGCACAGAAAAAAACCCCCGTTGTGTCTGAATAGCTTTTCCTCTGATTTAGATGAGATTACAGATTCCTCTCATCAAAAGGGACAGATTGGGTCTATTATTTTTTTCTAAGTAGACATCCAGTGAGGTTGATAACATTTATTGAATTGGCCCAGTAAACAGCTCTGGTGACAGCATTGATTAAAACCATGTGAGCTCGTCTGAGGTCTGTGGGGGTTTGGCCCAGGAAGAGACCTCTGATCCCTCATTCAACTCCACATTGTTTTGCTCAATGGAGGAATGGCAGGGGGAGTGTGTGCGCGTGTGCGTGCATGTGTGTGTGTGTGTGTGCGTGTGTGTGAGTGGAGGGTAGCATGGCTGTTTGTCACTTTACTGCTTGGATGTAATAAAAAAAAAAAAAAAGTGAGTGCACAGACTGGGAGCATTGACAGTGGGGGGTGTGGAGCAGACACGCACAGCATCGTTAGTGTCATCATTTGGCTCGGAGCGTGATGGGATCGCAATAACACAAAACAGCATGCTTTCTGTTTTTGAATTTAGTCTTTGAGCAGAAATGTGAAAAAAAAAAAATATATATATATATATAAAATAAAAAGAGAGAAACCAACCAAATCCCAAAAGACTTGTTGGCTCCTTATCAGTCTGTTTCTTTTTTAAACTCCTCGCTCTCAGACTTCTGGTATGTTCCTCTGCACGTGGCTTTAGAAACAAATTGCTGGTCTGCAATTTTTTTTTTTTTTTTTTACCCCCTCTGTGCTTTTCTTTTCTTGGTTCTCTGTTTTTTCAACCATTCCACATTGGATCCAACTGTTCATTACAGGCTTTGCTAAAGGACTCTCTGGCTCTAAAAGTGCACTCGGTGACATCCTGGTCGATGAAAGTCAGATCTAAAATTGCCATTGACTCGTTAGGCGACCATGCATAAATCTAGAGCCTATTCTGCCTTATTTTAGTGTTATTCCACTTTTAAACTGACTCCACTGAATCCTTTTTCAGCGTTTTTATCCTCCATCTATCAGCAGCCACGTGTCCAAATTTAGAGGTGTCCTGATCCGATATTGATATCGGATATCGGTCCGATATCAGCCAGAAAACGAATATCAGATTTTATCGGACTGCATCTAAAATCATCGATATAAGCTCTCCGATAAAATTTGCCGCTCCAGCACTTTTGTCCATAGGTGGTTCACACTCCAACAAAATAACCTACTGTTATTGACTATTGTTCTCTGTTTGACTAACATCACTTAATCAAGTCTTTTCTAACATTCCACACTACAAAATGAATAATAAAAGTATCTATGATTAGTCCTGATATTGTATCGGATCAATTTAGGTATCGGCTGATACGCAAGGCTGCAATATCGGTATCATATCAAAAGTGAAAAAGTTGTATCGGGACATCCCTATCCAAAACCAGTCCTGTCAAAGGCAGGGGTGGGAACCTCTGGGTACCTCACGATACGATACACGATACAAGGCTCACAATAACGATTATCTCACGATATGGCGATACTGCGATTATCGATATATTGGTCAGAAATGAATCTACGATAATCTATGACGTAACAAGAAAAAAAGAGACAATATATTGGCTCCTTCAACAAACAGTGACAACATTTCTGTGAAAACCTACCTGCACATTATAGTGAAAAAGAAGGAAAGGTTTTGAAAAAAAAAAAAACAATCAATGTGTGAAAAAATATCGCCGTATCGAGATATCGTCACACTCCTAGTCAAAGGCGGTTTGAACAAGGTTCTTGGTAAGGATGCACCGATCGATCGGTGTCGATTTCCCTGATTTTGGGGGATCGGCCGATCCTTGCATATGAAACCAATCTTTTCCGCCGATCTTTTTTTACCTCCGCAAAGGTCTTAACGTCGGTCATGAAGTCACTTACTGTCCCGTTCTGCTGTGAGTTGACTGACAGACCCGCCCACTAGCTCAGTTAAAACAACACGTTTGTATTGTTTCGCAGGTTTTGTTGAATTCTTTACAATAAAATAAGCTTGGAACAATCAAGAAGTATGATGTCAGTTTAGGAAAAAGCCGTTCAGGCTTTTAAAGAAATTGCAATCGGTGCACCCCTAGTTTTTTGGACTTTGGTTTTTCTTCTGATCAACAATCATGTTTGTATTGAAAACTGTGCACCCGTGCAGTAGTTGTAATGTGCTTGATTTCTCCACTCAGTGCCTGTCAGAGTGCATGCAGCCATTCTGTGCATGCACATGAAAAGAATGTGCGTGACCTTTTTCACGTGACACAGGATTGCACAGTGAGCTCAAATGCTCAGCAGTTCCACACCGTTCTCCTCGGCCACTCGGCGGCGGATGAAGAAAGTGGCCACTGACAGTAGACGAGTGCAGCGGCGAGCTTTAGCTTGTTTAGCTCTGAGAGTGAGGAACTGCAGGCGGCCCACATGAAAGGTGTGTGTCTAAGGAGCAAATGACGGCTGCTTAATCTGACTCATGTGGTATTTAAGTGTGGACGTCCTTTTGCTTAACAGGAGATGAGGCCCAGTAAAGAAACAGATGGTGTTTTATTGTTTCTGGGTGCAATGGACTGTAAGAGAAAGATCCATTTTCTGTCATTTTGACGGGGGAGGCTCAAAAAAGTAAAGAAGAAGTAAAAAAATAGTTTGAGCTATTCAAGAGAAAGCCAAATCTATGTTTTTTCTTTGCAGCTTTCCCCCCTTTTTTATATGCAAGACTTTAAATTTGATTATGGCCACAACTTCCTGTGTAAGAGAAGAGGTATGAGTTAGCAAGTGGCAAACCAATGTCTTTTTAGTCCTAATGAATGTGAGCTATTTTATCCACGGCTCTTATTGTAAAAGGTTACAGTATATATTTTTCTTTTGCCTGTTCACCTATCAAACATATTTTTCAAATGTTATTTATTTATCGAAAAGGTTGTAAAGGGGCGAAAACTTTTCAGTAAATTTCCACAGGAACTTAAGGTTGGGAATTTGGGGAATATTCAAAAATATAAAGTTTAATAGTAATAACTTGGAATTGGCAATAAATTGAAATGACTGTAGCATATCCAAACATAAATATTACCATTTATCCAAAATAATACAATTATAACATTTCCATGGGAATTGATTGGAAATTTTCAATGTTAAAGGTTTGACCTTTACAGGGAAGTTAAATATAGTTTGGGAAAAGTTTACATTTTTGAATATTCCCAAAATTCCTCATCCTAAATTCCCGTTGAAATTAGCCAGAAATTTTCCGCCCCTTTGCTTCTTGATTCATCACACAGGAAGTTGTGTATACAGCACTTATAGTTGATCAATAGGGGTGTGTATTGTCTGGCATCTGGCGATACGATTCGTATGCCGATTCATAGGTCATGATATACTATATATCCCGATATTAAAGTATGAGTAGGTTTTTTTTTTTTTTTTTTTTTTAAATATGACTTAAGAAACAACTTATCTGTAAATGTGTACACCTTCATAAGAACATTATGTATGAAATATATTTTATTGGCATATTTTACACTGAAAACGTTGTCTTAAAATTAAAATAAACATAACATACAATCTGCCTGCGGCTTTTAAACCAACTTTGACTTTAGTGCAACTTAACTGAGGTATACGCCTAGAACAACAAATAAATGCAGAAAGTTCGTAATTTCTTTTTAGATTTTATTAAAAAAAAAAAACACAAGCTGGTCAACATGCCCAGGTTTCAGCGCACTTCTTTGTGCAGTTATAATGTCTCCTTCAGTGGAAAAGACTTTCATGGTTAAATAAAAATAGAAAAAAAAAATCTATATGAATGTATTTAGAATCTATCCGAGAATCGCGCGACGTAATATTGCGATACATCGCCGAATCTATTGATCAATAAGCCCTTATTTGTCTTTTTCAAATGTTAATGCACATATTTTAGCTTATTTTTTGGACAACCATGAATAACTGAGAACACATAAACATTGATTTTAGTGTCAAATGTAGGCTGATTTTGTTTCTAGAATAGTGGCTGTTATAAACCTGTAGTGAATAATAAACAATCTATTGAGCAGCAGATAACATAGTTGCTAGGTATCACTGATGATCAATTGGGAATGCTATGTGCAGCTTTGTCTAAACTTGATTGAAGCATTTGTGCCGATTCCAGACGTCAGAACGTCTCTTGTTATTCTCAGGCTCCATATTTTCTTCCTGTGCAGTGAGATGAGAAAGCAGGCTTTTTGTTGTGGTCTTTGCTTGATGGAACAAGTGGGACGGCACTGAGGCAGGGACTTCTGTTCCTCCAGATAGAGGAAAGCTTCCCAGCGGCCCCCTCGTTCTGCCACGTCTGCCTGACCCCTGTCACACTGTAGTGGTGGTGATTTAGTGTCAGGCAACGCCTGGAACGCCGTGCTGTGCGTTTGTGTCTGTGAATGAAGGAGACAGAGAGATCGGTGTGTCCACAGAAACACGCCTGCTTTCACCTTCAGGTGCACATCAATAACACATTTTGTCACGGTGGTATGTTTGCAATGGCAAAGAGGTGACTGGAGTTCAACGCCGCTGCTGCCGCGAGCCTGGGAAAGGCCGCGGGGCAGCATTTCACAACCTGCCAACACTCGCTCCCAAAACAGCACCCAGTCACCAGCCTTCAAAGCTTTTATGAAATGAAATTCATTGTTTAGTGAATGCATAACACATGCCCTCGAAGCATAATGTTCACCTCGCTGCAAGGTGACTGGAATCAAGCGAGGCACAGGGTGATCGTGACCATTGGTAAAATGGAGGGACTGGGTGTGACGGAGCTGACTGGTCGCTTTGATGTTTTCCTTTGCGTGATGAATTGTGCAGTTGTTCCATATTAAGGCTATCAAAAGGTTAGCGTTATTTATATCGACGCGCTTGTTTCTATATCCCGTGCCCACATGAGGCCGCGCTTCAACCCTTTCTGATTGGCCCCCGCTTTGTTTGCAGAGCGAATCCGCTTGAGGCATCGTTCGGTATACTGTACACAGTTCTAGCTTGAAGTTGAAATCCCAGAACAAGGGGTTGATGTGCAGTGCAAAGCTGACTTTGATGAACAAAGCCAGACAGCGAGGGAAGATTCAGACGGGGTCATTGATTCAGGCTTTTCAAAAAGGCAGAACTGGTGACAATGGTTCTGTAATCTCACCATCTATTATTCCATTCTCCACCGTGTTTGTCCTGCTTACACACACACACACACACACACACAGCCGTAGGAGGGAGATCCAAACACTCCAGGTTAAGGGGATGCGCTTCTCTAAAATATTCATAGCTTCTTCATTTAAATCAATTCGGTTCTACAGGAGCAGTCAAGCGTCAACTGTCAGAAATGGAGCCAGGCCTGTTGTAATCACTTCTTTACTTATCTCTGCAGATGGCTTGTTTGCAATAGGCTGTGCATGGCTAACTCACCACCACATGGAGAAAGGACACACACATACACTCTCTCTTTCTTTCTTATCACTTCGCCCCATCTTAATGTTTAATCCTCACTTTCTTATAATGGAAAACACATAAATTCTTCTGGGGACATTCATCACCCATCTGAGAGGCCATTTCTCCTTTCTCTCCCTCTCTCTCATTGTGTTTTTCATATCTACAGTGGTGTTCTCCACGTGGCAAGCCTGTGCTGGACACTCAGTGTCACCATTAATCTTTAATGCTGGCCTGCCCTAATTTTTCACTATATTTCACAAGATTTCCTGCCCTGCAAAAACCCACCCTTTTTTTTTTTCCTCCTCATCATCCGTTATGTATAGAGTGATTACGCGTGGTGTCACCTGGTTTCATCAGCAGCCGACGACCACTGCTTGCCCTTGCCTCATTCTTTGCACTTTGCCAACCTCGTTCCATGCAGACCAGTAGCTATAGGTCAGAGACCGATGTTTGCACCAGCGCACACCATCCCTATGGGGGTCTGTGTTAGCATCACACGGACAACTGTGTACACTTTAAGCAGTGGGCACACACGCATTGCTGCAGTGGAATGCTCTCTTATGTTCAGAGCGCAACAGCCAAGAAATTAGGGTAGAGGTTAGTGTGCTAAAAATACAATGGCCTGGCGGTTCTTCCTGGGCAAAAAATAACTGTGTTGCTGCCTTCTCAGGCCATGTGGGACGAGTGGGGACGTAATGCTTGTTTTTCAGACTGTAAACAACCATAAAGCAATCAAATTAAACGTTATTTTTGTTCAGATTGTTTATTGAGTGCATGCAAATGCCCATATGCAACCTGTATCCGATCTGTTCCGTAAACACGTGTTACCTCAGGACCTCTTTTACGCTTACAAGTCACTTCAAGGTTGCATTTAGTTTATACTTTAAACCAGCCCTTCTCAAATAGTGGGGTAGGGGGCACTGTGCGATGTCAGGGGGGGGGGCGTGTGTGACCCTGCTTTTTTTGCCGTACTATAGTAAAGTGTAACCATTGAGCAGCGGTTCCCAAAATGTTTAGTCCACGACACACAATGTATATTCTCTTTGCCCTCGAGAAGCACGCGTTCCGGAGACATTCAATCCGCCATCCTGCTGGGTACCTGGGGGGCATGTCGGACGGGGTGACAGCAAACCAGTACCCTTGGAGGCTGGTGCATCCCCCACGAGCAAGCCTGTCGCGACAGAAAATAATTGAGAAGCACTGCTTTAAACTGATGGCAGTTACATTTAAAGTGTAATATGCAAAGGTGTAAAGAGTACTGATATATCCGACTCAAGTAGAAGTACTGTTATTTGATTGAAATTGTACTCAAATACAAGTACAAGTAAGTAATACATAAAATACTCAAGTACAAGTAAAAAGTAGCTCAATGTAATAGAACCAAATTAAAGTTACCAGTTACTTTCACCTCCACGTTTATTTTTGGTAATAAATCGTTGCCACGGTTCCCTTGCATACAGTAAACATCTCATGTATAAGCTGAAAAAGGAAGAGACCAAATTTTGCACAGATTTTCTTTGTGGAAATGTACAATTTTTTTTTTTTCAGATAAAAGAAAAAAGTAAGAATTTACTCAGTAACGTTTGGGTGTAGAAATGTAACGAATTACTTTATTTTAAAACGTATTTACGTACAAGTAAAATGACTTATTTAGAAACATACTAAAAAAAAAAAAGTACAATTACCCATAAAAGCAACTCAATTAGAGTAGCGTGAGTACTTTTAATTTGTTACTTTCACCTCTGGTAATATGAACAAGACCTGCTGTCTGAACGTGGCTTAGTTGCATTACTGAACAAGCTTTACTACAGTTTATAGACCCTTTCATTGTTTGTAAACATTGTGACGTATTTTGTTGGGCGGGGCTTGGCCTGAAGGCAAAACCACAATTGTCTTCGTTGTTTTCTGAGCACGAGTGTCTGCTGGAATCCTATAAAACTTTAATTTGACGTCCACTAATGTTATTCCTCCTATTCTGGCAACCAAACACGCAACAAAGCTGTCACATTACTAGCCTCTACAGTCTTTAGTCAGCGGCGTTTCCTGTTTCTGTTTTTGCATTCAGCCATATATATAATTATATATATATATATATATATATATATATATATTTTTTTTTTTTCCTCTCAAAACCTTTTCTGCTTTTTCACTAAAATGTGCAGGTAGGTCTTCCCAGAAATGTTGTCACTGTTTGTTGAATGAACCAATATGTTGTTTACTGGAATACTGCACTATAATGGTGTCACTGGTGAGAAAGACCCTATTTTTTGTTTACAGAAAGCACTATATACAGTAGATACTTATTCGTTTACATTGACATGTTGACACTTATTTACAGAAATGTTGCACTAAAATAGTGTCACTGTTCATAGGACACTTTTTCAATTTATTGTCTTTCAGAGATATAAAATACAAATTTCATTTTTTCACTTAACCTTTGTTTTTCTTATGTCATAGGTTATCGTAGATTGATTTCTGACCAATATATCGATAATCTCAGTATCGTCATATCGTGAGATAATCGTTATCGTGAGTTTTGTATCGCGTATCGTGAGATATCCAGAGGTTTCCACCCCTACTCGTGACGTGGGCCCTTAAGGGGTCTATTGATTGTGTCACAAATATATATTCTGAATTTTAATATGAAGTCGCTTTCGTTAAGAAATTATTTGTAATAATATCGAACAAATAAAAGCTAAATTGATATACCGATATTTTTTTCTAGCTAAAGGGAGTTGTAGAAAAGAAGGACCACAATATGTAATAATAATTCTTTGCTTCCCTGTTACCTGGTGTTGGGGTCTTTAACAGGCCCCTCGGGAACCTACAAGGGAAGTCTGGAGGATGACTAAACCCTTCTGTAGTTGTTGATTTATGGAGGTTGGGTTGTAAACCTAGTGATCCATATTGTGTATTGTCTACGTTCACGTCATTCTGGTCCATCTCTGACTCAAGAGGGCCCCAGTAAGGTGAGAAGAAAGGGCAGCTCACACTGTCTGGACACCAGTTTTCTCTCTTTCCCACAGCCCCTCCGAATCATTTCATATTCATTACGTGTCTGGCTGCAGCCCAGCCTCTGACATTTGACTCTTAAAGGCCCACCTGGGACCAGGATGAAATAGACTGCCAGCAGTGCGGTGGAGGTGGGAAGGAAGTCAGTCGTGCTGGATGGTGATAGATCTGATGGCATGTTGGACAGGGGACTGTAGACAGGCTCAGGTTACAGGTCGCTTGTTCCAATGTAACCCTGCTTGGGATCTTGTTTGTGAGTGGTGCAAACGGAGAGGTTGCCTGTAGCAGGGCAGCTCAGAACATGTGAGGAGAAGAAGAAGAAGAAGAAGAAGAAGAAGAAGAAGAAGAAGAAGTGAATCCTGTTAGAACTGACTCACTGTTTGCTAAGGAGGGCAGACGTTGATCAAACGCAGCCTTTATTTCTAAAAGGCGTATCAACATCTCACCCTTTGTGTCGCCTCATGTGTCTTATCTGGGCTATTGTTCAGCTGAGAGCACAACAAATACATTGGCCACGTTTACATGGGAGCTTTAATTCTTCTTTAAAGTGGAATAAAAGTTCATTCCTCTTTAACCTGACTTTGTAAACACATAATTCCTTATGCTAATTTAATTCCGAATTAAAGTTAATTCCGAATTAGGTGGCTGGTTTATTCCATTTTTAATTCCGAATGAGATAATTCCTCTTTCTTGTAAACACTTCACGAGCTTAATTCCGCTTTAAATTAATTTGTATCGTTTTGCGCATTCGCGACTTGCGGCGAATCCAAGATGGCGGCGGCCCGGACTCCAGCCTAGACTATATAATAAGAGCACGGGCGACCGTGGCTCAAGTGGTAGAGGGTCGTCTTCTTATCGAGAGGTTGGGGGTTTGATCCCAGTACCTGACTATGTGTCGAAGTGTCCTGGGGCAAGACACTGAACCCTAAGTTGCTCCCAATGGTCGACTAGCGCCTTGCATGGCAGTCCTGTCCCATTGGTGTGTGAATGTGAGTGTGATTGGGTGAATGAGCTGATATGTAAAGCGCTTTGGGACTGCTTCAGTGTGGTGATAAAGCATAAACCAGAATAAATAATTCCGAATGAAAAAACATCATTTAACTGTGGCCATTGGTAAGAAACTGACTGCGTTGTTTAGATTTGTTAAAGAATAATAGATGATGGTTTCTCTTGGTTTTGGTCTATTTTTTTTTTTCTGAGACGCATTTATTAATTTCATCCAGGCTAAATGTTCCTTCATGTTTGGGTTGGGAGGTTGGGATGGAAAGGGCACATTCTGTTAGTCTGTTAGAGTTTTTCAACAGTAACTTCAATGATGTATTTTTATAGTCGGCCAAAAAATACAAGAAAATGAGTTTAAAAACTTGTGCTGGCTGATAAAGTCCGTAAACCTAAAACCAAACCTACGTTAAAGTTTATTTACCTTGTCTGAATAAACAAAACCTTACCATATATTTAAAAAAAAAAAAACAGACAAAATGAACTTGTGGAACTAAAATCAAACCCATATACCAAAAAAACTGGGTTTTCACACTTATTCCTATCGGGATGTAAGGATTTATCCTAAATCAGTGCAAATCCCGGGGAGGTTAAAATTGTTACAGCACAATATGTGATTTGATACTGTGCTTAAACATTAGGCAGTGCTGTGAAGAAATGTGCAGTATAATTTGGTTTATGAGGTCAAACAAGAACAAATTATATTAGTCAGAAATTGTTTTGAGAATTTAATCAAATAATAAGAATCTGCATTTTGAATAATCTGTTTTCCCCCCCAAAAAAATATAATCTCCTATGTATTCATATTAAAATGACTTAAGTGCATTATTACATCCCAAACTTTGAGTCGAAACGTTGGTTGAGTGTATCCTCACACCCATAATTTCTTATAATTGCGTCCATGAAAGGTAGCTGTTCCATTAAACCTTTAAAAAGATGGGGTTTTGTAATGTTTTTTAATGTTTATTTTTTAGTTGAAAATGATAATCATATTAATGATGATGGAAATGATTTTGATTAGAACATGAACTGAAAATACGATGACAGGAAATGATTAAAACTGTAGAAATAAATCCCTTCAGGAGGCACTAAATACTGTTTTATTCCACTTATTTACAGCGTTGCATTCTTTAAAATGTGTGTTATCATTCATTCATTCCATCAATATGCGCTATAGTTGTTTTGTAGATGGACAAAGGGGATACTTGGATTTAGAAATGAGGAAAAGGGGGGTACTTGGGCCCATAAAGTTTGAGAACCACTGTGTTAGGGCACCAAGAACTTCTTCATGCAGCTGTTTTTGTAGTTGGACTTTAAATAAACTTCACGTGCATGCTTAACCGACCCACTACCACCGACCGTGGCTCAGGTGGTATCTATTTGGTATCAGTTTTAGGAACAAAAGTGTATTGATCATTTCTGCTGACAAACATTTTTCCGTGATGAACAGAAACTTTGCTGACTCCCAGTTTTGCTGTAGAAACTGAAGCCTTTAGCCTGATGCTGCGTTCACTGTGGCAGTGCCACAATAGAGTGGGATTATTGTGTCTGCATTTCTCAGCAGAAAGTTAAAGAAGATAAATCTTGGGCACGGGGACTGGGTGCGGGGTGTGGATTGTTCAAAGAATGCTGGAGTTTTTCAATGATTATCTTATTAAAGCTTTTCCAAGGGTTTAATGACACGTTTGGTTTGTGGGCTTTTGCTTTTTTCCTCATTTTTCTACCAAAGGCTTCAATGGGTGAGAAGAGTTAGGAAAGCAATAGGGAGAGACGAGGCTTGGGCTCAGTGACTGATATTATTAGTGTTCCAGTGCGACTGATGGGGACATGGCCCTGCACCCAGTGGCTGCCAACAGGCCAATGTTGGTAAATTGAGTCTGGTACTGACTGACCTATATCCCTGTCCTATTTAACACAGGCAGCTTTCTGTATCATGCCCCGCCTCCTTAGTCACTCCTTAGTCTTTTATTTAGTATGAAGTGTGGACCAAAGTATTTGGTTAACAGATTTTGAAACGACTAGCTTGGATGTGTCGTTTCATTACAGCTTTTAAAGTGGGAAAAAAAAAAAAAACGGTTTCACTTTGCGTGCAATCTGCATGGGTGCCTTGATTTGCTCCTTCCTGCGACAGGCAAGCTTGCCCCCCTCCCAGCCCCCATGCCCTCTCTCCTCATTGTGAATTATGGATTGAATGCAAGGCAGCGATTAGACACACACCTACCTACACTCATGTCTCGCTGCTGCAGCACTGACCAGCCTTCACTTCAGAAGAGCTTTTTCCTGGTTCCACATAAAAGCCCATCTCACAGTGCCGTTCTCTCCCCAGAGCGTTCACCTCTAATCAACTTCCAAAGCTGCATAGATCCCAGAGCTAGCAAGACAGAAAATCTGCCTTCTCACATTTGCTTTCTAGAGCCTTTCATGGCGGTAATCCCCAACACCAGGAAGAGGTTCATGGGAATTGTGGTCAGCTGACTATCAAAGGAGAAGAAATGAAGGAGGAGCCACTGTGAGGTTAAAGTCAATCCCCCACATACCTCATTCCTAAAGCCTGCAGGGATTCTCCTTGGGCTTGACATAGCCAACCCCACCTGTCCTTCATGCTCAGCAGGAAACTCCATCCCTGGCTTCCCCTGAGTTGGCCTACTTCAGAGTGTTTGATCTCACTGTGGAAGAGGCAAGTTTGCCTGTTGCCTGGCAGGCAGAGAAAACCCCTTGATGCTGACGGTTGGATGTTAAGGAGGGGGAGCTGGCTTTAGCAGAGAGGCTTAATAACTGTATTAACATCAGTGGTTCCCTCAGGACGCACGCAAGCACGAAGGGGGTCGGGACTTCCTTTGCCTATTAATGCCCTGCCCCAATTTTCCTTCACCGCTTCACTTATCAGTTCAGTTTCACTATTTCATGCAACTATTACATGTAACTAATCCAAAGGGCTTTTGTTATTTCTAATTTTATGCATTTCTGATTTTCTGCTCTTTTTCTGCACTTCCCCTCCTCCATGTGCCAGTTTCAAGATCAGTTTCAACCACAGATTGGGTTTTTGTAACAACGCTTTAAAGAAATCACTCACTTTAGACTTCAAATGTCCAGTTATGGCAGACGTGTTCTTTTAGGTCAACTCTGTCTTGAGATTATTGTACTCACTCCTCACCTGTGTGTGTCGCTATTCATGACAGTCGCCCCCTATTCCTGTGAATAATGCATCGAAAAAGTCTGAATAATTGATGGGTTCTACTTAGTGTAATGGGAAGAGTTAACTGAAAGCGCTGTGTGCTTATAGCAGAAGAACTGGGTCGCAACAAACAGAACACAGTGGCCTTCAAGGGTCATCATGAGACCCAGAGGGTCAGAAGGCCACGACAGAGTGGAAGGCCGATGCTTACTGGGGTTAACTGGACTCCAGAGAGACTGAGTGGTTGAAGCTTCAACATCAGTTTGACTGGTTTAGTTCAGGTTACTACAGTACTTTGTAGAGGTCGACCGATATGGGATTTTCAAAGGCCGATACCGATTTTAAAAAATTATGATAATTCGGCCGATGGCCGATATCTAATGCCGATTTTGAAAGCCAATATACTTTCTTTTTTTTTTTTAAGCACATTGATTATGAAAGACACTTGTATGATATAAATGTATATAATAGAAATTAAATTAAATACACCAATAGAACTCTTAACATTTATTGAACTTTTTAAATATACCCGTACACAACCAAGTAAAACAAAAAATACAGGACGGGTAGGTAGCAGTAAAGCGCAACAACCATGTGCAATGTGCAAGTAGTCGGTTTAAACTAAATACCTGTTTTAGGTTTAACCACTCCCCCCCTCTGTTCACAGCCACCACCATTATACCTAAGCTTCACACTTGTCACCAGTGTTGGGAACGTACTTTAAAAAAGTAATGAGTTATAGTTACTCACTACTTGATCAAAAAAGTATCTGCGTTATTAACTGAATTACTCTATAATAAAAGGTGCTTCATTAAATTTGAGTTGCTTACAACGGATGTCGACAAAGTCTTCACTACTGATTCTAAAACACAGGACAAGATGTTAATACCCTTTTTGTGCGAGCACGTACAAAAGTTGATGAAAAAAGCTTGACCCAGGGAACAGAACACCCATCCCCCACAGGACAAGCAAGGGCCTAGGATGCATCATCAGTAGTGTTCCTCCGGATCATAGGGTGTTTCGGCCATTCACTATACACCCTCCCCAGAGTTGGCCAGCCACAGGGTGATCAGCCCATAGCTTGCATCCCAGGCCCATACATGGCATGGGCGCCCTGCCCCCCAGAGCCAAGCCTGAGCCAACCACATACCCCAACTCGCTATTTGGGGGCCCAAGAGGTATCGTTCCTCTTCAGCCAGAGCCACTGGCTGCTTCTCTCTGCTGACTCCGATGCAGCTTTGATGGCTGCGCGCTGGCTCTGGCCCCTGACTCCCAGGTCCCTGAGTAGTTTGGTGGTAGATGTTGGGGGTTTATAAATATCATAATAACGCACTCACGGTTAGAAAGGTTGAGCCTCATTTTTAATGTGAGCTTCTAGTACACGAAGGAGGTATTAGCTGTGGGCTGTTGTCATTTAAATTTTAAAAGACTTAACCTTTTAAATGAAATCATAAAAGTTTTGCCCACAGAAATGGTAAAGACTTTGTTAATGGACCCGAGCAACAAAGAAAATGTAATAATACCAAACACATAACAACTCAATAACCTTTAAGAGTGGTGCCAGTAGATAAATATAGGCCCCTATACTTCAATAACAGACTAAACATTTTTCCATCTCAGTGATGTAATCAATATCTCTAATACATTTTAATTGCATTACGTTTGGTATATTATACATATATATCTTTCAGACCGGACTAAAGAAAAACATCAACACTGTTCCACTGAAAGCACCAGCGATATCACAGGAAATGGTTTGTTTTGCGTCTATGTGATGTGATCAAATGGCTCCCTCCAGGCTACAGTGAGGGGTCAGAGATCCCTGCAGGAAATTAGTGTCTACAAAGACACACACACAAACACACGCCTGTACTGGCCAATACATAAACATAGAGCAATGGGAGGCAACCACAATCCAAAGCTGACGAAGCTAAACATATCCTTCCTTATGTTCTACAATAGTAACTGTACAGTCCCTCTGCCCTCCCCTCCGCTCATGATTGGCTTTACTCTCATTAGCTATTCATCCCAAGCTCAGCCTGAATTTACCCTCCCTATTGACAAGCTGCACGTTTTTTTTCTCTTATGTTTTATTTCTGTATTAGTGCCGCTGACACTAAAGACAAACGAGTCTGCCTCTGCCCGCCCACCCGTTCACCCTTTGCTTTGCCCAAATCTTCTCCTAAGGAGCCCCCTGATGCTCCACCACCACACATCTGAATCAAATGTGTGTCATCACTCATCATTAGGAAGCTTATGAGTGGGAGGGCAGCGACTGACGATGCAAAAATGTGCGTGAGATATTTAAACCTGCCGCTGTAGCTTCTGTTCAGTTTAGTCTGCAGCAAATATGCAACTTATTGGGTTTATTTTTTGGAGAATCTGCAAGGTTTGATTTGTTTCATATTTCAAAAATAAGTGCTTTGTGTTTGCCTTGGAATTTCACATCAAATGAGGAAATGTAAGGAGATGCAGGATGGAGACGCAAATAAATATTAGTATAATCAGCATAGCTTTTGCAAGGCTATCTAAACTTTTCACGTTTTTGAAATATTAATCTAGACTGAAGGGCAAAAAGTCCCGAAACTCTGTACCATCTATTCCAGTCATGGGTAATTTGCGGCCCTTGACCTGATTTTGTTGGGCCCCCAAATCAAATCCCCTCCAAATTTGTAATTGAACAACAGCGAATTGCACAAAATGACAACAAAGGTACATAAAGTAAAAATATGCAAAACCCTTTCCAAAATACACAGAAATGACTTTAAAACACACTAAATGACAACAAAAACACACAACACATATTAAAAATGACACCAAAAATACAAAATTACAGAAAATTACATAAAAGAATTACAGAAAATTACTCCAAAAACTAACAAAATGACAACAAAATAAATAAACTTGCGCTCGTTTAGTCTTTCGAAAAAGGCCGATCAGATCCGTACGTCTCCACGGAGACACCGCTCCAAAACGAAAACGGTTTTCGGAAGTATGTTAGTCTCTTTGTGTGTGTGTGTGTGTCTGTTTGTGTGTGTGATCGTACACTAATGACATCACTGTTAATAGCATCATCAGTGTTCTAAAACAATGTTAAACAGGAGTTCCACAGTGTGGATGGGAAAATGAGTGGGATACATATATATATATATGTCTATATATTTTCTTTTGGTAGCCAGAACATCACCAACATTTTATCAGCTGTTCCTTTGTCCCATTATCAACATTTGCTGAAAAGTTCATCAAAATCTGTTCATTACTTTTCAAGTTATCGTGTACACAAACAGACAAACACACACGCAAACAAACTGACCAACATACTTCCGAAAACTGTTTTTGTTTTCGAAAGTAATGACAACAGAAACGCACATAATGACTCAAGAAATAAACAAAATGACTCCTAAAACATACAAAAACTCATAAAACAACAACAAAACCAAACAAAAAGTCAACAAAGACCAAACTCTATATTTTTTACTGTATTAATGCTCAGATTGGTCATTATTTTAAATGCTAACAACACTGATAATGTGGCTCGCTGATCAAACGATCACATTTTTGTGGCTTCCACTGGGATAAAAGTTGGCCATTTCTGATCCACGACCACATTTTTCACAGAACGCAGAAAAACGAGAAGTGTTTCTTGGCCTTAATTTGGTTGTAAAACACAAAAGAAGAGGATGACTGTTGTGAGTTCTATGAAAGGGTGAACTGAATACCGCTGTAGACAAACAACAAACGACCTGTTGTTCGGCCAATACCGATGTCATCATAACTACTTATTCTGACACTATGAAGTGAGTTTTGACTCTGTCCCAATAGGGGCGAGGCTGATTGTTGCCACGGTTCGGGTGGTGTTTTCACACATCACTGTTTTCCATTAACAATTGAGCCCAGTGTAAATAAGGGCTTTTTCATGGAGCAATGGGCTCTAGCAGTGTGAGCTTTGTGTTTCATCGTTATGCATTCACCAAGCTTTAACTGTTCTAAATACACCAGCTGTCTCTAAGGCATGTTTTGACCGCTTTGACCCCCGTGCTGACCTAGTAACCCCATTGGATTCCCGCCATCACTGAGCTCTTTAACAGACCTGTGACAGGATAATGGCACACTTGGTGCATCTTCTTGTCTACACTCTTTCCACATAAAAACAATATCCAGTCTTCAAACCCTGACGTCGATACTTCAAAACTGGAACAGTTACCGACGTGTTTCTTCTGGACAGTACGAGCATTAGCCTGTTGAGGTTTAAAGGCGGAGCTACATTACAAGCCAGTTGAACAATTAACTTTTATCTCACGTTGACGAGAAGTTGAAGTGACACACTTAAAGGGTTTGCAGAGTTTTTGAGGACCAGCCTGGTGAGAAGGCACATTATTTAGCATCACTGAACACATGCATCTTATCCACCGAGTCACGCACATGCTGCACTCGCGACCTCGCCCCCACTTCTACTGTCACGCTGCTGCTCTGAAGTTGAAAGGATCAAACCCTGGTAATCTATTCCCCTCTGATTGACTATTGTATTAGCCACAGAGAGGGAGGAGGGGAAACGGGGAACATGGGTAGAGAGAGACGGTTTAACATGACAAAGCCTGTCCCTGGTGATTCTCTCTTTTCTCCCCAGATCCTTCCGAGCTTCTTCTCTTTCTTCCTTCTCTCTTGATCCCTTGTTCCCCCCTTTATTTCTTCTTCTTCCCGCCTCCTCCTGGCCTCTCCAAGTCCACATCAGCAGCTCTAATGCAAATAACCCTTTGACCTCTCCATATTTATGACCTGCTCCCTCCACTGTCAAATATGCGCTTAAGAACGGAGCAGTTTGAATGCTGCCAGTCACTTTGGATTAGCGGATGTCAATGAGCAGATAACCTCTCTGTTAGAGTGAGTGAAGAGCAAACACTCGAGCATATACATTCATGAAGGTCTTTCGGCCTTTAAATACTGAGAGCACTGTGTGTGGCACTCAGCCCATTGCAGATGAATGGGGTCTGGTTAATGTGTATGGGAGTGATTTCAGCCTGCAGCGCACCAACTGTATGAAATGCCTTTTTTTCAGCCTTTCTTAACCTGTGATTGTCTTCCAAGGCTGAGGGAAGGAATCGGATCCTGATCTTTTCATGATTAAACTATTGTGGCTCCAACTTCTTCCATTATTAAATTCTTAAGACTTCTCATCAGTCCAATTTTTAATCTTTTCCTAGCTTTTTTCCCCCTTCCACCAAATATTCTGAGCTCAAAGGAATATGTGGAGGCCTCGCACTTTCCAGCCTCCAGTTACTGGTCTCTTGTAATGTCATTGACCTTGGGTTTTATGGAAATAGAGGGAATTGAAGCCTATTTCGCTTTTTTGGGTTCGGTGTAAGTGGCCATGGAAAAGAGTGTCAACCAGATGAGTAAATGCGTTTTGCAGGACCACACAGCGAGTCCCTGAATGAGGTTACCCGAGTTCAGAAACGCTTTGGCAACCTCTCTGTTGGCGTATGCATGATTGCAGTTGGTCATCACCAGGGGAATATCATACCAACAAGTCTGCACACAGTCATCCACACATGCTGCATTCTGAAATTACAAATTGGAGACACTTTGCGCTAAGATTTGCAGTTTTTTTTAGCTTTGAAATTAACGGATATTCACGGAAAGGTTATGATGTGATTTAATGTGTCATATTTCGCCCGCCTCTACCCGAGCGTGTGTATTTATGGATATTGTGAGTTGACAGAGGGAGGTTACTCTAAGGTTACTGCCGCCTTTTTCTTTATTGTGAACAGCGTCAAGAGGCGAACCTGTCCGCATGCTTATGAAATGTTTGCCTTGCGTGTCACATTCCTGTCACTGGTTTCATCCTTTTTTTTTTTCACAGATGCTCCAATTTCCTCCCCTGTTCCTCTCACAGCCCAGCTCTTCCTGCCCACCACGCTCTTGTCACAATGTAGGTCAGGCCTGATACTCAGCTGATGGAATGCATCTGCTGAATGCGTGTGACCAGCTTGTGAATAAAAAGTGTCCAATCGACTGTAGGCAAACAAATTCATTATTTGGAGTATTTGCTGGAAAGCTTGAAAGCCTTTCTAAAAGGCACACAAAGCTATCACATGGACTATCTTGCATTTTCATTTGAAACTTGCTTTACCACAACAGGTTGATGTAGTAGTAACGGCCATCTCCAGTGTCATGTGAAATTTCATGTATGCACATGACTTTGTACGTCACAGTATCTTGTTTATTTTCAATCAATTGTTCATTGAACGTCACGCGTTCAGGAATCGCAAATTAATATCTTATTTCTTATATGTTTTAAGGCAATAATCGTGTTTGTATCACGTTAAAAAAGAGCAGAATCAGAATCTTTCTCGCAAATAGTCAATAAATACATGTATGACTTCTTTACCCTGTTATTTGTACATTCATATTGTGAATGTATTCGCGCTTTTGTTTCAAAAATTACAGCCTTACCAAGGCCTTATTACTTCTATAGAATGATTTGTGCCAAAGAGTAGCCTACTAGTTTACGATATGTAGTGATTAACTATAAGTTGTTAATACATGTGTAATTATAACATATTTGAGCTTAAATTCATATGTAGAGCACGTAGTATATGGTTGTATTTTTAAATATTGATAGATATATTTGAAATGGAAATAAGCAAGTCAGAAATGAAGTCATGAATGGATGATACATACTTACTCTGGTTATGACTTTTTCAACTCATTAGGAATATAAAAAATGAAAACAAACCATAAAAATTTGGTGAGTAGTAGATTGTGTGGATTTATTTTTTTGTAAAAACGTACCCTTGACGATACATATTGTGATATGTTGTTGCGCGACATTTTGTCCAACTTTTTTCTTTTAATGAAGATATTGCTGAATGAGGGTTGGAGCAGAAAACATATTTGTTTGTATCATTGTATTCCGCTTCATCACACACATGCTTCAAATATCATTCATGCTTAAAATGCCTAAACCACACTGGAGCGTCACACATGTTGTAAGCTGTGCCTGTGAACATCCTGGCATGTTCTGACTAACACAGGCGGCCTTTTTGCCACCGCCGTACCCACCACCGTGTTCCACATCATCAGCTCATGCCCAATATCTCCGGTCGTCCTGGAGCATGTGCCAACTCGCATAGTCCCTCTGTCAGTCAACAGGCATCAACAGCTGCTGGGTAGAGTTACTGCATGCTACTCGCAGTGGCACCGCTGTGTTGAGTTGGGATCTTGTGGTTCTCGACACTAAATGATCTGTCTTTAAATGCTTCTCGGTCTGCTTTTTCCCCCGTTCAAATGAACCCATCAACATTGTCAGAACTTAAAGGGATCTATGTGGGGTATTTATGTTTTGGATGTCCTGTGCATTCCGTATTTCTCAACGTGTTCTCTGCTTTCAACTAGGGCTGCACAATTAATCGAATTTTAATCGCAATTTTGGTTGCTACGATTAAATTAACCTGATCGTCTGCAACATTTCGATATGAAATATGAGCTCTGCACTCTGTAATAGTGTATTTATTTAGTTAGCCTTTGGTACATTTTTGGTACAATTTTTTATTTTAATTCTGTTTTAAAGCTTAAATTTGCACTGTAAACTGTACCTATTGCTTGCACTGCATTAAAAACACAAATTTTCCCTAATATGATAAATAAGTAGTGAGGATGCAGGAGGCGCTTCAACTTGGAACTGTTCAGCAATTCTTCAACGGATTTCAACCATTCAACTTATAAAAGATTCAACTGTAATCTTCAACTTTTTCCTATATTTAACTGTTTTTGACCTACAGCCCTTTAACTGCAGTGCGTTTTCAGCTCAGATCCCATTTTCAATTTTTACCTAAAAATCTTTGCGAACAAAATGCTATTGCTAGCCTAATGCTAATGCTAGGTAAATGCCAGCTAATGCTATTGCTAGATTAATGCTTGCTAATGCTAATATTAGGTTAATGCTATTGCTAGCAAATGCAAATGTTAATGCGAGCAAATGCTACTGTTAATGCTAGGCTAATGCTAGCAAATGTTAATGTTACCGATTGCTAGCCAATGCTAGCTAATGTTAATGTTAATGCTAGACTAATGCTAGCAAATGTTAATGTTACCGATTGCTAGCCAATGCTAGCTAATGTTAATGTTAATGCTAGACTAATGCTAGCAAATGTTAATGTTAGATCAATGCTAATGTTAATGTTAGGCTAATGTTAATGTTAATGCTCGGCTAACGCTAATGCTAGATAAATACTAGCTAATGCTATTGTTAGGTTCATGCTTGCTAATGCTAATATTAGGTTAATGCTAATGCTAGCAAATGCTAATGTTAATGCTAGTGAATGCTAATGTTAATGCTTTCAAATGCTAATGTCAATGTTAGGCTAATGTTAGCGAATACTAATGTTGATGTTACCAAATGCTAGCTAGTGCTAGTTAATGTTAATGTTAATGCTAGGCTAATGCTAGCAAATGTTAATGCTCGGTCAATGCTAATGCTATATAATGCTAATAATGGGTTAAAGCTAGGCTAATGCTAATGTAGTGTTGAATGATGCCAGCACCTGCATCCTCACTTGCATTTTCTTCAGGAAATGCAAACATTCCTATGTGTTTATTATAATCGTGATTGCAAAATTGATCAAACTAGTCGTGCAGCCCTACTTTCAACCCATCGCTGAGGAGCAGTGGGCAGCAATGGTTCCGTAACCATTAGGCCACTACTTGCATATAATTAATGGTACCAAAGGATAGAAGCAGCAGTAACAGCACATTGCAGCCACTGTGGTTAACACAAAGTCTTAGCTCAAAGTCTATCCCCTACAGGCCTCACCTTTGCCATCTGTTCAACCGTTCGCTGCACCTCCCCCCTCCCACCATCGCTCTCTAGTTTGTCCACACATGTTCCTAGTTCTGTCTCCATTTGCAGTAGAAGCAAGTGATAGGAAAACCTGGTGTGTTGTTATTTCAGAGGCCTGGCAGCATGGGGAGGGAGGTAGTCTGGAGGCCCCTTGGAGAAGGACTTTAGGAATATGGTGGGGGCCACTGTGCTGATAAAAACCAGGCTTGGCTAGACAGGAGCACCCCAATGTTCACACGCATGTGCAAAGAAAAGATGTCACCAAACACTTTTCAAAATGTGTTCCAGGGTGTGCATTTCTGTTTGATAGCTCAGATAGAATGAAAAAAAAGAGTTTTCCCCTAAATCTGGTCCAAAACAAACATCCCCATTTCCTGGTGCTGAGCAGGGGATCGTCAAAACAGGCCAAAAATGACTCCTCACATTGGTGCACCTTGCCCTTCGGCCTCTGCCCGGACCCTCATTTATCACTTCTACATATGTGTGTGTTTTTCTAGCCATAACACTCCAGAAGGCAGGCTCATGAGGCCCCACTTTGGAGTGCTATCCATCAAAATTTGGTCCTGGAGACGATGCAACCTTCAAGCATCATGCTAAAATAAAAATAAAAAACTCCAAACTGTGAGAAATAAGCAATTATGCCTCTAACAAGTTGCACAACAAACACTGCATGCCTGCTGCATTCTTTCAATGAATAATCAGAAGACGTAAAAGTGACATAGCACTATAGCTCAATACGTTTTCCATTCAACTCCTTTTTTTGCTATTTGCCTTGAGATGATTAGTTTTAATGGTGACGTGTAGCCTCTCACGTGGAGCACAAACACTTGGCTGATACTTATAGGCCCCGAAAGCTGTTTTCTTCAATAAGAAGAAAAAAATGTTCATGTATTTGGAGAAAATATCATAAAGGGTGTCCAAACTCCGTTCCAGCTGTTCAGAATATTGTGTAACAAGCCTGTCCTGCAAACGGGTGTTTTGATTGCAAGAAAACTTAAAAAAGTTCCTGCTTTACATAAAGGTGAATAACATTTGGTTTTTGGTTTTTTTTATTCCCCTTGGTTCATAATCTTCATATTTACTGAATGGTGAATATTATTATTACTCTCTGGAAAGAGTGAGACCAAGAGTGATTGACCCTATTAAAAAAAACACAATTATTCAGTGATGACATAAATGCGATACAATCCATTTGATTTTTTTATAAAGTCAGATGGAGAGACTTTCATGATGACTATAGGCGTGGGCAGCATCAAATCGAGATTTCTATTTTTGCGATATAGAAAATTACAATATCGCCTTTAACAATGTATTTTTATTTCATAGCTTACTTTGTTTTAAAATGCTTGTTTTAGGAGTCGCTGCTTTCAGTATTTCTCACAACTGTATGAACAGCACAGTTGGATGGATTGCTGAGTGCTTCCTATCACTACAGATCTCACTCACACATGCTGTCCCTTAGAGGGGAAAAAGCCAAAAGTGGCACATATTGTGCATATGTTTGTTAATAAATGGCCTGTGGGGCATCCGCAAATATAACCCAGAATTGTCTTTCTGTTAATTGTAGGGCTGGGCGATTTTGCCTAAAAAAAAAAATCTCTGATTTTTTTTTAAAGAAAATTTTGAGTTTCGCGCTACGGTAACCCACAAGGACGGAACGTGGAACGTCTGGGAAAAAAATAAATGTTTGATTGATTTATTTATTTGTTTTAAACTCTAATTTGCAAAATAAAAATTGTTTTTATGCACAAATTCGATAAATTGATTAAATCTTTTTTTTTTTTTTTTTTTTTTCGCCCAGTCCTACTTTATTGTGTTGAAAATATTGAGATATATATTGTATATTGCCATTTTGAGAAAAAAATATCAAGATATGAGTTTTGGTCCATATCCTTCAGTCTGCCCCAGGGCAGCTGTGGCTACAATAGTAGCTTACCACCACTAAGTGTGGAGTGAAAGAATAATCCCTTAACTCTGTAAAGCGACTTTGAGTTTCCAAAAAAGCTCTATATAAATATGATGTATTATTATTATTAATATCCCCCAGCTCTAGATCGACTGTTTCAAAGTGCATCTAAGAACATTGTGTTTTTTTAATCAGTAGGGGCGGAGTTACTTGCCCTCACTAAAGGTTACAAGTATGTGTGAGATGAAGGAGAACAAAGTGGTCTGATAGGGGGACACGGGGACACTGCTGGTGCCTGTTCGCCTTCCCTGTGTCGACGTCCACTCATGTTCCTTCCTCTCTTTGTGTGTGTTTTCACTTTTGCCGTGCTGCCCTGCCGTCCAATTCCTCTCGCTCTACCGTCTAATAACTCTGTGTTTGAACATAAACACACCCTAAGCACTGCTCTCCCATACAGCTGTCAGTCTGTGCATGCCTGCTGGCGTGTGATCACGCACGCCCACATTCCCCCCCGGCTTGTATTCAAATGGCATCGCATGGCTTTGCGTTCGCTAATCAGTGTGAAGGCAGCGAATGGAACCTAATTTATTTTCAGCAGCGAGCTGTTATGACGCTTTGTCAGAGAATGGCAGGATTTCCCCGTAAGCAAGGAAACGGGCCCATTTCCCCTTTCAGTAATTGGAGAGTGCTGACAAAGCAATTCTGTGTGTGTGTGTGTGTGTGTGTGTGTGTGTGTGTGTGTGTGTGTGTGTGTGTGTGTGTGTGTGTTTCGCCACATTCCTTACATGGAAAAAAAATAATAGTAAAAAAAAAAAAAAACCGTTTAGTGAAAGTTGAGCTCTATCCTGCAGTGATGCCATTTGGTGTTCACATATTGGTCTGTTTTACGGCATATAAAAGCTCTTAAGTTTCTGCCAGTGGTTTATGAGGACATATATGATACAGTGGCCCACAATTCCCAAGGTTTTCCACTGCGGTCGCAATCCTCGGGCTGTTTCATTGGCCGTCCCACTTCATTATTTTAAGCAGACTTCAAAGCGAGCCTTAGCGTAGCAGCCTGTGGCATGGTGGTCTGCGTGTAGTCTCTCATCCTGCGCTCATGCTGTACGGAAAGATAAATGGAACTCTATATGTTCTTCCATGTTGGAAACCATGTGTGTCCAGATAACCCTAATGGACTCCAGGGCGAAACACAGTGGTCCATAATGGAGTAGAATCAAACAAAGTAGAGAATAGAATTCCCCTTTATTTCTCTCCAATAGTACAGTTGAGCCAGCCAACCAGCCAGCCTGCTAATGTAGTTAGCCTGTCGCCTAATGATGGTGAAATTTCATTAATATGCTTCACAGCTGGGCCAGGCAACCAGTGGGGATGAAGGTAATCAAATCACTGAATACTAACCTAGAGATGAACTTCAAGATCAGCTTCAGCCGCACTGGGTCAAGACAGCCCAGCCAGCGTCTGCAGGCCTGATAATAACCAGTGTGCCTGTGTGCACGCTTCCATAGGCCAGTTGATGCCTTTGAACTGCTGATGTTAGCCAGGCTATCTCGTGTCAGCCTCTCAGCTCGGGGTACTCCATCATTGGAATAGGTTTTATTTCAATCCTGTGCGTATTTGTCGTTTTGAGTCTAGTCATGCGGTAATTGCTTCTGTGGGGATGCAGCTGCGAGGGCGGGCCCGTCGCTCTGAGTGCACTTGAGGGTTTGTGATGTATGCAAAGTGTATTTGAAGAGTGGAACTACAGACCACTCACACTTATAGTTAATTCGATCACCAAGTGCTTTGGCTCGGAGTTTGGGAATAGACTGCATTAAGGACAATTGGAGTTGCTACTCACAGACACACAAGACTGGGTTTGATACTCACCTGTAAATCGAACTAGTGATTCGCTTTAGGAAATACTTTGATTTACAATTAGAGCCTGACTGTTTTGTTTGAACTGTGTTCCTTTTGTAGTAGACTGTGTAGCAAGTCTGAGAGTCTAAGTCCATGCTTAGTGCTTTGTTTTATCAGTAATTATTGTTATTTGTCATACTTGTTCTCTTTTGTCATCTTTTATTCTCTCTCGGGCTGGGCAAAAAATCGATTTACTCGATTTATCGAATTTGTAGATGAAAACGATTTTTATTTTGCAAATTCAAATTTGTTTATTTAATTATCTAAAAATTTATATTTATTTATTTATTTATTTTTTCTCTACAGTTTTTTTTGGACTTTTTCGCGTTCCGTACTTGTGGGTTACCGTAGCGCAATGTGACCCCGCCCCCTCTTTGTTTACATGTGTTTACCCTTTGAGTAGGCTATATGTGTGCCACAGCTATGTTTAATTTTTTTATTTGCACTATGCTGAGATGTTTAGGGAAGAGTTTATTTTTTTATATATATATATATATATATATGTAGGGCTGGGTGATTTTGCCTAAAAAAAAATCTCCGATTTTTTTAAAGAAAAATTCAAGTTTTGATTTGATTTTTTGATGCACTTAAAAATGTCTGCAGAAATCACATATATTGTCAAAAGTGCAACTTTATTGCTGTGATTTTCCTCAAGAGTAAAATGAGACAATTTCAAACTTTAACCCAGGTTTAAGCAAAAATGCAACAGCAACTTCACAGTAGCTTCAATTGTCTGATTAAGAAATCAGATTACTACATATTTTATAATATATAACATTACAATTAAAAAAAAAAAAAAAATTAGCATCTCAGCATTGTGCGAATAAAAAAAATGAAACATGCCTGTGGCACACATATAGCCTACTCAAACATGTAAACAAAGAGTTGGCAGGCTCACATTGGAATGCGAAAAAGTCCAATAAAACTGTGGTGGGAATATTTCTTTCTTTTTTTAAACTCAAATTTACAAAATAAAAATTATTTTTATATACAAATTCGATTAATCGATTAAATCGATTTTTTTTTTGCCCAGCCCTAGTTATATGCTATAAAATATGTAGTTATCTGATTTCTTAATCAGAAAATTTAAGTTGCTGTTGCACTTTAGCTTAAACCTGGGTTAAAGCTTGAAATCATTTACTTTTTATTTTTGGAATTGTTCTATGCATTTTAACTATTCAGGACAATCACAGCAATAAAGTTGCACTTTTGACAATATATCTGATGTCTGCAGACATTTTTAGGTGCATTGAAGAAAAAAAATCAAAAACCGAATTGAAACTCAAATTTTTCTTTAAAAGATCGAAGATTATTTTTTCGGCAAAATTGCCCAGCTCTAATTCTTTCTGTATTTAATACCTTTGACATTACAGCCCAGGTTGCCTTTTGAAACCTGGCCAGGGACACTTGATGAAAACTAGCCTCTTTTGGCTAATTCCGTTTATTAATGTGCATTGTCCCTTTTAAATAATCAATAAATTCGATTAAATTCACATTTTAGGGAATAACAGATATATCGGTCATATATGAAATAACAACATTGATATGCTGTACATGGGACAAAAATTCTTACAATTCTCAAAAAAATGATTCAAGACAAAGAAGCAAACAATAAAATGAGGAAGTTTATTTAGTAACCCTGCCGAGGACTGTAAAGCTACTGATAAATAAGAAAAGGCAAACTGTATGGAATACAACGTAAACAAAAATAAAAGTGAAACATTTATACAAAAATAAAGTTTATAAAATCTCAAACAGTAAACATGGATGAATCAAAAAAGAAAAATGTAATTGTAAACAATTAAATAGTGTACTTCATTACTGCTGATTCAAGAGTGGCACCTTATAATTCTATTCAATTCAACTTTATTTATATAGCGCAAATGACAACAATAGTCATCTCTAAGCGCTATCAAAATGTAAAATTCTACAAAAATCCACATTAACATGCATAAAGCACAGCAGAGAGAGGCAGAATCAGCTCCATATTTCTATCTCCATTGATTAATCTGCGATAACTAAAATCAGGTGCACGTTGTCACTTTGTGCACTAGTCCTGGCTAACTTTGTACTTGTAACACGCTATAACCGATAGTGGTGTTGAAAAAAATCGATTTGGCGATATATTGCGATATTACGTCGCGCGATTCTCGGATCGATTCTAAATGCATTCATGTCAATTGTTTTTTTATTTAAAAAAATAAATAAATTAAAAAAAATAAATTGAAAAATGTAACCTTTATTTAACCAGGAAAGTCTTTTCCACTGCAGGAGACATTGTAACTGCACAAAAAAGTGCACAGAAACCTGGGCATGTTGACCTGCTTGTGTTATTTCATTAAAATCTAAACATAAAGCACTAACTTTCTGCATTTATGTGTTGTTCGAGGCATATACGTACCTCAGTTCAGTTGCACTAAAGTCAAAGTTGGTTTAAAAACCACAGGCAGATTGTATGTTATGTTTATTTGAAGTTGATGGCACATGGCATGTTAAAGCCAATGTTTTGAGTGTAAAATATGCCAATAATATATATTTCATACATAATGTTATCATCAAGGTGTACACATTTACAGATTAGTTGTTTCTTAAGTCATATATATTAAAAAAAAAATCACAATAATCACCTTATACTTTAATATCGCCAGATGCCAGGCGATACACACCCCTAGTAATAACCAACAAGATCAATAACTAATTGTAGAGGGAAAAAAATGTCCCTGGGGCCATCAGAACTGTGTGATATCAGAATGGGGTCACGACCCGAAAAAGGTTTGGGAACCCCTGCTCCGTTTACATGATTACACGTATCATTTTTAGACTCAGCAGGGGGTTGAAGCAGGCACAACATGTCATTTAAGTCGACGCTCTGCTGCGTCATGTCTGTACAGTATCGGATTATTTCCAATCTGTACATGTGACGTCGAGCGCCATTTAATCTGGGTGCAGCGACTGGTCTGAACACATGCCAGGATGCAAACTTTAATTCAGCATTGTTTCTGCTTAACACTCCCTGCTGTTACTGTATGGTTTAGTTTTCACCTGCACCACCGTAGTATAATAGATTACTCAGCAGGGGCTGCTTCACTTTTTTCTTTTTTTTTTAAATCTATTAAGTTTTACCGTGGTTGCTACTAGGGTTGAACGATTAATTGCATTTGCGATATTATCGCAATATCATAAAACGCAATTTTCTAATCGCAAAGGCTGCCATTTTTATTTTTTATTTATTTTTTTGTCCTGTTAAGTTCAGAGTGTTTAAGAAGTGCAGTCCACATGTTTACATGTTTCATGAAACATGAAGAAGAAAAGCCACAGATTTGTTTGCTTTGTCGTTGTAATCTGTGCTTTAAAATGTATATTTTATATTTATTTAAAGTTTAAATAACTCTGAAATTGTTTATGACGAAACAAATTGATTTTATTGCTTGTGTTGATTGAAAAACACATGACAAGAGGCCCTTGAAAAAATATTTGCATGTTAAATGGCAATATTAAGGGGAAAAAAAATCGCAATTAGATTATTTTCTAAAAATCGTTCAGCGCTAGTTGCTCATTCTTTCCTCTTCATCCAAAAGTGATTTCATCATTTCACTTCTTTTCTGTCTCGGATGAAAGAGTGATATTCTTGCTGTAACTTGAGAACCAGTTACAGTGGCCACTTTGTGGAGCGACTCTAAGCTGCAAGTCTTGCCAGATCCACATTTCTCGTGCTACTGACACTGCAAAGATATTGAGAAAGACTCTCCATCGCCCGCGTGACTCAATTCATCCAGATTTTGTGCATATGATTGTGTGTGTTTTTTTTTTTTTTTTTTAAAGCAGATCACACAATAGACAGTGTTGTATGGTTGTTAGTGATGATGATCAGAGCTTGGACACAGACTGCTGGTGTGTAATTTTGGATGAGGGCTGCCGAAGGGCCAAGAAGCAGCTCAGTGCTCTCCGTCCACAGGCCTGCCATTGTTTTTGCTTCATGCCTGGATTTGACAGGGCTCCAGGAGCCAACCATTGTATTTAATTACAGTTGCCAGCCCCCTCACAGACTCTCGTCCTTGTGTTGCGTCCCAGATTTCCATGGGCGTTCTCATTAAGTGGGTGCACTGGGATGGGGCTTCTTATTTAATGGCTGTGGGGAAGCCCTTGCTCACTTTAACTGTGTGCTTGCATGGATTTCTTTCTGGTTTCTGTGTGTGGCACAGCTGTTTGTCTGTGTTTCTAAGGCTTCATCATCAATGAATGGCTTCTTTTAATGTTTGTTTTTTTGTATTTTTGTTGTTGTCATAGATTTCTGGCTATTTTTGTCATCATCTTGTGTGTTTTTGGAGTTATTTTGATTATTTTAGTTTGTTTTTTGTGTGTGTGTGTGTGTATTTTACTGTCATTTTGTTTATTTTTGTGTTTACTTTAGGTGCCGCCAATTGTTGTGTTTACTATAAAATTGGTCCTAAATTTAATTTCAAATGGCAATAAAAAGTCTAATAAATGGGTCAGTTTTTCTCTGTTTGATCAAGCCTTTTCTAACATTCCACACTACAAAATAAGTAATAAAAGTATGTACGATTTGTGCTGATATTGCATCGGATCAATAACGGTGTAGGGCAATACGCAAGGCTGCAATATCTGTATCGTATTGGAAGTGAAAAAGACATCCCTATTGAAATCTGCCAGAGTTTTAGAATATTTAGATATAGCAACTGATAAGAGTTTGTATTTGATATGCTTTTTTTTAATAATATAATAATAATATACTGTATTTCAAATCAACATTAGATGAGAAATGTCCTGTTTGATGTTTGTACGTGTTTAGCTACTCTCTCTCTATTGGCTGCGTGAATTACTAGGACAGTAGTTGGTTCTCTTTAAATCAGGGTTGATTTTGAATGGAATTTATTTAAGTGCTTCATCGCAATAGTAGTGCAAGTGGAGCGTACCGTACCTTTAAATGCTCAACTCTCATTCATTATGCAAGGAGGTTTTACAATGAGGTAACTGCGCCATTTAAGATTGCAATAGGACAGTCATCAAAGGACTGTTTGTTCTATTCGTCTGTGGTGTCCTTCTAAAGCAGTTGATTCTCAACTGGTGGGTCGGGACCCAAAAGTGGGTCGCGGACCTATACTGGGTGGGTCGCGGTGAGCTGGTCAAAAATAAATTAATACTTAATATCTCTCATGTTGGACTTGTCTTTTATTTTGAAAGAAACTTATATTTTGACAGTCATGCTGTGAAATGCATGTTGCACAGGAAAATATATAGATTTAGGTTTTTAAAAAGATTACATATGTGTGTTTTCAACAGCGATTTTAGAAAAAATAAATTTGGTTGGTTGAATTCTGAAAAAAAAACTGGCTCACGATTTAATGACCGTGGTAAAATGTGGGTCACAGGGTGAGACCAGTTGAGAACCCCTGTTCTAAAGGCTTTAGTGTTAACATCAGATAGGTATGACTTGGTATCATAATTCTATTTCAATCCATTTTACTTAAAAAATATGTGGACAAATGCTGGTGTTAATCAATTTTCACCTTTTCAAATGTATTTCTCATCATACTGACCCTGGAGCTAAACTTGGCCCATCAGAGCATCCCGTCCAGCCCATTAGACGATGTGCACTGAAGTCAAATCACAGGAAAAAGTCCATTAAGTTTAGTTCCAGATGTTTGTGACTGAATGCTTTGCACTTGAGCACATTTCCTTTGATCTGGAAGTTGTAAACAGACAACAGATTGTGAAATAGTGCGGAACAAATAGCACATCTCGAGCTTAAAATCCTACTTAAATTATTATTCCTGGTGTGCCTCAGTTGAAAGCCAACAGGGCCAGAAGTGACCCCCGAGCAAAATAAAGTTTGACACTCTTGCTTTACACCAATGTCATCTACAGATTGGCCAGGAGGTGAAAGTGTTCTCAGATATCTGCAGCACATGGATGACATGTGTGAATGTGCCCTGCCTTTGTCCATTTCACTGTTAGCTTTTGCAACGTGAGCTTCATCACTCCATGGCTTAACTGTTCCAGTCACCTGAAACCTGCTTAATAGACATGCTGTACATTTTCC
Source organism: Gouania willdenowi (assembly GCF_900634775.1). Classification (NCBI taxonomy): domain Eukaryota; kingdom Metazoa; phylum Chordata; class Actinopteri; order Blenniiformes; family Gobiesocidae; genus Gouania; species Gouania willdenowi. Next base: position 11,930,884 of record NC_041062.1, on the reverse strand, counting down.
TATCAGTGATGTAACACCCAGGGTAGTGATTGGGCTTCTCCATATCCTAGGACGCCTTCTAGTAATGCTGTGCGATATAACATTATATGTATCATAGTGCGATATAAAAACGTCTACCGTATAGGGATGTAACAATTAATCGTAAGGCAGTTAAAAATCGATTCATAGGTATCACATTCACATCGATACTGTGAAAATTGAATTGCAGTACTTTTTTTAAACAGCAGAAGTGTTGGCGGCGGGCGGAATCTGCTACTACTTTCTTTCTGGCCACCTTCTACTCTTAAACATGTTCATAAATGATTCCTTACCCCTTTAGCACCGAAAGAATATCTGTAATATTACGTGTATATCTGTAAGAGTCACGTTTTTCTATTAGCGCTGTCTGCTAGCGCGTAGCATCTCTTCTTCACTGCAAGAATTTCTGCATGCCAACCGACCACTGGGTTACCAGCACTCTCTGCTGGTCCAAACAAATATCTGACATAAATACAGTGAAATGACTGGGTTTTTTTAAGGCAAAATATACATTTTCAGTTGCACTTTTAAAAAGAAAAAGAACTATTATGCAGTTTTGCATTGTTTACTATAGAACCAGAATTTAACTTAATAGGCTTCTTCTTCATTTGTTATTATTCCTTTATTTCTTTCATTCAAGATTTATTTTTAGTTAAATTGCATTGTTTTGAATAGTTTATCAAGGGAATCTTTTGACAATGAAAAATAAAAGGAAAATAGTACAGTATTTTTACAAAAAAAATAAAGGAATATTTTTCAGTCATTTGTGTGCAGTCCCATTTTGTAAAATAAATCGTGAGAGAATCGTATCGTGAACCCTGTATTGTGAATCGAATCGTATCGGGAGTTGAGTGAATCGTTACATCTCTACTACCGTATGATATAACATCGTTTATCGTGTATATCGCAAATTTAATGTGCGTGGTCTTGGCCCCCTCCATTGCTAAAATACCATCAACCAGGCTAATCTACTCACAGTTACTTTGCTGTAGTATGTTTACGTCACCCAGAGTTTCCTGCGCAACAAAGATGCATAAAATTGATACTGTGATATGCGGAGGTTAAATGCTGCTTTTTTGGGGCAGATAGGGTCCCCGGAGCGACCGTAATCATCATTTAGTCTAGTTACAAACTGTGTCACTACAGCCAAGATGACTGGTTCAAGCAGAATAGCTGCAAACTTGTTTTAACCTAACAAAACCTCAACTATCATGTATGATCTCTGATGGAGGTTGCAAGTCAAATTCACTACAGGTACGGTTTAAAACGATAGCAGTGGCCTTTATTGTTGGTTTTTGCGTCCGCTGGTGGCATTTCCACATGCAAAATTACAATTCAGAACACACGTGACAACAGTATATGTAGGAAAAGTCATATATTTATATATATATATATATATATATATATATATATTAGGGGTGTCCCGATTCTATATCTGCCCAAAAACAAATATCAAATATTGGGTTCCAATTTCCGATTTTTTTAAATTTTTTATTTATTTGTAATAATTTTTTTTATATTTTTCATTCAATTATAGAATACTGTGTAGATAATATGTTGAAGGTTAAAATGTATGTAACCAATTGGTTAATAATAAATGGGTCAGTTTTTCTCATTCCTACTGTTGCTGACTATTGTTCTCTGTTTGAGTGACATCACTTGATGTTCCACACTACAGAATAAGCAATTATTATTCATAAAAATACATTTAAAAAAAAGTATTATTGGTATGCTTATCAATATTTTAAACAAGAAATACTATATCAGCATATATATATATAATTATCAGGATCTAAATCTACCGATATCATGCTATAACATTTTTCTTTGTTTGTTCTGTATGGATCATCCTATTGCTGCACCTGCTGCAGACTGGCAGCCACACCCTGCGCAGATGCAGTCACTGTGGAAGAATAGAGCAGGTTGTTAATGTTTGCTCTAATTGTCTTTGTTATATTTCCATTTGTTTCTCATTGGGTTCACTTTAAGTGTTGCTCTGCGTGTTTGTCATCACGTTTGTTATCGTCTGAGCCGTTCTGCTGACCTGCTGAACCAGCCCCTAGTGAAGATAAATATAGGTGGATTATATACGAACAAGCATCGTGTACTGCAGGTTGTTTCCTGAGCAGCTTGCCAACATTCCCAATCCCTCATCTGTTGAGCTGATGATGTGGGGCGGAGTCGCGTCGCCTGATAAGATGCGCATTTTAATGCTGCACTCGTATGTTTCTAGTGCTATTGCGCCCACATGTTCTGGTTAGAAGCCGAATTAGGGCAGATGTTATGTATAAATTGTAATCGAAATGTATGTGATTTCTTTGAATTGGGACGATGTATCGTCAAACAAAAATGCATCATTGACTTAGTTCCAAGCACCAGATATTAATATTCATGAATGAACAAATACTGTATATACAGTAATTGGACAGTTTTAGACCAAGACTTTTAACTTGAGGGCTATTTTTGTTTTAGTTGTTGAGGCATTTCCATCAGTAGAGCAGTTGAATGATATTCACAAGAAAAATAGATTATGATTGATTATTATTGTTTCATTTTTCTCTTTAAAATTTGCTAGAGGTCTATAATAAAGTCACATTAGAGCTGTGGTTCCCAACCTTTGTTGGATCTTGAGCCCATTTTTATATAAAGAATTCGTTTTTGATCATGTTAATTATACTGTGTACCAAATACAGAGTATCCAGGATTAGCGCACAAAGTGACAAGATGCACCAAGTCAGATGTTTTTCTGTCTTCTTTAGTTTTAAGATAACTAAATCAACTGAAAGAAGTGAATATACATTTTAATTGTTTGGGGAACAGATTCATTTAACTGCCAACATGCCAGCTAAATATGCATGCTTGAAGAAATTAGCAATTAGCATGTTTTTGTTATTTTCATAACATTATCCCATATAATTTTAACTGTATAGAATTCAATCCGTGTATCATTCGTTCATTCGTTTTTCATTATGTAACAAAAATATGAAAAACAAAACAACAAAAAACACTCATTATTTGATATATGTTTCCAAAACCAAAATGAAAGAACGGAAAACGCCTTGTTTTTCAAATTCAAGCTATTTTGTTTCGATACAGAAAACGAAAAACGAACACCTTTATCCATTTTCTCCATTACCGATTGGCCAAAGTATGTGACCCAGAAGTGTACTCTCATCCGACGCTAACGGCTATGCTAACGGCAGTTCGGCATGACAAGATCGCTGCGTCCAAATGTGCATCTGAAACGTGTCCTTTTCGCTTTAGCTGGTGTTGGGCACAGAACCTCCTCACGGACATCTCGGAGGATTTAGAGACTCCTAAGTGTTGCAGAGCTAACGATATCTCGGAATGTGTAACGCTTCACTTCCGGGTCACGTACTTTGGCAAATCGGTAATGGAGAAAACGAATAAAGGTGTTCGTTTTCCGTTTTCGGTTTTCTGTACCGAAGCAAAAGAGCTTGACTTTGAAATCCAAGGCGTTTTCCGTTTTTTCATTTTGGTTTTGGAAACAAATATCAAATAATGAGTGTTTTTTGTTTTTTAGTTTGTCATGTTTTTGTTACATAATGAAAAACGAATGATACACGGATTGAATTGTATACACTGTTGTCTTCATTAAAAAGGTATTTTCTGGCTCCGTATGGACGTTAATCCAGGTGAAACGAGGCAAAATGGTTATTTTAAGAGTAAAGGTTGCAGACCCCTGCACTCTATGAATACATATTACCGACGGGCATTGTACCAGTTTGTTTAATTATGATAACATGGCAGATCCTCTTAACGGCCGTGCTGGGATCTCTGCATTGAGGGTCAAAGGCTCAGCACTTACTTATCGGTACACAGGGATTATGCACTTTTTTAGTCAACTATAGGTCACAGGGTGAAGGTCTGCCACATCCATGTATGTTTTTCTATGTGATTAAATATATGGCTTTAATTCCATACAGGATATTGAGGTCAAAGTCCAATACATATTGCATGAGGGCAGGTTAACTCGCATGTAATCTCTGAACTCTTTTGTTTACCACGCACGAGTATTGAGCCCCCGCTGAAGGGATCCTTTGTTGTTTCTGTTTACCGTTGTTGCTTTCGTTGGATGAAACCGAGCTGTGTTGAACCTGCGGGATGAAAGTGACTGAAAAATTAGGCACATTTAACAGCTGAAGTGACTTGTTTACTTCACGAGCAAAGAGCTGGCAGTTCTCCTGACTCATTGGGCTCGTCTATGATTTATCCTCTCACACTTTGAAGTATTCCAACTTGAAAAGGCTGCTTAATTTAAAAATAACGACACCACTGCAGGCGTTCGTTTTTTTATCACAGAAACAAACCTTTCTCTGAACCCTGCTGGTATCGCTTCGGAGATGCACACACACACACACACACAGAGAGAGAGTGAATTTGAGCTGTAAATAAGATGCTGCAGAGGCTGAATTCGTTGACGCTTTGATCATCCCGGAGTGTGCTGGCAAGCGTTTCCTCTTTGAAGACTTTTCTCCAAGCTCTTCCTGTGGCTTATCTGAAAGCACCTCATCAACTAGCTGTCGTAGCGTTTTTTTGTATCGCATTCCTGCTGGATTTTGTCAATTGTGTATCTGTCCTAGATTGTGTTTACCAGACTTGTAATGATTTCTGCTTGATGGTCATCCTCAGCCGTTCCCGCCGATAAGAGTCGACTAACCACGCTGTCATTTCTCTCTCCCCTTCACAGCGATAGAGACCCAGAGTACCAGCTCGGAGGAGATAGTGCCAAGCCCGCCCTCACCTCCCCCACCGCCCCGCGTCTACAAGCCCTGCTTTGTGTGCCAGGACAAGTCCTCAGGGTACCACTATGGTGTCAGCGCCTGTGAGGGCTGCAAGGTGAGACTCCTGGCTTTCCTCTGAATGTGCCAAGCAAGCAAGATGCTCATCAATCTATACAGCTTTTGTGTGGTTTTGCACTGGGAATAGTAAAGAAAATCCACTGTCTCAGCTCCAAGATGAAAATGATACGTCTGGTCTGGGAGTATTTTGCATCCTTGTGGGGTTTTTCAGTGTTTGATGATGGAATTTGATCTTGAAAATGATCCAAAGGAACGTTTTGAGGAGAATCTTTCAGTGACGGAATAGTCTGCATTGCTGCTTGGTCAAATCACCTTAAAAACTCAAATTCAGTGTCTTATTTCAGCATACATACCTGCAGACGTTGTAATACATGATGACAGAGAGAGAGGATGTGCCTGTTATCGTGTAGTGTTGTTTCTGCTTTAAATATTGTTCTTTTTATCAGCTGCTGACGTGTTGCACGTCTGTTATAGATACGGACGAGTTGAATAGGTGCTGAAGAGGTTGCCATCTGCTGTGTTATCAGCTGATTGTTGCCGTGCGCTTGGATACATGCTCTTCAGTTTGTCTAAATACACAGATCTGTTTATAGGAATGATCCCAAGACGAGGAGACACAGTTATGTAAGTGCAGAGAAGCAAAAGGCTAAAACCAGTGATAAACCAGCAGAATACCTCATATTTCCATTGTCAGGTTTTTCTTTTGTGGTTTTTTGCAGTTATTTTATATTGATCCAAACACTTTATGGGCTTTAGTGTAATCCAAGCACATGGAAATGGAAGTAGGGATGTCCCGATACCACTTTTTCACTTCCGATACAATACCGATATTGTAGCCTTGAGTATTGACCGATACCAATGTCGATGCGATGCGATATCAGCATGAATCATACATATTTTTATCACTTACTTAATAGTGTGGAATGTTAGAAAAGACTTGATCAAGTGATGGTAGTCAAACAAAGAACAATAGTCAGCAATAGTAGGGATGAGAAAAACTAACATTTTTTTTATTAACCAATTGGTTACATACATTTTAACCTTCAACATAATATCTACAGTATACTACAATTGAATTAATATAATAAAGCTCAGAAATTTCAGATTCAGTCCGACAAAATCCGATATTCGTTTTCTGGCTGATATCGGACTGATATCCGATATCAATATCGGATCGGGACACCCCTAAATGGAAGGCGTCGAAATGGCAACCTGCTGGATGGTGAACAGGTGACTGTAGAATATTATTGTGCAACAATTCTGCTATTGTAGAAGAACTTAAGTAGAGAGTTATCGAATCAACAATGGCCCATAATGTATGACAGTTAAGTCTTTTTAAGGTCACATATAATGTATGGTTCGTAGAAAATTATGGTTGGTCTTGGACTGAAAGATGGGTTGTTTTTCGTCCACTCTTCTTCTCTCTGTCCCAGTTTTGGTCCGTGCCCCTCATGTTGGGTCACTGATTTTCCATGATCACAGAAAACGGATGAGAAAAATGTAATTTACGTTCCGAAACGGAGGAAACAATCTGTCCCATTTTTTCCTCTTTATTTAAAACACATAAATGCCTCACATGACATGCATGTTTTGGGGCAATATCACACATTTACACACAATATTTTTTACTGGAAAACCGGTGATTGAATGTCTAGAAAATGTGGAAATATGTACAAATATGTCGATTTCCTGCAAAACGTGAGGCTGATTCACCTTAAACTTTGTCGAAATAATATTTTTAGGACCATATCACATATTTCCGTGATATTTTTATGGGAAACAGGTGAGTAAATAATGAAGGCAAGGAGGAAGAATAGAGCAAAGTACAAACATCCTTCCATTTTCAGACTCGCTTGCTTCTTTTCACTTACACTAATGTTTAATTCATTTAGATTTTGCACATAAAATACCCAAAGCCGTCTTGAAAGCATTACCCAGTTGCAATCACAACTTGGTTTAATCTATTGCAATCATTAAATAAACATCTGACAGTGGATTCACAGGTTGTTTGAAAAGGTCACTTGTTACAACCTGTGCTGCTTCACGCTGCTTTGAAAATCAGAAAAACATGTTGCCTGCACAATTTCTTGCGTTAATATTTACTTAAATGCATTAGTAGTTAATGAGAAACATCTATCTACAATGTGTCACTCTAAACAATAGTGTTCGTGTTTATCTTAACAGACTAATTATAAGGAGAAGAAAATAAATACAGCCCGTCTCCGTCTGAATACAGATTCAACAAAGTGATTGTCTTCCTCAAACAAGAGGTAAAAAAAAAAGAGGAACGAGGCTGTGCAACTGTTCCTCTGAGAACATTGTTTTACTTTAATTGTGGTAACACAATGGTGTAATTGTCACATAGATTTGCCTCCTGCATGATGCACGTGGTCAGACTGTCCTCCGGGTTCACTTGGTTTTGATTAAGTGAGCAGCCACTATGTTAAGTACGTCTCCTGTGCTTTTCTGACCACAGCTGTTTAGGCATCCCTTCTCCCCTCAGAGCGTCTAACCTTTATTAAGCACCGACTTTGATCGCTTAAAATGCACAGCATCTCTGCAGCTATTTCGAGTCTTAATTCGCTTTTAATGATTTCACCTTACGCCGCTCCCAGTTGTCTAATAGACACTGATTAAATGGGCCAATAAGTAAAATAATGAGGCTTGCGTGTGTCTAGAAATATGATTGCTCTGTGCTTGGTGTCAAGTCTCACCCAAGCTGCATTTTTCGTTGCCACTTGCTTTATAGTAATCTGACATTTACTGGTCAAATTATATTAAATTAGTCTGAATTATTATATCTTTGTGGGAAATTTATGAAAAAAAAAAAATCAAGCAGGTGTTAATTTCACTTTAATGATTCCCCAAAAAATGATTTAATGGTTCCCAATCTGCCTCTGCCTGAGATGTGGGTTTTCATTTTCCTCTATCCCAAAGGTATTTTCAGCAAAAAATGAAATACCCTGAATGTAATAGACACTAAGCTGAAGTGATACTCACTACTTTCTTTTAATTATACCAGCATTATGAAAACATTTCTAGACCAAGATCACATATTACATGGGAAACTTTATTGTAGCCACTTCTCACTCTGCTAATTTTCCAATATTATGTATCACATGTGCTGTGATAATGATTTTAAAAATAGGAAAACAACAGTTATTTCACTGTCTTTACAATCAGACATTGACGTAAACTTTAACCTTAAAAGGGGATATTCTTAAACTGGGATATGAATGTTTTATTTCCATTTATTGTTTCTTAATAAGACAACAAATAAAATGTGTTAATTTTCTTTCTTTATGTTACAGTAATTTAGCATTAGCGTGCTCCAAAAGCAGGTCAAAATGTGTGAGGTGTTGAAGGAAGTGCACGTCTGGGTTTTATACCAGGAGCTGTGGCCCCCAAACTTAAATTATCATTAGAGTAAGCAACAGTCCTACAGCAGGGGTTCCCACTATTTCTCAGCTTGTGATCAATAAAACAAGCCCTCCTGCTTTTAAGATCTAACACGTTTTCTGTGCGGGCTACGTCAGTGAAGCTTTGTTAGGCAGCAGTTTGATGATTATCACATTATCACATTATAATATGTTTTCTTTAATATTAACACTTTTTTTAAATCATTTCAAAAAGTATTAAAATGTATTTCAGTGTTTCACATTTTTAGGAATGTAATAGGCTACTACACCCTCCAAGATCACATAAATATAACTTAACATGTTAAATTAGCATTTTGACCTTCAGATCCACACATGTGATTCAAGCGAGGCTACGAGCTAGGCTACTTGCTAGGCTACTAGCTAGGTTACCAGCTAGGCTACAAACTAGGTTACCAGTTAGGCTACTAGTTAGGCTACTAGCTAGGTTACCAGCTACGCTACTGGCTAGGCTACCAGCTAGATTACCAGCTAGGCTACAAACTAGGTTACCAGCTAGGCTACTAGCTAGGCTACCAGCTGAGCTACTAGCTAGGCTACCAGCTAGGTTACAAACTAGGTCACCAGCTAGGTTACCAGCTAGGTTACAAACTAGGTTACCAGTTAGGCTACTAGCTAGGCTACAAGCTAGGTTACCAGCTACGCTACGAGCAAGGCTACCAGCTAGATTACCAGCTAGGCTACAAACTAGGTTACCAGCTAAGCTACTAGCAAGGCTACCAGCTAGGTTACTAGCTAGGCTACCAGCTAGGCTACAAACACATGTGACGTGTGTGTGCTTGCTTGTCTTTTTCTAGAAGGTTTTTCCCAGAGTAGCTTTTATGGGTACTTTAACTTTTTTGAGTATAATTCTAAATTAGTTAATTTACTTGTACTTAAGTAAAGTAATTTGTTACATTTCTACACCCAACCAAATTATACATTTTTTGTTTTAAAATGATCAACCGACATTGTGACGTCACAGCCGACCAATCAGATTAAAAATAATGCACGGCACCAAAACAGCATTGAATGATGGTTATTTTCTCAGTTTTAGAGTTCATAGATACTGTATATCTATACTGAGAGTTTTTTTTTTAAATTTAATTCATTGGTGTTATTTTCTTTAAAAAAGAATTATACATTTTGACAAACCTTTTATTTTATACAGATGCCTTTGTGGAAAGTTTCAATTGTGCAAGATTTGGTCTCTTCCTTTCTACGTTTATACACGAGATGTTTACTGTATGCAAGGGAACCGTGGCAAGATTTATTACCAAAAATAAACGTGGAGGGTGAAAGTAACTAGTAACATTTACTTGGAGTACTATTTAATTCAGCTGTTTTTTACCTGTACTTGAGTATTTTATGTATGACTTATTTGAACTTGAGTAGGATCTATCGATACTCTTTGCACCTCTGGTTATTCCTTCCTCTGCTTCAAATATGCAAGCTAACCCCGCACTGAAACTCTTTAGCTGGTTGTAGATGAAGCTACTCTATTGCTAGCTGAAGCTACAAAGCTACAGCCAGTTAGTAGCTGCTACTCCCGCATGCACAAAGCGGCTCCATAGCTGTGGTGGTAATGCGAAAAAAATTCATGAGGCCTTCACTGTATCTCAAACTTCAGAGGAGATGACTTGGCATAGCGCACTCAATAATTCAGCAGAACAGGCATGTGAATGTATATGATGTCTCATCTGAGACTGGGGTAAGTTGGGGGTTAGCGCATCGGCTTTGCTGCTGCTTGCTAAACTACAAAGGCGTTTCCTGGGGGCTGGGAAGATGGAGGGAAGTGATGAGCAGAGAGAGTAGAGACAGTTTCTTTGTTTGTTCTTTAAGTTCTGTCCCCTGCACATACTTACTGCCGCTGTACTTCTTTCCCCCCGCAGATATTAACACTTGGGCATTAAATATGCATGCCCGCCCCCTCATGTTTATGGTTTTGACTTGAAGGGATGCCAGTACGCAGCAGGTGATCTCTCTTCATGGTGCGCGCTGTAATGGGAAAGAGGACAAGCTTATTGCAGAAATCCCTTAACTACTGCTTCATGCATGAGTGTCCCGAATTCCCTGCGTATTTTTTGATGGCTCTCTTACCCGGCATAAGTCTTAATTAACGTCTGGACTTTTGCAATAGCTGCTGAGTAATAGAGATGAGGACGTAACTACACACATGTGCCAAAACACTAGGAGGATGCTAACGCTCTTAATCTGGGCCCCAGTGTGAAAGTCACGTAATAGAGGATTCCTGTGTTTCCCTCTGAACTCTCCAACCTCTCACACACACACACACACACACACACACACACACACACACACACACACGCATGCAAAGTAGGCCATGCTTATATACTCACGGGGCTTATAACCCACACCAGGTAGACAGCTGTGCACAGAAGAGCGCATGGCACGCCATCACAAATGTGCCCCACTCCCTCGTCCCGTAGCTCTCATCTCCCCGGAGCACCACGGGGTGGCTGACAGCCCTGCTGAGGGCTCTTGTCGCGGGGTGGATTAAGCGGTGATACAAAAAGAGGCTTAAGGGCTGCAGGAAGCAATGACTCCTAAAAGAAGGAGAAGAGGGGGGAAGGTCTTCAACAATGGAATCGCCCACGAGCCTGGAGCTACAGCCAATCAGAAAGCACTACGGTTGAGCACTTGAGTGCTCGCGGTGTCACGAGGGACTGGGTCAATCCCTGGCGACCTTGGGGTCAGGGTCAGGGCACTGTCGGATCAAAGGGGGCATGATCCACGCATGCATGAAGAACACAGATTGATCTGAAATAACTGAAGAATTCATCTCTTCATTATGGGGCTCACTGCTGCCAGAACCGTGAGAAGAAAATCCACATTTTAATGAAAATACACTATTTTCATTTATTTGTCTTTCAAATAAATGTTACAATGGACGTTTGCACTAAAAGTTATCATGTTTAACATCATTATGAAGGTCAAATGTGGAGACCTTCACCTTCCTGAAATGCCAATTGTGTGTAATCAACATCGGCGCCCATGCTGATGGTATAACGCAGTGGTTCCTAACCCTTTTTCGGGTCGCGACCCCATTTTCGGCGAACCCTTAGGGACTTTTTTTTAAATCTTTCTTTATAGAATTAGTTTTTATTGTTATTAAAGTGTGTTACTAATACCGAGTAGCCAGGATTAGTGCACATAGTGATATTTCAAGAAGTTCAAGTATAGAATACAGTTGTTTGATATGTATTGTGTAATGTGTTAAGTTGAAAAAAGAATATGAAGATTTTAAAATATAATTTTTATCAGTTTTGGGTTTTTTTTAACAATTACTAGAAGTTTCAGGCGACCCCACATAGGGTCACGAAAAAAACACTGGTAATAAACAGAAGAGAAACGTGACACACTGTGCACGCTTCCTGTTTTCTGTCGATCGTCAGCCTGAATCACTTCCACTCTGCCTGGTGGACAGAGGAGATGTGGAAGAAGCTGATGATGTGCAGAGGACAAATTGTGGGCTTAGGTCCATAAACCATCTGTCGGCTAGCAGAGATAATCCCCAATGCAGGGGATGCCTGGCTCACTGGCAGCTTCTCCACCACCAGCAGCATACCAGCCCTCCACCCTGTTCACCCCCTCACCCCCCATTAGGGATCCCACACATCAAAACAAACCCCACTGTGTCACATCGATACTGTCACTGGCCTGTATTACACGTCGCTGCTGGCTGGGTGTTCACTCACTGGGGCCTAGGGCTGGGCAAAAAAAATATGTAATTCGTAGATAAAAATTATTTTTATTTTGCAAATTCAACTTTTAAAAAAAATATATATACATTTTTTTTTTTTTTTTTTCGGACTTTTTCGCGTTCCGTCCTTGTGGGTTACCGTAGCGCGATGTGAGCCCGCCGTTTACCCTTTGAGTAGGCAATATGCTGAGATGCTAAGGGAAGAGTTTATTTATGTTTTAATTGTAATGTTATATGTTATAAAATACGTAGTTATCTGATTTCTTAATCAGAAAATTGAAGCTACTGTGAAGTTGCTGTTGCACTTTTGCTTAAACCTGGGTTAAAGCTTGAAATTCTCATTTACTTTTTTATTTTGGGATTGTTCTATGCACGTTAACTCTTGAGAACAATATATCTGATGTCTGCAGTCATTTTTAAGTGCATTGGGGGAAAAAAATCAAGTTTTTCTTCAAAAAATCTGACTTTTTATTTTTTTAAAGCAAAATCGCCCAGCTCTACTGGGGCCTGATTTGCATTATTTAACCCCTTTTTCAAATCTGCAGGTTATCATAGATTTAATAGAAACTGGCTGATTTAAAGGGAAATATGAATTGATAAACCTTCAAAGGTAATTTCCTTTAAGTGCGTAAAAGTTTAATTTCACAATTGATCGTGAATGTTTTTATAGATATTATAGGTTGGGTGACACATATATCACAATATTAAATTGTCACGAGATTTATAGTCGAGGGTACGGGTGGTGTCTTTCTAAAAACGTCATATTATGCCATTATCGCAATCTAATTACCGGTTATTTTATTGAGAGCTCAGGGTATCGTCCCAACTCTAAGATTTCTTTCAAAAAAGGATGAAAACTATGAATACAAGGTTACAAAATTTCAGCCAGTTTTGTTCATCTTGGAGATATTAGATTATTAATCACCTGTGGCATTTTTTAATCTTGGGAAGTTTACTCTTTCTAATAGTTTGACTATAAAGACAATTGTGAAACTTTTAAATCAGATTAGAAAAAATTCTTTATATCATCTATTTCAGTTAAAACATCTTATTATCTTTATATTTTCCACATAGGCTTTCTTCGTCTTTGTCCGATAACTACACTAAACCATAATAAACCTTTATACCTGCTTAATAACCTTAAACTAAGGTATTTTATTTTTGTGTATTTGATGGTTTGCACTGTCTGTTGACCTGGATATGAAAGCTAATATCTTACTATCTTAACCGGGCCATGATTATGCGACCTCTAGTAACCCTGTGCATTCTCTCAAAACACCTAAAAACACCACATCTAGTAGTGTTGAACAGCTTTCATGTGCTTCCCTAAAATCTGTTTTTTTTTCCAAACACTGAAATGATAAAAAGAAAGGAAAGATAAATCTGTAATTTGTGGATAGGCAACAGAAACCAGTGCCAAATGTTCAGCTTCATATGCTTTAATAATAAATCCCTTTCCAGCCTGTTTTTCCTCCTGTTGACAAGCTCTGTGTGTTTGACTCATGCACGTCTCCTCAGTGTTATTCTCACTGCTATGTTTGTGTGTCTCTTTGCCATGCAGGGTTTCTTTCGGAGAAGCATCCAGAAAAACATGGTGTACACTTGTCACCGGGAGAAGAACTGCATCATCAACAAAGTCACCCGCAATCGTTGCCAGTACTGTCGGTTGCAGAAGTGCCTGGAAGTCGGGATGTCAAAGGAATGTGAGTGTGAAAGTTTGTCACGCACGAATGTCGTCCATCGCAAATTTACATTTACAGAAATTCTACATTAATCTGAAACCGGAGTGTATCGTGGCTTCTTCGGGAATCGATGTTTATTATCAGAGGAACGCTGAAAGCGCGACGCAGACGGTAGTGACAGCCAGGGTGTCGCCAGGCTTGGCAGGCCTCTGTGATGAATATGTTCTCACCTGCTGAGAGTGAAAGAGCAGGCGTCTGCTCTCATCATTGCACCCTGGGGGTTGTGTGATCACACTCACACACACACACACACACACACATACACACTCTAGCACAAACACACTCGCACACACTTGCACGGACGGGCAGACTTGATAAAGTAATTGGTTGAGGTGTGACCACAGAGCCAGTAGGGTGTTTACCTCCACTCCATGATGTGACACACACTGTTATATTTCATGCACACTTTTTCCTATTTTCTAGTTTTGTTACAAAGGCCACGTATACATGGGAGCTTTAATTCCCCTTTAATTCAGAATAAAAGTTAAATCCTCTTTAAACTGACCTTGTAAACACTTAATTCTGAATGCAAATTCAATCCCGAATTAAACTTAGATCCAAATTAGGTGGCTGGTTTATTCCGATTTTAATTCCAAATAATTTAATTCCTCTTTCTTGTAAACATTTAATTCCGCTTTAAGTTAATTCCGGTCGTTTTGCGCATGCTCGGCCTGTCAATCCAAGATGGCGGCCCGGACTAGAGCCGAGACTATTTTTTTAATTAGAGCCTTAAAGACAAGGATATAATGAAAAGAGTGGATGGACGGAAGCATAAACATAAACATGCAGACGTTCACAAATGAAACAGAGTAAATGCGTCCCCGTCCTGCATTCACAGTCTGTAATATCACCAAGTTTATCATGGTACCTGTTGTTAGAGCTACTGTCTTTAGCAGAGAGCAAATATTTATTCCTGGTTATTGTTTCCCTGAGTTTTACTGGGCTTTATTTACCGGTGATTAGATCCTATCTCCCTTCTCCTGCTCAGCTGACCAAAGTGAAACCGTGTTTCCGCTTCAAAACTAAAATCAAAATAAAAGTGAAAATAGTTCTTAATATGTGATCTTTTATGTTTTTAGCTTAAAATAAAGATTTGATGTGTGTTTTTTCCCGATAAACATGATACGCCCCCTTGTCCAATCAGAACCCTTCCCAACACCCATAACTAAAGCAGAATTGAATAAAGCCCAATAAACCTGTTTTCCATGTAAACTTCAATTCGGAATTACTATATTTATGCAAACATGAAGCAGAACACTTTGTTTCCAAATAATTTAATTCGGACTAATTAATTCTGAATGGAAAAACATAATGTAACGTGGCCAAAGTGTTTATTGGACACATCAATAATGGCTTCAGAAAACAGTTGAAAAGTACAAAATCGTCCCTTCTCCTATCCACGCACAGACTTAATTATTTCTACATGTACTGAACCGTCTTGTCTACTCTGCGTTCGTGTCGTCTTTGTGGGGCTGGTGAGTTCAGAGGACGGTCCCCGTGCCGCAGCACTGAGGCTCACTGTAAAAGAAGTTATCCTCTGAGCTCCTTACCTTTGAATGGGGCCATTAATCATGGTTAGAAGATCACAGCCGCCTGCTTTTCCACACACTCGGGTGCTCTCAGATACTCAGCACAAAGCAGAGCTGAGGAGTGACAACGGAGCGCCATCTAGTGTTTGTAAACTGGCACTGCTGTAAGCAGTTAAATCAGGGGGTCACCCACATGGTACCCCCAGGCACCAGGTAGCCCGCATGAACCATAAGAGGTACCCTCAGGCCTCTTCTGACAAGAGCACTATTAACCAATGACCTTTGTCTAAAATTGGATTTACTTTCCAGGCTTCAAACTCAGAGAAATAAATACAGGTGACAGATGTAGTCAGAGCTTTAATAAAGTACATGCTGCACTTGATAAGTTTTTGTCTAAAGTTAGGATTGTGTTAAAGAAGCTGCAAAGTAGATTTTTCTAAAATATTACAAAATATTTCAATTTAAAACAAGATTGTCATGTTTTACAAATAGTTAAAAAGTTGTTTATTAATGGCTAGTTAATGGGAACATAAAGATTTCCTTTGAAATATAATGAAAATTAAACAATTGCATGAATTAAGAAAGAAAAAAGTGTTGCACGTTGAAACATTTCTTACTTTTTCTAAGTTACTGCTGGTTTTAAGTGTATATCAAACCGGTAGCACTTTGGATTATTTAGTACCTTTGAAGTAGCTCACAGTTTCAGAAAGGTTGGAGACCCCTGAGTTAGATCTTAGGGAGATTATTTCAAAAAATAAAGCTCAAATTGAAACAGGGAGATCTTACATGTTACTTCAAGATGTGCTTCCACAAGTTGACCTGTCAGCCACTCCTCTTCCCCTTATCTTCAACACTTCAAACAAATGTATACATTTCTGAACCCAAAAACATTAAAAAAAATTATATAAATGATCATAAACAAAAAGCTAAAGATATACTCACAACTCTATTTAATAGTCCTGTAAATACTATATTCTATAGTTGGGTAATCAATTAAAGTCTGGTCTCTGAGGACAAATGTACCCAACCCGTTTTGTCCACCATTTTTGGAATTTATCTGATTTCACCTTAACAGAAAAAGTCAAGTCTTTGCATAATGTAGATGTCATGAATAATTTTATACCAATCCTCATTTGTTGATGTGTCTGGTTGTAACCACTTTGCCTTCTTTAGACGTTAGGGAGATTTCATATTTGAGCGTATGTGTGTGTTTATAGATTTGTAGATTACATCTCGACTTTGATGGGTTTCTTTCAGTTTGTAATGATGCTTTTGTCGGATTAATTTGTGCAGAGTGTTGACATTGTTGGTCACAGCGTTGACTTTGGCTGGAGAAGGTGGCCAGTCGGCCGTCTGTGGCCAGCAGGGACTCTTTGTGCACTCACACACACACACACACACACACACACACACGAGAGAGTTCACACAATTTATGAAAATGCACTCTTATTTTTAACAAAGTCAAAGCCACTCTCAGAAACGTACCGACAAGGTGATGCAAACCAAAATGCTTGAGCAAATACACACTCTGACTGCTCCACCTTACACGCCCTGTCACACATGCACGTGGCGATGGTGTGTGTGTGTGTGTGTGTTAGGTGACCTTGTGTCTAATAGTAGACAGCTCCAGACGACAGGGCCAGGCCTGCTGCCAGGTGGCAATGCCAAGCAAGATGGCATCAGAGGGAGGGGTCGATATCAAGTCCAAGCAAAGGATGAGGTTTGAAAATAGTGGAAACCATCGGCTGGTTGGTGTCCTTTCAAATGTACAATATTTATAACCTTTGCTAGTGGCGTCCTGATGCAACTCTTTTACTTCTCATACGATACTGATACTGCAGCCAATACCAATATCGGTCCGTTACGATATTGCCACGTATTAGGGCTAAGCGGTATACCGGTTCATACCGAATACCAATATATTGTTTTGTTATGATATAGTATATATCATAACAAATATGATATACGTATATATGATATACGTATCATATATATATATGATACGTATATGATATATATTATTAATTTACCTCCGTACCGTTGCGTTTCAGACTGGGTCCTTTTCAACGTTGCCTTTCTAAATAGGAAGGTAAACAGTAGCGCTCTGGTGTTAGTTACGGTGTAAATCATACGTGTAAATGGATCCGAAAGACACAATTGAAAGCTCTGAGGCTGCATGTGAGCATGTGCCTGCGTGCGCATGCCTCTGCTCCAGGAGAACAACACTCACAGACACAGAGGCAAGGTTAGCTTAGGATGTCGGCAGTAATACACAAAAAAAAAAGAGAGCAAAGGATCGCACTTTGTAATTCCTATAACATGGAAATAAGTTCTGGTGGAGCTGCAAACAAAACGCTACCACATTCACCATAAGAAGCCACCACACCACTGAGTGTGCAGCATTTAAAGCTAGAAATCAAGCTAATGCTAAAGCTAAGCTAACGCAGCAAAGAGCCATTGCGCTGCTGTTGCAAACTTGTATTAGTGTGGAATTATTCTACAATATTCACTGAGACCATCCTAAGTCAATCTACTGCAGTCATTTCTCTCTCAACCAGTAGAAAATGCTGTGAACACCTGATTATGCATGAAAAAAAATACTGTCACATACCGTGAAACCGAATTTTGAAAAATACCGTGATATACATTTTTGGTCATACCTCCCAGCCCTACCACGTATCATAGATACTTATGTTACTTTGTTTTGTGGTGTGGAAAGTTGGAAAAGGCTTGATTAAGTGATATTAGTCAAACCGTCTGCAACGGTAGGTATGAGAAAAACTGATTCATTTATTATTAACCAAAGGGTTTCATTCATTTCTACCATAAAACATAAAAATAAATACAATAAAATAAGATAAACTGATTAGAAGACCCTGAAAAATAACCTAAATAAATCCAATAAAAACAACATTTTTATTAGATGCTATATTTTATTACAATGTAATGTGACACCCTTAACCTTTTCCTTTAGTATTATCTGCGTGTCCTCTTCCAAACATATTTTTCTCCCCTGTATATAGATATTATTTTGTTGTTGTTGTTTTATAAGGCTTGGCGCTTCAATGTTATATTATGCCATTAGCTCATCATGTCATTGATTTATAACTTTTTACATCACTTATCTCAGGTAAGCCATGATTGTCTATCTTTTATTTTCTATTATTTTATTTGATGGACAGAGATGGGCAGATTTGCCGAAATATAAATCCTGTAATTAGATTGATAAAATTGTTGATCTTCGTATGCCAAAATTAATAAATAAATAAATAAATTAACAAAAATATAGCTATTTTCTCTATTTATATTATGATAATTTTGACTATTGTACCAATGTTCCTTAGCGCTGATCTTACGCCAGTCTTGGTTAGTTAAGTATTAAGTCTTCTTATTTTAAAGTGAGCCTATTATACTGTCGTGTTATAAGTTTTGTAACTTAACTTTAAAATGTGAGCCACTTTTTCTTCAAAATGCAAGTTGTTCTTTTTGTATACGCAACCTTTTTACAAAAATATGTAACGTTTTCCTTGTGGAAGGTGTTATTCAGCAAAGCAATGGCGGAAAGGATTAAAAGTAGGATAAAGAAAAGCACAGATTTATGGAAAACTGGAAAAAATAAACAAAAATACTAGTGTGGGATAAAAGAGAAAGATGAAGGCCGTGAGAGGGAAGTGTATTGAACCTGCTGTGAGTGAGAATGAGGATCCCGAGTTGAGCGAGGAGGGAATAGTGGGAGGGAGGAGAGAGACTGGAGGACACAGAGAGAGTGGGGGGAAGTTTCATCAATGTCGTCGGCAGCTCTGCGCTGCGAGCAGCAGGAGCACGGGAACATTGACATTTTTATCTTTCCATTGAATTTAATCTGTGTGATGGACGAGCTGCCAGCGCTTTAATTTTCCTCACACGAATTATCCCCGTCTACACACCTCGCTCTGTCTCGTACACACAAACACACACACATACAAACACAGATGCAATGCACACAGTGGCACTGAAATCGTCTAATGTGTGCAGCTAAAATCTACAATGAGAACAAATGATTAAGTGCGTGTGTGTGTGCGTGATCACAGAATGATCACACTGTGTATGTTACACACCAGCAGCCATTGTAAATCACTTTAATGCAATAAGCGCGTAACTGCAAACAATCCAGGATGCAAGTCCCCCCCATTAGCATTCATATTCCCATAACACATTTTGAAAGATACATCACTCCATGTGGACACGCGCGCAAGTGTGTAACACACACATCTTTTCACACACACACACACGGAGAAAAAAAAAAAAAAAAAAAAAAACAGTGCAGAAGGCAGTATTTCTTTCATTTCACTACCCCTCAGCCCCTCCGCCCCTATGTTATTGCATGTGGCAATTTGCCATGACAGATTGCCAGTCGTGCCTAATAGTTCTTTAATGACTTCATTAAATTGTGTTGTGCGGCCTATGATTGTGCTGCCGATTTGTCAGCGTGGGTAATGTCGGGGCACAAGGGATGCCCCACTTTTATTTGTGAATTAATTGGATGTTGGCTTACGATGACATGAAATAGAAGCGGTTATTAGAAAGTTTTCCACGAAGACACTTGCTTTAGTACATACTCGCACCAACAGACACCGGGAGGGGTCTGTTGGTGCGTCTCTTTTTTGGGGGGTAATCAGTGCTAGGCAATAACATAATTCAGGATCAGACTTCCAGACTCTCCCCCCACCCCCCGGCCTTTCCCCTTCCCCTTCCTCCTTCCCTTCATGTTCTCTGAGGCAGGGAGGCTGATGAATGAGCAGCGACACAGAGCAGTGCTTTCCTCCTTGGCCCCTGTCCAGACCCCCTCTGTCAAAGACACTGATCCTCCATCAGCCCGAGCACTTCGCCCTAAATGGTCAAGGTTAGGATTAGGATGTGAAAAACCTGATCTCAGCTCAGTGGTTAGGGAACTGCAGGTGTCTTCAGGGACTTTTGGAAAGGCATATTTTATTGAAAAGGGGAATAAAGAGTGATGGTGCACATAAAAAGGAAGCTAAGTGAGTAAAGCAAGAAGAAGAAGGTGACGTATACCTAGCAGAGAGAGAGAGGGAGGGAATAAAGAAGAGAAAAATGCTGCAAGGCTTTTATTTGCTGGTATGAGCTCTGCAGCCTGAGCCCTTTTAAAACCATTAGAGAAAGGATATTTGTCATATTATGTTATGTTATTAGATTAGCTGGGACCCCTAATGAAAGCTGTGGCAATTTGTCAGCCTTATGGATAGCTCCATCCACCACCACTATTCATCAACCTGCGCCCCGTCTCGCCCAGTCCACCCCCACCCCCACACACACACGCACACACACACAAGCATAGCCCAGTTGCTGCTAATGCTAAACAACTGAGCCGCTCTGAGTGGATGGGCTGAGGAAAATGGTTCCTGCTCATAATGGGATTTTAATGCTAAACATTCGGGGTAAGCATACTCATCCCCTCCAGATCGCCTAGAGGAGTGCGATAGTGGATTATTTCAAGGTTTTCCTCCTTCTCTATGATTATAGCCCTTCCTGGAAGAGGGTGTCTGAGAGCATTTATCACACAGTGTCAAATAAAAGAAGATGAGGCAGCTCTTTGCCTCAGACGTCTTTTTTCTGCAGATGACTTTGGCTTTGATCTCCATCTTACTTTACCTCCGAATAGTGTTGAGGTGCTAATTTAAATCCAGTGCAGGATTCTGGCTGTGCGCTCACATGCAATCTTATATTTACAAGCTCAGCATTTGAGATTAAAGCTGCAAATTTTTATTGATTGATTTAAAAGAAAAAAAAAAAAAAAACACAATGAATCACAGGTTTTGTCCTCAGAGTGAATCCTTTGTGTGTTGTGTGCTCTTTGCAGCAGTGAGGAATGACAGGAACAAGAAGAAAAAAGACGAGAAGAAGCAGGAGTGCACTGAGAGCTACGTGCTGAGCCCCGACACGGAGCAGATGATCGACAGGGTTCGAAAGGCGCACAAGGAGACTTTCCCCTCTTTGTGCCAGCTGGGCAAATACACTACGGTCAGTGACACGCCTGCCTTGTCCAACATGTTGACTCAAGTCATCCACTGCCTTTTTATTTACCTTCCAATTGATGTGAACGTTCGCAGACTAACAGCTCAGAGCGACGTGTAGCCCTGGACGTAGACCTGTGGGACAAGTTCAGTGAGCTTTCTACCAAGTGCATCATCAAGACAGTGGAGTTTGCCAAGCAGTTGCCCGGATTTATAACGCTTACCATCGCAGACCAGATCACTCTCCTAAAATCAGCTTGTCTGGACATCCTGGTACGAAATCTTTTAAAAACACTAAACATTGCATAGATTAGGGGTTCTCAAATGTTTTGGACCCAGGGATCCCTTAGAGCAGGGGTGTCAAACTCATTTTAGTTCAGGGGCCAAATGCAGACCAGTTGGATCAGGGGTCTGCAACCTTGACTCTCAAAAGAGCCATTTTGCCTAATCTCACCTGGATTAAAGTCCTTACGGAGCCAAAAAAAAAAACCTTTTTAATGAAGACAACATAGTATTTTGAATTATATCCAGTTAAAATTATATAAAATAATGTTGTGTAAAAAAAAACATTTTTTTTAGATAATGTATTTAAAGGCTACAAAAAAATAACTTGAATTTGATAACACATAATGTCAGTCCACACATACAGTACTAATTGCTCATTTCTTTCCATGTTGGCAGTTAAATTCATCTGTCCCCCACACATACATAAAATGTACATTAGTTATCTTACCAGGGATTCAAAACTTAAGGTTAACCACAGGCGCAGGGAAAGTTAATGGTCTATTGATGTTTCAGGAGGTGAAGTAGAAAGGTGGCACCATGTGATTTATTTTTAGGGTTACAAATCTTATATCGTGATTTTATTTGGTGTCAAAATCATTCATCATTAATACCCTCTGTAAGAAAATAATTATTTATTTCATTTTTTTTTTTTTTTTTAACCTATAGGGAGCCATTGCGAAAGAGTCAAAGAGCCACATGAGGCTCCAGAGCCACAGGTTGCAGACTACTGAGTTTGATCATAAGTGGGAAAACTGAACAATTTCAACATTAATGTGTCCCAGTTTACACTTCCAGTTATAAATTAGACATAAAGTATGGAAGGCACCAACAACATCTAACCAATAAGTAACAGATACTTACAGTAAATGTCCTGTGATTTATTTATATGGGGAGATTTTGTGGAATAATTTGAGAAAAATTGCAGGTTTTGGGAAAAATTTGGACTTCATTCAACAGCACTTTACAACTGAATTGTTTTCACACAACGATTCATGTTTCTGCGGCGGGCCGAATCAAATGCTCTGAAGGGCCGAATTTGGCCCCCAGGCCTTGAGTTTGACACATGTGCCTTAGAGGGATGAAACATTTTTTTAAGGACTATTATACAATTAATTATATATAATTAAGTGCCATTTGTGGTCTTAATTGCCATAGAAATGATCTATTCTTAGAATGCCTCATCTTTATTATTTAATACTTTGTAGTAGAAATGAATTTAAAGTACATGTACGTACTAGTGTAGTATATAACATGAAATGTGTTTAATGTATTACCAATAAACAAAATATTTGCATATTTATTTGAAAAGAAATGTAAGTACTTTTTTGCACAATTTTATAGACCTAGAAATAGCCACCGCTAGAATATACTAAAAAATTTGCTAACCCCAAATTACTATATAACGTTTTACTCTGTACTTTATGATGAGCAAATGTACCTTTTTTTTAACTTTTTGGGTGGTCACATGTTCAAGTTTGTTTTTTTTATGGATGCATTGGTCCCCATATGTAGTTATACACTTTTGTAATGATAACACATGAATAATAGGTTTGTTTTCCAAATTTACTTCATGGACCCCAAAGCTATGGCTCGAAGACCCCTATAGTTCCTAGTACTCAAGTTTGAGAACCACTGGCCTAGATTTTGTTCCATGGTTTTCACCTGTGCTCTCTTCCTCTGCAGATACTGCGGATCTGTACGCGCTACACCCCAGAGCAGGACACCATGACGTTCTCAGACGGGCTCACGCTAAACCGAACACAGATGCACAACGCTGGGTTTGGACCCCTCACCGACCTCGTGTTCGCTTTCGCCAACCAGCTCCTTCCTCTGGAAATGGATGACGCTGAAACGGGGCTCCTCAGCGCCATCTGTTTGCTGTGCGGAGGTACGACACAATTTAATTAATTAAAAAATGTATATTCTAGCTTTTAACGTTTCTTTACTAGCATGTAGTTGTTCCTGTATTGTGTGTGCATGTGTCTGTGTGTTGGGGGTTGAAAAGAATAAGATTTTGTATTGTCTTTTGATTTTTACATTTGAGATTAATTGTATGATCACTTTGGGTTCATTAAAGAGTTGCTGTGGGTTTTTCTCAGATCGTCAGGATTTAGAAGAGGCAGACAAGGTAGATGTCCTGCAGGAGCCGCTTTTGGAAGCGCTGAAGATATATGTTCGGAAGAGGAGACCCCACAAACCTCACATGTTTCCTAAAATGCTGATGAAGATCACTGATCTGAGGAGCATCAGCGCTAAAGGTATACACTCTTCATTTTTATATATTTATATATATAATAAATGAAAGAACACTTGAGTTGTGCTGTGAGAATATTACAGGGTCCCCACGGTCATGAAGTTAATGGAAAAGTTATGGAGTTTGAAAACACGATTTTCCAGTCTTGAAAATTCATGGAATAATTGAACTGTTTTGGTAAAGTCGCATATTTTATTTTAATGTTTAAAATCCAACCTTTGCTATTACTATGGGACGTTAAGCAAGTCTTTAAAGGCGCAGTCCGCAACTCTCAGATCTCTCTCTCCCCCTCCTTCCCCGCTGCTCTCTTGCCCTGCCTCCAAACTTTCCAAAGTCCCTCCCTCAGAGGGGCTAACAAGCTAACGTTAGTCCGACAGCAACATCACAGTAATATGACATGCTCTGTTAAAAGCACTCTCTCTCAATGTGCACACACCTCAGCAGCAGCAGCAATGTCACTTACAGCAGCTCACAGGGAGGCTGCTGCGCGCACATGAACAACACATGCAGTACAGGGTTCTAGTGTAACAATTACGAATCAAACATAATGTAAATCAAGCAGCAGTAATTACCTTTCAAGCAGAAAAATCACCAATTCCATCTTCTACTCCTCCAGACCATACATACACTGCACAAAAAAAGACGGCGCTCCAGTCCCAGGACAGGGGCGGGGACTGTGAGCAACAGCTGTCAGACAGTCCATCAAACACAATCCTGGCTCTGATTGGTTCTTTTTGCTCGGTCGCGGTGCATAAGGCAGCAGTGGTGGCTCAATGAGCCTGTTTTTTTCACACAAACTACTAGTTTCATGTAAAGCTGTCCTTACATAGTGTCAGCTTTAGCAAATATGACAAAAAGTAACTTTTATAAGAGTTGCTGACTGCACCTTTAAACCTAACACTTTGTGCAGTACATCGTATTTAAATAAAAAGCAAATTTAAATTGTCATCTTATACTTAAACACGGTAACAGTGAGTTGTTGTTTAATGTTACATTCAATTGCGGATGCATCGTTATTTTGCAAAAATATTGCAAAATGGGTGTCAAAGGCAATTGTGCCATTGTTCAATGCTATATGATAGCTAAGTGATGGAAGCAACTATTGTTACTAACTGTGGCACACTGTCAGACCTCTGTTACACTGGAAAGGTCCGCTCATTTTTGTGAAAAAAGTGTGGGAACCGTATTAATGTTGGTGGTTAATGTTTTCACTCTTTCTCTGCAGGGGCCGAGCGTGTCATCACACTAAAGATGGAGATCCCAGGCTCCATGCCACCTCTCATCCAGGAGATGCTGGAGAACTCAGAAGGCCTGGAAAGCGGCGCTGCTGGCGGCCGGCCCAGCGGCGCCCCCCCAGGCAGCTGCAGCCCCAGTCTTTCCCCCAGCTCTGCCCAAAGCAGTCCAGCCACTCAATCGCCATAGTAACAGCCCACTGTTTTTTGTTCTTGTTTTGTTCCTCTCCGTCTCTTCCTGGAGGTGAAGAGGAGCGGGAAAAGGAGGAGGGCGTTGACCCGAACTGCTGAACACGGGGCACTGGCAAAGCTGAGCTCCTCCTCTCCCACCACACAAACCCACCAAATGTCCTGATCTGCTTTCACTCACTCTGGAAACACTGCCCCCGGTGGGAGGGAAGGAGAGGCTTGGGCAGGTCGGAGTAAACAGAATGCCTCGGAGATACCGCACCGTAAACACTGCTGATGACTTTTCCTCCTTTTTACCCTGTTCTCTCCACTGCTGGCCCTGCTCGCTCGCCCTTTCTCCCAAAACGACTGAGGGAATCAAATCTGGATGCACCAGTGAGAGATTTTTGGATGAAAGTGGGAGTGGGAAGGGCACGGGTCAGACAGAAAAACATCAGAACAATGAATAAAGACTGACTTGATAAACACCAGACACTTTTTGTTGTACTCTGAGGCAGAATGCAACTTTTGGACTTACAGACCCTTCTCCTCAAAGACTTTGTGGGTCTTTTTTTTTTTTCAGTTTTAAAAAAAAAAACAGATTTCGTACAAAAGATATATAAATATATAGAAAATAAGGAACTATTGTGTTTGACATGTCCGGGAAGAGATTGCTGGTTGAAATGAGGACATGTTTTCTGAATTGAGATTAGAATTTGTCGTACTCCTTCACCCTTTGAATCCTTTCATACTCATTGAGAGTACTGAGAAAGACGTCTCAGCTACTGTACGTTATTTTGATGAACAAAAAAAAAAAAAAAAAAAAGAGTTGAAATGTTTAAATTTCTCTCCATTCTACACACACACACACACACACACACGCACACAACATACAGACACACAACTGTGCACAGAAAACAAGTCGCAATGAATATCGCCGACACTTCCAGGTTGGATTTGTTTTCCTTCTTTTGTTTTTTTTCTTCTTTTTTTTTCTTTTCCAGGAGTTGGAAAAACTGATTGTATAACTTGTTTGTATGATATGGTCACAGGTCCTTTCAAGAAATCAAATTATTGAAGATGCATTATCAAGGTATATTTTAAGTAGCCTTTGAGTTTGTGTATATAAGCTGTATACATTTCTTTAAGACTATGAAGAGTTTTTAGGCTTCACCTGATTTTTTTTTTTTTTTTTTTTAAAGAATTCCTTTTGTGTTTTGTTTATAGGTTTGTGATTTAAGAAAAAAAAAAAAAAGACATTTTGAGCACATTTTTACTGAAGGAAGTCCTTTCATGTTTTTTGTGACCATCTAAATACTCAGACAGACCCTTCACCAATCACTGGCTGGTCAGAATGTGGCTTTCACAAAGAATTTCAACCGTTGCCCCCATTTTTCCTTGTCCAAACAGATTATTACGTATAGCTTTCCGTAGCAAAAAGAGAGTTTTACTCAGAGATGGAGCGAGCGAGATGCCGTCTGTAGCATGGCAGGCTCCAGCTTGGTTTCAGAGGGGGGGGGGAAATGTGAAGAATGGTGTAAATATACTCTGTATTAAACACGAGTGATTCTCATTACTCTCTGAATGGATCGATCTGTAGCAGACAGAATAAGACTAGATTGTAGCGGTCCCTTCTACCCTGTGCAGGTCCTTTAATGTGATGTCAGTCAGCGACGTCCTCATAGATCTCACTCCAGGCAACCTTTGGTAGAATAAAGGATGTGACTTTTTAGCACATCCAGAGCAACCTTTCTCCCTGTGAATCACTTTACACCAGAACGCCTTCACCATCCAGACCATCAGTACTGTACACAAACACACACACACACACACACACACACACACACACACCAATGTCTCAGGAAGGACTCATTCTGTATGCTTGGCCTGTTATTTGTATGTGTTCTGTGCTGCACCCCCTTAGCCTCCAATCACAAACGCACATGTTAAATCACACTTCTGCTACTGAGCCCCCCCCCCCCGACATTTAATTGTATTTTTTTTTTTCTTCAGTCGATTCACTTTTATTTGACCTGGTTGACCAGGGCTTCTACAGAAAAAGGTGTCGACCCCGAGCGCTCAGCGTGACGCAGCATAGGAGGCCAGTGTGCAGTCTCGTGAGATGTTCATGTGTAATTTTTAAATGTACGGTTCAAGCTGCTTTCATCATTTTAGGACTTTTAACATGTCCAGAACATCGCACAACATCCCAACCCCCCCCCCACAGCTAATCTGGGATAATAACAGACACACAGTCAGTTTGAGAAGTATGAAATGTGTTGCAATTTTGTCAAGATTTATGCAGCGGTTAAAAAAAAGAAAATTTAAAAAAACAATAAAAAAAAGAAGAACATTTAATATTGAAAGTCTGTGTTTTGTTTTTCGTGTCGTTTGTTTAAGTTATTTCGGATATGATCATATTCATGCACAATACATCATTAAAAAGAACAAAATGTGTCTTAGTATATTATTTCTAGCATGCTGTTGGTCAACCCTTCAAAGTGACTCCTAATGCAGAACAATATTGACCATATTGATTAATAATTTATCCAATGTTTTGATTTGATTTGGACTAAAACAAATCTATGACCCTCATCACTTTTAATGGTTTTTCAAAGGATTGTTAATAAAAGAAAGAACTTCTTTTCAGCAGATTTATATACTGCATGTATTATAAACAATAAAGGAATAAAAAATATGATGCTGGTAGCAAAACATTTATGTATTATATGTTCACAACTGTAATTTAAAAAACAACAACAACACAAACTAACAAAAAACTATAAATCATGGCAAGTAACTGGAACTGATTTTTTGTGTCCGACTTTGTTCTTTATTGAGGATTTTACTTGGTAAGTTTTGCATTTTAGTTTTAAAATACAATGTGAGAATAAGGTAATAAAGCACTTGTCAAATAAATTCACTGCCAAATCTGAATCATATTTGACCCATTAGCGATGCATAGACAATTGGAAGCAAAATGTATTAATAACTGTCCATAGTAGGTGATGAAATATTCTGTGTCCACTTTTCCCAGTTGCAGAATAAAATTAGCTTTATATGCCTAACTATAAATATTTTAAATGGCTTCAAACGTATTTAACAAGAAACTACAGCTCTCTTTTATTATTAGTAACCAGCCGTAATATAGTGAAGTCTATTCTTATTATTTTTATTGAAAAGTAATTTTTAATTGGTGGTTTAATGACAAACCAGAAGGTAATCACCTTAAAACATCAGCTGTGCATGTGACTTTATGTGTGCTGTATAATAATAATTAGGAGTGTGACTATATCTCGATACAGCGATATATCGCATTATTTTTTCGCACGATTGATTATTGATATGCTCGCTCTAAGTATCTGTTACGGCAGAATTTACGGTTGACCTCATTTGAGACATGATTCATTGCTCTGGTTGAATGATAGAATCCAGGAGAAGCATTGATGATTTAATAAAAAATGATTTTATTCTAAACTAAATAAAAGAATACAAAGTGGAACAAAGTGAAACAAAATTAGCGTCCGTCCAGGCGGACGTCCAAAGGAAGTGCCGCGCCCCGCCCTGACAGTTTCAAAGCTTAAGCTTTTTATACAGATAAGAAAAGGTCCCAACAGTGAGAGACAAAAGGGAGGGAGTCAGATGCCCATAGTGGCAATGTTGGAGGATGATGAAGATGTTATGAGAAGGTTTGGCTCCAGTCTTTATCTGTCTTGATAAGTGTGTACGTCAGTGTATGTCCTTGGCAGAGACTGTGCTGCACTGAGAATAATACGATCTGTACTGTTTAATCATGATTCAGCTGTTCAAAAGTGTAAAGATTAATGGAGTCGTCATGTATTAAAACATGACAAATTGTACACATGAACATACATTTGAGGATATGATGATGAATATAAAATTTGCCATGACATATCGTTTTTTGTTTTTTTTTTCAAAACCTTTCCTGCTTTTTCACTAAAATGTGCAGGTACGTCTTCACAGAAATGTTGTCACTGTTTGTAGAAGGAACCAATATATTGTTTACTGGAATATTGCACTATAATGGTGTCACTGGTGAGAAAAGACCCTATTTTTTGTTTACAGAAAGCACTATTGAAAATACTTATTCATTTACATTGGTATGTTGACACTTATTTACAGAAATCTTGCACTAAAATAGTGTCACTGTTCATAGGACACTTTTTCAATTTATTGTCTTTCAGATACAGTATATAAAATAAAAATTGTATTTTTTCACTTCATTTTTTTGTTTCTTGTTATGTCATAGATTATCGTAGATTGATTTCTGACCAATATATCGATAATCGCAGTATCGTCATATTGTGACATAATCGTTATCGTGAGCTTTGTATCGCCCACCCCTAATAATAATAATAATAATACATCAATTTTTTATAGTGCTTTTTTGATACTAAAAGTCGCTTTACAGAATTAAGGGATTATTCTTTCACTCCACACTTAGTGGTGGTAAACTACTATTGTAGCCACAGCTGCCCTGGGGCAGACTGAAACAGTTGCTTTGCTTGTTTAGTCCAAAGATGCATAAATGTAATCATATTCATTCTTACATATTATAGTATAACATTTATTCCTAAACAGTAGTAGTAGCAGTAGTAGTAGTAGTAGTAGTAGTAGTAGTAGTAGTAGTAGTAGTAGTAGTAGGAGTAGTAGTAGTAGTAGTAGTTGTAGTTGTAGTAGTCATTTACAGGGGAATCGTAATACTCCTCTTGACCAGAGGATGGCAGTAAGTAGCACAAAATCTTCACACAGTATACTTTTTTTTTTTTTTTAAGCACAATTACTGCTTGTAAAAAAAAAAATTTTTTTTGAAAACGCAGAAAATTGGCTATAGAAAAAAGTAGAATCACCTGCAGTCCCATTTATTTATGTATATACAATATAAATGCGCCGGAACCGGAATAGTGCAAACAGCAAACCACAGGCTCCGCCCCTACATACAGGGTCCTACATCTAACCAATCACAAGCCTTCGCGCGGAATTTCAAACACATTTTAAATTCACACCGCATCACCGTGACAAAATCTTTCCGCCAGGATTGTAAATAAAATAGTTCCTCCCACTAAATTATAATTTAATCTAATGTAATTGATAATGTAACGTTTTTAATTCACAGACACACTATCCCACGGGTGTATTTTACAAAATGTTTACCACTCGAAGTTTATTTTAAGCTGTTGCGATAAGTTTGTATTTTGGCGGAACGATATGTCGCCGAGTCTTTGAGGGAGACGAGAGACGAACACACACGGCTGTTAAAACAGAGTTAGCTTGAGCCACACTTACCACAGGGTAAATGTTGCTTTATGTCGCATAAAACTGCTCATAGTTGAGTTTTTTTATTCTTCGTGTGGTTAAGATATATGGCGTGCCAGAAGCGGATGCATAATTGAGCAGACTGTCCGGTAAAGATACAGGTAAAACTTATTGTTTCCTTTTACATGATTGTACAGCTACTACGTGACCTGCTTATCTAACCCACTCATCGATAAAAGTATATTAAAAAATAACAAACAAAACCTTTTAACTGTCTTATATGTGTAAAATATATTTTTAATGATATAATTTTATTAATGTGTTTTATCTGCAAGCTACCAAGGCTACACGTGGGGTACATGTTAGCCAACCCTGAGGTTAGCTAATCCAAATTTCAGCGCTTTAAGTTATGTTTACCTTCCTAATGCTAAGTCGCCTTAGGTTTGATTCACATCAAAATGTTTAGCTAAGAAATAAAGAAAGGTGACGAAGTTGTTGTTACCCAATTCACATTTCACCCCGTTCTTTAAATTTAAATGACATTAAATATCCTGTTTGGCATTGTTTTTCTAACAGTGGGTGCTGCAACTATTTCACCTCATTTCATTTCCGTGTTTTGTCTTATTTCAGGTGACAAAATGCCATTACATGGAAAAATAGTGGTGATCAAAAGGAGCGGAGGAGATGGGACCGAATTTCCTCTTACTGCAACTTGCTTATTTGGACGGTGAGGGCATTTCATTGTTTCATTTTTAGTTGTTCAAACCTGACCATCATCAGCGTTAAAGGATAATATTAGTTAATTGTTTTTCATTCTGAATATTACATAATGGTTCTGTCTTAAATAGTAGAGTCCATCTTCTCTCTTCTTAATTGAATGCCTTTTTGATTTTACATTGTTGCATTATATATAACTATGGCATTCATTGTATGAAAACTGTATTTTTATTCCATACCTTCACAAATGTTTATAACATCTTAAAACACTGTAGCAATGCCCTAAACATTTCTTTACAGTTTAAATATGTTTCTTCCCCTTTTGTGTCATTACAGAAAGCCTGACTGCGACATTCGTATTCAGCTTCCACAAGTCTCAAAGGAGCATTGCAGAATTGACTTTAATGAAAACAAAGAGGTACAGAACAATAATCTTTCAGAAAGGTCATAGTTCAAGATTTAATGTATTGTTTGGAAAATTCTGTCTGTATTTTTTTTTTTAAAAAATTTAACACTGACATATGCTCACGTATATTGTTTTTCCTAGGTCATTTTGACAAATTTGAGTGCAGTGAATCCCATCTGTGTAAATGGGGAAGTTTTGAAGCAGTCCGACCGATTGAAACATGGAGATCTTATAACAATTATTGATCGATCTTTCAGGTGAGTAAAAAAATACTAATACTTTTTAAAAATGCAAATCCTATTCTATATTTTGGTCATATGAGAGAAATTATGGTGAGTTAGCATTTGTTTTTGTTGTGTGGAGGTACACAGATCAAAAAGCTAGATTCTAATTCAGGTGTTGCATATGAGGCTTTAGTTGTAGTCCCGTTAAATGGTTTTAAGCAGATTTAATGATGGTAAATTGTTTTTCTCCTCCTGGTGCAATCATTTCAGGTTCGAGTACCCTCCAGCACCGACGCCAAAGAAGAGGTCTTCCAGAGGAGGCAGAACTGAAACTCTCAAAGTACTATTTTATCACTACTACGGAATTGTGTCTTTTTGGGACTCTTTAAAAGTAGATATTTTCTAATGTGGGCATGCTAAAATGTTATTTTAAATGTCTTTATTCAGGTTCTTCAAGATCAACAGGTGGGAGACTCTGGAATCATTGAAGGAGGGGGCCGAAAGAGTGCAGGTTGGTATTTATACTTGGTGGTCAGAACATTTTGGAACCCTTCAGGCGCTTCAAATAATAAACAGAAAAAGAAAGCTGTCAATTTGTTACTTTTTTTTTTTTTTTGCAGCATCCACATTCTTTTTATTTTTGCATTATTGCCCAATTTTTATTGTATTCTCTTGCCTGCCATTATGTGAAGCTCATATTCTTGTCTTTTATTTTTTATTAACCCAGGCCCTCACCTCAAAGATGGAACCAACATTGGCAACATTCAGCGATCACTGGATAAAACCTTGGAAATGGAGTCTAAAGAAGAAGGTAGCCAGGGTCAAAGCAAAAACAGCTCCCCTTTCAATGATCTGTATCAAATGATCAAAAAATCGTTGGATGTCAAGACTCCTCGAAAGTCATCAGTCAGTGTGCCACAGACCCCGTCCTCAAGTTTCTCTTTTACTAAACCCACCTCAGTGAGAAAGTCTGTCATCACAGAAGATGGCATCACTCCAAGAAAGGATGGAGTGAAAGTCTTTGCATCTCAAAGTGTTAATAGCACACCACAGTCCATGAAGAAGCAGAGGAGGTCTTCTAATCTTCCTTGCACTGAAGTTGTTTCCCCCGGCGTGAGTGAAAATAGCCAAGGTACCAAGTCTGAAGCCACTCCACCCAGGAAGAGAAACAGTTCAACTCCAAAGAGGTTCACTGTTGGTGAGGTTATTGAGCAAATTACCGCTACACCCAAGTCACCTGGAAGGAGGAAGAGTGAGGAAAACAAGGTCTCTGCAGAGAAAGCATCACCAAAAGAAGGTATTAACAAAATATATATTTTAAATGTATGACTGGTGTCTGGTTTTTGTAGTTTACACTTGTTTTCTTCATGTTTCCTTTTGTGTCTAAAAGGAGGATCTACAAAGCGCAAAAGTGGAGAACTTGGAACAGACTTGCCCGACTCCAAAAACAAGAGGAAACGAGTTTCGTTTGGTGGTTATCTGAGCCCAGAGTTCTTTGACAAGCGCCTGCCCCCTGACTCTCCACTGCGTAAAGGAGCCGCTCCACGTAGAAGCTTGTCTCTTCTGAAGCCCAAACGGTCTCTCCTTAGACGGGCGTCTGTCATTGGCTTGATGAAAGTAAGATTTCACAATTAGGTTGTAATTCTTAAGGCTTGGTGTGTGTAATTTGTGTGTGCGCACTTTTATATTTATGTGTACATGTCCTGCCCCCTTTACAGGGATTAGATGGTCATCATCCTACACTTAAGTCAAAAACTAAATCCCCCAAGAATGCCTCTCCAGCTCCTGCAAAAGCTTCTCCAAAGTCCAAGGTGGCCTCTCCCAAGGTTTCTCCAAAGTCCAAGGCGGCCTCTCCCAAGGTTTCTCCGAAGTCCAAGGCGGCCTCTCCCAAGGTTTCTCCGAAGTCCAAGGCGGCCTCTCCCAAGTCCAAGGCGGCCTCTCCCAAGGTTTCTCCCAAGTCCAAGGCGGCCTCCGCTACAAAGACTTCAATCAAGAAAGAAAAATCACCTTCCCCGAAAGACATGTTGCCAAAATCCCCAAAACCATCTCCTGCAAGTGTCGCATCAAACAAATCAACACCTGTTGCCAGTAAACAACACAAATCTGCCACTCCCAAAAGAGATGCTTCATCTGGAAAAAGGTTGTCTCTTGGATCCGGCCCTGCTTCTCCGGATATCAACGCAAAGCCAGAAACTCCACTGTGTGTTACGGCCCAGACACCCACAGTGCGGGGACGTTTCTCTGTGTCACTTATCGGGACACCCTCTCCAGTTACAAAGATTGATGCTGTCGCTGCTCCAGTGCTTTCAGTCACTACTACCCCTAAAATACCTTTAAGAAGGAAGAGCATGAAGAGTACCTCGAAGAGAACTCAAAATCTGTCAAAGAGCGCCTTAAAGGTCATCCAAAGGAGTGGTGTTTCACGAGCATCAATAAAAAGTGAGTGAAACCCTGTCATATCTTAGGTTGGAAGTTTGTGGTTAATTAGAATTGTTGTTTTAGCCACCCTTGATGAGCACATTTTAGAAAGCATTTATCTTTAGTGCCTACAGCTGTAAGACATGATAGAAAATGTGTTCATTCTTAAATGTGTTTTTTCTGAATCCTCCTAGTTTCTAACTGCTGGGCAGATGTGGTCAAATACGGGAAACCCAAGGCTCAAGTTCTTGCCACTAAAACCAATCTTCCACAAAAGAAAAAACCGAAGGCTGCATCCAAACCCAAGATGAAGGTAATTTTATGCACTGTCTACTTATTTGATTTCTGTTTGTTATTTATTTGCAGTTGGTTACTGCTTTTATAACAACTCTTGGATTAATGATGCCCTTTAAACGGCTGTGTTTGTCTTGCATCATTTTAGACTCCTGCCAGAAAGCTGAAAGGCCACATGAGTACCGGTCATGCAGATTCACCAGTTACCATCGTCGTAGGCAGAGCTCACAAACGAGCAGTTGCCCATTCAGTTGGCACTGTGCCAAAGGTGGTCACCAACATCGCTCTCCTCAAAAAGAACATGAAAATGGATGAGGACTTAACTGGTAATTGTTTATTTTGCATCAGATTCAATGGGATTTCTTTCTTTGGTCTACAGTGATGTTTTTTTTTTTTTTTTTTTTTTTTCGCAGGTTTAACTGAAATGTTTAAAACACCAGTAACTGCAAGAAAGAGGAAGTCTATGAAGATCGATGAGAGCAAAGCCACAGAGACTCCAGCTGGTCAGCCCACACCCATTACTGACCCTTCAGCATTAAACACACCTGAAGAACCAGGTAAATCACTTTTGTGCTTGAAGGTTTCTGTTAACCATAAAGCATATAAAATATCCCCCTCCAATTAAAACATTTGACTTCTCTTCCAGGGGAAATGATGGTGTCTCCACTAAGTGTTGCATCCACAGCAAAGAGCAGCAGATATAACAGTGAAGCTGTTCAGCGTCTTTTTGATGGAGATAAAGATTCTGGCTCGAGCGGTGATTTCTCTGTCTTAAATGTCACTTCTGATTCGAGTGAGCTCATTCCTACTGATTTGCAATCGAAGGCTGTAACTCCCAAACAAAAGCCAGATATGCCAGAGTGTCTCACTGGAGTAAAGAGGCTGATGAAAACACCCAGACAGAAAGGTGAGCCTGTTGCAGATTTGAGAGGTAAACTGTTAAAAACTCCAAAACAGAAGCCCGAACCGCCTGAGCGTCTCTCTGGAGTGAAGAGGTTGATGAAAACTCCAAAACAAAAGTCGGAGCCTATTGAGGATCTGAGGGGGAAATTGCTGAAAACGCCCAAGCAGAAAGTTGAGCAGGAAGAGTGTCTTACTGGTGTGAAGAGACTTATGAAGACTCCACAACAGGAGCTTGAACAACCAGAGTGTCTCTCATTAGTAAAAAGCTTTTCCATGACTCCCTTAGTTGTTGGTGATGTGAGCTTGAACAGTGCTGAAGAATCCCAGGAGCAATCAGCCAGCGTACAACAGGCTGAAGAGCAGAAAACCCCTAACCAGAAGAGTTCCCCATCAGAGTGTCTGACTGGAGTCAAGAGCATGATGAAAACCCCTATGGTCAAGGCTGCCTCAGCTGAAGACACGGTTGTTGTGAAGAGCCTTATGAAGACTCCACAACGGGGGCCTGAACAACCAGTGTGCGTCTCAGAAATAAAAAAACTTTCCATGACTCCCTTGGTTACTGTTGATGTGACTTTGAATAGTGCTGAAGAACCCCAGGAGCAACAGGTTGAAGAGCAGAAAACCCCCCACCAGAGGAGTTCCCCACGGGAGTGTCTGACAGGTGTCAAGAGAATGATGCAAACCCCTAAGGTCAAGGCTGTTCCAGTTGAAGACATGGTTGGTGTGAAGAGGCTTCTGCAAACTCCTAAAGAAAAAGGAACAGCTGTTCAGAAGAACTTTGGGATCAAGAGGCTGATGAAATCACCCAGACTACGAGGCACTGCTCCGGTCGATGATTTTGAAGGCCTGAAAGAGCTGCTGGAGGAACCTGTTGAGCATTTGGAGACAATCGCGGTAATAAAATAACTAAATTAACTCTTCTTAAAGTGCTACAATCTATAATAGAAAATACATGGATTTCACTTGAATTACAATATCTTCTGTTTAACATATTTTGTTCCAAATTTATGGTTTTAATTTCAACTTCATTCCCTACAGGATGAAAATTTGGTTCCTGTGAACAATGAGGATGTGGCACAAGGTTGGTTTGTCTTCATCAGAATATGTATTCATACCAAGTAATTACTAACTTCAAAAAATGCTTTTCTGGCTCTTGTGTGTTAATTCAGAGATACAATTTGCTGAAGATGAGCATCAACCAGATGACGTTTCAAATGGTAAAAAAAAAGATCAATGTTTTTTTTGTTTTGTTTGCTTTTTAATTGCTTCCTATTTTACTTTCTAAATTTTAACAATATCTTAAAAAAAAAAAAAAAACCATGAAAGATGAGGTAAACTTAAATCTATTGTTTTATTTATTTATTTTTGGTAATTTCAAGAATAGTTTTTGTTTTTTTTCCGTAACATCTAAATTGACGTAATAACATTTCAAGCAAACTGAACTTGTGAAAAACCTGCCTGTCAATGTCCAGTGTTACATTTGAAAGTGGTAAAGTTAGAAACATTTTATTTAGTAACAACTGTTTTTGTTTTGTTTTTTTCTGCTATGATTGACCATAAAAATTTGTGAAAATAGAAAATTGACCAAGTTATACAAAATAGTAGTTTCTAAAAAAAAAAAAAAAACCTGAGCATTCTCATTTTCGCTGCTAGTGGGAGTCATTTTTGTCATCAATACAAGTTAATTATGGCTCTTTGATAACATTGTTTTAAATAATTTGGGTCACTTATTGCTTTTTAAGAGTGTAATGTGAATTCCTCCGATTTTGCAGCAAGTTGTTATCCATAAAATCTCTAAATCTTTTTTTTTTTGCTTCCCTAAAAGATGCAGAAAATGAAGTTGCCATTGAAGGACAACATGAAAGCGTATCCGAATCTGTGGAAACTGTTCCTCTGTCTACTGCAGAGGAGAATCCATGTGTTGATGAACCGATAGAGGACAACGTCAGTGAGAGTTTGAATCCTGAAGAGGAACCTTTGGCCAGTGAAGTAACAGAGATAGATGCAGGTGCTTTGGAGGACGTCAGTGAGAATTTGCAACCTGAAGAGGAACCTTTGACCAGCAAAGTAGCAGAGATGGATGCAGCTGCTGTAGAGTCTGTCCATGAGAAGAAATCAGTGCGCGGTAGGAGGGCAAAAGTTGTGGAATCCAAAGAGGAAACTCCTGAAATCACTGTTCCTGTCAGAGCAAGACGAGGAAGAAAAAATGAATCCGCAGCACCAACTGCTGCCACACGGGGGACAAGAGGCAGAAAGGCACACGTCTGTGATGAAGTTGAGCTTTTAGTGGAGGAAAGTGCTCCTTCTTCCAATGTTCCACCCAAGCTGAAGAGAGGAAGAAAAGCCAAGGTGGTTTCTGAGGATCAAATTAAAGTGGTCAAGGAAATTATTGCAGAACCTGAAAAGACACCAGAACCCAAGAAGATTGAACAAAGCCCCACTGTTGATGTTGAGCTCAAAACTGATACTGCTGCACCATTAGAGAACGCTTTGAAACCCAAACGAGGAAGAAAAAATATTCAGCCTGAAATATCGGTGACAGATCAAGATGAGCCTCAAATTGTCACAATCAAAGGTAAATGCTCAGCATATTTAATCCAATCTAAAACTAATCTGACTACAT
Source organism: Gouania willdenowi (assembly GCF_900634775.1). Taxonomy (NCBI): domain Eukaryota; kingdom Metazoa; phylum Chordata; class Actinopteri; order Blenniiformes; family Gobiesocidae; genus Gouania; species Gouania willdenowi. Next base: position 11,892,820 of record NC_041062.1, on the reverse strand, counting down.
AGAAGTAATTCAATAGCTTTATTTTGCATGGTAAAATGTAAGCAAGACTTCTGAACATGTTTGTATTGTTTACACAGATGCAACAGAAGACCTCATCGAACAGAAAGAGGTGTTGCTTCCCCACGCTTCTGAAAGTGACTGTGTGCCTGATGCTGACAAACCTGACGCAAACAAGAAACCTGTTAGAGGGAGAAGAGCTAAAGAAATTGTCGACACACAGGAGGCAGCCATCGACTCTGCTCCAGTCAAAGGAAGACGAGGGAGAAAACCGGAAGCTGTTGTTAAACGCAGCACGAGAGGCAGGAATGCAAATTGTGAAGAAAGCCCTGCTGAATCACAAGTTGTAACTGGAACTTCCCCTGACTCTCAAGATGTCACTCAAGAAAATGAACCACAAACCGAAGAAGTTGTAATTAAACCACAAAGAGGTAGAAAAGCTAAACAAGCAATGGTTAAAGATGATGACCAAGAAGTTGTGGTTGAAGCTAAGGTTGAACAGGCTGCAGAAAAACCCAGGAGAGGAAGAAAGGCCAAGAATGATCCTGCTGTAGTGAGTGAAGAGGCAGAAGATGCTGTGGTGGCTTCCACGCAGCCCCAGTCTTCAGTCCGGGGGAAAAGGGGAAGGAAAGCCAAACTGGAAGAAGAGGAAAAAACAATGGTTGACAACAGTGAGGATTCAGTTTCCCAACAGCCTGCAAAGAAAACAAGAAAAACAAGAGATGTTCACCATGACCAAGAGAGGATAGACACTACTCCTCCTGATGAGGAGACAACGCTGCCAGCCGTGCCCAAGTCTAGGAGGGGAGAACAGAAAGCAAGCCAAGAACCAGAGAGTTTGGCCATCATAGAATCCAACGTTCAGGAGGTCACTGCTGTTGGGAATGTCAATGAAAAACCCAGACGAGGCAGAAAACCCAAGCAAATGTCTGAAGAAGTCATTGATGAACATGAGCCAGAGATTGAAGAAAAAACAGATGACCAACCTGTGCTGGAGATCGTTCAACAGAAGAAGACCAGAGGAACGAAAACTTCTGAGAAAAACAAGACCGCACAAGTAACCCCAGCAAAAAGGGCGCGGGAAGCTACTACGGTTCCTGCTGAAATCAGTTCCGAACAACAACGTAAAAGAGGCAGAAGAGCAGCAGCAAAGCCCATCGCAGATGATGACACCGTGTCCACTGAGACCAGGACATCTGAAGACTCTAACAAGTGTAATGGGAAAGCAAAGCAGTCTACAAGATGCGTAAGGTGGCGTTCAGATGTGCATGTTTTTGAGATTCCAGAAGTCACGCCCGTGAAGGCCACACGAGGACGAAAGCCCAAGGTTGACATTGAAAGCAAATGTGTAACCAACTCAACTGAAGAGGAAAACCTCTCAGGGAAAATGGTTGAAATTCAGCCTGCAAAGAGAGCCAGGAGAGGAGCAAAGGTTCAGATGGTTCCTGAAAATGAAGAAACAACAAGCAAGCAAGACCAAATGAACAAGGCAGAGCAGGAAATTCAACCTAAAACTCGACGAGGCAGATCGGCCAAGAAATAGATGTAAATAATTATCTTAAAATAACTTTTTTTTTTTTTAACTCTTTAACTTTATAACTCCTTTGCTTAGTTTTAAATCTTCAACCAGCACTGCTTTTCAAAGTTGTTGTTTTTTTTTTTTTTTTTTTTTTTTTTAAACATTTCAGGGAATTGTTCAATTGTTTGGGTTCAGGTTTTTTTGTTTTATACATAATCTTTTGAAAGTTTTTCATGATATATTTTGCATTGGAAAATATTATTATTAAATGTTTTTTTGCTACAAAGGCTTGTTTTTTCTTCTTCCTTGAATTCACTGTATGATTGTAAGTAAAATGATTTTTAATCTAAATGAATTTAACCTATGTTGAAGTATTAAGTACTGTTACAGAAAGTTTTAAACCTTAAATGTTAGAAAAGATAGGACATTTGTACATGGTCAGTTTTCTCTAAAATAAAAGAAATCCATAGATTTTTAGTGGTCAGGTTTTCATGTTTTCTTTGGCTATTTCTAAATTCTCATGAAAACATGGATATTAAAGTCTAAATTATTCAATGCATTTAATTTTTATATGTTGACTCTTTGACAAATTGATATAGGATACTTCCTTTAATGCCCAATGGGACAAAGCTGGTGGTCTTCATTTAAAGTGCATTGTGATTTTAATTTTTAGATTTTATTCGTGATTTTAATATGAAGTTTATGAAATAATTTTCATGTGAAATACAGATTTATTATATATACATTGTAGTACCAAGTCGTTTTGCAACAAACACTGGTTAACATCTGTTTAAAAAACATAATTATTAACAGTGTAGTTGTAAAAACAAATGAAACATTGCAAACTATTTTTTTTGTTTTTTTACCGAGTTCCAAAGTAAATGGTCGATATGCAAACAATACTTAAGAGGAACGTTTCTAAAGCCGGAAACTCAACCCGGACAGATTATACAGACGGACTGGAGGAAAACGCACAGTTCACGTTGGTTGGAGGGAGATTTAAGCATCACATTCAGTTTTCTCTGCTCTCAGAGGAAGGCTGTTGATTTACAGCGAAGTGTCACGGTTTCCTGAAGACGACCACCATCATGTCTACAGACAGAGACATTAAAAGTACACCGAGAGGCTTTCACTGCATCCTGTGTGACGTAAAGCTGCCTAACTGTGAGTAACTTTAGCTAGTTCTGCATACATGCTAGTCCAATGGACTGCATGCACAAGGTCGTTTACTCGAAATGTATCTTCGTATTAACCTTAAAAGACATTTAAATACGTATTTACTAAATTAAGTGCCGTTCTGCTATGCCCACGCGACTGTTTCGGTTAAACTGGTAACCATTATAATCAAGGAACAACTTCCGCTTGCTACGAGAAAATTCAAATATAGTTCATGCTTTCATTTTTTACATTATTATTTGCACATTCTGTCTATTTAACCAACAGTTCGGATATATATGGATATTAAAGGACTACATTAAGGCATATCCCAGGATCCCACAAATGGGTTACATGTGTCCAACTCAAGGCTCGAGGGCCTTATCTGGCCCCCTAGAGCAGTGTTTCCCAAACATATCACAGTCATGTACTTCTTCAGCATTTAACCTGAAGCTATGTACCTCCTTCTCCTGCACACTTTAAACCATAATAAAGTAATGTCAGATGCAATGTAGCCGTACAGTGAAATGTACCTATTCTGTTTAGAAATAATACATTTATTATTATTAATAATAGTAACTTGAATAATTGTATTTCCTGAACAAAATAAAAGTGAGGATGCAGGTGCTGGTCCACGTCACACTGCATTAGCTTATCATTGGCATTAACTCGCATTAGCATTAACCTACCAATAGCAATAACCTAGATATAGCATTAACCTAGCATCAACATTAGCATGTACAAAAAAAAGAATAACAAAACTTCTGTGAATGCAACCATGTCGGAAATAAACTGAATAAATAAATAAAATAAATAAATAGCAAGAGCATTAGCATTAACCTAGCATTAATGTTAGCATAGCAATAGCATTAGCCTAGCATTAACATTAGCCTAACATTAGTATTAACCTAGCAATAGCAATAACCTAGTATTAGCCAAGCAACAGTATTAGCTTAATATTAGCATCCGCCTAGCATTAACTTTAACCTAGCATTAGTATTAACCTAGCAATAGCAATAACCTAGTATTAGCCTAGCATTAGCTTTAACCTAGCATTAACAGTAACTGCTCTGTTTATATTCTAGTTTCCAATGTTAAATTTTCATTCACATACTGTCTATGACAATTTGCGTACCCCACTTTGGGAACCTAGGCATTAGCATTAACCTAGAAATAGCATTAGCCTCGTATCAGCATTAACCTAGTATTATTTTTAACCTAGCAATAGCATACGCCTAGTGTTAGCATTAACCTATAATTTGCCTAGCAATAGCAGTAACCTAGCATTAGCATTAACATCAACTGCTCTATTTGTATTTTAGTTTCCAATGTTGTCGTGCTTGAGAACCTGGGCTTTAGAGCACGAGATTTGGCCCACAGGAGAAAGTAACAATGACAGAGGAAACTTTAATCTTTGTGTAAAAAATGATGAAATGATTCATGTGTTGGTATCTCAGCCTCTCCAAATACACAAATTCAATGAAAGTCAATATTTGCCTGGTGTCACAGTTTTCCTGTGCCTTTTTAAATTAATGGCAGTCATTTTTACTGACAGATAACTGAAATAACTCTATATTAAAAATAAATAAACTCTGCCTCACATAATTTCATGTTTGTACAATATAATTATATTGTTCATACAATATAGTGATTAAAAATATATTTTGACATGATATAGTATAAAATCAAATTATCCTTGGTAACCAGATTAATACACTTCACTCGTCGTGTCATATCTCTGTGAGTCTTGTTTTTGAAAATCCAATTGTGCCTGCTGACTCGTGTTTTTACGGCACTGCCACTTTTGCTTTACTTCCTGTTTTATTTTTCCCCTTTATCTCCGTTCTCCGACTGAAGTGCCGAGTTTGGACCAGCACGTGAAAGGCAAGAAGCATCAGACTCTGAGCACGGTGCGAGCCACCAGGCAGAGCCAGGCGGAGCGGGGAGTGTTTGTCACCGGTGTCAAGCCGGACACGTCTGAGGCGGACCTAGCCGACTACTTCCAGCGCTTTGGGGAGGTCGCTCATATCGTCTTGGACAAGGACAAGGTCAGACTCAAATCTGAGTCATTGACTGTGAGCTTTTAAACTGATGATTTCTTGTTTGGGTTTAAGTTCCAACATTTCTCTGAAAATAAGAAAAAAATGATGTATAAATGGTTGGTTTAGTTGTTTTTTCATCAATTTTGAATTGTTGACGCCTTCTCTAAACGCAGGGCCAATTTGCCATTGTCCACTTTGCTGAGCCTGAGACGGTCCAAGCTGCTCTGTCATGTGTCGAGCACCGGATGAAAAACCTGAAGCTGAAAGTCAAACCTCGTGAAAAGAAAGCGTTCAAGTTCATCCACAAGCAGAAGTTAGACCCTCAGAACCTCCAACAAGTCTTTGAGCAGCTAAAACCAGAGCTTGGTGAGCTCCTATCTGTAAGCATACCAGCGTTTGGATGTTCACACCTCACTTGATTACATTAGAGTCCCAATCTTTTTCGTCAGATATTGAGTGTGTTTGTGTGTTTTTTTGCTGTGTTGCAGGTGGATGCACAGATGCAGTTTGTTGTCGAGAGGTTCCAGCTCAGGGAAAATGAAAAGAAAGCTCGCAGCTTGTTTGTGCAACTCCTCCAAGAAGTGTTTGTGGAGTTCTTTCCAGGTCATTTAAGGAACCACTTCACATTGGCCCTCATTTATCAATCATTCCTACGTTCAGATGTGTGCAAGAGACGGGCGTACGGCCATTTTCACGCAAGCTTCGGTATTTAGCAATTTTCAAGTGAGTGGAAGCAGCGCTTTTTTTGCCTTGTCTTGGAGCGGTGGGGGGGAGGGGGCTGCTGTTTGCCCCAGAGACATTATTGTTAGCCTGTTTCTCCACAACATCGCATTGGGAAATGTCGATGCCACAATGCACTTAAATGAGCTCCAATTTTCACAGAAAGCAAATCTTTGTTTTGCTCCACCCCGGATGTGAGAATGCTAATTTTCATCTTGTAAATGTTTCTTTTCTTGTTGGACTTCAGTAGGCGCGGCCTCCGAAAAAGGAGGGCGTAAGGTGTTAATAACGATCGAATTCAGCCGCCAGATTTATCAACACCCGATCATTTGTACGCTGGGATTGGTCAGATACGAATGTTTCATGTACGACCAAACTTGCACTCAGATTTGCACCCGTTTTCACGCAAGGTTGATGAATGAGGACCATTAGCGCAATGATGACAGCTCAGGGAATCCTAATTCAACATTATTGTGTGTTTTTTGTGTGTTGCAGATAGTCAGATTCTGCCATTTGGTTCCTCTGTGAATACCTTCGGCATTCACGCATGTGACTTGGATCTTTTTCTGGACTTGGAAAACACCAAGATGTTCCAGGCCCGTGCAAAGTCCTCCACAGAGCAGGTGAGATAGTTTTAGGAGCCAATAAGGATTGTTTTCTGCTGAAATATTCCATCAGAAAGATCATTTGAAGTCTAACCATTTCCCGTCCTTTCCTTTCCTTCCCTGCTAAGACGGGGGAAGGCATGTCAGACGACGGCCGCTCTGAGGACTCCATCCTCTCTGACATCGACTTGTCCTCGGCTTCATCGGCTGAAGTTCTGGAGCTCGTGGCAACAATCCTGAAGCGCTGTGTCCCCAGCGTGCAACGAGTCCACGTGGTCAGCACTGCTCGCCTACCTGTGGTCAAGTTCCATCACAGAGAACTCAACTTGCAGGGAGACATCACTATTAACAACAAGTCAGTCAGCAAATCCACTAAAGATACAGGGTTGGATAGATGTCTGCTTCACAATGTGATGATTTCTATCAAAGTCGTTCTTTTTGTTGTGCAATAGACTTGCAGTGCGGAACACCCGCTTCCTCCAGCTGTGCACTGGGATGGAGAACAGGCTGCGACCGCTCGTGTTCACCATCCGATGCTGGGCGAAGCAGAAACAGCTGGCAGGTAAAAGCACTAACTTTACATAGGTTTATCCCAATATGTGGTTCATGGAACATCAAGTGCCCCCTAGTATTTATTTAGGTTATACCCTAACTTCTGTTTAGTGGAATTAATTATTCCTGGTCCAAGAAAATTGAACTGAAAACAGAAATATAATTTTTTTTTTTTGCTATTTTTTTTATTTTTTTGATTTATATTTTTATTTTATATTCAAATGAACACCATACAAACACTTAACAGGAAAACTGGGTCATGTGCATGTGTCATTATGAGGGTTTCAATACATTTCATTAACACAGACAAATAAGTAAATGAAATAAAATATTAATAAATAAAAATGAAGAAATAATAATAATAAAAATTATCGAATAAAAAACAAAATAATCATAATAGCTTTGAGATGCCTTATCCTGCGTTTACACCGAATGCGTCTTCTGCGGCACCAGAGGCATCTGCCGCACGAAATGTACCGCATCAGATGTCCCCATTTGCTTCATACGCACGTCTGAAATTAAGCCCCGCCCACCAACGACACATCAAACTCGGTGAGTTTCACTGCCTGCTGAAGCGAGGAGCTGCGCTCCTTTTTCTTCTCACATAAACCACCAGTGAAAAAAGCCGGCGTGATTAGCGGCTAATGCTATCCTAGCTCAGTGCCGACTTTCAAAGATGAAAACTACAAAGAGAACTTTTACCTGCTACTACCACCTCTTCACTGATTCTCCTCCACGCCAAATCCTTCCTAGTCCGGTCCTGGTTATAAAGACCGTGTCATACAGCTCCAGGTGGTCACACACAGCTTCTACTCCATGGTTGAATGGGTGAACAGACCGGTGTCCAAGTTGACTGCCTGACGTCATCGTCAACAAAGACTCTGATTGGCTTTCGTCATCCGAAACGGTCGCAGGAGTTTAATATTTTCAACTCTTGCAAATCCAACAATACAAATGAATTCAGACTCATAAGATATTTATTTGAACTGGAAACTGAATTCTATTACAGTTATAATAAACAAGTTGACCATTTACTATTGTAATCCTTGATTCTATTCAACAACCTGTAGGACAGTCTTTCTAAGGCTGTGTGTTGACCTAGAAAGGTTTGCCAGTGCTGTTGTTATTTTACTGTTTGACCTGCAGATGTCAGTAGAACTCTAGTTTTCTAACTCATGCCAGAAACCATCCAGAAACGTAATTTCCGTGTAAAAACTGAATTAAAAAACAAATAAAACTTGTCCAGCTTTAATTTCAGTGTAGTGAAGTGATTTAATGAATGTTATCTGTTGACAGTGTGTTGAGAACATAGAGCAGCGTCTCTATGTTGTAACTCTAGTTTCCTGCTAATATCTACGTCTCCATGGTGTTGTTAAGGTAATCCGAGCGGTGCCGGTCCTCTTCTCAACAACTACGCTCTGACCCTGCTGGTCATTTTCTACTTGCAAAACTGTGATCCTCCCGTCCTGCCCACAGTGAACCATCTCAAAGACATGGCATGTAAGTGTATATGTTCATTCTTCATTTATATTCCCATCGTTTAGTGCTGGCAGATTTACTAAAGACCCACTGGTATGACTTAAGCGTGGTTAATCTCTAAAATACATCAACAAGAAAAGCTGAAAACAAAGCTAAGAACAGCCTGATCTGAAGTAAAGGCACCACTGATCCATTTATGTGGGTTTGAATAGAGATTACAGATAAAAAAGCAACAGTTAGAAGCCCCAATGTGTGCTTTTTTAGCTTTAAAACAGTGATGATAGCAATAAGTGGTTTTGTCTCATGCAAAAGAAACAGGAATGCTTTAGAATTTTTGAAACGTTTGGTTGTTACTGAATGCCTATGTTGTTATTCTTTATGAAATGTTCCAGGTGAGGAGGAGGAGTGTGTGATTGAGGGCTGGAACTGTACTTTCCCTACTCAACCTATCGCCGTGCCCCCCAGCACAAACACACAGAATCTCAGTAAGTCAGCCTAATGATGAAGTGCCAGCCCTTTGGAATATCCAATTCAGCCCACAGGAGAAAGTAGAAATTACGAGAAAACATGAATCATTGTGTAAATAATATTTTCAGGGGCTGACAGTTTTCCCAGTGCTTAAATAGAATGATTGCATTCATTTTTAATGTTATACTGTTGAAAAAATTCTCACAAAATATTTTAATTTTCCTCAAATTATTACATATTTGGTCACAAAATCTTGGAAATTTAAAATGAAGATCATTTTGAGACTGATATCTGTCACTTATTGCTTATATATTGTCAGTTTCTTACATATTTTGTATTTTAAGTATACGTAGAAGTGTATACTAGGGCCAGGGTTATGGAATTTGAAAAAAAGATTTTTTTTTTTAGTCTTGAAAAGTCATGGGATAATTTAACTGTTTTGGAAATATAGCCTATTTTATTTTAATGTTTAAAATCCAACATTACTGTGGGACGTTAAGCACACCTTGTATTGTACATCACTTTTAATAAATGTGTCTGCAAATTGAAATTGTAATCTTATAATTAAATAATTAAACATGGTAGCGCTTAGTTAGTTGTTTTTTAATGTTACATTCAATAGCTGATGTATCTGTTCCACTAGTACACTGGAAAGGCCCACTCATTTTTGTGCTCTAATGGTCTTTAATGGTTCTGAACTAAGTCATGGAAATTTGGTCAAATATTTTGGAAAAGTTTTGAAAAATCATTGTGAAAAACAATGTTGGAACCCTGTAGGGCAGAATTATGTTGAAATTACTCGTTTTTTCCCGCTTAAAATCTGTGGCCCACTTGAGATCACACTGCTCTGTATTTGGCCCCTGATCTAAAATTAGACATTCCTGCTCTAAACTGATAGAAGTCGCATTTAAAGCTGGGGTATGGAAGTTTTTTTTGGGTTTCATTTGGTCAAAAATCCATAATCATCTTATTATATTGTATTACATATTGTAATCTAAGTTTTCTGAGTGGACAGCGAATCTGTTCTCCTTCTCCTGGCTCTGTAAATGAGCTTTAGAAATACAGGAGCGTGACGCTGGACTTCAGCCAATCAGAGATCTTTCTACCAACAGGGTGATCCCATGAGCTGTTTTAAGCGTTATTATTGGCTACTCGTCAAAAGTGGATGCGCGTTCTGGATCTCAGAGTAGGGACAGTCCCATGGCTTTATATTCAAGCTGAAGTCTCTAACGTGGCGATTCTACATACCCCAGCTTTAATGTGTAATATGAACAAGCAGAATAGAAGTTTCAAAAAACAAACAAACTCTGAATTATGCTTCAGTCACCTCCACGTGTGTCTCTATAGCTTCCTTGCACTTTGTTCAGGCAATGCCTGACAAACTTTGCGTTTGTGTTTTCTGTTCAGGCACGCTGCTGGCTGGCTTCTTCTCATTCTATGCTAGTTTTGACTTCACCAGTAGTGTAATATCTCTGCGAGAGGGGCGTGCCATCCCCATCACTGATTTCCTGTGTCAAGACGAAGAGAGCGACATGATACAAGACGAAGGACCCATCAAAGCTCATCCCACCAAGCCAAAGCTGGGGCCCCTCAACCTACTGGACCCCTTTGAGGTTTCCCACAATGTCGCCGCAAACCTGAACGAACGCTCGCACCGCAGCTTTCAGAGGGAGTGCCAGGAGGCCCACAAGTACTGCCGCAGCCTGCAGTACCAGCAAAAATCCACCAAGGGGAAGTTATGGGGGTTAGTGCGCCTGCTGACACCACAAGGGGAGAACTCACAGACCAGAGCAGAGCAGACGTCCATCAGCATCCCGTTCAAGTTAGCATCACTGCCTGAAACGTTGCGCGAGCAGCTGCAAACATCAGGAGAAGATTTCTGGCACTTGTGGTTTCACAAGGTTTGCTCTGCTGTGGAGGAAGTCCTGACACATGTTCTTAAATGTCAGTTGACAGCTTCTCCCTGTGCTGTGTTTGCTGACGATTCCACTGTCGCTGCTGAGGAAATGGAAACATCATCAGCTTCCCTCAAGTCCTCAGTGAACGACAGCTTTGACAGTGTTGGCTCACAGAGTGAAAGCAGCCCTCTGAAACCAGTCGTTGGTGGCAAGAGGCCGCTGTCGTCTGGCAGCGACGCCTCCGTGTCTCCTCAAGGCAAAAAGCAGAGACTGTTAAAGAAGAAGGCAAAGGCCCAGCTGCCTCCATGGATCTGTGTGCTACAGCACCTGGTGTGGGCCGGCAGGAGAAAGGTCCGCAGGGAGCTGATGAAAAACACAAACTCACAGCCGGAGGGCAGCTGCCTAGAGATCGAGTCTCAGGTCACCGCTTACATCATCGAAAAGGAGCCGGAGCTCAAGGAGCCGCTGGAGTTCAAGGTGCTGCCTCAGATGATGGGTGGGACAGAAAGCACTCAGACGGTGCTCAGGCTGGAGCCGGTCAGCGACAGGACGGGAGTGTTTCAGGACTTCTTTCATTTTCTGCATCCTTTTCTGCCTAGAATGGTGGAAACGTTGCTGGGGAAAGACGAGGGCAATGAAAAGTGAAGAAAAAGCAGCTTTTTTGTTTATCATAGGTGATTACTGACCTATAAAAATATAACATTTTAGTTACCATGAAAAAATAATGATTACTAATAATAAATAAACTGTGATCTAGTCTCATTTGTGTAAATGAAATGCAGATTTGTGACCTTTGTTGTGTTGTTTTGTTTTTTTTTTTTTTTTTTAAACATATGCTTATAAAGCCTGCTTTTTTATTAAGATGTGGTTTTTGTTTGAAGTAAAGCTTTTCATGCTCTTCATCAATGGTTTTTTTTTTGGAGTTTTTACTGAACTACAGATAAATATTTACTGTTAAATCTTTAAAAGAAAAAGATTTTCAAAACTTTAAATCTCATGGCATCAGAAAATGACTCACAATTCTGCAATAGGTTGATGAAATGAAATGTTGTCATGCTGCACAGATCTTAGAATAAAGCTGTGTGTTTTTGGAGGAAGCAGAAATAGTCAAAATCTGAAGAATGTCACCTTAAAACATGTTATACATGCCTCTTTATGCAGGATATCATTTAAAAAAACAAACATTTGTTTTTGACCAGCCAAATTTAGTGATTGGAACTCTAAAAAACTATTAATTGTTAATAATTTGGCCCCGAGCTTCTTTTTTGGGCTGTTTATGTTGAATATTTCTGTCCAAACGGTTACTTTAAAGTGTAAAGTGGGAGCATTTTTCTTGAGCTTGGGAAAATGGGAAAACTAGAGTTAAAGATGTTAGAGCGAGTAGATACACATCTAAATATATCCATAAAACTGTATTCCGTCTGCTGCCAGCAATAGATAATGCAGCTTTTATTAATTCAGGAATTGGCTTACGACTGAGATGAATGAGATGTAATATTATATTAGGGCAGGCAGGAAGCTTTATTACCTAGAATTAAATGAAAGGACGATGGACGCACACATTCCTGTCCTGATTAAAAAAACAGACCATAGATGTAAAAAGGAATGTATGAATAGACAAATTTCGGCCCTAATTAAATTAAAAATAAAAGACTTTTGTTAAGGGTAGTGTTGTGGTGGTTTGCTGTAGCATATCCCAGTTCAGTCAAGGATCTATAGAAATAGACATGGCTAGCCTTGTTATTAATATAAGACTCAAATCAATGTGCATATTTTTTGGACTAAAGAAAAACAAACGGGGGAGGTCATGCAAGCACCACTTCAAAATATGAAAAAGTCCAAAAGCTATTAAACCAACATTCAGCATGAGATGAGTAAAACCAAAAGAAGAAACCAACAATTAACTGTTATTCCTCTGTTCCCATATTTGGACATTTTTTTAGAATCAGGACCAATAACTATTGGTTATTAGAACCTAATCGTACCAACACTTGGTGTGTTTTTGGGGGGATCTTTTCCTGCCAAAGCACAAAGTGCCCGTGCTTGTTTGGTTTTCACTGAGGGTTTAAAGAGAATCTGCTGAGGCTGATTCACAATCTTCTTGGATGTTTTCAAAGGTCTCTCCTCGTGATGTATGAGCGCTCGAACAGCACCTTTGAGCCTGAGATTCTCTGATCGATTTCTATCCTGGCTGTGCATTTGCTGTTGGGCAAAAAAAAGAAGAAGGAAAAACAATATGTTGTTAGGTGTTGTGTCAACATCAGCAGTTGTATTAACCCATTTATATTGATGAGCAGCTGATTACATTGAACTCATTTACTGTAATTACTATAAATATCGACTGAAGGAATCTGTAGGTCATGTTTTGGTGTAATTAATTGGTTTCTATTGGGAAGAACTCCAGTCAAACCCAGAGGGACCTGAAATCTCCAGCTATAGGACAAGCCATAGATATACTTAGTCACGTCAGATAGATTGTGCAGTGACGCCACATATCGCGTCATTGACTCCAGGACTTTGATCTTCAAAGATATTGAAAGACACAATATCATTCAATATCAATATCATAGCACCGAGAGCAGCCCCCCCCCCCCAGGGACGACGACTACGCCCATAGCCACCGAGGGCACCAAGGGGACGCTGCAAGTGGTGGATTTGTGTCTTTATTAGGGATGGCTCGATACAACTTTTTCACTTCCGATACAATACCGATATTGCAGCCTTGAGTATTGGCCAATACCAATATCGATTTGATTCGATATCAGCATGAATCATACATACTTTTATTACTTATTTTGTAGTGTGGAATGTTAGAAAAGGCTTGATCAAACAGAGAACAATAGTCAACATGTATGAGAAAAACTGACCCATTTATTATTAACCAATTGGTTACATACATTTAAACTTTCAACATAATATCAACAGTATTCTACAATTGAATAAATATAATATATATCGGAAATTTTAGATGCAGTCCGATAAGATCTTCCGATATTCGTTTTCTGGCTGATATCGGACCGATATCCGATCTCAGTATCGGATCGGGCCACCCCAAATTAAAATTCTTCCACAAATGTTTCCAAACTTGAATAAAAATTGGTCACAAACTCAATGAATTTTAAAGAGTTGATATTGCCTGTAACTTCCATTACTTTACATATATTTCTAGGACAAAATGTTGTTGAAATCGCTCGTTTTCCCGCCCACTTGAGATCAAAGTGGTCCGTATTTGGCCCTTGAACTGAAATATGTTTGACACCTGCTTTAAACAAATTTTGCAGTGTGTGAGTCATATTTTAGTGGTGAAATAGTGGCTGATGTAACAATGGGAGAGTCACTGGTAGAAAGAGGCTGAACTGGTGTAAATCCTTCTGAGCTTTCCATGCTCCACTTGGTCACAGACAGAACAGTATTCTACAAATGAATAAATATAATATAATATATATCGGAGATTTTAGATGCAGTCTCATATTCGTTTTCTGGTTGATATCGGACTGATATCAGTATTGGATCGGGACACCCCTGGTCTTTATTATTCAATCATTAAAAAAAAATGTTCAATTAAAGAAAAAAGTGTTAAAATGCAAACATTTATATTTGAGACACAATTAATTTCATTTGGACAAATTTTTTCTTTGATTGAAAAGTTTTTTTCTTTTGAATGAAGTGATTTTTTTTTTTTTTTTTATTCATTTATTTATTTTTAATAAAAGCACAAATCTACCTCCATAGCAGAGCCTGAATCCTGCTGTTTATTCCATTGATTAACTGAGCTGTTGATGCTGTTGTTTTCGTAGCTTCAGTTTAAGGCTAACAGTAGTAGCTACTGGTCATTTGTTCATAATATGGGTTCATTTGGAGGCTCTTCAATACTTCTGAATAACAGAGCTTAAGTAAGGCTGCAATCAACTTCCCCTTTTGTTTCCTGAGCTGAGCAAACAGACGTGGCTGCCTTAAAAGCTCTTTGTTCATATTATCCACACACGTATACACACATTCTGAAGATAAGACTAAATAAATTGTACAATATTGTTGGACCCATTTTGTGTCTGTGATGGCAGGAAGGAGAGCGAATGTGATGCAGATGTGATGCAAATGAAAATGGATGTTGGTTTTAAAATGGAAAGTTCAGAAGAAAAGCTTTTAGACTTAGATTTTTCAGAGGTCACAGTAAGTAGATTTCCCACGTTTTGTTCAGGTTACCATTATCATGTCAGAGACACATCAGTGGATAACATAATCAAACGAAAGTTGGTTCGACTCAATCAGGTGAGAAAGGGAAAAAGTTTGGGGAATTCAGCAGCTCCCCACTGGTTCCATTATGTCCCGTGCAGGAAACCAAACTGCTCACGAGGAGTGCATTAGTCAGGGTTTATTAGACTGTGAAAACTTCACCATCCTGCATTTTCTCTTATCAGGGGCTTTTACGTCCTTAGTGTTTCCCTGCAAACAGTGGACCAAGCTAATGAGTTAGTCCAGGGTTTTCTTGCCATTGGTTTTTATGGGTCCTAGAAGGAATTCAACGTGTTTGATTGCTGAAGGAGAATCAACAAAATGTCCAGGTGAGCTTCTGTTGACAGTGACAAAATGGGTAATATTATAAAAAAAAAAAAAAAGGGCAAATATTAGTGGCCTTTAATGGAAAAGCCATTATTACCCACCTATCACCAACCAATGCAGATAGTTCCTCTGTTCACGAGATATTTTAAATCAGTCGTAAATCTGAACAACAATGAAAGTCCAAACTGTTGCACTCTAATGTCTTTTCATAATCACTTTGAATTAATATTGCGCTGAAATGTGTAATACTAGAAACCAGTGGACGCTGTTACGGCAACTGTCGGCCCGGGAGCCACATGTGGCCCCGGACTAAGTTTGACCAAATGCATGAAATGATTCCCAAAACACGCACAATGATGGAAAAAATACATGAAACAATGACGAAATGACTCAGAATGGTAAAGGGATACACAAAATGACTCAAAAAGTACAAAAAAACAACATCAGAAATGACAGAGGAGTACACAAAATGACAAGAGAAATGCAAAAATTGACTCAAGAAAAGACAAAACAACAACAAAAATCCCCAAAATGACAACAAAAATCCCCAAAATGACAGAGTAGTATAGCAAATGACCACAAGCAACAACAGAAATACATAAAATGGGTTCTAAATGCATACAAAGTAAATAGAAAATCACAAAACAGACAAAATGACATAAAATACCCATAAATGAAAAAATAGCAACAAAAAAAAAAGACAAAACCACAACAAAAATGCATAAATTGACATAAAAGTATACAAAATGACAACAAAAATCAACACAGTCATAAAAATAAACAAAAAAAACTTCAAAAACATACAAAACAACTACAAAAATACACAAATAGACATAAAATGTACAAAACCCTTTGTTCTTTCCTGCGTTAATACTCAGCTTGGTCATTATTAAACTAACCAACTAAATGCTGACGTGAAAGTTGATTTTGTGGCCCTCGAATCAGACACAATCACATTTTTGTGGCCCCGCTGTGATAACAGTTACCTATCTCTTCTTTACAGTGCTCGTACACTTTAACTGCTTGTCAGCGAGGGTTTATGCCTAAATCAAAGTGGTGTTTTTGACAGGGGCTTAGGGACGGACAAAGGACAAACCCTATTCTTTACGACTCTATAAACAACACACGTGAGGGGATATGATGAGCAACCTCAAGAACCCAGGGGAACAACGCTGACACACAGAACAATCATATGTTGAAACACTTTAGTCTGTTTTTCCTTTTCAAATGGAACACAAATAGTAAACAGTCCTTGACAAAATAGCTCACGTCCCCTAATACTATCCCACATGTGGCCCCCAAATAGCTCGAATCCTGTAATCCAGCATCTGTTGGAACAAACGTGGCTTTTTAAAAATGACAAATGACACGTTTCAAGGGCAAATTTACGACATATCTCAACATCTCGTCCACATCCGCACACACACTGAAAAGCATCTGGAGCACTACTTTTAGATAAAAGCTCCTTTCAGGCGTCAGGAATTGAACCGACGACCATGAAGATCAAAGGCAAACAGAAGCTGAAAGTAACCAATTACATTATAGTGACCACAGCAGCGCTACCTGACAGATACCCACGTCTATTATGTCTTAATATCAGATAAGCGTCATCGGTCCACATCCGTGTCTCGTTTTTTTTCTTGGTTTATGATGTTAATATGTGAGCTTTTAGTTGGGTTTTTATTACCTATAGTGGTTCTCACATGAGGAGACATGAAAGCACTTCAAAGCATTTAATAAAGAAACGTTAAGATTAGATATTTTAAGTCCAGTTCATACAGTATTTATCTCAGAACTGCAACAAATCGCTGAAAACAGAGATGTATTTTCCTCTCAGATTGTTCTGTGTGCTTTCCACTAGATTAATATACTTGTTGATCATTATTCCATGTGGTAAACCTCAGAATTATACACTTCCAAATTAATGTCAGTTGATTCAGCAGTGGTGATTACCAGGGGCTGAAATAACATTAGAAAAACCATTTTTTTCACCATTATTTTGTAGGAGTTGATTAAATCTGATGATTTAGTTACTCACAGTGATGGAATTAGTCCTAGAAAAACCAATTAAAAGCCATTGTATGTCAAACTGGTCACAGGATGAAAGTAAACTGAAGCACCCGTGTTTTCTAGTTTTTCCACCTGTAGAATCGCAATAATCCACAAAATAATGTTTTCCCCCACACAATTTTAAAGTGTACTATAGGGTCATATATTGGATTTTACGTGTGAATGGGAAAATAATGTTCTAAAATTATTCTAAGATGATTCCACTATTACTTTTATGACTTAATAGATACAGAATGGAGACGATGCATCAATTCATCCTTTTTTAACTCCCAGCTTATCACTTTTTTTTTTAATATTCTTGTACAAAATAGTCTGAAAATGATTCCATCCGTGCTGTTTTACAGCAGAAAATGATTGCACATTTCAAATCTAGATTTAAGAAAAAAATCAAATAAAATAACTACATGTGTTATAGGCAAATAGACATGTTATTAATGTTCATGTATAGCTCTTGTTGAGTTCTTTCTTTCTTACAATGAATTTTATATATTTTTAAGCATATTGAGATGACTTTGTTGTAATTTGCGCTATATAAATAAAGTTTATTTGATTTGATTTATTAAGAATCATCTAATGAACTGTATAAGTTCTGGACTTTAATTGGAATTGAAATGATTTCTAATTGATATTGATCAAAACTATTTCACTTAACCATCACTAACCAGTAACCACACATCTGAACTTTATCTGGGAAAATAAAATAAATAATAAATAAAATTATAATAATAATTAAAAAAAAAAAATCTTATTAAAAAAACTCAAGAAATCTTTGTGTTGCTAAAAACACTGTGATCAAATATAGCAGAAAAACTCGTGATACAAGATTTTAAAAAATAATAATATTATCAAAAATACCCAAATAATGTATTTTGTGTTTTATTTTTTTTATACTTGAGAGAGATAGTGATGTTGGTAAAGAGAGGGGTGTGGTCAGGTATCCTTACACTGGATATAAACGTGTGATGAGGGACACACAGGAGCACAGCATCAGGACCACAGCCACAGTAAGTCCTCCTTCACTTTCAATGGGATTCTGTGTCTAAAAGTCTAAAGTTCTCTGTGAAACACAGGGAAGTGAACCTTGACTCTGTCCTCAGATGATGAGCAGGATGGTGAGATCGTGGATGATGCTGGCGGTGCTGGTCGTTGTTCTGCTGGTGTGTTTTGGTGCGTTCACGGACGCTTATCCGCCCAAACCAGAGAGTCCAGGGAACGACGCGTCCCCGGAGGACTGGGCCAAGTACCACGCTGCTGTCCGCCACTATGTCAACCTCATCACCAGACAGAGGCGAGTCTCAATACCAACTAGTACTTACTTAAAAAAGAAGATATTTATGTACTTTACTTTCATTGTTATTGAAAGCGCGTTTCATTTTCTAAGGAAATGCTTTTATTTTGAAAGCACGTACGGAGGAAGTTTCCCCAGAGTGACAAAAATGCGTATTAAAAAAATTAGTATTAAAACGGAACAAAAGTTACTATTAAAATGAAAAACTTAAAAATTCTTCTTTTTTTTTTAAATTTTTTTTTTAATTAAACACAAATTAGCAATTACAACAGATTAAATAAAGTGCACTATATGTCATATGACATTATTGATATAAAAAAGCACATCTATACCTATAGCTTGTGAATTAATATATTCACAAAAATTGGTCACAAACAATACATTTTAAAGAGTTGATATTGCCTGTAACTTCCATTACTTTACATATATTTTTAGGGCAGAATAATTTGGAAATTGCTCGTTTTCTTGCCTAAAATGTGTGGCCCACTTAGGATCAAAGTGGTCCGTATTTGGCCCTTGAACTGAAATATAAGGGTCGTATTTTAGTGGTGAAATAGTGGCTGATGTAACAATGGGAGAGTCACTTGTAGAAAGAGGTTAAACTGGCGGAAATCCTTCTGAGCTTTCCATGCTCCACTTGGTCACAGACAGGACATGTTGTTCTACAGCTCCAGCTAAAAGAAACAGATTTTAAAGTTCTTATGAAAACTTAATCCACTAGAAATCCTCTCTGATTTCTTAACATTTCACGTTTTTTGGGGTAAAAAATTGTAAGAAGTCTTTGTTAGATGGTTTAAAAAGCCCTTTTTTGTAATGTATTGTTAATTTGAAAGCTACAGCGCTCAACCAAAGACACTACTCTACACACCACACTTTATATTTCCTGAGAGATAATTTATTTTATTAAAAGTATTAACATTTCCTTAATGCCTATGTGTGGTTTTCTTCAGGTATGGGAAGAGATCCAGCCCTGAGCAGACACTGGCTTGGCTGCTGTTTGGAGGAGATTCAAACCAAGATACCGAGCCACGGTGAGATGATCATAAGAATGCACGATTGATTTTAAAAAGTTGTTCGTCCCTTTTCAATTCTGTACACCAGTAGATAGACCAAAATAAAGGTGCCAGAAACCTGGGAAACCCACAAAATAGGGTAAAAGTTGCAAATTAGAGTGGGCAAAAGCAGACAGAAAAAGTGTCAATATTGGCTTAAAAATGGCAGAAAAAAGTATGAACATTTAGCTTAAACTGGCAAATAATGGGCATGACAAATGGTGAATGTGGTTAAATTGGCAAAAATAAGCATGAAATATGGTGAAAAGAGGTTAAAAGTGACAATAACCGATCAACATATATGACATAAGGTGGAAAAGTGGTAGAAAGGGTTTATAAGTACTGAATATTTCTTGAAAGTGTGCAGAAAAGGCATTGAAATTTGATGGAGATGTGGCAAAAATGAGAGTAATGTAGCAAAAGTGATGGTTAGAATATGGTGAGTTTGGTGTTGTCGTAGAAAAGGGCAAAAATAAGCAAACAAATGGGATCAAATTGTTCAGAAAATCTTCTGAGGTTCATGAAGGCATCTGGCGACCCCTTCTCAGTGTCTCGCGGCCCCAAGGTTGAGAACCCCTGCTCTACAGACTAAATTAGTTTAATAATATATTTGACACCTTATTTTTTTAGGATGAAATAAATTATTTAACACCTCTTTGACATTTTTTTTTTTGTTGTTGCTTGATCACAGAATTGTGACCCACCTTGTAATTTTGACCCTTTGAGCAGACAATATGGATAACAATATATTAGCATTTTTGTAAATATATGTCTTTATTCTTAATTGTTTATATCTTTTCTCTTCCAGCTCTGACTTTGTCAATCAGTGGTAAATAAAGGACCCTTGCTATTGACCGTTCTCCAGCAGATCTTCTGGTTCTTCGCGAAAGACACGAAGAACCCCACTGGAAATGTGTCGCTGTACATTTAATTATATAGTTTGCATGCAAATTTCTCTGATTACTTCGTTTTAACTTTTGCTAAAAGGTTTAAATAATTTGTATGAAAAACTTAAAATGATTCCCATTAAACATGAAAACAGAAATTGAAGTGTAACATCTTGGTACCTGGATTTTATTTTTTATTAATAGCTGTAATTCGTTGTTGTGTCGCTAGATGTCAGTGCATCACAGAATAAAGCACATGTGAGTCTTCATCCTGGTTTATTGATGCCTGGTGGTGTCCACACACGGCGGACACAATCTTGAACTTCACCGAACCTAAAGCCCGTTTACGGTCCTGGACTCAGTGTAGGAAGCAGATACAAATGGAGTTACTATTAACTGCACGTTTGCGATAGATTAGCGGTATTAGATTGTGTAGGTAGCTGGTGGTGGTTTGGTCGGAGAAGAAGAAGAAGAAGAAGAAGAAGAACCTCCCTCTGCATCCCAGACTGTTCACCGAGAGGGCTGACCGACCACCAGGTGAGAAGAACACATTTATCACCAAAACCTGGTGTTAACAGAGCGCTTTATTGCTTTTTTTTTTTTTTTTTTTTTTTTTTTTTTAAAGCCAAATGGTCATTATTGGTACCACATTAACATGGCTAATACTAGTAGTCACTTCCCAACACTCGGATATCATTTAATTCACCATTCTGTCATGATTAGCATGTGAGTTAGAGTCACGGGACAGGTTAGCTTCTCTGCATTAGCCCCGTAAATAATCCTACGCTTAAATCCAATTAATGTCCAACCTCACTATCCTCCACCTGCCTTATTTATTTATTTATTTTTTGTTTTTCCTGTTCACACACTCGTAAACTCGTTTATTGATCTTCGGGTAATTTACACCAGGTGTTGAGTGTCTGCGTCATCTCATATTTGTGTGTTTAATTAAATAAACGTGGATGCACCTGCTGCTCGTCACTGCGCATGCGTGTTCAGATGATGAGCGTGTGTAGCAGGTGCGGATGAGTGTGACGTAGCAGCGACGTTATGAAATCAGTAATGAAGGAGAGAAGCTTAATTAATGAGGGAACAATGGGCGGTAATGCTCCTTGCCTTGGTTGCCAACCGCAGTAAAACTGCACAGAAGAAGAATGAGGGAACAAGATCATTAAAACCATTCCCTTAATGACACGTGTTTTATAGACAGGCATACGAATATTAAATTAGGTTTACACTGTACAATAACCCCAGGTAAACTTGCCTCATAAATGCCACAAAGATTTTTAATGTTACCAGTTTTTTTATTTTTTAATTAGCTTACAAAATCATGTGGAGTCCCATAAACAGATGCATAGAAATGTTTTTAATTCATTCTTACTGTGATTTATTTTTATTTGACTAGACAAGGAGGACAGTGATTTGCTTTAGACCAAATTTGTTAGATATTTATTATGATATCGGAATTTAGTAAAAAAAAAAAAAAATGATGTTTGATTTATTGATCTATGACAAATGTGTCAAACTCGAGGCCCGGGGGCCAAAACCGGCCTTTTAGAGTATCCAATTCATCCCACGGGAGAATGTAAAAATGACATAACATGAATTATTGTGTAAATTACCAAATAATCCAGTTGTAGATGGACAAATTCAGCAGTTTGTGGAGTTTCAGTTCGTGTTTCCTTTATATCACATAAATGCAGTCAATTTTTTATTTCAAATTGTGCAAAGAATTATAGATTTTCTTTCACATATCTTGCAATACCTCACAAACGATGGCAAAAAATATATATAAATTCTCACCGGTAGGAATATGTAATCCCACGATAGAAACAAATGTCAGAAAATTAGCGAGGGCCACGGGCCATTGGTCCCACAATTTAGCCAAGAATGCTCCCAAAGACCTTGTTCCACGGGCCAAAATTGGCCCCAAGTTTCTTGTCAACAACTTTGTCATCAAAGTGAACCCATCTAAGTTCCTCCACTTTGCTTTTCATGTGTGTTTTTTTTTTTTTTTAGAAAATAGGAGGAAATAAATGAATTGTATACAATAACGCTATTAGTGACCCGCATGCACAAATTTATCTCATAAAATTTCAGCCCATGAGCTCTTTGAGTCAGCACCTATTGTAGCCTTTTTTAATGTGTCTAGTGTTGATGTATTCAATTTCATTTGTGTTTGTAAGAGACCTGTTTATTCCTTAAGTTGGGAATTGTTAAATACTAGAAATTATCCAGATAATTTTTTTTAGTTTATATCGCCCATCCCTAGTCACAAGTCAAATAATCATGCTTCTTTATGAGTGAATGTAAATTTGCTCTTGCTCTCTGAATTCACTGTCATAATGTTGATGATTTTTTTTCCGTGCTGTGATTAAAATCCTACTGTTGGGAATGTGACCAAAAGCAGTTTGATATAAAACCCAATAGCTTTTTTGTGCGGTTTAAAAAAATCGTCAGCCTTATCAGTTTCCGCTTCATCAAACAGTGTCTTCTTTTGACCGTTTTCTGTATCCATTGATTAATTTGTATTCTGCAATTCATTCAAAATGACCAAATAAGAAAAAAAATAATTGTGATAACAAATCTTGACCTCTTCGATCCTCAAAGTAAGGCATTATGTTGTTTAATGAATGCAGAACTTTTACTGTTCAAGGACATGAAAGGTCGGCAATCCCTGTAGAATTTATTTATTGTTACATTCATAATAACACTGAGTTCTGCCTAACAAGATACCATTCACTCCGACTGCATGAATGGACAGTCATTAGTCACAGTATCAAATTATGACTCTAATTATCTATATGCGACTGAGTGAAAGGTGTTACAAAAAAAGCACATGAGCCTTTTTCTCTGAAAATAATTAGGTCTGGTTTTGATCGCTATTCCCTAGAGTTTATTTAAAAAAATTTTCTTAAATCTCTTGTTCCTAAAATGAAATAGGCTGTGGCTATTCATACAAAAACGTATGAATAGACTGCCAGGCTATTCATACGGAGCACCCCTCATTGGCCAGTTTAGGTGACGTGATAGGTGCACCACGTGACTTAAAGTTCCGCCAGTTTTATTTTAGCTCGTATTTATTTTTAGCTACCCCGCTAACCCTTTTATTTTAATCCTAACCCAGGGAATACCCGAAAATGTTTTTTTTGTATATGTGTTTTTAAAGGTGGAATTTGCCGCGTTAAATATGTTAAAATGAAAAAGATATATGACAAAAGTGGGATTCAAACCCACGTTAGTGGAAATAAGCATCCTTGAGTGCGTTGCCTTAGACCACTTGGCCATCCTGGCACAGTGAAAAAACACAAGCATGAAATAAGCACATAAAACTCCTTGATAGTAGTTATGTTTATTTTTCTCATGTAAGGAGAATGTTGATATGTATGTAGCCTCTTTGTCCTTTTCTGTGCACAATGGGAGCAAAACATTGATAATCCTTTAATGTTTTTCTTTTGTAATAAACTTAATTTTGCTGTACATTTGCTTATTGAGGCATTCTCTGTAAATATTTTATACTTTTGTATCCCACAAATAAAAAGGCCATTTGTGTCCCTAAAGTCCTCTTTGCTCTATAATATTAAGCCCTGAACCATTAGGGTTTATTAAAGGCGGTATTTAAATGCTGTTGTAGAACTTCCATCCATATGGCTTCTTCCTCCAAGGCGTTTATCGGGAGAGGAAGCAGCAGGAAACGGATATCCTTTAATGAAATGATGCCAAGTTAGTGATTGTAAACACTCCCTGGGTTAGCTGCTAGCATCTCTGCGCCTCAGCCCTTTAGCTTCTTGTTGATGCATACACAGCGTTGGTATTACAACCTGTATCAAAGTAAAGGAAGCACCGAGCCAATGCATTAGGGAATAGTGAATTCATTGCCCGTTGACAGAGAGTGATGGTGGCAAATTGTATTAAAATAGAAATTGCAGCAAACAGAAGACAATTAGATTGGAAAATCAGATTAATTACCCTGGAGATAATAAACTTAGCGACTCAGAAATAGCTTGAAAGCAGGGGCTAAGTAGATCCTTTGGCTGAAATGACCAATGACTCCCAAAGCTATTAGCTGATGGTTAATCATTTACTATTAGATTTTTCATGGCCTGATAAGATAAAGTTTTGTGGTAAATGAGAGTTTGAGCTGAGGGAAAAGGGTTTACCGTGTGCAACAGTACTTTTCAGACCATACCAGTCATTATGGTGTCTTATTTTATTACCGACTAGTTCTTACAACATGTCCTTAGCCTGTCAGAGGAAACCTGAAAAATCCATGCTCGCTTAAGGACAACATGCAATCTCCACACAGAGCAAGGGGTAGATTCCTCCCTACTGCATTTTAGCTGCAATGGCAGTGCTACAACCTTGAGTAGCTGATCATGCTATTTCATTTTTAGCCCTTATTTCAATGAGCTGGCTGTGGAGCACATTTTATTCTTTCATCTGATGCTCGCGTGAAATATCTTTCCATTTCAAAAGCCACTCAGTCAGTATTGATGTGTAGTACAAACCTTTTACTAGAGCTAAATTTAGCTCAATCTTATTATTATTTTACGCATTTTCCCTTGTTGCCATGGCAAAGAGGCGGTGAAAGAAAGGAGCTGCTCACAGTTGTCTTGGATACAACAGTTTTCCCTTGTAAAGTAATGAGAAGAGCTGAACCTGTGGGAGCACAGGGTTATTTTTAGGCCTGACGTGTGGATTAGTGTGTGTGTATGTGTGTGTGTAGGTATATGTGACCAATGTGTACATGCTTTTATTGCATCCTTGTTAGAGCTGGCTGATATGCCTGAAAAATGTATCACATTATAAGTGTTTCATATCAGTATATTGATAATTATTGATTCTTTTTTTTAACCTTTTCAAAATAAGGGTCAGAAGAAAAAAGGCCCAGTTTAAATACTTTTATTTTATACATAATCTTTAACATTCAAAAGGAGGTCAACAAAACTATGGGAAAAAACAAAAAAAAACTCAGTTAACAAATAAACTGTTCAATGTACATAATATAGACATTAAATAAATGCAAATAATAAATCAGTGCACACTAACTAACATCTCCTGACAGGAAATGAACAGCAGGATTTGAAATTAAGAAAATATTATTGGGGCAATTTTGACATTTATTTCCTCATTTATAATAAAATTGTAAAATAACTCGATAGTGTTTTTACTGTTTAATATAAACCACTGTGGCTGAATCTTGTTTATTTGATTTCCGTGTTTTTTGTTTTTGTTTTTTTCCTAATGGAGTTAAGTGAAATTATCAGACATTATATCGTACATATTTTCTATTGTGATATATGTCGTTATCATTTAATCGCCCAGGCCTAATCCTTGTGTATTGAGCTCAAAGTATTTTACACGTTGCTCAAAAAAACGCAAGCCACTTTTCTTTTCACTTTTCTTACTTTGAATGAACTTGGGAAGATGAATTACCGTAGGTAGCACCTCACACAACGCACACACATTCTTACTCTGGCCACTTGTTAGGATAAATTGACAATATAGTGACGATGGAAGGTCGATTGAACTGCTCGCTTCCTGCAAGACAGAGAGGAAGATGGAGTACTACATTGCCCTCCTCCCAGAGTGTGTGTGTGTGTTGCTTGATGAATAGTCAGAAAATAAATGCTTGGAGAGCACACTGTTATGTTCCAGATACTGTTAGACAACAACAGAAAGTTCATGGTAAACTTTCATGGCACAGTTGAGATGGTTAGCCACTGTTTGACGTTCGGATTCTTGATATTTGTTTTTACATTTTGGATCCGAGAGCTTGACTGTTTAGATGTTAAGAGCTGCCCTCCAAAGAAATGACGCAACCTACCAAGAAATTGCTACCATTGGCCATAATTGCACTATCATTAGAGCTCAGCTAGTTTTGCCCCATCACCAGTATAAAAGGAGAGTGTCAGGGAGAAAAGAGCAGCAAACCTCCTCTGCCCTCCCCCTTTTCCTTCCTCTCAAACCCTAAATGTGTTTGCCTGGCTCTAGCACGGCCACGCTATGCTTACAATCGGCTTTGGCTTCTCAGCTGTCCTACAGGTGCTTCATCAGTTTAACAAGCTCGCTCTTTTTACCGTGCAAACACAAAGACTCTTCTGATAGGCCTGGCCGGGGGACCTGGATAGATTTATCAGGGAACTGAGCTATGCTAGTGATCAGAGTTTGGCACACGCCCTAGGTCATTAGCTCCAATGAATGGACTCCAATGTCACGTTGGTTGAAGTACCTGCAACTGTTGATAGCAGAGAGAGAAATAAAAAAACAAAACAAATAAGCTAAAGAAAGTTAAATAAGCAAATATTAGTCAGCGTCAATTATAATTGTAATCACATGATTAATAATTGATTCTGATCATAGCATATTGTAATTGTACTAGAGTTTAGATAATTGACTTTGTAATTGTAATTGCCATGAAAATTCTATAAAAAATGTCAATTATACAGTAAAGTAAATGTCTCATATTATGCTATTTTTTTCCCCATCTCCATATGTTCTTAGAGCCCTAACAACATAGTATTTAAGGTTTATTTTCCCAAACTCCCCTGTTTTCCAGAGTTTTAGCCTCTGAAAAGTGACTTCCTGAGCAGTTCTAAAATCGGGCTGTTTCGGAGCCACTTAGGCATATTCATGAGTGGGCGTGTCTATGGACGCTGAATTTCCTGCATGCCTCGCTCTTTTACGAGGGGGATCAGTGATCACCAAAGCTAATTTATTTTGCTATCCACCCACTGTTATTGTTTTGAACCAAAAAACTACACATTACAGTAAAACACATGGATATTTAAGCAGCTATTGTTATTGTGCGTCAGTCATTCAAACTCTCACCAGTGTGTTAAGCTGATAAGTCACTTTCCTCTCCTCCTTTGCTCTTCTAACAACAGGAATAGTGCATTTAAGGTGATAATCATTTGTATAAATAATAATTGGTCGCAACCCTTATTCCTCCAGGTAAGCCACTGTTGTCACATATGTAAATGTTTTATTTAAATGTTGTAGTAGACGAAGCTTGCAAACTGTTGTCACTTAAATAACATTCTCATAGAGGACCGGAGTGGACGCTGCCTGTGAAAAAACAGAAACTATTTTGTTGTTGTTTTTAATCCTAAATGAACCCTTATTTACATGCTATCGTTCAATTTGGCAGCAGTTTATTGACATTGAAAATGACCTTTCAGTGATCTTTCCAAACCTCCACAGCTCCAGCTATACCATAGATGGATATTGTCATGGCAACCTAACCAGCATCCTTGGATAGCTCGATGTTTCCTAATCCCACTATCATTGATTGTTCTTTCCCCCACAGCAGATTTATAGTGTTTACCCTCTCTACAGGCTGTTTATGTCACTAAGTGACTTGACCTGATGAGCCAATTTTAGATTCTGGGACAATAGTTGTGAAATCCCTTTTCTTTGTACTACTTGTTTTTTTTTTTTTTTTAAATCCTCCTCCTTCTGCTTACATGGAACACTTAAAGTCAGTAGCTCACTGAGCTAATGTTAGCAGCTCTGCCCACCTGCACATCCTCTCGTTCAGTCTTTCCAATTGTTTAATCGTCTTTTAGCAGATCCGAGAAAGGAAACAGTTTAAAGGTTACTTGAGCAACTGAATATAGAGCCTATTTTAGAAAACCTGCTTGAAATAAACAAGGCTGTTCATTGACTGTACTCGTGACTGAGAGGGATTTGCATTCTTTCTTAGAGCTAGATTAAGACTTTCTCTGATCCTCCGTGTTGAACTTTGACCTATTACCACTGCCCCTCCTACTTCTTCCTATTGTTCCATCCTTAGGTCAGCCCCAGTGCTTTGATACATGAAGAGTTTTTCCTCACAGCCAGCTTTCCCTCAGTTTATTTCCTCCCCCTTCTCTTTTCATTACAGTTTTACACTCATTTCTTGGTGGACAACACAGGGTGCAACCAATTTGAAAAATGCCTGTGGCAACATCCAGCTCTGAGTCTGGTAAGTGCTTTTAGGATTCTGTATTTGTATGAGTGTGTATAAAACAAGTGTGTGGTTATTCCCACTTTCAGGACACGCATCTCATCTTCAGTCATAATGGAACCTAATGATAGGGATAATAGTACACTTGATTTCAAGTCTTTACTAGTGAGGATTTGCAGCTGCAGTGTGCATGCTAAACATGTGCATGCTAAAATCTGAGCAGTAAAAACACATTGGATTTTCAATTAACCCTCTGGTGCCTAAGGCATTTTTGCTGTTGCGTTTGATTTTACCTTTATATTTCATATAAGGAAATCCATAAACCTTGCCTTGTTTGGTATATTTTTTTTCAGGAGAACCTCACAAATGTAACTACAGTATTTTCTTTAATATGGCATACTGTCTTAAAACAGATCTAAAACCACTATAAAAACTCATTCGATTGGGGAAAAAGATGTTAAACGAATAATTTTGAATGCTTGTAAAGCAAATCTAAACGATATATTTCAAAAAGTTATATACAGATGAATCAAACACAGTTATATATAACTATTTACAGCGAAATGGAAGCAATATCTTAGGCGATTTTGTACAACTATTTACAAAAAGTATTAATCCCGAATACAGGGAAAGACAAGTTATTTGTGCCTCATTGTGTTGATATAAAACGAAAAATGAATATACTATGCACTACATTCTAACTAAACAGTGAAATCCCAGTAATAATCACTATTCCCTCAAATCTCAACTCTCTCTCTCTTTCTCCGTCTCTTTCTGTCTCTCTTTGTTTACCTTTCGCCTGGCAACAAAATGGCTACTGTATGTGAAATTTTGATTGGACGATGGCTTTTTCTTCTCAACCAATAGGAAGAAGCTATAG
This sequence comes from Gouania willdenowi, assembly GCF_900634775.1. Taxonomy (NCBI): domain Eukaryota; kingdom Metazoa; phylum Chordata; class Actinopteri; order Blenniiformes; family Gobiesocidae; genus Gouania; species Gouania willdenowi. The sequence goes on along the minus strand of NC_041062.1, from coordinate 11,863,700 downwards.
TGTCCCGTTTCAGCGTTGTTTTTTTGCTCCACAGCCCTTTCGCCTTGTTTTAGAAGCGCTCCTCATCGGTCTTCATGCACGTGTGTGTGCACATTTTCCCTCATATTTCCACTTTTATTTGGCCTAACATAATTTAAAAACTGGTTTTTAGTTTGAAATCCGCACTTTCGACTCTGGTTGAAACAGCGATCCAAGGACGCTGCGCTTTGCCGCTATTGGCTCTTTAAAAACGATCATGTGGGTTATTTATATCAATCATAAATATTTTTACCTGAAAATATTTGCATCAGTCTTTCCATATGTCATACACTAGATCTTTTTTCCTACTGTAATGTGTGCACTTGTATTTAATCCTTATTTAATTAATAGTCTTTTACTCAATTATATACATTTTTCTTTATCTTTCTTTCATTCTTTTAGTGTTTATTCGTTTTATTTGTAATATTGCCTGAGCCTCTGTAACGCAAGTAATTTTCCCCTAGGATAGATAAATTCTGATTCTAGTCGCAAACATACAATATAAAAAAATAAAAGATTTTTGTGTATGCAGTTTGCATGTTTTATGCTGGTGTGCATGCTTTTAATGTAAGTCAGGGATGTCAGTCAGGGCAACTCTATCACAGTGCGGCCACAAAATTGTGATATGTCAGTATTTATGTAGATTAATGACCAAACTGAGCATTTATACAGGAAAGAACAAATAGTCTGTGTTTTTGTTCTTATTTTAAAATTGTGGGAATTTTTGTTGCCGTGGTTTCTTGCGTTTCCTCATCCAGACAAGGCGGACAGCGATTCACTTGATATCATTTTTGTTCTAGTTTGTTCCCAGTATTCCCTATATCGATATGAAGTAAACATTTCTAAGCACCCGTCTCCGCGACTCCACATCCCACAATGCAATGTGTGAAGTTGTCAACAGTGTTTACGATGGAGATAAAAACAAACTTTCCAGTGGAAATTTCGATCTCTTTCCTTTCTTTTTGGGGTCAATGATGTCGGATTCATTGATCTGAGACATTCAATATGATTTTACTAATAAAAAATGATTGTGGGTAGCAGCTTTGATTATTAGAATATGTTTGTTAGAAGTCGCCTGCATAAGGAAACTTTTGTTTTATATTTTGGTCTTATGTTTTCAGGTCTACATTTGACAAAAACACTATCAGTATATTATGGCCTGATCTTAAATTGCATTAGTCATCTGCTGATAAAATGGAGAAAAGAGCTTCCTTTGAGTTAAACTGTGCATAGAGTCTAAGGATTATTTTTGCTTAGGCTGGGGGAAAGTCAGGAGAACCATCAGATTAGAATGAGTTGATTTACATGCAGTGAAATGCGCAGAGATTTACATTTTACTGGGAAATAATTGGCCCAAAACTTTTGTACAAAGAGCTGCTTGCTTCAGGTGCCTGTGCAAGTACATGTTTGTCCTGAGTACTGGTATATCCTACTCCAGTAGAAGTACTTTTACTTGATTGAAGTACTAGTAAGTCATACATAAAATACTCAAGCACAAGTAAAAAGTAGCCCAATTAAATAGTACTCATAGTGAAAGTTACTACTTTTATTTATTTTTGGTCATAAATCTTGCCACAGTTCCCTTTCATACAGTAAACATCTCATTTATGAACTTAAAAAGGAAGAGACCAAATCTCGCACAATTGGAACTTAATTTATTTCCCACAAAGGCATATGTATAAAATGAAAATTTTGTCAAAATCTACAATTAAAAAAAAAATAACGCCAATGAATTCAATTTAAAAAAAGAAAAATTCTGAGGTTCCAAGTATAGCTACATTTATGAACTCTAAAACTGAGAAAACAAACAGCATTCAATGCTGTTTCAGATTGGTCGTCTATGATGTGATGCATTCGATTGTTGTCTGTCAAACTACAAAAACAATTAAAAGGCCAATGTCCGTTTGAAACAAAAATAATTTAACAACGATTGGGGGTAGAAATGTAACAAATTACTTAACATTTTTAAATTATGTTTATTTTACCACGAGCAAGATTAGAAGTTAAGCAAAGATGTCTGTTCTAGGGGTTAATTTGTGGAATACTGTTGATAAAGAAATAAAAATAACTGACACAAGATTTAATTTCAAAAAGAAAATTCCACAATATATTTTAGAGAGTTATGTGAAGCAGTAGAAAGACGTTTGTTTTTTGTTAAATGTTGTACATAAAAGGAAGTGCGCGTGCGCGTGCGCGTGCGTGTGCGTGTGTGTGTGTGTGTGTGTGTGTGTACACTACCGGTCAAAAGTTTTAGAATACCACACTTTTTCCAGTTATTAACTGAAAATGATTCAGTTTATTGTCATTACACTCTGAAATGAAAGCATAGAACAAATAAGCAATTTGAGTTGAAAAAGAAATCATGGAATCAATTTATAGACCAAAATGGATTCTAAGTAACCAAGACGAGTTTGCTGCAGAACAGCTTTAAATTGTTAACCCACTTCGTGTTTCCTAAAAAAGACCTATTTGCATCAGTCTGAAATGGACATTATTTTTCAGTTTTGGATAACCAAACTTTGGACTTGCACGACTTGAATTGCAATAAATAACTGGAAAAATTAGGGTGTTCTAAAACTTTTGACTGGTAGTGTATGTATCTATATATATATATATATATATTTATTTTTTTTGCGTTATTTGAAAAAAGGCAACTCAAATGTACTTGTTGAATGCTTGCATTTCTTTTGTATGTATTATTGGGAAAAGGTAACTTGAATGTTATTTATGTTGGGCATATCAGCATTTTTGCTTCTTTGTGATTTATGTTGAAATATTTTTTTTGTTCAACTGAAACAAACAAACTGAAACTTTTAAAACATATTTAAATAAAATAAAAATGACTGATTTAGAAATATACTCCAAAAAGTACCCATAAAAGCAACTCAATTACAGTAACGTAATCTTACTTTCACCTCTGCTTGTCACTAATGGTAGCAGGAGGTAATGCCTAAGTGTGCTGCATCACCAGCTGGACCACACCCTTTTTTTCTACAGGCTCACCTCCTGCTGCTCTGTCTAACTTGACCCACACCCTCCCCCTCCCCTTGAGGGAACCCTGGTGAGAAATGTGCCCTCCTCTTCAAACAAGTCGTTAAAGCTCCCCACTCCTTTCCTTCTCCACTTTGCCACCTCCTATCCGTGCTCACTCACCCAACCCTCCCACGTCTCCTTTCATTCATGCAGAGGAGAAGACGCTCAGCCAGGCATAGCTGATACACATTCACATCAGGAGCAGGTGGAGAGAAAGGGAGATCAGGGGCTGCCTCGGCAGAAAGAGGAGAGAAGAAGGAATCACGCATCTCCCTCTGCCTCTGATAGTACAGTACTGGCACTGGGTGTGTTTCTGTGAGTGGATCCTGTAGTGAGTTGTTGTTCACCATGGCTGGCAGCCTGTTTAGAAGGCTCTCTCTAGATGAGGGTGACTCAGCCAACTCCCTGGAGGGCCTGGATATCAAGCTGGGGGGAGAAGGTAAGAGCGCATGTGTCTACCTGCTGGGTAGCATCGGAAGAGTTTGCCACATGTGGCTGCTGTCACTGATTAGGGAAGCTAACATAGACACAAGCTGGAATGAATGATTTCAATCTTGCTTTTTTCTCTTGCTGCTTTAAACCTGTAGAGTGATGACGATGAGTAGAGAAAAGGTTAGGACCCAGGGCAGCATGTGATGTGCTGGAATCTGAGGCAGAGTGGGTATAATGGACAGGTGTAGGAATAAATTAGAATATTATTAGTCCAATGTGAATAATAAGAGAAAAAGAGAAGTAATGCACTGGAAAAACTGACAGTTAATGTATGGATAAGGTTTGTTCACACAGCATGGAGAGGGAAGCACAATAAATCTCATTCATAATTGATGGATTACATTAAATGAAGAGGCATATCTCACATTAATAATTTTTTGTATTTGATTATTGGTTTTCATCTATTTCTCCTTCAGAATGAGCCATGCTTTACACATGCATTCATAAATACACCTCTGTCTAATTTTAGGTTAAGAGGTGAAAAGTTGAAAGATTTTCTGGTGCCATGTTGAATTACATGCAGTTTGAAGCCCCATTACCTAATTATGACATAATTTACATGTCAGACTATTAGTCGCTCACGAGCAATTTTCTGTAGCCTGACAAGGTAACACTACCGCTGACAGCCAGTGAATCACATCTTCTGTCGTAACATTCACATCTGGTCAATCAGTTCAGATTGACTGTGTGAGAATGTGCTTGTAGACCTGGGAGAGACAGATACAGAGGAAAAGAGTGACTTTCTGTGTATTGTACTTTAATGATGAGAAGGTCGAGTGTCATTCATATGCAACAGTGTTCCCATCAGACGGAACATGTGTAAGTGTTGAATTTAAAACCCTTAGATTGCGCGCGCACACACACATGCCGTCGTCACTATCAGAGGAATATTCTGTGTGCATAGTGGACTAATGAAGCAGCGTTCAAACAAAGATGAGAGATCATTGAGTGTAGTGGTTGGTAGGATTAGGCTGTCAGAGATAATCACCAGGCTTCAAGAGTAAAGGAACATTAAGTTGGGCTCCTGCTGAGTATATTTGATAACATGGTGACACCGGTAATTATTTCTTTGCTAAAACACTCTGCTGATAACAGCTCCTTCATTTGGGAAAACTGATCTGAAGTCAAAGTGGGATGTGTCTCTCCTTGAAAGAACCCTAAACAGAGTTCAAACATTTTGGCAAGTTTTCTACCAAAACTGTGCATCTACTGTAGCTACGGACTGTGTTGTTGTTGGTATAATAGGAGTCGCTGTCTATTTACGAAATGTCAACAAATATCATGTGTTGAGCTTCTTCCTGTTGATAAGTCTGTCCTACCTGTGGCTTCACTGTGAGTGACAGCACTAACGTCCCTCCATCTGCTTAGAAACACTATTTTTATAGTCATATAATTAATACATATTTATTAAATAATAATACATACTTAACAAAAGGTCAGTTATACTAGTTAGTATTACAAAACAAGTTGTTTAATTATAAGACTTTCTTCATAAATTATCTTTCATTAAACTGAGTATCATTATTTAGTCTTAGTCTCCCCTCTGTTAAAAGAAAACTTAAAGTTGCACTACCTGATTGTTGAACTATGACAGAGGGTCATGGCTGATTTTGAACCGTAAATCCCTCCCCCCACTCTGATTATCCATGCCAGTTTCCTCCTTTCACGGAAGTGCACGAGAGCTGAACGTGCACTACCGGTAAAACACGTTGCCGCGCAAAAGGATGCACACAAAATATAGTAAAATAGAACATTAGATTACCTGTCTAGAAGGAAAACAGCCAATTGCGCGTCTAAAGTTAGTCCAAGACTTAAACAAGTTTGCACCGTGCACACGCTTCACTATATATCGCGGCAGCCAATGAGGAGGCTCCTTTGTGGGCTCTGCTCACCCCTCTTTTCTGTAAATCCTGTGATTGGAGCTGGAGGGGGTGACCACCAAGATTTTGTCTTCCAGGTTTTTATTAACTAAAATAATTAATTATAAGGTACAGACAGCACGCAGACGTACGATTTTTTCAGAAATGATTACTTTTACGATTTACTATATGATGCTAATAAGAATTATTTTTTTGAATTAAAGAAAATAAATCTAGTACCCCAGCTTTAACTGTCAGCCTTTGGTAAATGCAGTGAGAACTAAACCTTTTACAACTTTAATGAGATTATATTCACATTTGTATAATTAACTGTCACACACATGTTTGAGACCACATTTTCACCGACTGTTATGTGCTCTGCTGTTTGGTCTGCCACTTTCTTGTCCCAGCAGGTCACGCCCTCTTCCCTGCCCAGCTGTGGCAGCTGATCAGCCGCTGACCAGCTGGTCTTCAAAAGCCAGCTGGAGACCTCACTCAGCAGTGTGGCTTGTGATACTCCTGTGAGAGGAGGGTGTTAGTTTGTGGAACTTTAGTTGATCATTATTTGTTGGTTTATGTTGGGATGTGACTTATTGAAGGTTTTGTTGTAAGTCTTTCTCCCTTGGTTAAACGAATAGTGTTTGGTTAAGTTTTTATTTTGTTATTTTAAATAAACTCAACCTTATTTCTGCCTTATGTCTCTTTCCTTGCCTTTTATCCTGGTCTTTGTTATTGTTCCTTTCCAGTACTTCAAGACACCATCATAAGGAACGTAACACCGGTACTCGTTCAGATATGAAGCGGTTTGTCAATTATGTCTCACTCTTTGATTTTATATTATGTATAATAAACTCAAGTCTGCATACAGTTTAACAAGGAAAGCCTAGTGATGTCATGCTCACAAAAACAATTATTTATCAACACAAAGCGCCTCTAAAATGCAATAAACCGCCTCTAAAATGCAACAAAGTGCCTCTCAAATGCAACAAAAATGCTAAATAAAGTATAAAGGAATGATTAAATCAAATAACAACTCAAGGTGCTCTCAAAAGAGCTTTTAAGTCTAAAGTCAGACTGGTTAAAAAAAAAAACAATAAATATTTGATGTGAATATTTACATTATGATTATTTATCAACATTTATTTTTAAAACTAACATAAAATCATACTGAAACAGTGACACTTCATAAAGGAGTGTAATTGAAATTTGAAATTGAATTTTTTTTATATTATTATAAATATTTTGAAATTAAACTATATAAAATGTGAAGAGTGAAAATGTAGCCTATTATTTTTAAACATGGCTGAACAAAAACTGAGGCATCATCTCAGATTATTTCACAGTTCAGTTTCACAACAGCACCAAACACAACTGCTCAGTTCGTGAAAGACCTGGGCTAGAGTTGAATCTTTGCACTGAATCTGGACTCGTGAATAGAGGTGTCCCGATGCGATATTGATATTGGCTGTTGGTCCGATATCAGCCAGAAAACGAACATCGGATTTATCGGACTGCATCTACAATCACCGATATAAGCTCTTCGATAAAATTTTTCGCTGCAGCACTTCTATCCATAGGTGACTGTGGATCACACTCCAACAAAATAACCTACTGTTGCTGACTATTGTTCTCTGTTGGAGTAACATCTCTTGATCAAGCTTTTTCAAACATTCCACACTACAAAATAAGTCATAAACGTATGTATGATTCATGCGGCTATCATATCGGATCAATATCGGTATCGCAAAGCTCCAATATTGCTATATCGGAAGTGAAAAAAAGTTGTATCGGGACATCCCTACTCGTGAATGCCTTGTCTGCAGTAACCCAAATCCCCATTAACCCAAACAGTCAGGAAACTTCACCAAATGCAGAATCAAACAAAGGAAAACACTGACGAATGAGTCACAGACCAAGACTAGTAGAATTGTGGCTTATTACAGGATGAGCCTGTCACGGTCATATGACTTGGATGTACCAGATTTCTGTGACGCAGCGCTTCGTGTCTGGCTAACAGATAGCCGTCTTCAAACTACGTTTAGCAGCAGTGCCAGTCAAAAAGCTGCTCGGGCTAATGTACCGGGTCGGCTGGGCTGGCAAATGAACATATTGGCGCACTAGCCAATCTATCTAACATTGGGCACCCTATAATTTCTCAGTCAAACCTGTGATTCTTCCAATTTCTATAAAAACATCCTAGTAGTGCAATGCCTTTGAGATGTAACATGGTGTTGATTCCTTTCTATTTATTATTTTTTCCTGTCAGATTAAAAACAGCCACATGTAGTATTTCACTTATTTGATTTGTTTGTTTGTTCTCGACGGACTGTGTGAGCATCTGCATAGTGTAGCTGATTTTCTCTGTTTCTTCAACCATTAAGACAAAACATTAACTCTTCAATCATGTTGTGTTTACTTGATCATGATTTGATTCCTGTGTAGAGGGGGGGGGGGGGGGGGGGGGGGGGGGGGGGGGGGGGGGGGGGGGGGGGGGGGGCGACGAAGGAAATACACAAACGTAAACAAACTTGGATTTGTTTTTTACAGAGGATTTGTGACAGACGCGTTATTGCTACTAACATACTGATGCGCTCGTATAATTCCGCCCCAACAGACACAAATCCAAGATGAACCCGGATTTATGAAAGGAGGAAACTGTAGATCAAATGATGTTTTACCCTTGGTGAAATAATGGCCATTTATATTTGAACTGTAAAGATTATTTATATCCACGTGAAGCCCCGTGTGCACTAAACGCATTCACACACACACTTGTACACGTAGAAGTTTATTTCTAAATCGTTGTTTCCTCACATGCTTCACACCGCGTTGACATAGTTTGCCTCGAGCGCTCTTGTCACTTCAGTGACACTACACACAGATGATGTGAGCCTAACTTAGCCGACTGCTGTGCTTCCCTTTACATATTTTATTCTGTTGGCTTTTTGTGAATTGATGAAAAAATTACTCAGATTTATAATAGTCTGCAAAGCTATGAAGTGAGAAGAAGGAAAAAAAAACCCATTTATTTCTCAGCATGGAGACAAATAATCATATTCTTCAGCGATAAATAATACTTCAATGGTGACAAACGCCAATATTACTTTTCATCACAGTCCAAGACGTCTATTTGTTGCTGGTGGTAATTATATTTATCTGAAGATCCGGGGAAGAGAGAGCATTTTTCGGGTCATCCTCAGCCTGCTCCTCTTTGTCATTGTCATGGTACGACAGTCTCCTAAAGGCTGCGGCAGCTTCTTTGTTTTTTTAAGGAGGCTGTGAGAATATCAATGAGTTTTAAGGAAGACGGCTAAGAAATCTGTCTTTGTTTTATCAGGACAAAGAAATGTGATATTAGCGCACTGCAGAGTGACTCGGCAAAGTGAAAAGCTAAATGTTGACCTTATTTTGTGAAAGTCCTCTGATTAACTTGGATGTGACTTTAACATTCGTTTGAAGGAGCTTAAGTTGATTAAAATTAGTATTCTAGGAGTGCATGCACCTGAATAAATAGAGTTGGCAATTAAAGAGAAGAAACATGGCACAGTTTATATATTTATCTACCGAATCACGTGCCATCCCCCTAACTCCGTTTTTGGAATTTTATTTTGAAATGATGCTGGAAACAAATTTGAATCCTGTTAAAGGTCATACAGTTTAAGTCTTAGGCTTGAGCCTAAACATGTCGCCACATTTTCCCTATTACGGCCAAAATCCTCTCTACAAATCTCCATTTCGAATTCAAATTTATTTTAGGTCTGAGTGTGCAGACAACAGGGAAGAATAATAAGATTCTGAAACAGTATGCCAATGAAAATTATACAAAATATAGTACAAATATCAAGCTATTTGTGTATTTATTTTTCTCTTTCAATTTTTTTCTTTTTCTCCCTTTTTTTCCTCAAGCAATTTAAAATAAAATATTCAGAAAATATATTTGTTTTATGACAATTTTGTGTGTATTATAATCAAAATCATATGGAGATAAAAACCAATTTTATTTATTTAAAACAGCAATGGTTAGAAAACAGAATGCTGAAAATTACATGATCTGTTTACTGTAATGTAGGAAAAGGGGTGGGACTAATATGTTTATACTTCCACCCGCTCTCTTTTTAACAAAAAAGTATGTGTATGCATCAATATATGATGTAATTATTGTATTTTTTTCTTTTTGTCTGGAGAGAAGACTTCTGCATCAAACGTTTAAATCACATTTAGGATTAATTTAACAATCCTTCCTGTAGTTATTTTATTTATTCTTAGATCAACAGCTGCCCATCATATAGAGCAGGTAATAAAACATTTTGCACATGTACCGTATGTGCAAAAAAACCCACATTATTTTCCAGTCAGCTGAGTTCTTCAGGATTCTGTAGGAAGTCTACGTTCAGTAACAAACACGACACTGCTTTACTTTTCCTTTCCTTGATGTTCGTCCCTGTTTCATCTCCTTCCTTGTTCCCTTTGTTCCTTTCCTCCACAGCTCCATAGCAACAGTACAACCTTCACTAAGTGCTGCCTCAGAGGTTGTTGCAACCTGCTGTGCACTAACCACAAACAATAACAGCGATAGATTGTTTAAATGGCTCCATGACATTGAGTTGAATTGTAATTCCCCTTGGAGGTGAACGTGCTTTAACGGGTAAAAGGTCCTTTAATTTTGGCTTCCTTGTGATTACACACATCCTCTGAGGAAAGTTATTGTAATAATCCTCAAGGAACCTAAAAAAGAAGTTGTAGTTATTTCCATAACTGAGGTGCACTTGTATGAATGATCTATTTTTTTCTCCTCTATATATCTTAGTGCTCATCCTCTCTGTCTCCAGGGAACATTTTTCTCCAATTATATTTTTGTCTCCACTACCAGCCAATAGACAAAGATCTACCTCTTTAGGCCTGATATTGGTCACTAGGTCAGAAAGATTAACTGTATTAATGAGACGATATGCAGCTAAGGGGAAGATTTATTTCATGCTATTGGTGGTTTATTAATTACTTTGAAGACAAACTCCAGGAAAAGGCTAATGAGGAAGCTATCTAAAAGTACAAGCTGCAGCTTGGAACGAAAACATCTTAATACTGTCTTCATTTCCACTGCTGTGATGCATTTCAGAAGAACAAACAAAGATGTGGGAGAAACAGTACTATAGGTGGAAGATCCACCACATCTCAGTTCCAGTTCATGGATTGTAAGGACAGATCAGGCAGTTTTGGGATTGTAAACTGGAAACAGATTCCCAGAAGCAGCTGTGGGTCAGATTGAGCTATTGAGTAATATTAATGTTGTGCTTTATGGCTGACTTTTGTGGATATTGACACCTTCCTACCAACATTTAACTTACGTTCATAAGGTCATTTAAAAAAAGTGCCTATGAATTAAATGTAACAGTGGTAATTAGGGATGTCCCGATACAACTTTTTCACTTCTGATACAATACCGATGTTGCAGCCTTGAGTTTTGGCCGATACCGATATCAATCCGCAGCACAAATCATACATACTTTTATTATTTTGTAGTGTGGAATGTTAGAAAAGGCTTGATCAAGTGATGTTACTCAAACAGAGAATAATAGTCAACAATTCAAGAAGTTCACTTCAGTTATTTTTTACTGTCAGTATATGGTGGGAACAACTGAGGGCGGGGACAAAAACAACAAACTTATCGGAGCGCTTATATTGGAGATTTTAGATGCAGTCTGATAAAATCTGATATTTGTTTTCTGGCTGATATCGGACCGATATCAATATTGGATCAAGTCAACCCTAGTGATAATTACTTTGATTTATTAGATTAGGAAACAGTCCTGATGAATCTCTGATTCTGTCTTTGCTTGATGGCATAAATCACTCTTCTTAAGATTGCTATGATTTCTATTTGTGATGGTTTTTCATTTTTTATTTGATGATATATGAAGAGTTATGCCAAAAGGTTTGTTGTTTTTTTGATGCATTGATCTAAGACCGCTTCCACAGAGCCTGCCTGGTCCTGTTGTTTCAATAACTGGCATAAACATCTTAAACCTTCATACTAATGAGCAGCGTTTTAATCAAATCCTGTCATGTCTTGGCGCTCCGCGTGCCCTTTACAGGAAGTGACATTCATAATGACAGCGGTGGCAGATGAGCAATACCAGTTGTATTTTTAGCTTTGATGAAGAAAAGGCCTCTGTGGTTTGTTTAGTAGCAGACGCATGTCCTCCTCCTGCAGTCGCCTGTTGTTGTGATCGATGCAGAGTGAATGGTTCCTCAAGGAGTCCCATTCTGTGTGTCTGCCTTTCATTGAGATGATGTCATCATTATCCAGTGGCCTCTGATTGATTGGTCGTCAAATTGAGTAATTTTCCTGGATAAACTGTTTAATTTTACATTTGATAACAGGACATTTACTTCCTCTGTGTTTTTCTAATGAGGCTTTACAATTTTTAACTTTAAATTTAATAACGTTAGTCATAAATATTAGAGAAGCAATGGCTTGTCTCAGATGTAAGAGCAGAGTGAATTAGAGTAGCTCCATGTCTCTCTCTCACTCATGTGGTACGAGCTAGTGTAAATAAATATGCTCCCCCTCACACTCAGTCTGTTTTTATTTCCCATGGGTTAGCGTAGAAAAGAGCATGAAGTGGAGTGAAATAAACCCTGTTGCCTCTCCTTTTGTGTGTGTGTGTTATTAGCGATGCATCAGGCCCTGGACACACTGAGTGACAGCACCAGCTCCACAACAGCCAATGACCTGGATCTCATCTTCCTTAAAGGCATCATGGAGAGCCCAGTGGTAAGATCACCTACTAATCACTAGATGATGAGCGTTTGCTGAATTATTATGTAAGACGGCTCATTGTCAGCCTGTAAGTGTGCAGCTGTGTCTGGGGAGGAACAGATTAATGTATATCGTTAGCCTCAGTCTAATTACCTCTTACTTTATGTGATAGAGAATAACCTGAATGAATTAAAAACTCTGAAACGGGACTGTGAAGCGAGTGATAACCAGCCTTTTTTCATTTATTCTCTCTCTTTGAATAGTTTTCTGCACCCCTTTTATTCAAGTTTACACAACACATGCATTTTAACCAGTATGCATTGTGCACCTAAACCTATGATAAAAAGCGAAATTTAGTCATTTTTATGGCTTTTTTTTTTTTTTTAAGCGTTTCGATGGTTAGTTTCTTTTGATGTGATATTTATTGCCTAAAGCAGGTGGACTGAGGTCGATATATACGTCATATCCGTGTGTGTCTCCAGGATCTCTGTGGTGAAGTGGTTATCTGTGCACACAGGGTGGCAGACCTCACCTGCTCAGTGGCTGATTCTCTTCCCCAGAGGATTCAAATGAGATTTTTTGATTCCAGTTTTCAAAAAGCACATCTTTGTTTTCCTCCACCTCAGATGTGAGGAGTTTCCCAAGTGTCCTAATAGCTATGAGACGACTAAAACTCACCTTATTTCCTTGTGAAAACTTATGCATTGGTCTCTTATGTGGAATGTATTGATTGAAGATCAAACTAATGAATAAGGAGTAAACAGCATCGCACCATATTGCACTGCAGTGCTTCACTAACTTTACTGCAAATGTGTTGATTGATTTTGTTCTTTTCATCAGTTTTTCTGATGTATGATCTTTTTAATCAATCTTGATGAATATGATTACTACGCAAATGATAGCTATTAGAGTATTTCTTAAATTCTCTCCCCAAGTCTCAAGGAAGCTAATATTTAATCATTTCCATGCTTTCCATTTTAGCTCATGTGCTCAGTCAAGGCACGTAAAGTGACTTCTTTTCACCTTTGTATCATCTTTTTTAAACTTCTTGAGCTTTTATTGAAAGTGGAGGCTTTACCCTGGATTTCCACTGGATGCGTCTCTGCTCCCAGACTGCTCTGCTGCGTAACTGCACAATCTGCTGTCCGTCAATCCCCACTGCCTCCGGTTTTGCTGCGTATCTGTTGCAGCGAGGACTTAGAAGATCCTCACGTGTAATCTCGCAATATATACGTTTGATTCAACCATGGATAACTGCAATATTTATATGTGAACTACGATTTTAAAAATCGGGCCAACCATGGCATCAACGGAAAGGTCTGGTCCCCCTCGAGTCTGAATAAGTGCTCGGTTTTTCCGAAAAGGGCCCGCTGGTGGTCCCGGAATGTTGGGAATAGATGGAATTACAATCCGCCTTGAAAAAGTAGTATTTTATTTTATAATAATTTTATTATAATCTGGATATTTTATTCTGTCTATGCACTACTTCCTGTCCCGCACAGGTTTCTCTTTGTTAAATTGCTGCAGCACAGCTTCAGCGTCCAGCAGAAATAGAAGTGCTGCGTATTTGCAGCAGAGGGCAGCAGCATGACTCAGCAGTTACGGTGCTGTGCTGGTGCAGATTCGCATGGGGTGGAAATTGACACATTGACTTTAATGGAAACCTATCAACTGCGTTGCTGTTTCGCAGCAGTTACGAATCCAGTGGAAATCCAGTTTTAGTTGTGAACGCAGCTCAGCCCCTGCAGTGTGTTGGTAGTAACTGGGCTCAGAGCAGCGCAATCAGTCGAACCCACAAAAGCTCTGATGAATCACAGTGATGAATTGATTGATTGACAGCAGGAGATGAAAAAATTTGAAAAGCTTTTTGCTTTGCATCACGTCATCAGCTGTGACTGTGCTACTGACTCAGTGCTTGGCTGAGCAATCGTGACTATTAAATCATGGGGTGGCAAAATGAGCAGATACTTTTATTTTTTTGCATTAAAAAGGCCCCACAACACAGACGATAAATACTAAAGACTCAAATCTAACTTAAATAATGTCTCCAACAAGTTAAATGCGTAGTCCACCACATATTTTACACCTGCTCCCGAAATGGGCAAACGGCCACCATCACTAACCAGCATGACAGTAGTATATGGGTAATAATAATATAGTTACCGAAATAAGTCATTGTGATTAATGGTTTTCATCAACATAACATGTCCATGTCAATTGGTATTAGTGCAGAAGGTCTGCAAAGGGCCAGATTTGGAAGAGCCAGGAGTCTTGTCCAATCGAATGACATGTAGGTAGGGCCATTTTGAGATTTGTTTCTCAAAATGGCGATATACAATATAAATCTCAATATTTTTAATTCAAATAAAGTCAGACTAGAAAAGCAATTGTGTTAAATTTGCTGATGCATTATGCCACTCAGGCTCATTTATTAACAAATATGTGCCACTTTTGACTTTTTTCCTCTCTAAGGGACAGCAATGAGTTCTGTATTGTGGCTTGTTGAGAGGAAGTTCTGGGTTTTACTGTAATTTTCATGCTGTTCTGAGAAGTAATGAAAGCAGCGACTCCTAAAATGAGTTGAAATGAATTACAAAATATACATATCCTGATAGGTGATATTGTAATTTTCTATATCGAGTCGACATATCTTGAATCTTGACACATTGCCCAGCACTACATGTAGGTAAACATGCTGTGATCATTTCACTCTCCCATGCACTGTTAATGCTGAAACACTAGCATTAATAAGCATATGTTTGGAACTGTCTAAACAAATGCGTGTGTTTGTTTGTGCATATGTCCTGTATCCTGACACTGCAGGGATCCTTCCTCTCTTCCTCTCCATACAAACATTAGGACTAGAAGAGTAGCAGAGATTCCCTCCAGACAAACTCTCTGTGGGATTGACTGACAGTCTAAAGATGCAACAACACTGTTTGCTTTGCTGTCAGCCTAAACTGTGGCAGTAAATGACTAGATTAGCATTTGTTTGCTTTAGTTTTCTACAATGCGCTACGAGGCATCTTTAATGTTATGCTGCACGTCGTTGAGAGGACATTTTCTGTCCTAGTATAGCAGATGAAAATGTGAGTTCTGTGTTTGAAAGGTTTGAAAGCCTCAGCCTGCCATATCTTTAGCAGTAAAAAAAATGGGAAAAAGTGAAACATTAATGTTCCTTTAAATATTAATGTCTCACAGCACAAACTAAAAGCCCTGCAGGGCTCAGCATTGGACCAATATCTCATGGTTCTTGTGCTCTAGCCTTCAGATTTAGGAGCACATGCTGTAAGCAGTGCTCAGCTGGGAATAGGTTTCAGTTTGCATTATTGTTGTGAATTTACTACCTAGTCAAAAAAAAGGGGGGGGGGGGGGACACCTGCAGGAGCAAGAAATCAGTCATTAATCCCAGGGTTGGGGTCAATCACATTTTCAATTACCCATGTTCAATTACTATTAGTGACCAGCATTTTTTCCCAATTATCATCAGAAAGTCAATTACGAGAGAGAGAGAGAGAGAGAGAGATGAGAAGAGAGAGAGAGAGAAGAGAGAGAGAGAGAAGAGAGAGAGAGAGAGAGAGAGAGAGAGAGAGGAGAGAGAGAGAG
Source organism: Gouania willdenowi (assembly GCF_900634775.1). Classification (NCBI taxonomy): domain Eukaryota; kingdom Metazoa; phylum Chordata; class Actinopteri; order Blenniiformes; family Gobiesocidae; genus Gouania; species Gouania willdenowi. The sequence goes on along the minus strand of NC_041062.1, from coordinate 11,847,932 downwards.
AGGAGTAGAGAGAGAGGAGGGAGGAGGGGGAAGGGGAGAGAGAGAGAGATGAGAGGAGAGAGAGAGAGAGAGAGAGAGAGAGAGAGAGAGAGAGAGAGAGAGAGAGAGAGAGAGTTAATGTAATGTAATAAATATTAAGTTGTAACCCATATGTTCACCTAATCCCAGGCCCATGAGCGATTTGAGGAACCCAAACTAGAGGCAGTGAGTGAGAACAACATGGAGCTGTTGCAGGACCTTCTGAAGGAGCTCTGCCCGCTCACACACAGGAGCCAGGCTGCAGACGAGCTGGTCCGGATCCTGAAGGAACCACATTTCCAGGTTTGGGACATGGTGTTCGTGTAGATTTAATTACCTCACGCTCGGTGAAAACCCATGATTAATTGTTAAACTGATGCTCGTCCTTAATGATGCACGTTTAGAACAATTTCACATATTTGCATTTACATTGATTTATCTGTGTCAGGCTGAGCTGCAAGAGTAATTCTAAAATACGCTCAGATTTCTGCATTGTTTTATCATCACTTCCTTCCAAGGTTTCATTCATCTATTATGTATTTGTCTAGTCCCTGCTGGAGACCCATGACTCGGTGGCATCCAAAAACTACGAGACGCCCCCTCCCAGCCCCTGCTCTTTCATGGACGCAGCCCTCAACAACCAGCCCGTCCCCCCCGATGCAGTCAGGATGGTGGGCATCCGTAAAGTGTCCGGGGAGCACCTGGTGAGTGGCTCTATTGGTCATTACTCTACATAGACGGGAAAATAATGATATCTGTGAAACATCTGGAGGTCAATCTGCATCATTTAGTGACAGGTGACAATAGTAAATAATATGTTATGGTTTCATTTATTCAGTCAAGTTTTTTCAGGAAATTTACTTTGAAATTTCAAAGTAAAATTCCTGAAAACAATTTGTCTGAATAACGGAAACCTTAACATATTAATTAAAAAAAGGAGACAAAATTAACTTGCTGCAATTATAAAAAATAAATTACTTATTTGTTGAAATAAGGGAAACAGGGAATACGAAAGGTTTTATTTGAACGTGTACATTTAACTATGCCTGAGGGGAAGATTATGAGTTGGCTTTATAGAAAAGATACTTTTGCTTTTGTTTGTTTTTATTTGTAAAGCGTGGGAAAGAAGACACAGTTTTGTATCCAGTTTAAGAAGTTTTGTGCAGGATGTTTGTGAAATTGACCTGTAACATGTTTTATTGCTTTTGTTGAGTCAGTGTTTTGTAAGCCCCTGTGGGCAGGGCACGCTTGTGCATGACACTTAAATAAAATCAATCAATCGTGTAGCCTACATGGCTAATGACATGATATGTATTAACATAAATATTGTAGATGACATAAATAAATACACTGCCCGAAAGGGAGAGGGATGAAGTCGCACTTGTTCTTATTTAAGGACAGACACAACACATTTTATTTATTTTTTTTAATTTATGACTTTAAAAAGATTGCCCTCATCATTTAGTTAAGGCTTCTGTGTGAAAGCAGAATTCACCATTGTATGCCTAAATGTTTTGATCATTGTTGACCTTTTTATTGTGAAAACAAAACTCATTAAGACTCATTTTTGGTGTTCCTGGTTGAACATCTACAAACCTTTATGTAGGGGAAGTTTGTATTGTTTGGAAGTTGAATATTTAGTCACTTTTAGCACCTGTCCACACTTAATTTATACATTTTTTTTCCTTTTAAAACTCCAACAAAGACTTTTAATGACTTTGTATAAATTGTACTTCTTTGTAAAAATACTGACAGGGTGTCTGAAAACAAACCAATTTGGCGATTAATGTTACCAACTTAAACCACTGATGGTAAGCTACAAATCATACATCCAGTGACCATCCAATTTGTTTTCTCTCTGTTCTTGCGGTCTCTCACTCTCCCTCCTCTGTTGCACTAAACCTCTTCCCTATTTGTTTTTTAATGCGCGGTGCAACACAGAATTTTGCCAAACGGTTCCCTTGGGGCTGCATCTCTACTTAGCCTTCATAATGAAGGATTTTTAAGCTTCTGCCCACAATGTGTGCAGGGAGTGACTTTTCGAGTGGAAAGTGGTGAGCTGGTAATTGCCAGAATCCTCCACGGTGGAATGATCGACCAGCAGGGTCTGCTGCACGTGGGCGACATCATTAAGGAAGTGAACGGCAAGGAAGTGGGCAACGACCCCAAAGTGCTGCAGGAGATGCTGAAGGACGCGAGTGGCAGCGTGGTGCTGAAGATCCTGCCCAGCTACCAGGAGCCACACACACCAAGACAGGTCCAATATTCTACTCTCACTAATCTGTGTCATTGTTGGCATCTGCCAAGAATCCTATAGACTATTCTACAGCAGGGCTTTTTGGATGACATTCACTCACCTACCTCCATTAATTCATCAGCTTCTAAAAACACAGTTTTCTGCCAATTCAAAATGAATCGGTAATTAAGTGCATGAGCTCCAGTGAAAGAGCATAAAAAGGCTTTGAAATCTCTACAGGAGACAAAAATGTACATAATTAACTAAAAAAAATATCCATATAGAAAGAGTTTTTGTCTATAAATGTTGCAAATCATCTCACGTGTGACACTATAAATAATTGAGAGCTTTGTGCTCCAATAGTATGCCTAATAAAATTTAATAGTATTAATTATTGCAACTTTAATTTCCTTATTTTCCCCCATTCAAAAACAAAAGTTCATACAAGTGAGTCAGTAGGTCTGATATTTATTTCAACGACACTACATGTAGTGTGGTTAACCTATGACCACATATCAAGAAATTATTCTATTATTCTATTATATTAAAAAAAGAATTGATTCTGAGGGGAGAAATATTGATTTGCCTTAAAAGCCAAGTAACTATATTTAGGGGTGTTGAAAAAAATCAATTCGGCGATATTACGTCGCACAATTCTCATTCCTCGAAATGCATCCATATCGATTTATATATATGTATATATATATGTGTATATATATATATATATATATGCATATTAGCTGATCAGCTGTTTTTCATTTATTTTTAAATTAATAGGAAACTGTAAAAAGGCGTGACAATATAAATGACAGCTGTTCTGTGATTGTTTGACTGTGCGGGCTGTACACTAAAAGTGTCTTGCTGCTCACATTTCTAATAGGTCTACACATTGATTTTTCTGCTGTTAAACACAGATTTGCTCTTTTTCTACTGTGTCAAAGTAACACCATACCACACCAGATTTATAGATCAGCCCCTACATGAACACAAAGTGAGGTAATGATATAAATCTGACAGGAACAACACTGACATGTCCTTCCAGCTGTCCGCAGACCGTTAGAGAACAGAACACCCAGAGCTTTCAGCCTCTATGTTCAAGCAGCCGCTTAGCATGAGAAAAATGGCATCAAGTGCTCTGGTTGCCATAGTGACAGATACAGTCTCTCTTCACTTCTTGCTGTCTCTCGCCCTCTCAGTTCGTATAACATTCCTCCATCCTTTCCATCTCCTTGTTTCTGTCTCACACTCAGAATGGATGGTTTGGGGTTTAATAAAAGAAGCTGAGAGATGGAGTCGACTCTTTCACTCTGATGGACTGTTGTACATCCTCTTCATTCATGTTAGCTTATGTACACTATTAAATTAGAGACAATGTATTGATCCATCATTTTACTCACTCTTGCTGCTGAATATTTGCTTTGTCTCCGTCCGTTTAGGCCTTTGTGAAATGTCACTTTAATTACGACCCTTCTCACGACAACCTGATTCCTTGTAAGGAGGCTGGGCTGAGCTTCACCAGTGGAGACATTCTGCAGATCTTCAACCAAGAAGACCTCAACTGGTGGCAGGTAGACGTACCCTGGATTTTCACTGGATGCGTATCTGTTCCGAAACTGCTCCGCTGCATAATTTCAGCGCAATCTGCTGTCCTTCAATCCCCACCGCCTCCGGTTTTGCTGCGTATCTCTTGCAGCAAGGACTCAGAAGATCCTGCTAATTCATGTGTAATAGCACGATATATGTATGTAATTCAACCATGGATAAATGCAATATTTATATGTAAAATACAATTTTAAAAATGCTGGGATCAGGCCAAACGGGGTATCAACGGAAAGGTCTTGTTGTTTCAGCAGACGTGTTTTATTCCCCTGAGCCCGAAATGGGCCCACTGGAGGCGGGGTTTTCCTCTGTCAGGGGGAACCTCGGTCAATGGATGGAATTGCGATGCGCCTTGAAGATGGAGTTTTTCATTTTGATATAATCCGGATATTAGAATTTGTGTCTATGCACTACTTCCTGTTCTGCACGGTAGGGCTGAATGGTTTTGGAAAACAATCTAATTGCGATTTTTTTTTTTTTTTTTGCCATCAATATTGCGATTGCGATTTAATATGCAATTATTTTTTCAAGGGCCTTTTGTCATGTATTTTTCAATGAACACAAGCAATAAATCAATGTATTTCATCGTAAACAATTTCAGATTTATTTAAACTTTAAATAAATATAAAGCACAGATTACAACAATAAAGCAAACAAATCTGTGGTTTTACCTCTAACTAACTTCACGTTTCATGAAACATGTGAACTGCACTTCTTAAACACTCTAGGAACTTAACAGGACGGGACAAGGAAAAAAAAAAAAATTACAGCCTTTGCTATTTGAAAATCGCGTTTTATTTATCGCGATATTGCAAATGCAATTAATCGTTCAGCTTTACCGCACGGTCTTAATTTTGTTAAATTGCTACAGCACAGTTCTGGCGTTCAGCAAAAATAGAAGGGCTGCGTATTTTCTGCAGAGGGTTCCAGCATGATGGAGCAGTTACGGAGCTGTGCTAGAGCGTTGAAAATTGGGGGTTATGCAGATACTTAGTATTTTGTGTTTAATTAATTAATTTTCTAGTTTTCTCTTTCTCCTACTGTTGTGCATGTGTTACTCTCACAGGCGTGTCACATAGAGGGAGGCAGTGCAGGTCTAATTCCAAGCCAGCTTCTTGAAGAGAAGAGAAAAGCATTCGTAAAGCGAGACCTGGAGCTTGCTACCACAGGTACGCCTCACAGCAGCACACGGCACAACACAGGAGCGCTCATTATGCAGATTAGACACAGACTCCTTGCTGCACAGACACCCTGGCAACAAAGGCAACATCTGTTCCCCTCCTCATTAGACGAGGGTTTCATCAAGCGCTGTCTGTTCGTCCTCATTCTCGTGCCTTTGGTTTCTTACGTTTTTCCAAGAGCACTCAAGATCTAAATATTATAATTCAGCTAAATTCCTCGCTCCAACATTCACAAACTAGCCTCCCCTGACAATGAGCGCTGATTGAGGTGTTGGCATGTGACGCACCTGAACAAAAAGCCCAATCAGTGACTGTGTCCTTCAGTGAGATAAGGCTGAGTTAGTGTAAAGAGATCTGCTCCACTTTTGCGCCCTCTGTGGCAACAAAACACTTGGTGAGTCATACCCAGTTGCTTGGCTTTCACTTGTGGAGGAGAGGAAAACGTCAGGACAACTGTACTGGGCTTCTCCCAAGTGAAGGACGTAGAGATGGATTCTACAGAACACTGGGGTTGGATTGATTGTGAAAAGTAGAATCTGACACAGATAGATCCAGCCCTTTGTCCACATCAACATACAGTTTGTATTATCAGTGCTTCAGCTGGATGGATCCACTTTTCATTTATTAGCATTTTTATTTCACTGAATTAGTTCAATGATCGCAACAAAGTGTCCAGTGTTCATGCATGAATCCATCTTTTAATGAGCGAGCACAGCAGACGGTCAGTCACAGGTGTTCCTGGCATCACTCTCATACCTACCAATGTGAATGCACAGTACCCTCTAGTGGTGGCCTGCCAGTATCGCTGAATCGTCGTTGAATATGTGACCTGTCAGGACTCATAGATCATCATTTAACTAGAGGCAGGTGCTGCTGTAGCAGGGTTGATTGTGCATTGTGTCTTGTTTTCTAAGGTCCGCTTTGTGCAGGGATGGGCGGTAAAAAGAAGAAAAGGATGATGTATTTAACCACCAAGAATGCAGGTAAAATCCATAAATATATGGGACAACCTGTTAAGACGGACGGTCAAGATGGAGAATCTTTTATTTTCATTTCTTGCATTCTATTAGAATTCGATCGGCATGAGTTGCGGATCTATGAGGAGGTTGCCAAAGTCCCGCCCTTTAGGAGGAAGACCCTGGTTCTGATTGGAGCACAGGGGGTCGGACGCCGTAGTCTAAAGAACAAGCTGTTGGTATCAGATACCCAGCGCTATGGAACTACCACCCCCTGTGAGTGATGCTGCCCATTCAAACCCATACATTTCCACATACATTATGTTAAATGAATTGTTAAGGTTTTCTTTTACCAGTTATTATTTTCCTATCTTTGTTATTTTTATTTTCTTTCATTAGAGCTTGAATGTCATTTATTGTATTTGTTTGCGTCTCACAGTCACTTCAAGAAAACCCAAGGTGGACGAGAGAGATGGCCAAATGTACTCTTTCATGACCCGCAACGAGATGGAGTGCGATATCAGAAATGGCCGTTTCTTGGAGCACGGTGAATACGACGGGAACCTTTACGGCACTAAAATCAACTCCATACACGAGGTGATAGAAACAGGAAAGATCTGCATCCTAGATGTCAATCCACAGGTAGGGGAAACCCCCACGCTTGACTCGATCTGTTCAGCATGTCTATGATAAAACTGCATGCATTGACTGTAATGAGTATTTATTCTCTTCAGGCTCTCAAAGTGTTGAGGACGTCTGAATTCCTGCCCTATGTTGTCTTCATTGAAGCTCCAGATTTCGAGGTCCTAAAATCTATGAATAAATCTGCGATTGAGTGCGGTGTTGTTACGAAACAGTTAACGGTGAGTGGTTTTTCTTTGACTAAAGCAGTGGTTCCCAACCTTTTTTTTTGGATTGTGACCCCATTTTAGTAGGGTTTGGGTAGCCAGAATTAGTGAGTTATGCCACCTCAGATATTTTTATACTGCATTATAATTGTAGTATATTTGAGAAAGTGAAGAATACAGTTGTTTAAGATTGTATGTTGTTTTGATTTGAGAACATTTTTAATCACCAGTTATTTTTTTTATCAATTACTAGACATTTCAGGTGACCTCATTTCAATTTCAGGCGATCCCACGTGGGGTCACAACCCCAAAGTTGAAAAACCCTTGTGTAAAACATTTTTCTCTGTGTGTGTGTTTGTGGTTTAGTGCATAAATTGGGATCACAGCAGGCATTTAAATAAAACATACCTACCATGTTTATTATTAATAGTTGGGTGTTAATCTCTAGTTTCTGGTGAAACTGTGACAGAAATGTCAATTCAGGGCTAATTAGCAGTAAATCAAATAATTAAAATGAATTTGTAAATCCTATAGAACAGTGGATCCTAAGCTTTTTTGGATTGTGACCCTATTTTGATACCAAAAATTTCTGGCAACCCTAAAGACATTTTCTTTTTCCAGAATTAGTTTTTGATTATGTTTGTTATAGTGTGTTACAAATACAGAGTAGCAAGGATTAGTGATGATTTGTTCCGGTGTAGTGTGGAATAAACCTACCGTAAAAGTTTTCTACGGTAGACAGTGGCCATGCGCACATGTATATCTTTCCTTTAATTTTTAGGGTTCGGGTTAGAATTAGGGTTTCTCATAGTAGGAACATTTAAGGTAGCAAAATATTATACGTGTAAATATTTACTATGCTATTAGTGCGCATGCGCCAGTAGGAGTCTTTCACACGTATGTTTATTTTTCACTGCACCGTCTCACATATTTTTGTACTGCATTTTATTTGAACTAGATTTATGTTCGGCAAAGTGAAAGTATAGAATACAGTTGTTTAAGTTTTCATCAATTACTCGACATTTCCTGCGACCCAATTTTATCTCCAGGCGACCCTGTTCAACTGTTTTAAAATTAAATCAGGCAATAGTGTTTTATTCTGTTCCTTCACTCATCCTGCTCTTTCCTGTCCTGTGCAGGACTCTGAGCTAAAGAGGACAGTGGATGAGAGCGAGCGCATCAAAAGAGCCTATGGACATTACTTTGATCTCTGCATCATAAATGACGGCCTAGAATCTGCGTTTCGAAGCCTCCGTTTGGCGCTGGAGAAACTCTCCTCGGAGCAGCAGTGGGTGCCTGTAAACTGGGTTTTCTGAAAGCCATCAAGTGCCCACCACCAGCAAGGTTCCCCCCGGATCACAGGTTAACTTTTGGCAGCTGAAGAAAATGTGTGTCGGTGCCGTGCAGAGCGGTGGAGGTGGGTGAAGGAGGAGCCGAGCGCTCAGATTCCAAACAAAATGAGCTGCCTGCATTTTTGTACAGACTTAGTTTCCTTCTGGTTCCCCAACGCCAAGCTGTGTTTGATTTGTCAGAGCACTATGATTTCCTTTGATGTTTGACAAGGCGGATTTAGAGATGATTATGAGGTTTAGTGCAATAGTGTGAGTGTGTTTTATCATAAATGTGGATAGTGACTGTAGACGGAAGCATATGAATCATAGAGAACCAGAGATCTGAACAGAGGCTTCGACTGAAGGAACCTTGAACTCACTGTAGTATGCAAATGTGTACATTGTATCAGTAGGACAGATCAGTAAAGAGATACCAAATGTCAATTTGTATCAGATTCTCTATATTTTATCATGTGATCATACTTTATGTGCTAAATGTTGTAAAACCTGACAAATTTGTCTGAAACAGCAATAGATGGTGATATCTTAGACACATGCAGTAGATTTGATGTAGAAACACAGGTCTCACTGCCGGCCAATAGGTTCAAGTGTTTGACCCTTATATTTGTAGCACAGAGAACCTAAACACTATTTAAATCATGTGTAATGAAGATCAATCACTGGTAGAACAGGAGATGAAATTACTCTGTGTTGATTTATGGAAAAAACCCTGAAATATAAATCAGTGGCTTCGAGATCATGCTTACTTTTGCCTTAACGTGGTTTAAAAGCCAAGGAAACATTATTTTTCTCATTGTGGAAAATTTCACTTCTATTATTTAACATGTTTCTTCATTGTAATAAAACAAATCAGGCAACTTGAGTATTATTTTTTTGTTTCCTCTTAACTTACAAGTTCTGTACTTAAATAAAAAAAGTGTAAAGTATGCCCTTTAGAAACACTTGGTTATTATCCCCACCACAAAGTGGAAGTGGGGATATAGGTTTGAGCTCTGTGCGTCTGTCCGCTCGTCCAAGTTGAAGGGGACAGCTTTTCTTAGAAATTGTTTAAGATAAAATAACCAAATGTGGTGTGTGGCTTCAGGGGATCAATACCTTGGAGTTCGAAAATGAGAAGCACGCAACAATTTTTCCCGGAGTTATTGTCCTTGTTCCGTTTTTGTACTCTGACAGCTTTTCTCAGAAACCGTTTAAGATAGGATAACCAAATTCGATGTGTCGCTTCAGGGTATCAATACCTTGATGGAATTCGAAAATAAGAAGCTCGCAATTATTTTTCCCGGAGTGATTGCCCTTGTTCCATTGTTTTGACTCTGTTTGAGGTATTTTCAAAGGAGACAGCATTTCTTAGAAACCGTTTAAAATAGGATAACCAAATTTGGTGTGTGGCCTCTGGTTATCACTTCCTTGATGGAATTCAAAAATAAGAAGCGCGCAATTATTTTTCCCCAGAGTGTTTGCCCTTGTTCCGTTTTTCTTTACTATGTTCGAGGTATCTTCAAAGGCAACAGCTTTTCTTAGGAACCGTTAAAGATGGTTAGTAATTTTACGTACATCTAAGTTCTTAGATTTAGGACATTTAGGAAAAGGTTGTGAGTTATAATGAGAACCAATTTGGCAGGGGATGTTGATGTTTGTCGTTTTTAGTTTTTTTACAGTGTTTACATGCAGGTAAACAATCACAGTGTCCAGTCAGTGTTCATATAAAAATGTAGTTCAAGTTTAATTTATTAAATTTCAGGTTTTCTGTCTACAGTTATGAAGAAAAATGATGTCCAACATACAGTATATAGTGATCCTAAATTACACAAACGTAAAGCAGGTAAAGGCACATGTGAGTTTCAGGTGGAGGAGGCCCTACGGGGCCTCTGAGGACGGTGGATGTGGTTGAAGACTGAGGTTGGCTCCGGAGAAGCTCGAGCTGGGCTCCAGAAGTGTGGAGCCAGTGGCAGCGTGATGGGATACATCTCAAAGGCTGGAGATGGACCACCAGGCCAAACATTTGTCAACTTTGGGTCAAACTGGAGAGAAAAGAGGTATTGTTTCTAAATCACATTTAAATATAGAATATAGGAAGGGTTTGACTTGCATATATATTTAATATATATATATATATATAGAATTGTTTGAAATGCATACATATTAGCAGTCAATTAGCTTAGCGCAATTATTGGAAGTAGGTAACACAAAAACAGTAGATCATTTATGGACATTGATGAAAGAATAATTGACAAAAATGTAACTTTGCTACTGTACGTTATGAATGCATGAACCAGCAATGCTGGATCAAACTTCTTAAAATAAACTAAGCCAGACATAGGCAACTACTGGCCCGGGGGCCACATGTGGCCCGCAAGCTACATTTGTGTGTGGCCCTAAAAGCAAGCCCAAATGCCTCAAAATAACAGACAAAATTGCAGAAAAATACACAAAAGGACAACAAAAATACACATATAACAGTAAAATATAAAAAAATTAACTTGCAGCGCAAAAAACAGCTACGTAATTATGCAGTTTGACTCAAAAAACACAAATTACAATAAAAATTATTGAAAAAGATTCAAAACGACAAAAACACACAAAAAAAATGAGAAATATACGAAAAACAACAAACACAATGTTACCCAGTTAAACATCAAGTATGCATTACTTAATAAATTCCACTAGTTTTTTTTGTTTTTTTTGTATTGCAGGTTCGGTTGACAATTTTCAGCACTTTTTCTTTTCCACTCCGTTATCATCAATCGTATCCATGGAAACTTTTTGATTACAATTTTCAATAAGGCAATTGAGGACATTACAACAGGAACCATTGAGTTGTACCTCAGTGTGTGATGGCTGTGAGTGACCAACTTAAATGTTTTCCAAGACCTTCATCATTCAACCACGTGTTAAACAAAAATAAGGAAGAATTCAGCACTGCTGATATGCTGGTTTCGCCCATACACTGAGAGTTATACTGACTCCGAGGGGTTCAGCCAATGTCTTCACTTGCATTTTCTTAAGGAAATTGAATTTGTCTTGTTTATTTTGAATTCCCTATGTCATGATACATATAATTAGATTTTTACTTGTGATAAAAGAAACAAGCAAAACTCACTTACTGGTATTTGTCCAATTAAAGGTACATCTGTGTGTGAAATGATAGCGTAGCCTACCAGTGAGTATGGTGGTGGGGCCTCCACAGTGCTGTAGCGAGGAGGGACTCCATCATAACATCTGTCCACAGCTGCTTGATCTTCAGACAAAGAAACAGTCCTTAGCACTGATGGGGTGTCCTCCTGTGATGGAGTGGAGACGTCATATGATGATCGTTTCTTTTTTGTATGTAAGTAGAAGCAGAGGAGCACAGCAGCAATGGACACCGCCAATATGGGAACTCTGGACACATTGATTATACCTTCATTTATTACATTTTTTGTGTTCTTTAATGCAGAGCTTGATAACTTACATGTATTGGAAGATGTTTACTACTGAAGTCATTGTTGGGATCACATCTACCTGCGGGTCTTTCTGTAAGAGACACAGAACTGAATACATGAAGAAAGTTTCCAAACTAAATGCATTTTTCATGAGACGTAAACACGACAACTTAATATCTTTGCATCTTTTTTTTCCCATTTCAAGTTTTCTGCTTGAATTAGAAAACACTGTCACAGGAGCCAGCAGACATTCCCATAGATATAAAAGTGAGAAAAAACGTGGGTGTGAGCTGATGTCACAGAGTGATGTGTCAGCTGTTTCATCCTGGTTTATGTGAGCACACTGGAGCAATAACATATAGACATATAGAAAAGTTTAACCAAGTGTCTTATGAAAGTGTTATGTTCAGGTGAGCAGCTGCATTTCACTTCCTGCTATTTAGTTTAAAATCTGTTCCTCAGAGCAAAGGATAGTTTGTATTTTAGCAGCGAACAAACTAATCAAATCTGAGATCACTTTGAGTTGAAACTGCTTTTCAAAACCTATAAAAGCTCTGAACAGCTTCATTTGAATGAAATTGCAAATATAACCAATGATTATAAAAAAAAAACACATTTAACATTTTTGTGACCGCAGTAGTCAAATGTGTTGCGTGTGCATGTTGTGAGTCTTACCTTTATTTGAATATCCAAACCATCCACAAAGTGTCCTGACCTGTGAATCCCTATTAAAGGGTAATGTGTCACTGAGGGAAGTGCCCAGTTTGAGTAGCGTTTACTGCTTTGCTGTGCTTTTTAAAGTCGCAGGAACACAAGAAAGACGATAACATATTTACAAATTATTATTGTGCGTAATATTATAGAAATATTTATTTAAAAATGTAGTTTTTACTGTAGAAACTATCCTGATCCGTAAATGAAATTAGTGTCATTACGTTTTATCAAACGGTGGCATGAAAAAATCTTCCATATTGCTCATGCTTTAAACATCTTTATAATTTGTCTTTTAAATGAACAAGAACAGTGAATGGATATTTGAATCCACTTACTTTAACAAGCAATGAAAATGTCTTACTATTTATTTAGGCTGGTTTTACAAACGGATGAGCCTGAATAAACAGCCGATAATTGTAACCTTTATTTAGCTCGGTTTACAATCACAGGAATTATTCCGTCAGTTACAAGAGCTGCTGGATTTTAATGCTCTATAACTCAAGCTGCTCATTGTTTGTTGGTATGATGAGTAAACAAGTAAAGGTGAAGACAGTCAGTGACTCCATCACACAGAAAGTCCATAAGCCCTCTTACGCCTGCTAAACATGTCAAAATCTTGTTATTCTTGTTAGCTAGTTTTTTCTAAAAAGTTGCTTTTTACTAAAAACATTCACACAAAACCAAGCTAGGATTCACTGATGTGAATGCAACCTAAGGACGTAACTACTGTATATATTGTATAAATGTCACGTTTTCCTTCACACTCCCCTAAATTAGTTGAATTCCCCTTCAACCAATTATATCTGTTGCATAGTTAAATATTTTAAATAAGGTCTGCCTCCTTTTTTTAACTTCCCAACTTTGCTACATTTTAGTTCTTAATAAATAAAAGCTCAAAGGGTACATTTAGAGAATGATTTTTCCATTGGGGAAAAAAATAAAATAACTGGTAAACATGTTTTTTATTTTGAAAATCACACACTCTCAGTAAATATAATCCTATTTTCAGTCATATTGATCATTTTAAAAACAACTTTGTATAGTCTTTGTTTTATGCAATCAAATAAGACTTCACTCATTCGACAGAATACAGGCAACCTGGAAAGGGAGAACATGCAATTGCAGCACAGAGAGCAGGAGTCCACAATTTATTACTGTAAGGTGGTGATGTTACCTAATGGCAGTGCTTCATTTTAATCAGAAAAAGTCAAATCTGAAAATTATTAAAAGGATATTCTGAGACTTCTTGGTGCAACATGTCAGTTACAGTAAGTGTGTTCCATTTTTTTTGTTTTTTTTCCTCTTATTTCCTCACTGTCTAAATGTTTTATTGGTGCAGACACGCCGACATATCCTGAAGTCATCTCAGAGTGTTATTACTCAAGCACAAATCCCAAAGAGCCACTTTTGATCCCAATAATCGTCTCTTCAATATGAAGCAGGCAGATACATGTATGAGGAAGATTTGGGGATCAGTCGTCTGCTGGATAAGTCGGTGGGTCTGAGTATGACGGGGGAGGGTCCGAGTAATAGGGAGGTTCAAACTGTTAAAAGAGGAGACATTTGTAAATGTAACAGAATAAACATCTACATCAGGAAACATGACTGAATATTAAAGTACCGTGTACGGAGGAGGTGGTGTTGTGTCTCTTGAGCAGTAAATGGAAGATTCCTGATTCATTGATTGGAAATAGGCTTCATAAATGTCCATAACCTCCTCCTCCGTCTCCTCCTCCTCTTCCTCGCCGTATATAGGGATAATATACACAGATGGAGAGTTTTCAGCTCGTGCAGACCAGTCCTCTGCCTCTCTGCGTTTTTTGGCTAAATGGCAACAAAATATCCACAGAATGATGCCCAGACACAACACGGGAATCCTGAAATGCAAGAGGAATGAACACTTTGATCAAAACTGAAAAGAACAAAGCAGGAAAAAAAAAAGGTGAACATACTTACTCCATGGTGAAATAATAAAAGACCATGGTGGTATTATTCTCCCACCTGAGTAAAATGTAAGAACAGAAAGGCTTTCTCAGTAGACCTCATTACCCACTTAGAGAAAATGACTGTCGGGTTTAGCAACACATTTACCAACAGAAAGTTCAAAGGTACCTTTTTATCTCCTCATATCCTCACATAACCCAACATTAACACAAGCTCTTAAAGGGAAATATAGCTTTCATCATACTAACATTTCACGCAACACTTTTTTTTGTCAATCTCACAAAATCTTGTGTTCGTCGGGACGACGCCACAGTTCAAAGGTAAAGCTCAGAGGGAAGATTCTGCCAAAACACAGAAAGTTGAGACCCGTCAAAATAAAAGCACAGAAATAAAATAAAACACAAAAGTATTTTGGTTTGCTTCATACAATCGTACCAAAGCAGGTTTTCTTTACTCCAGGCCTTAAAAAACACACAAACATTACATTGGTAGGTACGACAACACACCAACAATCAGGATTTTTATTATTTTCATGCTCAATATCTAACTTATCATTAGCTACGGGTCATACAGCTCATGTTACACACTGTGGAGTCTCGAGCTATACAATTTAGATTTTTTTCTGACCTGTTTGAAGAGGCTATGTTCTCCGTGGTTGCAGCCGGTGATGTAAACAACTTGTCATTATGACACACTGCTCTGGGTTAAAGGTAATCAGCGCTTCAACTTTGATGGTTCAAAACACTTAGAAATAACCTGCATTCTAAACAAGAGTGTCGAATCACATGACCTAAAGACTAATAATAAGACGAACAGGTAGAGGAAGATTCTGTGTTTCAGCTTGTTTTAGTGGAATGTGGTCGAGGATTTGTTGGAACATGTTGGAAGAATGCCTGTGCTGAAACTGCCTCAAACAAAAACCCCTCAGAAAGGAGGATATATCATGAAAAGGGCAATTTAACAGGTCATACTTTACACTACACGTTTTTCCACTACAACGTTTATACCAAACATTTTCTTTTTCTAAATGCAAAATCCCTCTAAAAGTATAATGTTAAACAAAAGGTGGAGGTGGAGGTGGCAGAGAGCCTCCTCCAGCCATGGGAGGAGGTGGTGGAGGGGGAGGTGGTGACATGGCTCCTGATCCCGGTGGGGGTGGAGGGGGAGGTGGCAGGGAGCCTGCTCCAGCCATGGGTGGAGGAGGTGGAGGGGGAGGTGGTGACATGGCTCCTGATCCCGGTGGGGGTGGAGGGGGAGGTGGCAGGGAGCCTGCTCCAGCCATGGGTGGAGGAGGTGGAGGGGGAGGTGGTGACATGGCTCCTGACCCTGGTGGGGGTGGAGGGGGAGGAAGAAAAGAGGCACTGCTGTCCATGGGAGCAGGTGGAGGTGCGGGGAGACCTGTGGGGGAGCTGAAGGGTGGTGGAGGGGGCAGACCAGTGTCCAGTGAGGGTGGAGGAGGTGGAACTGACAGTCCATCAGAGGCAGGAGGTGGAGGAAGACTGTTATTGTCAGGGTTGCTCAGGGTTTGGAAGGTTGGGACTGAAGGTGGAGGCACGGCGATGCCCAGGCTGGATCTGCACAGAGAGATTCCCATCATTACAGATGCAAAACATGCCTTAAAATCACTAACTGATTCAGAATCCCTAACCCTTCTCTTTTCTAACATGGGTTTCTTTACGTACACGCTGCAGGTGTCTGTAACTCTCTTTGTGACGTTTGTGGATTCTGAAGTGTTTTTTGGCTGTTGCTCATTGACCTGTAAAGAGGAAAGCACCGTAAACCTCAAACAGAACAGCATACAGGGTGCTTTAACGTTACAAGAAGCTTAGAAGTAATTAGTGTAACATTTAAAAGTAATTTGTACCTGGAAACAGTGGCCGATGGAGTCCAGGGCAGAGTATGAGATCGGTGCTCTCGAGTAGCTTCTCACCGGCTCTTTTCCCGAAGCCGGTAAAGATAAAAGTTTGGCCCGAATTAGGTTTTTGGATGAGGTAAAGCCACCGATCTCTCTTCTGGACACTTTCTCAAAGTGGAAGGCTACAGCCTGGACCAGAACACAGAGGAACACACAAGTCCACTTTATATCCAGTTTGTTGTAATATTGTCCTTTTTATTAGACAAAAAAGGGACCTTTGATGAGATGCTTCAATGAAGAGTGTACAGTCGTTAAAATACTGAACATGTTTGTACTTAATTGTTTCCATTTTCCTAATGAGTATGGGTGGATTAGTGAATTACTACGAATGATCTGAACTTCAGGATGATTTATTTTTTTGTGGAAATTTTCAAAAAATATTCTTTCAAAATTGTTTGATTATAAACACTGGTTTCAACCAAGTTGCGAAATTTTCCAGAGACTTTTGGTGCTTTCTGTACCTTTCCAGTGACGCCCAAGTTTGGCCAAAAACCAGTGGGGAATGTTGTTTCCTTGCAAAAGGGCTGAATTTATATGGTGAACCATCAGTAATTATAGCACTCCTAAATGCAAATATTGACATACAGTCTGTGCTAAGCAATTAGCTCCTTCCTTATGTGCATTCCATACAAGTATCAGTAAATATGTTGTCATGAATATTTGAATATAATAATAAATAATGGTTCGATGTTGTTTGATGATAAATTAACTGTGTATTCTTATGTGGGAGTTTAATTCTCTGAGATTTTGGTTTTAATGAGCATTGACTATTGGATGTTGAACGTCGAGCAAATATGTTTAAAAGTAAAGACATATAAATTTAGAAAGTGTCTATTTGTACGGTTGCCGCACGGACAACCCCCGGTGCTAATGGTATGGTTACCGAAGTACAAGTACGTATCATCTTAGAGTTAGGGTTAGCTTATAACCCAATATCTTATCTTAATATTTAGGGTTAGGTTTAGGGTAAGGTTTAGTCTTAGTCACATGATCTACACTGACCAATGACTAACCTATCACACGACCTAAACTGGCCAAATAGGGGCGCTGCATACGGATAGAATGTCGGTATATGAATACGGCAACCGTACAGATAGCCACTGCCTTAATAATACATTTCTAAATCTTGTAGTTAAATGGATAAATCGTTAAAATAGTTTGCTACACATGTGATTTATCATTTTCTTTGATCGGAGTTGCTCACCAATGATAGAAGGTTCACTGATGATTCCATGTCTTTGACCTGCATGGCCTGGGCCTCCAGCAGTCTCAGGACCATGGTGGCCAGACTGTTGATCTGGTAGGTGACACTGGCCAGTGCTTGGGTTGTCAGAGCCTTGGCATCCTCGATGGCTTTAGATTGATCTTCTGCCTGAAGAATTACAAAATTAAAAAAAAAAACGTTTTCAATAGGATTTTATTATTTCCCAAAGACAAAACAGTTGTAAAGACCATTTTGGTGCAACTCACCTGTGTGTAGTTGCTGTCACAGTAATCTGCCACCCTGAGGAGATTGCTGTGATTATCAACCAGACCTTTCCTGGCAGATGGTGCGTTTTGGAAAATTTGGTTGATAACTTCAGCAAAACCCCCTTGTTCGGTCATTTTCTTCACTTGTTCCAATAACTGAAAACTTTTACTGCTTTCTCCACAGTTTTTTTCGCAGTCTGGGAGAACGAGGCGGGCGGTGGGAGGTAGAGAAGGCGGAAAAATAACCTGAGGGTGCGGATTTCAGCGCAGCTGAAGGAAGGGCAGGGCTCCACGGTCAGTGATACAATAACACATGTCAGAAATATCAGAAAATACACAAGTAAAGTGTCCTACAGACCTGCTGTTTAGTGTCTTAATATGTTATTAATGGGTATGTTTAAAACGCACAACATGGGTATCGATGTGTGACTTTCAGGAGCCAATATGACAGACAGGTGTATTACTAGCAGTGCCCACTAGATGTCAGTGCAGTCCAGAAAATTGTTTGGCTCCTACATTCAGAGCCAGGGGTTGCCAGGTGTATGGAAAAATCCGATAAAAAGTATTTTTAAAAAGTCAAAGTGATACAATATGAAATAAATCTTACACAACAATGACTCTGTAATGTATATGTACACGTGATCTGTCTCACATTACAAGAAAGAACATCATTTAGTGTATTTTTCTATTATTTGCTGTGTTTTTGTTGTCATGTGTGTTTTGAGTCATTTTGTGTATTTGTTATCGGGGCCATGTTCACAATTAAGTTAGACAGGGGCCCGGGGTTACGCTCGCACGTGCATTAACACACACTGTCAGGATGGGGTTTTATTTTGGAGAGCAGGATGGAGATCTGGGCCTCCCTCCCAGCAGGCTTCTCCTGCTGATTGGTCTCCAGTTGCAACTAATTAACTGCTGGGTATAAATGGGGAGGCTTTGCTTCAGAGGGGTATTCCATAAAGCGGGTTATGTTCAAACTCTGAGTATGTTCAGGCTTAAATGAGGGAAACTGAGTATCCCATTACTGAACGCGAGGTATGTTCTTCTGAGTATGTTACCATGGCAACATTGTCCGTGAACTAAACCTGGTCGCTGGCAGGTTTTATCAAAGAAACCCTGGGTTTCTACCTGGCTTCGCCCTCCCGAACACCATTTCTGAACACTTTAATAAATCTTAACACTCTTCCCTGAAACACATTAGTAACATCACACACCACAGACGTGTTCACATCATTACTAATGTTGTGTAGCTTTACTTTTTTTTTTTTTGTTTTTTTTTTTGTTGTGCAAACGGTAGTTTTCTTTATAACGTTGTGGATACAGATCATTAAGTGAAAGTCACTGAGAGGTTGATCTGCATTAAAACATCCACTGACGTCTGTAGTAAAGTTCACTGAATACAAACCTGTGGATAATATAAAGGAGGAGATGACAATTTAACTGAATCCACTTTTAAGGCCCGATTGTTGTTTTATATTGTTATATAGTTAAATCTGTAGATTAGGTATGATGGCGCAGTAAATTGTGACGCTGCTCTTGGAAGCGATGGGTTGCGGGTTCGCGTCCTGCTTCAGTGGTTTTTTTATGACATTTTTTAGGACGTTGAGATGACTCTGGCAACAATATTACATTAAAAATCTATATAATTGATTCAATGTCAAGCGGCAGTCACTGTTTTTATATCCAGTGTAACAGGAGGGCTCTCTATGCAGCCATCCTATGCTGCTGCCACGTCTCCTCAAACACATTTTATTCATATTATTCACCGCTCGTCGTGTCACTGAAGAGATGAAGTGATGAAGCGACCAAAAAGTGTGACTAATTACAGGTGATTTAAGCCACTATAGTCACTAAAGACTGAATGCACCTTTAGAACAGGCTCATATTCCTCAAACACTTATTTCATCCATCCATTTGGTTGTCATGGCAGTTTGAGTATTCTCTGATTCATTGATGATGGCTTTTTATCGCGCGCATGCTTGTAAGTAACCCAAGGTTTACATACTCAGGGATGATTGACACACTTCATACCAGCTG
Organism: Gouania willdenowi; assembly: GCF_900634775.1. Lineage (NCBI taxonomy): Eukaryota > Metazoa > Chordata > Actinopteri > Blenniiformes > Gobiesocidae > Gouania > Gouania willdenowi. The sequence goes on along the minus strand of NC_041062.1, from coordinate 11,828,240 downwards.
TAATGGATCAGATACCCAGAGTTTCCCATCGCGGGGTATGTTGACCTAGAGTTTATGGATAGACTCAGAGTTTGTTAACCCTTCTTTATGGAATACACCTCAGGTCAGTGCTGGGACATTTACTTCCGTTCTATGATACCACTTGTGAACTGGGCTCGGTTTTCATACCAGTAACTCCTGGATCGAGTGTTTTCCCCTGCAGTTGGACATTCTTACCCTTGCGCCGTGTTCTTGGTTTGCCTTTTTGTGTTTTTGATTACCTCTGCGTCCCTGGACTGACCATGCCTCAGAAAACAATAAATATTGGAAATATGCACCTGAGCTCCGCCTCCGTCCCTGCATTTGGGTCTGCACCAACACATGTTCATGATGGAATGTCCCAGCCTTCAGCAGACCGAGCGGGACCCTCGGTGCAGGAGTCTCTTAGCATTCAGGCAAGCGTCCCTGTTTGCCCTAGCTCCCAGGCATAGCGTCCCTGTTTTCCCTAGCTCCCAGGCTAGCGTCTCTGTTTGCCCTAGCTCCCAGGCTAGGGTCTCTGTTTGCCCTAGCTCCCAGGCTAGCGTCTCTGTTTGCCCTAGCTCCCACTCTAGTGTCCCTGTTTGCCCTAGCTCCCACTGTAGTGTTCCTGTTTGCCCTAGCTCCCACTCTAGCGTCCCTGTTTGCCCTAGATCCCACTCTAGCGTCCCTGTTTGCCCTAGCTCCCAGACTGGCGTCCCTATTTGCCCTAGCTCCCAGGCTAGCGTCCCTGTTTGCCCTAGCTCCCAGGCTAACGTTCCTGTTAGTCCTAGCTGTCAGACTAGCTCTCCTGAGTCCCCTAGCTGTCAGGCGAGCTCTGCTGAGTCCCCTAGCTGTCAGGCTAGCTCTGCTGAGTCCCCTAGCTGTCATGCTAGCTCTCCTGAGTTCCCCTGCACCCGGCAGCCAGCTCTGCCGCCAGTCCTGGCTCCCCGCACCCGGCCGCCAACTCCCAGCTTGCCTGCGCCCACTTCGCCTGGCCCGCCGGAGGTGTCACCGGCTGTCTCGCCTGCGCCATCTTCGCCTGGCCGACCGGAGGTGTCACCAGCTGTCTCGCCCTGGTCCCCTGCGTCGCCTGCGCTGTCTCATGGGAGGCCGCCAGAGCCATTGTCCCCGGCTTTGCCTGCGCCGCCTCATGGGAGGCCGCCTGATCTTGGTTTTGACCCCCCTCCGGGCCCCCGTCCACCCACCCTGGTTTGGTGTTTGGGTAGTTTATTTTAATAACCTGAAATTTAACCCCACTTGATCCCTCCACCTAACACAATAAATGCCAACATAGCTCCAAAGGTGTCCAAATTTAGCAAAATGTGTCATAATTTAGAGAACGACACCTTAATGACAACCTATATGACACCTTATTCATGCTAATGTCAGCCTTATGAATAAAATTTCAAGTAGTTTTCTGTGATGTATGATAATCTACCCTTTACATAAAATAATTTAATGTCTCTGGTAGGATAGTAACAACAGCTTTGCGTTGCTTCATTTGATGGTATGCGCTGTAGAGGTATTTTCTTTTTGATAAATAAGCTGTTTGATAGTTTTGATAGAGCGTTGATTCTGTCAAGCGCTGTATATTGGCCCAAGGAATCATTTAAAATAACTCATATGGGTCAACTCTTTAGATCACAAAGTCCGCAGTGTGCCTATAATGTAAAAAAAAAAAAAAAAATTGGGGTGCAATTTGACACTCCTCCAGCAGATGGCCTGTGTTGTCTGTCCAGAAGGCCGGCCCTGTTTTAGGCTAACATGATTCTTCTTTTGGCATTTTCCTTCCGTAGTTGCCAAATAAGGTAACTTGACACTAATTTGCAAAAGCTGTGACTCAACCTGCTGAGAACACCACCACATAGTCCATTAATTGTTGCTCTTTGGCTGTCAGACATGATCTCAACACAACTATGATGTTGTTAAACGATCATTTTTTCACACACAATGATTCCACTGCTAGTAGGAAGCTCCATATCCCATTATCTATGGTCCAGGTGTTATAAACCCTGCCTTTAGAAAACGTGTTTAGTAACCTAAACAAGACAATCGTGTTCCTGTGGGCTGAGATAAGTCTATCAGTGTGACCGCTCCTTTACTGATTAGCTGTACTTCAGTCTGAATCCAATATGGATATCAGTGAGAATAGCACAGACGGCACGCTGCATTTCTATGATGCTGTTTGCTCAGCGAATCATCAATTTGTGAATTCACGATTGATTTTAAATGGAAGGAGTTAAATAATAAACAGTCTATTCAAGGAAAAGTTTGCGCCAATGAGGAAAAAAAAAACAAACTTGAACTAAAACAATTATTTATCCAATTTCTTGCCAAAAATTCAGTTTCTCATTGTTAGAATTTGGGGAAAGCTTGTCTACAGGCCTATACCCTGCCAAAAAAGATTCTTCTCCCATCCTGCTTATGCCGGGGTTACGCTTGCATGCGCATACACACGTACGTATAAGACTACTAACTATTGATTAATTATTGTCACCATATTTGACTGTCATATAGCAATCGGCTAATTAAATTAGTTGTTAACACTTTAATTGAAGTTTTATACATAAAGGCTGATGTTACGCTGTCATTATGACATGACATGTCATTAGCATGAATAAGGGGTCATGAAGGCTTTCATTAAGTGTCTTTTACCCTGAACCCTAACCTTAAATTGAATAAGCTGTTAGATAGTTTTGTGAAAATCCCTGCCTCGAGCAAAACCAATTTAACATCAAAATCAACATATATGGAGTGTTTTTTATGTTTATGTGTACATACGACTACAGAGGAGGTTAGTCAGGACACATATATTTGTTTATATCATCAGATTAAAGCATTAACCTAAAGCAACCCTAATGTACTGGTTTGGTGTGTTCTAGCAGTAGAAACACTGGAACAATTTGTTCACCACCTGAGGTCTGCTGACACCGGGATGCTGCAATATCCCCACTAAGAGAAGGATGAGTTCCAACTACCCCCCATACCTTTTTCTATCTCCAAACTATATGGATACCTGAAGTGAATTTTAATTTGAAACTATATCAAAAGATCATAATATGAGTTATTAACTGTGCTGTAGACAATACACTGCACACTTTATCAGACACGTGGCTTGTGTACAGGCCTATACCCGGCCAAAAAAGATTTCCCTCCCAAAGACAGATAGCCCACAATTCTAATCTGTAACATACAGTGGGGCAAAAAAGTATTTAGTCAGCCACCAATTGTGCAAGTTCTCCCACTTAAAATGATGACAGAGGTCTGTAATTTTCATCATAGGTACACTTTAACTGTGAGAGACAGAATGTGGAAAAAAAATCCAGGAATTCACATTGTAGGAATTTTAAAGAATTTATTTGTAAATTATGGTGGAAAATAAGTATTTGGTCAATAACAAAAATTCATCTCAATACTTTGTAATATAACCTTTGTTGGCAATAACAGAGGTCAAACGATTACTATAGGTCTTTACCAGGTTTGCACACACAGTAGCTGGTATTTTGGCCCATTCCTCCATGCAGATCTTCTCGAGAGCAGTGATGTTTTGGGGCTGTCGCTGAGCAACACGGACTTTCACCTCCCTCCACAGATTTTCTATGGGGTTGAGGTCTGGAGACTGGCTAGGCCACTCCAGGACTTTCAAATGCTTCTTACGGAGCCACTCCTTCGTTGCCCGGGCGGTGTGTTTGGGATCATTGTCATGCTGGAAGACCCAGCCACGTTTCATCTTCAAAGCTCTCACTGATGGAAGGAGGTTTTGGCTCAAAATCTCACGATACATGGCCCCATTCATTCTTTCCTTAACACAGATCAGTCGTCCTGTCCCCTTAGCAGAAAAACAGCCCCAAAGCATGATGTTTCCACCCCCATGCTTCACAGTAAGTATGGTGTTCTTGGGATGCAACTCAGTATTCTTCTTCCTCCAAACACGACGAGTTGAGTTTATACCAAAAACTTCTATTTTGGTTTCATCTGACCACATGACGTTCTCCCAATCCTCTGCTGTATCATCCATGTGCTCTCTGGCAAACTTCAGACGGGCCTGGACATGTAGTGGCTTAAGCAGGGGACACGTCTGGCACTGCAGGATTTGAGTCCCTGTCGGCGTAGTGTGTTACTGATGGTAACCTTTGTTACTTTGGTCCCAGCTCTCTGCAGGTCATTCACCAGGTCCCCCCGTGTGGTTCTGGGATTTTTGCTCACCGTTCTCATGATCATTTTGACCCCACGGGATGAGATCTTGCGTGGAGCCCCAGATCGAGGGAGATTATCAGTGGTCTTGTATGTCTTCCATTTTCTGATGATTGCTCCCACAGTTGATTTTTTCACACCAAGCTGCTTGTCTATTGTAGATTCACTCTTCCCAGTCTGGTGCAGGTCTACAATTCTTTTCCTGGTGTCCTTCGACAGCTCTTTGGTCTTGGCCATAGTGGAGTTTGGAGTCTGACTGTTTGAGGTTGTGGACAGGTGTGTTTTATACTGATAACCAGTTCAAACAGGTTCCATTAATACAGGTAACGAGTGGAGGACAGAAGAGCTTCTTAAAGAAGAAGTTACAGGTCTGTTAGAGACAGAGATCTTTCTTGTTTGAAGTGACCAAATACTTATTTTCCACCATAATTTACAAATAAATTCTTTAAAATTCCTACAATGTGAATTCCTGGATTTTTTTTTCACATTCTGTCTCTCACAGTTAAAGTGTACCTATGATGAAAATTACAGACCTCTGTCATCATTTTAAGTGGGAGAACTTGCACAATTGGTGGCTGACTAAATACTTTTTTGCCCCACTGTATTTGTACATCTTATTTTATTGTATTGTATTGCGCTCTTTTTCTCTACTGCAAATAACTTGGTGGGAGATTTTGAATCATAATTAATGTTGTTTTTATGCTTTTACTGCTAATTTTAATGTTGTTATTGGTTTTTCAAATGTTAAATGTCTTCTGTAGGACTATTTAATCATGTAAAGCCCATTGAATCACCTTGTGTATAAAACGTGCTTTACAAATACATTTGCTTTGCCTAAATTTCGAGTATACATTTTAATTTCAATGATCAACTATTTTTTCTTTGATGAACTCAACTATTTTCTAATTGATAAAACATTTATTAGATGAAGGGGAAGTCTCTAACTGCGAACCACATAATTAAGTAAAAATGTGAGAGAAAAAAGCAAAACATTGATTAAACTAACTATTGATTATATCTAAAGAGCCAATAAAATGTAAATACACACACACACGTTGGCGCCTGCAGCCTCCATTTCCACTCAAGTGCAACATATTCCTGTTTGTGAAGATTGGATGTTTCTTTTGTTGTTGTTGCAGCCTCTCCACACTTCACGGAGTTCCATTAAAGAAGCAGGCGAATTCAATTACAGTGCCGAATACTGAAGGAAGACAATATACAATTACGCACGCACGTACACACACACACACACACACACACAGCAGAGAATATTATTGTTTCTGTGCACAGACAATTGTGAACTCAAACCTTATTTGTTTTCCAGCACCTGCTGCCCTTTGCTCTAACTATTTTAGTCCTTGCCTTCAAAAAACTACAAACTGATCTTGTGATGTTTCTTTCTTTATCAAAGAAATAGAATATTCATATTTTGCAACCATTTTATCCAGCTGTATACAGAAAGATCTCTGACGTCTGCTTATCTCAGGCCACATTGAGCTCATGTGTGATCAGGGGTGGACTGGCCATCTGGCATACCGGGCATCGTCCCGGTGGACCGGTCCAATCCGCTATGTTTTTTTTTTTTACCAGTGAGTGGAATCAAAAATAATAATATTTGGCCAAAAACGGTCCAAAAGAGTGTAAAGTGACTAAAATGGACCAAAAGCAGTCACGAGTGGCCAAAACATGGGCAAATAAAGAGGAACCAGGTGGTACATAATAGCAAAGGGTAGCTTAAATGTGCAAATGTGGAACAAAGAGGCAAAATGAAGGAAAAAAGAAAACAAGTAGTATTTATTGATATTTATAGCTTATTTGGATGCAAAATAATCCAAAAAAATTTAAGAAACAACAAAAATTTGATAAAAGATGTAGATAAAGAGCCACATGTTGAGAATCACTAACTTAATAACAGCTTTATCATGGTGTCCGCTGATGATGTAGTGGGTTGGTCTGGGCAGAATATGTCAGGGCTGAATTTTTGTGCCAGTTCACCCCTGGTGCAATACGTCCTAGAAAGGATGTCAGTCAAAGTCTGACATCAACAGGGACAACATGTTGATACAGAAAATATCATTTTATATGCTAATCATGTAACTTAAAACATGTTTTTGGACTGTGGAAGTTGTTGTCATTTATGCCCCCTTGACAAATCCATGGTCCGTTTGGACCGTTTTGTATCTTATTATGAGAGTCAGGTTGGCGGGAATTTGCCCGGCTTTTACGGAGCCCCGGTAATGTACGGCCATGGGATAGGATCTTTGTTTTCTAAATTATTTCGTTTTATTAGTACCCTGGTGAAGAAAGGTTTTGCCATAGCTAAACCTCATCTTAAAGAGGCAGCCAGCAACATTACCTCGGACATGTTCGCCCGTGCGATGGCACGAAGCAGTGATCCAAAGCAAGAGGGGAGTGGCGGTATTATGGCCATGTCACGTAGACCGAGAAAGCGACCTCCCGGAGAGCGAACCCCTTCAAACTCTAATAAACGATCACGCAGTAAGAAGAGGAAACCAGTTGCAAAAAGTAGACACGCGAAGAACAAGTCTACCCGGAGCTCTGATATTTTTTAATTAAATCAAATATGGCCCTGTTGCACCAGAAATCTCCAGAGTGCACCCTCGCAGAATTAGATATATTCGCTATTCTGATGACTCAGTTTTCGATTGATGATAAAATCTACACTGAAATCTCGCCCTTGTCGGCCATCGCCGACGGAGGACCCATAGAATTTTTCATCCCCAGCGATGGGGACAAGTATCTGGACCTGAACGAAACTTTGTTACATCTCCGTGTGAAAATCACCAACAATGACGACACGGACCTGGCCAACGACACATCCGTAGCCCTCATCAATTATCCTCTAAATATAATTTTCAGTCAGTGTGACTTTGGGGGATAGGCTGATTTTGCAGTCAAGCACTACACATCCCTACCTCGCTATGATTGCAGTTTCAAGTTTTGCTTTGATGATACAATTCATATTGAACCTGTTTCTCCTTTCTCTGCTTCTATCTGACGTTTGTACTAATGCCTTCCTGTAAAAGCTTAATGTCTCTCTTCTTCTTCTTTATTTCTCTCACTTCTTTAATTGTGGCTAAGCTGAAGGAGGAATCTATAGCAAACTATGCAGAGTTTCCCTCCCTGCTAGAGCCATCACACTACGCTGATATACCATTAATCTATCTCTCATCCTCAGGTGTCATCAGAACTCTTTGGCCAAAGATGAAACCTGGGAAACAGCCAGAAAAAGAAGGGAGGGATAATTGGCCTGAGGGGGGGAAACGTGAGGGGAAATGAATCCAGAGCTGTGAAGTGGTAAGAGGGAAGGCTGCAGCAAAGTGTGGGCTGGGTTACACTGACACTTAAAAAGAGGCTCGCTTTGACTCCAGTTCATTCCACCAGCAGCTAAGCTGGGAGGCTGAGGAAGAAGAGCAGATGAGTCAACAGTTTCAGGGAAAAGGTGTCCTCTCACTTCATTGGAACGCGACTATTTGAAGTCATTTCAATCACTTAACTGTGTCTCTTCCACTTTCTTTGATGGGATCCAGCAATGGGTACTTCTGTGGGCAGGTTTTCATGGTCGCTGCTGCTGCTGCTGCCGGCTTTGGTGCTGTCTGAAGTTCTGCCAGAAAGCTGGCTGCCAGGGGAATACACAAACACCACCGAAGATGTCTTAAGGTTCCTCGATGACTTCAACAGCACGGCCGAGGTGGCGATGTCCCAAGCTGTGTTTGCTGACTGGAACTACAACACCAACATCACAAAGCATAACTCTGAACTACAGGTAGGAAAACACCAACTTTTCCCTCCTGGGAGATGGAAATGATTCTGTTTAGATCAGTTCTCGCCATATGTTGGCAACTCACCACCACAAACACAGGCAGGGGTAAAGGTTTCTGTGAAGCTCAGCTCTGCATGACTGGAAGATTACTGCTATTCATCCCTCCAGGATTACATGCTGAATTTCCCGTTAGCACAGCCAACCTGGCTTGTGTGTGTGTGGTGATATGAACAGTGTTGGGAACGTTACTTTAAAAAAGTAATTAGTTATAGTTACTCACTACTTGTTCCAAAAAGTAACTGCGTTAGTTACTAAATTACTCTATAATAAAAGTAACTCATTACCATGGAAAGTAACTATTTGCGTTACTGTTAAAAAAAAAAAAAAGTTGCAATATGTCAAAGAATTCCGATTTTTTTTTACATGTGTGTCATTGTGAGGTGCGTCATTGTGTGTCATTGTGAGGTGCTAAATTTAATTTGAGGTGCTTACAACAGATGTCAACAAGGTCTTCACTCCTGGATATAATGAACACTTCACATACACGTTCTTGCCTTTGACCACAATTAATTTAAAGTAGTGTTCGTATCGCCACCTTAAAAATGCCAACTTTTCATCGGACTGCTCCACGCTCGCCATCTCTGCTGCTTCATCAAATCGGTAGTGGTTGTGTGTGTGTGTGTGTGTGGCGTGGCGTGGCGTGTCGCGTCGTGTGTGTGTCGCGTGTGTGTGTTTGTGTGGCGTGTGTGTGTGCGGTGTGTGCTGGCACGTCGCCTTAGTCAATCATAATTGCTCACCTTGTTTTTAACCCGCCTCCTCTTGCTGGCACATGTGTAAAAACACTGGCTCTGATTGGCTATCATGAAAGATGACACCGCCTTAGCCAATCATAATCGCTCACCTTGTTTTTAACCCACCTTCTCACAACAGCTGTGTAAGAAGCTGGGGATGCTTTCGGATAAAAGTTTATTCAATCAATGCATGTAACGCACCGCATTTAACGTTCAGTAACGATAACGGTGTTGTAATGACGTAAAAATTAATTAGCTAGATTACTGAAAAACAAACGCCGTTACCTTAAACGCCGTTATTTTAAACACCGTTATTCCAAACACTGGATATGAAAGACTGCATTGTGAGGATTGTCAATATTTGAATGTGTCTTATTAGGTGTCTTGGTTACTCGCTCCTTTTCTGAAAGTTTTGGTTTTTCACACAGTCATTGTACTCATTGTTGCTACCTGAATGCATCCAAATGGTATTTCGAGAGTCAGTGTTCTAACTAGAATGTAATGAATACACTGGAGAGAGAATAAAAGCTGGAAGTTCTTACCAGTCAGTCAGCTGTAGTCAATAAAATGTAATGGTCAGAAGTATGTTTTTAATTTCCTCACAGTCAACATGCATTTTTAAAAAAAACATGAGACTATGATGTCTATGTCGTGAGCAAACCCATAAACAGAAAACGCTCTGACACACTGAGGGAAAAGCCTCTTGTTTCTTTTTATCCCGGTGCTTGAACAGCTGTCACAACAAGATTTCTGTACACTATCTGAGCTCTGAACAATGACCGTGTCTAAGAGCAGAACAGGTGTAGAGGGTCAGCCTGCAGAATGTGTTATGCCTTGAAAACTTATAGTTTCAGGGATGGAAGGTAAAAGACAGGCTAGATTTCCGTGCAAGAGCACATTTTCTTCTCACGTGGAAAAGAATCAGAGAATCAAACAGAATCCGAGCACTGAGTTTGATCTGGTCTGGCAGCTTTGAGACAGAGAAAGGATTAAATGTAATAAGCAACACTGCAAGTCCTTTTCCAGTGAAAGGAACACAGGTTTAAAGCTAGCTAATGTGTAAACACTGCACATGAGAACACGCTCGTGCAGCCTTGGACTGTGATTGGTTCCCATTGCGTATTAGACAAAACAGAAGACGAGCAAATTGCACACAATGACGACTCATTTTATCTTAATGACCGAGGCTTTTTGAAATCATGGCCAAAATAAATGAATTTAATTGAATAATACTTGAATACATGCACTTTAATTTCTTGTGTTGCTGCAACTGAATTTGGAAAATTTGCAATGAGAAGGTGTAACCCAAGATCAGAGTAAATGCAGATTTGACTGAATGACAGTTTTTTGTCTTGTCAATATGCATTTGTTTTCACAAGTGTTTTAATAAAATGTAGTTGAACAAAAGAACTTGCAATCAAAACACGAGTTAGTAAGTACAAAGTTGTATCAAGCAGCACGAGAAGAATGCGGAGGTAGTGTTCGCATGCACGAAAATAGAAACATTCATCCTGATGAACGTTTTCGACCAAATATTGACTGTTTACAGCAAAAGGATTGAATTGGCCTGAGAAATTCTGACCACTTTTAGTTTTGGAGCTGGCCTGGTTGTAGCAGACTAGCTAATGAGTTGATGATAATAGCGTGATCTTTTAACATGGAGGATTATTGGTGCTGGCACTTCTAAATGTTGTTTTGTTGACCCAATTTGGGTTTTAAAGACTTGAAGAATTACTCAAATCTAATACAGGTAATAATGGTCCCTCACTTCTACCTTCACCTGTTTTCAGGTACAAGCTAATCTCAAAACACTGAGTTACGATGAAGCCTGGGGGTCAAAGGCTAAGGAAGTCTTCTCTAAGGAGTTCCTTGACACACTCCCTGATCCCAAGACTAAGAAACTAATCAAAAAGATTAAGGTTATCGGTTCTGCCAACCTTTCTCCGACTGAAAGAAAAGAGGTTTGTCCAATTTATTCATTTATATTGTCTGTATCTATTGACCGGTTTAAAAAAAAAAACAAATAACTCAAATAGTTTTTTTTTTTTGTCCACAGTACCACACCCTTTATAACACAATGAAGGATATTTATTCGACTGCTAAGGTGCACCCAGAGCCAAACGTAAGCTGGAGCCTGGAACCTGGTAAATCAACTCACTCTTCCCCCCAAAAAGAGCGTTGTGCATTTGATTAAAAGAAAAACAACAACAACCGGAATTTAGTCGCATCAAGGACTGTTGAACCAGTCACAATGTGGGGTGGAAGTTGAGTAAGAAAAACAGTTGAAAGTGGACAAGATGTTATCAGCTTTTAACAGGATGGGCAAAAGTACATCAGAGAGATCTCTTTAAGGAAGTGCTGTGGATGTGCCCATGAGTATTCAGTAAAAGCTTTAGAAAATACAAACACTGTGGGCATTTATTGTGAACAATGGCCTCTTGAGGTTTCTCAGGGCCAAAGTAATGACAAGAAAGGCCGGCCAACACCTCAAATATGACAAGAAACTATAAACAGTCAATTATTCAAGAAATGACAGCTCCTAATAACAAATACGCTCATTGTAGTCATTGAGGAACAGTCCTCATAAGTGCGCGTTAGCAACAAGGTTAATGTAACTATGTAACATCCTGTCCTCTTTTTACCTCTTCAAATTTCACCTTCTTCTAACGTTCAGGTCTCTCTTCTGGCAATTAGAAAATAAACATTGTTTTAAATGATTCCCTGAAATGTCACAAAATTGTCATAATTCAGTCTATCGCTCAAATGATATCTGTACTCTTTTCCTGTGAGCGTTCTGAGCATGAACTTATCCAAACACACACATCTTGATTGTTTAAGGTACACCCACAGCATTCGCCAGTGAGTAATGTTGTTGTTTTTCGTATTTTGAAGAGCTCACAGCGATCATGGCTCACTCCAGGAGCTACAAGAAGCTGCTGTTTGCCTGGGAGGGCTGGCACCAAGCAGCAGGTGTCCCACTCAAAAAACACTATCAAAGGTTTGTGGAGCTCAGTAACAAAGGCTACCAAGCTGACGGTGAGTATCTCCCCTCGACGTTAAACATCGAAAGCGGAAAAGGGGGAAGATTGAAAATAATAGTTATAATCTGGTGCTATTTTAGGATATGCCGATACTGGAGCTGAATGGCGCTCTTGGTATGACTCCCCCACCTTTGAGCAGGATATTGAAAAAGTCTACAAGACCATTGAGCCGCTCTACCTGAACCTGCATGCCTTTGTGCGTCGCCAGCTGTATATCCAGTACGGATCCAAATACATCAACCTTAAAGGACCCATTCCTGCACATCTATTAGGTAATATATCCAGCAGCATAACACAATAATGGGATCATCACAATTTATTCTAATCATCTTTAGAAAGTACATTAGTTTATCAAACAACTATAAAATTCAAGATTTATTAGCATAAAACCTTTACATATAGTTACCTCTTCCAAAGGGTAATATTTTCACCAGCGTTTGTTTGTCTATCAAAGGTTCTTAACAGATTTTGACAAAATTTAAACCAAAGATAAACCCTAAATTTAGTGTTGTGTTCAAGACCACACTATCGGAGACCAAGACTTGCCCGAGACCAAGTCAAGATTAAGACTTTTGGGAGCCGAGACCGAGTCAAGACCAAGACCATAAACATTTTTTTTTTCAATTTAAAAAATATATATAAATAAATAAAATTATGACAAGGTTCGACAGTTAAATAACATTCTCTCTTTAATTTTAGTTTATTTTAAACACATTTGACGGACAAAAAAGGTGCCTGTCACTCAGTCATATTAAGGAAGGTTGCGGTCATTATATGCGGTGGATTAAAGAATGAGTAAAATATTTTTTTTATCCCGTTCTTCTCCGTGTTATTATCACATTATAAAAAAGTTAAAAAATAGAAGGAATTAATTCTGGTCTCGAACCGTCTTGAGAGAAAATCCCGAGTCCGGGCAGCCCGAGTCCGAGACCAGACCAAGACCTTTAAAATTTGGTCTCGAGACCAAGACCGGTCTCGACTACCACAACACTACCCAAATTTAGAGAGAATCCAAGTCAAAATACTGATTCTAGATCAGTTTAAAAAAAATCCAAAACTTTCTTATTAGTAACGAAATTTCAAAAATACATATCTTGGTTCATAAGTGACAGATCTTTCTGAAATTTGACTAGCTTATGTCGGGTTTGTTTCTCAATTACCTCACGGAGTTTTATCTGGAACGGATCTGGATTGTGCACTTCATCGCGTTTTTGGAAAAAACGGCGTTGCCCCGTACATTTCAACTTTCTGTATCAATTTGAATTTGGATAAAAATATCTTTCAAGCCTTTAAAGTGTGAACGATCGTGGTACCATGATCACTGATCCAGATAACGGCAAATATGGGAAATGGTAAATGGACTTGATTTTTTATAGCGCTTTATCACCACACTGAAGCAGTCCCAAAGCGCTTTACATATCAGCTCATTCACCCAATCACTCTCACATTCACACACCAGGACTGCCATGCAAGGCGCTAGTCCACCACTGGGAGCAACTTAGGGTTCAGTGTCTTGCCCAAGGACACTTCGACACACAGTCAGGTACTGGGATCGAACCCCCAACCTCTCAATCAGAAGATGACCCACTACCACCTGAGCCACGGTCACCAAATATCCTCTACAAAGAGGATTTTTGGTGCTTGTGGAGGTTTGCGCTCTCTGAGTGCTCTTGATTCTATATGATTTCCATATTTTATCCAATAACATAAAACATATTCCCACACGTTAGACAGAACACAGCAACATTGTTCAGATGCTGATGTAGTGTGGTGACTGGATTAGGTGTCTTTTCTCATCAATGTTGGGATTTCCTACTCTGCCTGTGAGTGAAGTATCACAAAACACCAAGGAATTGTTGCTCAAGAGTGTTTTCTTCCTCAAACTTAGGAAACATGTGGGCCGAGACTTGGAACAACATATATGACATGATGATCCCATTTCCTGACAAGCCCAGCATGGATGTGACTAATGAAATGAACCAACAAGTAAGTGTGCGGCTGACATTTTGTCAAGCACGACTGAAAGAAAGTACAACTGATATACAGACACATGACCTCAGAAACACATTTTTTAAATAAAACAATTGTCTATGCGCTCACCTAATGCAGCGGTTAGTGTAACTTGTGTGATTGTTTCCTCTCCACAGGGCTATAATGCCACACACATGTTTCGAGTGGCGGAGGAGTTTTTCACCTCTCTAGAGTTGGACAGCATGCCTCCAGAGTTTTGGGAAGGATCCATGCTTGTGAAGCCCAAGGACAGAGAGGTGGTGTGTCATGCATCAGCCTACGACTTCTACAACCGCAAAGATTTCAGGTAACTCGCACCAGTTTATCTGCATTAGCATCAAGGAATGTTTAGCCTTCATCTGACACTATTAATTTTGTGGACAAAACCACTTGGAACAATGTCCCACAGGATGTTTTCACTTTTGTAGGATTAAGCAATGCACCGTAGTGACCATGGAGCAGCTCTCCACTGTGCACCATGAGATGGGGCACATTCAGTATTACCTGCAGTACAAGGATCAGCCTGTTGGCTTCCGTCGAGGAGCCAACCCTGGTTTCCATGAAGCAATCGGCGATGTTATGGCCCTCTCCGTTTCCACTCCCAAACATCTTTTTACTCTTGGCCTTCTGAAGAATATGTCCTCTGACATTGGTAAATATATACAAGACCAATACATGTTATACTGCTTTATCTGGCCATCAGTGCAGCCGAAATAGAACTCTTCAGATTTTTGAATCATTTCATTTCTTTTATGTGATTTTGTAGAAACTGATATCAACTACTTGTTGAAGATGGCTTTAGTGAAAATAGCCTTCCTCCCCTTTGGCTACCTCATTGATATATGGAGATGGGGTGTGTTCAGTGGACGCACACCTCCTGAGCATTACAATGCTGACTGGTGGCATCTCAGGTAAACAATAATAGAACTATATTGCTTTTACACAGAATGAGAAAATCACTACCAACACATTGCATGCAGAAAAATGCGACTCTTCTGTTAGTTGCTTGCTAAAGCAACATTTACCGGATACTCAAAATTCAGTGAAAAGGAAAGAGTGTCTCCAGATTGTGTTATTGGTATGTGTGTGTGTCGACTCTTTTCTCTTTGTTTTTTGTTCCAGAACAAAATATCAAGGCAGCCAATTGTTTCAGCAGCCAAATCTAGAAATATATCAGCTTTTAGTATTTTATAAGAAGATATTGTACTCTAAATTGCTCTGCAAACAAAGAGGTAAGATTTAGGATATAAAAGGAACTAGAGATTATTAGTTTAATGTAGCATTGATTAAAAAACAGTTTGCAAATCCTTCAATCACATGCTGCAAACACAGATGCTCCAGCTGATTACTTTCTTTATTTAATATATTTTCTATTTACTTTCTAGTGGTCTTTTCCTCTGCATAGTTGTTGTAACTGTTATTTGACTTGTGACTGTATGATGTATCTGTTTTGTTGTTGTTGCACTGATTACTAAAAGCCTTATTTCCTCTTGGCAGGTATTTCTTTAGCTTCATCCTACAGTTCCAGTTGCATGAAAAACTTTGCGAAGCTGCCAATCACACGGGCCTCTTGCACACATGCGACATCTACCGCTCTAAAGAGGCAGGAGCGATTTTAAAGTAAGAGAACTGAACTAAACCTAATTCTCTTCTTAAACTTTATGTGAAAAAGTCAAATGTATTGTTAACATGTGTTGTTGGTTTCTCCTTTTTGCAGGAAAGTACTTCAGGCTGGCTCTTCCACACCTTGGCCTGAGGTGCTCCAGGAAGCTATTGGCACTAATGAGTTGGATGCCAGTGCTTTAATGAGATACTTTGACCCTATTATTAAGTGGCTGGAAAAACAGAATGTCAATGAGACTTTAGGGTGGCCAGAATTTGGTTGGGTACCACCCGTCCCTGAGGGTTACCCTGAAGATATTGGTAAGATTAGAAAAAAACGATATGTAAAAAAGTAGTGATAGTGAAAAAAATACACCTGTAGGATTTTGGAAAAACGTTTTTGTTTTTATGGTGACAGATTTTTTTTTACACAAGTTTCTGTATATCTTTAGTTGAAAAAAACGATTTCTGTTTGTGTCTTTATTGTCTTGCATGTATTTATTTATTTATTGTTTGATAGAAAGTTAAGTTGGGATGAATATCAAGATGTTAGACGTTGAACTGACAGAAGACATAAAATATTAATTCCTCCTGTTGAATCAGACAAGAATACAGATGAGCTTGATGCAAAGGCATTTCTGGAGGAGTACAACAGTACTGCTGAGGTGGTGTGGAACACTTACACCGAGGCCTCCTGGAAGTACAACACTGACATCAATGAAGCCAATAAGCAGGCGATGGTGAGATCACCTCAAACTGGCCTTGCTCAAGCATTAATGGTCACTTCGCTAATGCTTCCTGCATGTTAGTCATTTTGTGATTTAATGAAAAGGAATTGCTTGTGTGTATTTGTGGCAATGATTTAATAAATGATTAAATCACTAATCAGTGCACGCATGCATGAGTCTGTCTGTCTGTATGTCTGTCTGCCTAATCACCCATTAGTGCATATTGTAACCCATTCATTCATTCATTTGTCTGTCATTGGTCTGCTTGCCCATCAATCCAATCACTCTAACTGCAGTAATGTAAATTGGATGTAAACTTTTAAAGGGGATTCGTTCCTATTCTCTAGCTGGAGAAGAACCTGCAAATGTCAGCTCACACCCTGAAGTACGGAGAAAAGGCTCGAGCGTACGACACCACTGACTTCCAGGACGACTCAGTGAAACGCATCATCAAAAAGCTCTGCCATCAAAAGAATTGGAGGAGGTGTGAAGGAAATCCTATTTCTTTTCAAACTCCACATAGAGATGTTTCTTTATAGTGTCTCTTTGTACGGTTGCCAAAGTACACGTACGTAGCGTCTTCGGGTTAGGATTAGGTTTAGGGTTTGGTTATTACCCAATCTCGCAAATTTTAGGGTAAGGTTTAGTCTTAGTCACGTGACCTAAACTCACCAAATATGGGCACTGCGTACCGATAGAATGTCGGTATATTGATACGGCAACCGTTCGGTTAGCCACTGCCTACTTCATATTAGACAAGGTTTTCCATACAAATGCCATTCAACAAGCAACAGAAAACCAACAATCTTTCCACGACTATGATAACTTTGCCATCAACAGGGACAACATGTTGATACAGAAAATATCATTTAATATGCTAATCATGTAACTTAAAACATGTTTTCGGACTGTGGAAGTTGTTGTCATTTATGCCCCCTTGACAGATCCATGCACTTTTCCTCTCAGAATAACGCTAGCTAGCTACTCATTGACAGGAAACATGCTTGCATGCATCCATAGGTAATAAAAAGATAGTTATCTGTTTGAAAATAGCATCTGCTATCTTTAATGGTATATGTCTGACGTGACGTTGCTGGTCTGATTGAGAAAGATGTTGAAACCAATATTTATCAGTAATGCGACGTCATCTAAGCTAATGCTAAGTTCACACCCAACCCTGCTCGACCCTTAGCCACTCACTTTATCTGCCTGGATTCAAAGGTTATAGGGATGTAACGATTCACTCAACTCCCGATGCGATTCGATTCACGATACGATTCTCTCACAATTTATTTTACAAAATGGGACTGTAGAAAAATGATGACTGAAAAATATTCCTTTATTTTTTTGAGGGGAAAAAACTATACTGTTTTCCTTTTATTTTTCATTGTCAAAAGAATCCCTTGATAAACTATTCAAAACAATGCAATTTAACTAAAAAGAAATCTTGAATGAACTAAAGGAATAATACAAATGAAGAAGAAGCCTATTAATTTAAATTCTGGTTCTATAGTAAACAATGCAAAACTGCATAATAGTTCTTTTTAAAAGTGCAACTGAAAATGTATTTTGTGCCTTAACAATTGGAATTAAAAAAAAAGTCATTGCATTATATTTAGGTCAGATATTTGTTTGGACCAGCAGAGGGCGCTGGTAACCCAGTGGTCGGTTGGCATGCAGATATCTTGCAGTGAAGAATAGATGCTATGCTAGCAGACAGAGCTTATAGAAAAATGTGACTTTTACAGATATTCACGTAATATTACAAATATTTTTTGGTGCTAAAGGGGTAATGAATCATTTATGAACCAGAAAGAAAGTATTTGCAGACTCAGCCCGCCGCCAACACTTCTTTAAAAAAAGTACTGCGATTCAATTTTCACAGTATCGATGTGAATCGAGATACCTATGAATCGATTTTTAACTGCCTTACAATTAATTGTTACATCCCTAAAAGGTTATAAATGCTTTTTGCTTAAACTTGCCAAACAAACAGACTGGATCTAAGCTAAGATCAAACCCAGTGTTGTGATATAAAGTCACTCATGTCACGTGTGAAGAAGAAACTGTTATAAAAGCTCAGGGATCAAAGTTATTCAAGTTGCACAAACAACTCCAGAGTTCATTTACCTCCAAAAGGTAGACATTAAGATGTATTTATCGGTTTTTATGTGATGACTTTATCAGATAATCTAACTTAATGACTGTTATAAAGCTCAGTGAAATGTTGATGGTAGATAAGAGACTATCTGCCTTTCTTTCTTTTTTTACAGCCATCAAACAACATCTCAAGGCTACAATAAACTTGAATTGCCTCCCTGCTTATAAACCAAGCAGCCTTTCACATAGATTCTCAAAAGTCAGAAAAAATAAAGATTTGCTTTTCCAGATTATGGATTCTTTTATTTTCTAATTATTTATGTGAATCTGAACTTGAATTGAAACTTAGATCTTTGTCACGATCTGAAATTCTCTGCAACTTATTTGTAACAGTTTAAATTTAGTTTTAGGTTGCACCAGTTTTTCTTTCTTTCTCATTTGTTTGTTACGTCAATGACGGATAGTAAACATTTGTACGCCTGAAGCTCTGTTCTGTGTCACGCAGTGTTTTTGAGGTGACGGCATCATTTTGGGTTCAGAATAATTCATCTTTAATCAGACAAACATTTCATGGTGGTTAAGGCGAGCCAAGAATGCAATTAAAATCTTTTTTTTTTTCCACTAGATAAGACAAACAGTGTTAAAGCGTGTATATCTTAGCTCAATCATCAATGAATGTTGTATTTAAAAGTTTGCATATTTCTTCTGCAGCTCAGTGACTAACTGTTTTGTGTTTACTCGGTATGTATGCACCTCTTCGTCATAGTTACCAAGGAAAAACTGCTGAGTGGAGTATTTATCTGTGTGTAATCATGCTGATGTATTCTGAAACTGGGAAAGTCACTCCAACAATGACAGACTAGGAGGATCATTTACTCAATTTTCGTCAGAAATTTTTGTCAGCTATAATTTCTCATCTGATTGAAGCCAGACTATGATGATTGCAAACAAAAAGAGGATGAATAAAAAGCAGGACATTTTCTTTGTAAAAAAAAAAAAAAAAAACATCTAAACTAATTTGATCTAATCAGTTGTTTTGAACCAAATGGCAGCAAATAAGATACTAATAACTATTAATAATACTAGATTTCTCATCAGAGGACTTCAAGTAAAATGACCTTGAACTTTGCCGTCAGACTTTGCTCTACACCAGTGGTTCCCAATATTTTTGTCCCACATACTGTGCATTTTTGCCAAAATCTGTGTACTCCCTTCATATCATAAGTGCCCTCTCCATAATTTCATATGCTTTTTCATTTGTGGAACAAACATGAAGTTGAATTAAAAGTGGAATTTATTAAAAATAAAAAAAAAACTACCAATGCAACTTTTATGTGATTACTTCAATAATAAGTTAGTATGGTCTCCTATGTAAAATGAAGCTAATTATTGTCTCCTATTGTCAGAAGTGTGATAAACAGTGTTTTGAAGAAAATATAGTAGTTTATTGAGCAATAGTACTATAAGTTTCTTGTGAATTTGTCCCAAAAAGGAACATTTCCTGATTATTTTTAAAGTAATTGTTAAATCTTTCCGAGTACCCCTTGCGGTATGCTCCTGTACCCCTGTTTGGGAACCACTGATCTACACTGAAAAAAGAAGAACTACATGTTCCCCTACAACCTAACAGCTGTTACACACTTCATGGCCACAAAGGTGTTCCACCTGCCTCAGTGGTTAAACTGTAAAGTTCAGTGTGAAGAGCAAAAACTGTCCTGAAAAACCTTGCTTGAATAAAAAAAACCTCAACATAACATGCTTAAAAAAAAGGAAATGTTGTCTAAGTTTTGCTTTGATGATACAGTTCAAATTGAACCTGTTTCTCCTTTCTCTGCTTCTATCTGACGTTTGTACTAATGCCTTCCTGTAAAAGCTTATTGTCTCTCTTCTTCTTCTTTATTTCTCTCACTTCTTTAATTGTGGCTAAGCTGAAGGAGGAATCTATAGCAAACTATGCAGAGTTTCCCTCCCAGCTGGAGCCATCACACTACGCTGATATACCATTAATCTATCTCTCATCCTCTGGTGTCATCAGAACTCTTTGGCCAAAGATGAAACCTGGGAAACAGCCAGAAAAAGAAGGGAGGGATAATTGGTCTGAGGGGGGGAAACGTGAGGGGAAATGAATCCAGAGCTGTGAAGTGGTAAGAGGGAAGGCTGCAGCAAAGTGTGGGCTGGGTTACACTGACACTTAAAAAGAGGCTCGCTTTGACTCCAGTTCATTCCACCAGCAGCTAAGCTGGGAGGCTGAGGAAGAAGAGCAGATGAGTCAACAGTTTCAGGGAAAAGGTGTCCTCTCACTTCATTGGAACGCGACTATTTGAAGTCATTTCAATCACTTAACTGTGTCTCTTCCACTTTCTTTGATGGGATCCAGCAATGGGTACTTCTGTGGGCAGGTTTTCATGGTCGCTGCTGCTGCTGCTGCCGGCTTTGGTGCTGTCTGAAGTTCTGCCAGAAAGCTGGCTGCCAGGGGAATACACAAACACCACCGAAGATGTCTTAAGGTTCCTCGATGACTTCAACAGCACGGCCGAGGTGGCGTTTTCCCAAGCTGTGTTTGCTGACTGGAACTACAACACCAACATCACAAAGCATAACTCTGAACTACAGGTAGGAAAACACCAACTTTTCCCTCCTGGGAGAAGGAAATGATTCTGTTCTCGCCATATGTTGGCAACTCACCACCACAAACACAGGTAGGGGCAAAGGTTTCTGTGAAGCTCAGCTCAGCGTGACTGGAAGATTACTGCTATTCATCCCTCCAGGATTACGTGCTGAATTTCTCGCTAGCACAGCCAACCTGGCTTGTGTGTGTGTGGTGATATGAAAGACTGCATTGTGAGGATTGTCAATATTTGAATGTGTCTTATTAGGTGTCTTGGTTACTCGCTCCTTTTCTGAAAGTTTTGGTTTTTCACAGAGTCATTGTACTCATTGTTGCTACCTGAATGCATCCAAATGGTATTTCGAGAGTCAGTGTTCTAACTAGAATGTAATGAATACACTGGAGAGAGAATAAAAGCTGGAAGTTCTTACCAGTCAGTCAGCTGTAGTCAATAAAATGTAATGGTCAGAAGTATGTTTTTAATTTCCTCACAGTCAACATGCATTTTTAAAAAACATGAGACTATGATGTCTATGTCGTGAGCAAACCCATAAACAGAAAATGCTCTGACACACTGAGGGAAAAGCCTCTTGTTTCTTTTTATCCCGGTGCTTGAACAGCTGTCACAACAAGATTTCTGTACACTATCTGAGCTCTGAACAATGACCGTGTCTAAGAGCAGAACAGGTGTAGAGGGTCAGCCTGCAGAATGTGTTATGCCTTGAAAACTTGTAGTTTCAGGGATGGAAGGTAAAAGACAGGCTAGATTTCCATGCAAGAGCACATTTTCTTCTCACGTGGAAAAGAATCAGAGAATCAAACAGAATCCGAGCACTGAGTTTGATCTGGTCTGGCAGCTTTGAGACAGAGAAAGGATTAAATGTAATAAGCAACACTGCAAGTCCTTTTCCAGTGAAAGGAACACAGGTTTAAAGCTAGCTAATGTGTAAACACTGCACATGAGAACACGCCCGTGCAGCCTTGGACTGTGATTGGTTCCCATTGCGTATTAGACAAAACAGAAGACGAGCAAATTGCACACAATGACGACTCATTTTATCTTAATGACCGAGGCTTTTTGAAAACATGGCCAAAATAAATGAATTTGATTGAATAATACTTGAATACATGCGCTTTATTTTCTTGTGTTGCTGCAACTGAATTTGGAAATTTTGCAATGAGAAGGTGCAACCCAAGATCAGAGTAAATGCAGATGTATAAAAAAACTGTATCAGATTATGTTTTCCTGTGTTGCAGAAAAAGCTAAATTTGAGAATTGAGTTTTGCACAAGCACGTGGATTTTATGTGTATGTGTTAATGAGTAATTGGTGTGTTCGCAGGAATTCTTCTTTAAATGTTTGTAGAAGATTTGGATTAAACATCAGCAAATAGCATTCCATGCTTATCTTTACTTGAGTTCCTGTGGTGGAAAATTGGATTGTGAGATTTAATAGGTGCAGGCAGGCGGGAAAAGATGATTGGGAAAAGGACAGAGATTGAGAGAAAAGAGCTCAAAGGTCAACGTTATTACTTCAACTCACTGTCACCAGTTTTTTTTTCTTCTTCCTCTCCTGTTTGCAGCTTGTTATTTTACCAAAGGGCTGGGTCAGAGACAGATAAGGGAAGCTTCATAGAAAACATTGCTGGGAAGGAGCAACTGTGTTCATCAAATAATGACACGTGAACTTAAAACTACTCGCATCATTTTCTGCATACATATTCTGTACATTTTCCAGAGAAAAGAGGAAGCTGACTTGTTTCACGGCATTATTAGCATAATTTACTTGAAACCGAGTAAAGTCAATATTAAACTGCCAGAGGTGTTTGTGAACACACTGTGTTGTAACAAAGCAGCTGTATTTCATCATTTTGAGTTAAAGCAATTCAATATTCAGCTTATACAACCTCCTGTGGTTCACAGCGACCTTGACTGTGTCCCATCTTTCAGCTCAGGCACTATCTCGTATACTCAGCATCACCACGGGAGTCATAAAGCCAACATCCTAAGATCCAGCAAGGTCACAAATAAGCATATGTAGCATATGTAATATATATAGTTCTATACCAGATAAAGTCATCCTTAAGCCAAGGTCATTGGTGAGTCCTCGATCAATAGAAAAACACCTGCATTATTGATCCCAGGGGAAATGTGTTTATAATACGACAAGCAACATGAACAACCAAGATATTCTGTAATTATCTGCAAATCAATGACAGGAGAAAGCGGTGTTGGAAGACTGGATAAAGTTAGTGTGATGAAATATTATATTAGGCTTTTGTACAGAGAATCCGTCTTTGTAGGCCTGAATGTAAATTTTCATTTAACAGCAAATTTATCATATAGATTGTTTTTTTTTCATAATTCATCATTTTGTGGTGGCAGGTTTAATTGATTAAAATCTAACATCTATGCAACAATATTATGATTTTTTTGTCAAAGATAAGTTTTTGGGGCACGTCCAAGTAGACGAGCTTATAAACAATAATCTTCCTACCCCATAGCTTCTTAAGTTCTCAAATATGTTGTGCAAATCATTCACAATTCTTTACAGTTGTGGTATCTTTTGGCAAAGTGCTCACGAGACTGTGAGACCTTTGAGCTCAGGATGATTATTAGAGAATGCTTATTCATGGTTGTACTTACTAAGATAATTCATTTGACTGAATGACAGTTTTTTTGTCTTGTCAATATGCATTTGTTTTCACAAGTGTTTTAATAAAATGTAGTTGCACAAAAGAACTTGCAATCAAAACACGAGTTAGTAAGTACAAAGTTGTATCAAGCAGCACGAGAAGAATGCGGAGGTAGTGTTTGCATGCACGAAAATAGAAACATTCATCCTGATGAACGTTTTCGACCAAATATTGACTGTTTACAGCAAAAGGATTGAATTGGCCTGAGAAATTCTGACCACTGGCACAATTTGGTCTTTTAGTTTTTTGAGCTGGCCTGGTTGTAGCAGACTAGCTAATGAGTTGATGATAATAGCGTGATCTTTTAACATGGAGGATTATTGGTGCTGGCACTTCTAAATGTTGTTTTGTTGACCCAGTTTGGGTTTTAAAGACTTGAAGAATTACTCAAATCTAATACAGGTAATAATGGTCCCTCACTTCTACCTTCACCTGTTTTCAGGTACAAGCTAATCTCAAAAGACAGGGTTACAATGAAGCCTGGGGGTCAAAGGCTAAGGAAGTCTTCTCTAAGGAGTTCCTTGACACACTCCCTGATCCCAAGACTAAGAAACTAATCAAAAAGATCGAGGTTCTCGGTCCTGCCAACCTTCCTCCGACTGAAAGAAAAGAGGTTTGTCCAATTTCATTCATTTATATTGTCTGTTTCCTATTAACCGGTTTAAAAAAAAAAAGAACTCAAATAGTTTTATTTTCTTGTTCACAGTACAACACCCTTCTTAGCACAATGAAGGATATTTATTCGACTGCTAAGGTGCACCCAGAGCCAAACGTAAGCTGGAGCCTGGAACCTGGTAAATCAACTCACTCGTCCCCCCAAAAAGAGCGTTGTGCATTTGATTAAAAGAAAAACAACAACAACCGGAATTTAGTCGCATCAAGGACTGTTGAACCAGTCACAATGTGAGGTGGAAGTCGAGTAAGAAAAACAGTTGAAAGTGGACAAGATGTTATCAGCTTTTAACAGGATGGGCAAAAGTACATCAGAGAGATCTCTTTAAGGAAGTGCTGTGGATGTGCCCATGAGTATTCAGTAAAAGCTTTAGAAAATACAAACACTGTGGGCATTTATTGTGAACAATGGCCCCTTGAGGTTTCTCAGGGCCAAAGTAATGACAAGAAAGGCCGGCCAACACCTCAAATATGACAAGAAACTATAAACAGTCAATTATTCAAGAAATGACAGCTCCTAATAACAAATACGCTCATTGTAGTCATTGAGGAACAGTCCTCATAAGTGCGCGTTAGCAACAAGGTTAATGTAACTATGTAACATCCTGTCCTCTTTTTACCTCTTCAAATTTCACCTTCTTCTAACGTTCAGGTCTCTCTTCTGGCAATTAGAAAATAAACATTGTTTTAAATGATTCCCTGAAATGTCACAAAATTGTCATAACTCAGTCTATCGCTCAAATGATATCTGTACTCTTTTCCTGTGAGTTTTCTGAGCATGAACTTATCCAAACACACACATCTTGATTGTTTAAGGTACACCCACAGCATTCGCCAGTGAGTAATGTTGTTGTTTTTCTTATTTTGAAGAGCTCACAGAGATCATGGCTCACTCCAGGAGCTACAAGAAGCTGCTGTTTGCCTGGGAAGGCTGGCACCAAGCAGCAGGTGTCCCACTCAAAAAACCCTATCAAAGGTTTGTGGAGCTCAGTAACAAAGGCTACCAAGCTGACGGTGAGTATCTCCCATCGACGTTAAACATCGAACACGGAAAAGGGGGAAGATTGAAAATAATAGTTATAATCTGGTGCTATTTTAGGATATGCCGATACTGGAGCTGAATGGCGCTCTTGGTATGACTCCCCCACCTTTGAGCAGGATATTGAAAAAGTCTACAAGACCATTGAGCCGCTCTACCTGAACCTGCATGCCTTTGTGCGTCGCCAGCTGTATATCCAGTACGGATCCAAATACATCAACCTTAAAGGACCCATTCCTGCACATCTATTAGGTAATATATCCAGCAGCATAACACAATAATGGGATCATCACAATTTATTCCAAAGATAAATTTAGAGTCAAAATACTGATTCTAGATCAGTTTAAAAAAATCCGGAACTTTCTCTTATTAGTAACGAAATTTCAAAAATACATATCTCGGTTCGTAAGTGACAGATCTTTCTGAAATTTGACTAACTTATGTCAGGTTTGTTTCTCAATTACCTCACGGAGTTTTATCTGGAAGAGATCTGGATTGTGCACTTCATCGCGTTTTTGGAAAACGTTGCCCCGTACATTTCAACTTTCTGTATCATTATGAATTTGGATAAAAATATCTTTCAAGCCTTTAAAGTGTGAATGATCGTGGTACCATGATCACTGATCCAGATAACGGCAAATATCAGCAAAGAGGATTTTTGGTGCTTGTGGAGGTTTGCGCTCTCTGAGTGCTCTTGATTCTATATGATTTCCATATTTTATCCAATAATATAAAACATATTCCCACACGTTAGACAGAACACAGCAACATTGTTCAGATGCTGATGTAGGGTGGTGACTGGATTAGGTGTCTTTTCTCATCAATGTCGGGATTTCCTACTCTGCTTGTGAGTGAAGTATCACATAACACCAAGGAATTGTTGCTCGAGAGTGTTTTCTTCCTCAAACTCAGGAAACATGTGGGCCCAGACTTGGAACAACATATATGACATGATGATCCCATTTCCTGACAAACCCAGCATGGATGTGACTAATGAAATGAACCAACAAGTAAGTGTGCGGCTGACATTTTGTCAAGCACGACTGAAAGAAAGTACAACTGATATACAGACACATGACCTCAGAAACACATTTTTTAAATAAAACAATTGTCTATGCGCTCACCTAATGCAGCGGTTAGCGTAACTTGTGTGATTGTTTCCTCTCCACAGGGCTATAATGCCACACACATGTTTCGAGTGGCGGAGGAGTTTTTCACCTCTCTAGAGTTGGACAGCATGCCTCCAGAGTTTTGGGAAGGATCCATGCTTGTGAAGCCCAAGGACAGAGAGGTGGTGTGTCATGCATCAGCCTGGGACTTCTACAACCGCAAAGATTTCAGGTAACTCGCACCAGTTTAGCTGCATTAGCATCAAGGAATGTTTAGCCTTCATCTGACACTATTAATTTTGTGGACAAAACCACTTGGAACAATGTCCCACAGCTTTTTCAAAAGGATGTTTTCACTTTTGTAGGATTAAGCAATGCACCGTAGTGACCATGGAGCAGCTCTCCACTGTGCACCATGAGATGGGGCACGTTCAGTATTACCTGCAGTACAAGGATCAGCCTGTTGGCTTCCGTCGAGGAGCCAACCCTGGTTTCCATGAAGCAATCGGCGATGTTATGGCCCTCTCCGTTTCCACTCCCAAACATCTTTTTACTCTTGGCCTTCTGAAGAATATGTCCTCTGACATTGGTAAATATATACAAGACCAATACATGTTATACTGCTTTATCTGGCCATCAGTGCAGCCGAAATAGAACTCTTCAGATTTTTGAATCATTTCATTTCTTTTATGTATTTTTATAGAAACAGATACCAACTACCTGTTGAAGATGGCTTTAGAGAAAATAGCCTTCCTCCCCTTTGGCTACCTCATTGATATATGGAGATGGGGTGTGTTCAGTGGACGCACACCTCCCGAGCGTTACAATGCTGACTGGTGGCATCTCAGGTAAACAATAATAGAACTATATTGCTTTTACACAGAATGAGAAAATCACTACCAACACATTGCATGCAGAAAAATGCGACTCTTCTGTTAGTTGATTGCTAGCTTATATAAGCAAAGACAGTTGAAGAGAGTTAAGACAATATGCAATGTGCGGATTCACTTTATACAGTTATGCATTGTTCAATCATCTCTGAGAGCTTTCAATATCTTGTACAAAAGTGGATTTGCCTGTAAAGTGAGGTTTAGCTGCAGGTCAAACAGCAAACACACACCAAAGCAACATTTACCGGATACTCAAAATTCAGTGAAAAGGAAAGAGTGTCTCCAGATTGTGTTATTGGTATGTGTGTGTCGACTGATTTCTCTTTGTTTTTTGTTCCAGAACAAAATATCAAGGCATCTGCCCGCCCATCAAACGCACAGAGGAGCAATTTGATCCTGGAGCAAAATTTCACATTCCATCAAACACACCATACATTAGGTAACCTACGAATTACCATGATCCCCCCCCCCCCCCCCCCCCTTAAAAAAACCAAAACAAAACAATACTCTTAAGATAATACAGGGGATTTGTTTCAGCAGCCAAATCTAGAAATATATCAGCTTTTAGTATTTTATAAGAAGATATTGTACTCTAAATTGCTCTGCAAACAAAGAGGTAAGATTTAGGATATAAAAGGAACTAGAGATTATTAGTTTAATGTAGCATTGATTAAAAAACAGTTTGCAAATCCTTCAATCACATGCTGCAAACACAGATGCTCCAGCTGATTACTTTCTTTATTTAAAGGGGACATATCATGCAAAATCCACTTTTTTAGCCCTTAAATGCATTTTGTTGTATATTTAGAGTGTTTAGAAGTACTGAAAAGTTCAAATTAGTCTCTTCAGGTGCTCCGTTGATATCTTTATATTCTGTTTTGGTCATATTTTTCAATCTGTTTCGATTTTTCGATTCTCTATTACGTTTTTTGAACAATGACATCACAGTATTAGCAGCGGAACTGCCAAATTAGGACATCGAATCCAGGCCCAACACTTCGAGCAATCCGCCATTTTTATTTCTCTCTTTTATTTTGTAGTCCAAGCTCAAGGATGCCGAAGTTACGAGAGGATAAGTCAAAATGTTCGGTTGTTGGATGTCGTAACCCACACGCTTCATTACACCGTCTTCCAGCATCAGAACCTTTTCAAAGTGCATGGTTGAGTTTTATTTTTCACGGAAATGTACCCACATCTGTGGGTAAGGTCATTTGGTGTGTGCGAAGCACTTCAAGGATGACTGCTTCAGCAACCTCCACCAGTATAAAGAAGGATTTGCCAAAAGACTTTGTCTGATTGAGGGTTCAATTCCTTCTATCTTTGGAGACGATGAACATAGCACTTCGGTAAGCTGTAAATAACGCTAAAAAGTGTGATGATAAGACGTCCCTGTCATTGTTTTGTTAGCATTAGCAGTTGCACCGTCTTCATATGTTAGCGCTGTGTGCTCGTTTTAGATCCTTGATGATATGGCCTACGTGATTTAATTCAAGTCTAAAGTTTTCATTAGTCATTTCATTTTGCCGTTTTTGTCTCCGAAAAGATTGTATTAAAATGCATTTCGTGATGTTAGCTTGGCGCTAGCGTTAGCTCTGTGCTTGCGTTAGCTCACTTGTTAGGGTTCTGCAGGTTCATCATCTTCATTTACATCTCGTTCCGCCGGGTCAGACTCTGGCTCGAACATGTAAAGCTGGATGGACAAGTCTTCTGTTGTTGACATTTTGTAAATAACGTGTGAATAAACATTTTCTGCACCGCTACATAGCCATATCTCTTCTATCAAACTACAAAAATGGCCGAACAGGGTGGAGTTGAACCGAGTGTCACCTCTGCAACCTGGAGAGGGGGCGGGGTATGAAGTGTCTCATTTGCATTTAAAGAGACAGCACCAAAACGAGTTGCTCTTAGAAGCAGATCAGAAAAGGGGTAGAAAAGGGGTCTGTGGAGCTATAATAATGAGGAATTTAGACCCAAGCATTGCAGTTCCGCTTTATATAGACGACAACTGTATGATTTATATGTAAAAAGGAAGGATTTAAAAGCATGATATGTCTCCTTCAATATATTTTCTATTTACTTTCTGGTGGTCTTTTCCTCCGCATAGTTATGTTGACTGTTATTTGACTTGTGACTGTATGATGTATCTGTTTTGTTGTTGTTGCACTGATTACTAAAAGCCTTATTTCCTCTTGGCAGGTATTTCTTTAGCTTCATCCTACAGTTCCAGTTGCATGAAAAACTTTGCGAAGCAGCCAATCACACGGGCCCCTTGCACACATGCGACATCTACCGCTCTAAAGAGGCAGGAGCGATTTTAAAGTAAGAGAACTGAACTAAACCTAATTCTCTTCTTAAACTTTATGTGAAAAAGTCAAATGTATTGTTAACATGTGTTGTTGGTTTCTCCTTTTTGCAGGAAAGTACTTCAGGCTGGCTCTTCCACACCTTGGCCTGAGGTGCTCCAGGAAGCTATTGGCACTAATGAGTTGGATGCCAGTGCTTTAATGAGATACTTTGACCCTATTATTAAGTGGCTGGAAAAACAGAATGTCAATGAGACTTTAGGGTGGCCAGAATTTGGTTGGGTACCACCCGTCCCTGAGGGTTACCCTGAAGATATTGGTAAGATTAGAAAAAAGCGATATGTGATATGTAAGTAGTGATAGTGAAAAAAATACACCTGTAGGATTTTGGAAAAACATTTTTGTTTTTATGGTGACAGATTTTTATTTACACAGGTTTCTGTATATCTTTAGTTGAAGAAACTGATTTCTGTTTGTGTCTTTATTGTCTTGCATGTATTTATTTATTTATTGTTTGATAGAAAGTTAAGTTGGGATGAATATCAAGCTGTTAGATGTTGAACTGACAGAAGACATAAAATATTAATTCCTCCTGTTGAATCAGACAAGAATACAGATGAGCTTGATGCAAAGGCATTTCTGGAGGAGTACAACAGTACTGCTGAGGTGGTGTGGAACACTTACACCGAGGCCTCCTGGAAGTACAACACTGACATCAATGAAGCCAATAAGCAGGCGATGGTGAGATCACCTCAAACTGGCCTTGCTCAAGCATTAATGGTCACTTCGCTAATGCTTCCTGCATGTTAGTCATTTTGTGATTTAATGAAAAGGAATTGCTTGTGTGTATTTGTGGCAATGATTTAATAAATGATTAAATCACTAATAAGTGCACGCATGCATGAGTCTGTCTGTCTGTCTGTCTGTCTGCCTAATCACCCATTAGTGCATATTGTAACCCATTCATTCATTCATTTGCCTGTCGTCCGTCTGCTTGCTCATCAATCCAATCACTCTAACTGCAGTAATGTAAATTGGATGTAAACTTTTAAAGGGGATTCGTTCCTATTCTCTAGCTGGAGAAGAACCTGCAAATGTCAGCTCACACCCTGAAGTATGGAGAAAAGGCTCGAGCGTACGACACCACTGACTTCCAGGACGACTCAGTGAAACGCATCATCAAAAAGCTCAGTGACATCGAAAGGGCGGCTCTGCCTTCAAAAGAATTGGAGGAGGTGTGAAGGAAATCCTATTTCTTTTCAAACTCCACATAGAGATGTTTCTTTATAGTGTCTCTTCGTACGGTTGCCAAAGTACACGTACGTAGCGTCTTCGGGTTAGGATTAGGTTTAGGGTTTGGTTATTACCCAATATCGCAAAATTTTAGGGTTAAGTTTAGAGTAAGGTTTAATCTTAGTCACGTGACCTAAACTCGCCAAATATGGGCACTGCGTACCGATAGAATGTCGGTATATTGATACGACAATCGTTCGGTTAACCACTGCCTACTTCATATTAGACAACAAGGTTTTCCATACAAATGTCATTCAACAAGCAACAGAAAACCAACATTCTTTCCACTACTCAGGCCACTCATGATAACTTTGTTTGACTCGACTCAAAGTAAACTTATCTTTGGGCTGTTGATTTTCAGCTTTCTGTAAATCTCCATTGAAAAGCCCCTAAGGGTACGGAAACCCTGCACGTATTTCAGGCCATCCAAGAGGATTTCTGAGCCAGAATTAGTTTGTTTGTGTAATATTGTGCACACATCTCTGGGTGGTTGAGTCAAGGGGAGGAAAAGTTATCTCTGTATCACACAGACCTCAGCAGAGAACCAAAACCGCTGCGCCTAAAAAAAAAAACAAACCCCATTATCCACTCAAGCGGCTGTAGAAAGATGAAGCATTCCCTAAGTATTCTAACCTGTTCATTGTTGAGAGCTTCACTGTGAATCTGTGTCCTCACTTTTCAGTTCAACACTCTCCTGTCAAACATGGAGACCAAGTACAGTGTGGCTAAAGTGTGCAGGGACGATGGCACGTGCCATCCACTGGACCCAGGTAACGCTTTGAAAACGGGAATAAAAATCACACAATGATAGATTGTAAAGAAAAATTCACTAACATAGGTCTTCTAGTGTAGAATGTGGGAAGTTGAAAAGTCAATGATTGGCTGCAAGATGATTTGATCTGTTTTATTATGGATAATTTTGGATTATTGGATTCACACTTGCAAAGGACAAAATACAATGTGGAAGAAAAGTCATTTCCAATATAATACATATATGGGGTGGGAAAAATATCGATTCACGGTGTATTCCAATTTATTTGTGAAAATATTGAAATTCAGTATTTCTCCCAGAATTTAATTTTTCATGTATTTTTTTTTAACCATTTGTTGCCCCAGGTTAATAACATGTTATATAGTAGTGCACTTGAAAAAAAAGTCAGACTGTGTGACTGACTTGTACAAAGTGGATGATTTAACTTTTGAATAAGGTACATAAGGAAAATAAAATCACAATAATCATTACTGAACGTTGTGAACATGGTACATAATATGTACCACGTACATGCCCAGTTAATATGAATTAATGATGAATGATGTGATATGCATTGGGTTTTTTTTTTTTTAAAAAAACAATGATTTGTATAAATTGTTTCTAGAATTGTGTGATTCAACTTTTGTTTTGACACAAGGAAAATATCAAAATTAAAATTGTGATAATTGTTAATATCAAATTGCAATAATTAAGACTGTTGTGTTTAAGAAGGTCTTAATAACCACATTGTGTAGCTCTGTTTTAATCGCTTTGCTGTTTTAAATGAACACACCTAACTTACAGTTTGTGACACTCCCACGCCTCATTGCTGTAAACCTTAAAGTTACAATAATCTATTTTAGTGCTAAACCTTAAAGAGTCCAACAGGACAAAACTGTATGTTTTCCAGACATAACAAAGACAAACTACATTTCCTGACGAAAAACCACGAGTTGAATCCCTCAAAGTCAATATAACCCCTTGGAGTCAGTATAACCCTCAGTAAACTCCTGAGAATCAGTATAATGTCACTGCTCCAATAGGTTTGAATTGGTCATTTTTTAATTAGTTTTTGACAATTAATAAATAACCCTTAAAATTCTAAAAACAATCTGACTAAATGTGGAGAGCGATTTAACTTCTCGAAATCTACGGAATAAAAATAAAGTACACGGGAAAAAAATCACTAATAAACCAGAGTCACAATAAAATTCAATCGGCGCCCAAGTATTGTGATAAAATGAAATCAGGACAAAAGCACTTTGTAAATTAATGTATATAGATTTTATGAAAGCTCCTGGACTTCACAGGGCCTGTTGCACCCTGGGAAAAAAAAAATAATAATGAAATACTCTATAGATTATATTGATTCCTACTGTACATTAATGAATGAATGAACGAACGAACGAACAATCCTGACAATGAATGTGACATACCTGGATTCCAACCTCATATTCATCTTCACCAACCAGGGACTCATCTGTAAACATCTGGTAGAGAATTATAAATGCATTCTTGTGTGGCAAATAGTTTGAATGTATTTCAGATCTGCAGAAGATCATGGCTGAGTCCAGAGACTATGATGAATTGCTGTTTGCCTGGAAAGGATGGAGAGATGCAGCTGGAAAAGTTCTCCGTCAGGATTACAAGCGATATGTGGAACTGGCCAACAAAGCTGCCACACTTAACGGTATAACACGAGGGAATCATTTCATCTCCACTTTAGGGCTATAACCCATCCAGTCTGCCATGTAAATCACAAATGAATGACTTTAATGAACAGGAAGGATCTGTTACTGTGTGTTTCCACTCCTACATCCAAAGCAAATTAATTTTACCAATAACACAGCGTATTGTTGTTTACTTTTCTTGTTTTCCATTTTTTGGAAATTGTAAGTTTTTTTTTTTGTGTGTTTTATAGTCTGTGGCTAACACATTACCATTTATTAGCTAATAACTTTTTTATTCTTTGTGTTGAATAAGACAAAGTTCACTATTAAACGCTGAATCTTCTCCTCCGACACTGTCCGTAGGTCACACTGATAATGGAGCTTTTTGGAGGTCCCTGTATGAAACCCCCACATTTGAGGAGGACCTGGAAACCCTCTGGAAGGAGCTGGAGCCACTCTATCTGAACGTGCACGCCTACGTCCGCAGAGCCCTGTACAAGAAGTACGGTGCAGAACGAATCAACCTGAAGGGGCCCATTCCCGCACATTTGCTTGGTCAGTCAAAAGCTGAAAATCTGAATAGAACTTTAGATTATACTATAAAGTTTATTAAGCGCCATGTTAAGTAATTCCCCACTAATGCCAAGAATTTTTGATTCATAAGAAAATAAAATATTAAAATGCATGGGTTTTGGAGACAACACTGAGTATTTTAGGGCATATGCACGAGATATAAACATCAGTTTTGAGCTAAAACTACCATTTTGTCAAATATTAATTATACAAATATTCATATTTAGGATTTTTAATTGATATATGCCTGTAGAGCACACCCGGTGGCCACTTTTAGAGCATCTAAATTGCTCTGCAGATGAAAAAATGACAGAGAAAACATGAATCATAAACATATCTGTTTTTTTTTCAAATTGACTAATTCAACGAAACTCCGCTTTATTTGGAGGTACTCACTATTTTCCCCTGCCTTTATCAAATGACTGCAGTCATTTTTTTTTGTCGCAATCTAATCGCATTTGAAAAAATTGAGAAATTTTAATGAGAAGATCTAGCAATGATATTTAATTTACTGCTTGAATGTGGGACTTTAAATAGTGTAGATATCAGTTATATGTGGAAGTGCATGAATCTGCATCCCGCTTGAGATCAAACTGCTCCTTATTTTGCCCCTGAACGAATATGAGTTTGACACCCCTTGTTGAGTATTTGAGGTTCAGTCATTCCCATTTGAAAACCATTGAATTGGGGAGCTCTGAAACCTTAATTTTGACTTTATGCTCCATTCACTGGTGGACATTCTTGTATTCTTGTCTGCTTTGAGGATTATTCTGTTTTATTCCAAATGTAACAGGGCTGGCTATTGTAAACTATCTAAAAATCCATTAAAAGTTGCCTTTTGCACTTTTAGTTTTAAATGGTTTTGTTTATGTAGTTATTATTAAAATTGTGTTTGATCATCTGAAACTCTACTGTGTAAAAAATAAATGACATCAAAGTGAAGAACTCTGAATCAGGGCGCTGTAGGTAGCACTGAAACACAAAAGACCTCGCTGGCACTTTTCTGCTATGGCATCCAAACTATTCCAACGCTACGGCCAAGCACTGCTTTCATGTCAGTGCACAGCACATTGATATTCTGTCGTTGGCTGCAGATGCTTTTGGATTTGGGTGAGATTTACTCTGCTTTCAGAGGCATTGAGCATGAGATTGTGTGTGACAGTGAGTTGGACTGAGTGACGAGCAGAAATCCCTCTTGTTTAAACATTGACAGCAGAGAATATGATGCACACTGTCCCTGACTTATCCAACTTTGGAGAATGAAAGTAAATACTGTTTGTTTGGTTTTCAGGCAACATGTGGGCACAGACGTGGTCTGGTATAATGGATTTGGTCAATCCTTACCCAGATGCCACACAAGTTGATGCTACACCAGCTATGGTTTCCCAGGTGAATATTTGGATGAAATTACTGTTGGATGAACACCATGGCAACACACAGGAAGTCACAAACACAAAGACACACATTCACTCACTCAAACGTAGGTTTAAAGTCAGAGTTCTGGAGGAAAGACCAAAATAGTTGCACTCAGGAAAAGGAGAAGAGACCATAACTTACATTAAAACACTCCTATCAAGTGTGCTTGTCCAATACATTTTGCTGCTTACATTTTTTAAATGAATGTCTAACATTGGCAGTAAAAGGGTTTGTATCAACACATATGTCTTCTGCTGTCCTCCTTCAGGGCTGGAATGCAACCAGAATGTTTCAGGAATCAGACAGGTTTTTCACTTCACTTGGTCTGCTGCCAATGCCCAAAGAATTCTGGGACAAATCCATGCTGGAGAAACCATCTGATGGACGAGAGGTTGTTTGTCACGCATCTGCATGGGATTTCTACAACCGCAAAGATTTCAGGTTAAGCCTCTTCCTGAGATTAGGAATGACTGTGGCAAAGTCCCACTAAAACAAATGGGATCTGTATCATTTGAAAAACATATTGCTGTTTTTAACCATAAGTTAAGGCTTAACGTTTCATCATTCTCCTCTAATACGTCCTTTTTACCTGCAAAATTACAATGTGTTTACACAAAGAACACAAAGAAGCAATAATTTCACATTTTCCCCATCTTTTCCAAGCCTGTCACAAAGTTAATATCAGGTACACACACAGGTTTCAGGTTCCTGAACCAATTTATTTACAACCAACCAATGCAGTGTGAAACCACTTTAGCTTGGTTTTCTACAACCTCAAGCATATTATTGTCAAGTAACCTAAAGAAACGGTGTAATTGTTGCAATATAAAGGAGCAAAAGTGCAGATGCATAATGCATAATGCATTATATTAGACATTTACTAGCATAAGCCAACAGTGCAGAAACCGCACCAGTAAACCATTAGCAAGGTCGATAAAAATCTTAAATTGAAATGTTATATGCCTGCAGCTTTTCCACTGCAGAACACTTGTGTCTGATGGTAAGGTTTTCATGACAGTTCTATTTGTGTTTGAAGGATAAAACAGTGCACCGTAGTGACAATGGATGACTTGATCACAGTGCACCATGAGATGGGTCACGTGCAGTACTTTCTACAGTACAAAGAAAAGCCCGTGTCCTTCCGTGACGGAGCGAACCCTGGCTTTCACGAGGCCATAGGCGACGTGCTAGCCCTCTCGGTGTCGACACCCAAACACCTGCAGAGCATTGGCCTCCTGGACAAAGTCGAGAACAATCATGGTAAGAATTTTGCTGAGCTCAACTTTACGACGACCACAAAGCAATCACTGGTGATTTGAAAGCACGTCTCCTTCTCTAGAGAGTGATATCAACTTCCTGATGAGCATGGCACTTGATAAGATTGCCTTCTTGCCTTTTGGCTACTTGATGGACCAGTGGAGGTGGAAAGTCTTTGATGGGCGCATTCCACCAACAGAGTATAACAAAGAATGGTGGAACCTCAGGTAGAGATCAACCGCCAAAACATTTTTGTGACCAACTGATCACTGTTTACTGATATAAGTGAAGTCTTTCCTTTGTAAATGGAGGATGGAACTAAGTAGAAGGTACAAAATACTTTCATCTCGCCAAACAGAATGAAGTACCAGGGACTTTGCCCACCCGTAACACGCACAGAGGATGACTTTGACCCCGGTGCAAAGTTCCACATCCCTGCGAACGTGCCTTACGTCAGGTAAAGTTTCCTGAGTCAGCGGAACATAAAGGGCATTAAGCACTTGAGTTCTGATTAAATGATAATAAATCTAATAAATCCAAAGTGATAAGCGGTAAAGGCAGTGTAATGAGAGCATGTAACGCTCTTGGCCACGTGTGTGGTATGGCAGAATGATTTGTTTTACATTGTTTTGTTTTACTCTAACTTTGGATACACACACTGTGGTCTCTAATCAGGTACTTTGTGAGCTTCGTCATACAGTTTCAGTTTCACAAGGCTTTGTGTGAGGCTGCCAAACATACTGGATCTCTCCATACCTGCGATATCTACAAGTCCCAGGAAGCCGGAAAGCTGCTGGGGTTAGTACGACATGTATATTCATACCCACTGTTGTTAGAGGATGATACCAGTGAATCTGAATCTGCATCTTTACTGACCTGGGATAGATCCCACAAAACTCTGTAGACTGATAAAGATCAGTGGATGTCGCAAATCGACACGTTTTTGAAGTTGTTGCAAGGTTTTTTGTGTGCCGTCCTTTCCTGAGATTAGCTCTTCTTCCTGTGCAGTGATGTGATGAAGCTGGGTTTCAGCAAACCCTGGCCAGAGGCAATGACCATGATCACCGGCCAGCACAGAATGAGCGCCGAGCCTCTCATGGAGTATTTCAAACCTCTCATTGAATGGCTGGAGGCAGAGAACAACAAAAATGGCGATGTCCGTGGATGGCCCGAGTACGACTGGAAGCCCTCAAGTAGGTCCAACAGAAAAGTTTGTCACACAAGTCTATAGGCTGTTGCGGTCCATAAGACCTTGCTTTAGACCAGTGGTGTCAGAGTCATTTTAGTTCAGGGGTCAAATATGGAGCAGTTTGATCTCAATTCTCCCTAGTTTGCATTTCTATGTATAAATGATATAATGAAGTATGGAAGGCACCATCAATATCCAAGTAATAAGTGACATATATCAGTTTCTGCAGAATCTTCACTTTAATTCCCTTGATTTTTGACAAATGTAGTTTCCATTTGGGGAAATTTTGTAAAATAATTTTAGGCAAATTGCTTTTAACAATTTGAGATTAAAAATGACTACCAGCGTATGATATAAGCATGGAAAACTGTGATACCGGGCAATTATTGTGGGGTTTTATAAAATGTGTGTATTTTGAGGGACTGAGATATCTATAACTGAATTAGTTGGTAACTAATGTAAACACATGCAGTGATTGAATGAAGGCGATCTTATCATTTAGAGCATTTGATTCTGGTGTTAGCAGTAATAAAGCATCTGATGCTGTTACCTTTGGTAGCAGCATAATCAAAATGTAGCATATCTGAAGTGTCAGTTTTTCCACGTGGCTTTCTGAAATGCTGAACATGTTTCCTATTGTGTTTTCCTGTATTTTCAGCAGGTGAAGTCAGCTCCCCTAAAGTGGACTTCCTGGGTATGAGTGTGGAAGGCTCAGCTGCTGCAGCAGGCCAGTGGATCCTGCTGGTGCTTGGACTGGTTCTCTTGGTGGCCACCATATTTTTGACCTACAAATACAGGAAGTCAAGAAAGCCTGAAAAGTCTTTATCTACAATGGAACTAAAGCAAAAAGACTAGCCACAGGCGCTTCTGGCTAAAGGCTGAAATGAGGCCAGACCTACTGTAGCTAGCATATTACCAACCTCAATGTGAACATCAGTGTTTTTGTGCATTTGAACAAATTTTCTCCTTGTTTGTATCTGGTGTAATATATTTATTGTATACAATTTGATTCAAATTATTTTTGACTTTGCAAAAGAGAACATTAAGGTTTTGTAATTTATTTGTAATGTTAGATTTTTTTTTAGGAGAGATATGTTTTGAAAACAACATTCAATGTGTAAAGTCTTTTGAAATATTTCAATGTTTTTCTGTTTGTTGAATCTCCTGTATTTCTATAATAAACACATTTTAATTTCATTTTAATAGTGTGCTTAAAAAAATGACCTGCAATGAATTGTCAAAACACTTTAATGACACTGACACTGTGTAAAAACAACAATATCACAGAAACAAGGCTTGTGCATTGGAGTCAATCCTAACCTCTTTAACAGCCACAGTCCTGCTGCAGAACACCTGCAGACTCTTGGGTAACATCAGAGATCCAGGTTCAACTCAGAAAGGGCCACAAGGGCTGGGAATCGACCCAAGTGTGGGCTTATAGTCCTGTATCAAAAAATATCCAGCTCCATGGCAATGAAAAACACAGACTAGAGACATGTTGAATCCACTCATTCAGTCAATGAAACAAAACATTTGACTATATACAGGTAATGCGTACCAATCAATCTGAAGTTTAAAGCCTCCAGACAAACATTATAAACTCTTAAATCCAGTGTTGTGACTCCCTGTATGCACGTTTTGTGTATTATGCAGTGTAATAAATAATGGTCACTCATATTTCTGAGGCTAATTCCACACACAGACTCAAACTGATGATTTTCATTTAAAGGCCCAGCTTAGACCAGGAAAGCTAAACATGAGCACAAAAAAAAAAACAGCTTGTCAACAAATTTACTGTACACTAACATGATGATTCTGACCTGGTTTAAAAATGACAAACAATTACTGCATTCCAAATCCTAATTTGATGATATTCACATAAAATCAAGTTATTGGTCATCTGTGCAGTTTGAAATCAGAACTGAGACAAAACTTATTGAGGACAAATTGATAGAGAACGTCAATAATCAGTCTCCGGATTATGTGAGGAAAACATGATTTGAATTGACACATTTCATAAAGGATTCAGGAGAAATTGCAACTAGTTTGGGTACAATAAAGTCTGACCTCAATAACTTTACTATATTCTTACAAAACAACCCTGAATTGAAATTCACAACACTGCAGAAAATGAAAAAACACAAATTTACAATCACTGAGACAAAATCTTCAGTATATTGCACCAAAAATGATGAGAAAATGGGGGGAAAAAAAAGAAAAAGGAATGTACTATCCCACAGGTGGTCGACGTAGGTGTTCGTAATTTGTCCTGAAGTGAAATGAAAGTTTGGGGTTGAGAAACTTCAGTAGTAGTAATGCTGCATCTCAGTCCAGTTCGTGATCCAGTACTTTTTCTGCGGCTCCTCGAGTTGAAAGCCCAGGTTGAAGTGATCGCGCTCGGCCTTGGATGTTCTAACCCCTTGGTGCTTTGGCATTATCCGGTAGTAGAGGGTTCTCTTGAAGAATCCAAGCTAACAGAAACCGACAAAAAGAAGGAATCAGTAAAGTGGAAAAACCCTTAAAGAGGAGAAGAAGTTGGAATAACGGCGCTTTTGGAGGATTTAGGATTCAGTGTGTGAAGAAAATCGAGTTAGAAACACAGTATCTGGCAAACACGGAGAGAAGAAGAAGAAGATATAGGAGCTGAAAAGACACATTAAGTGGTCAACAGCACAATACACAGTGTTAGCCTGAAAGGAAGAGGGAAGAAATATTAGTTGGATGACCTACGTGTCGCTGGAGAAGAGACAGAAAATGAAGAAGCCGGTTGATTAATACCAGGAGCTTATAGTGCTATCAGTAAAGGTGAACAGAAATCTGTTTAAAGGGGTTGTTTTTACCCAGAAGCCACATTGGTGTGTGCGGGTGACAGACACACAGGGGCCTCAGTAGTCCTCAGTTAGCCTCTCTGTGTCAGAGGGCTGGATCTTCATCTCAGCCTTCTGAGCCTTTGCCTCATACATCTCCCTCCTGCTGGCTCTCTGGAAGAAGCCACACTGCGGGTGGAGGAGGAGGAGGAAGATGCATGAAGCAGGTTAAACCACGGACTCCATTACTACCACTCAAGTCGTTTTACAAGCAATTCAGAGAAGATGTTTTCATCTTTGCCTCTGCAGAAATACAACATCCCACTCCAATGTGGTTTGTCAACCCACCTTCCACATAATAACGATGATGATTCCTAGAAGTACGACTCCTGCTACAGCCGCAGAGATGATGATCCATAAAGGAAGCTCGTACAGCAGCTCCACACCTTCCACCGGATCTATTTCTACGTTGAACTTTAAAAACAGACAGAGGAAGTCAACCAAACTGAATCCACATTTATATCAACATTGCTGCCTGTTGTCAGCGGTTGCTCGTACAATAGTGGTCTGACTGTCCATCTTAATCGTTGGTGTATTTGTGATGAGCTTCAGTGTAGCTTGGCCTCTGACTGTGACTCTTAGAGCGTTGGAGTAGTCCTGCAGGGAGACACACAACACGTCAATAAGGTCAGAATTTGAAGAGTGGCATGACATTGGTTAAACCTAATATTTGAGTAGAAATAAAAACAACAAAGAATAAACAAAAAAAAACCTCTATTACCCCCTGGTGGTTCGTAGCAGTAGAATTAATCATCATAAATGTTATTTTACCAAACTTTGAAATGTGCACATCTAAATGTGTGTGCGTGCACAACTAAATATGTGTGACTGTGTGTTAGCTCTGGGATAAACGTTTGACCTCATCCAGGGTGAGTCCAGGGTGTAGCTTAGCTATTGTGCGGTCTGACTGAGCACAGCAACTTAGCACCTCATTACATTAGGATAAGCAAAAATAGAATAATAATGGGTTGTGTTTAGTTGTTTTTAGTCCCTTTATTTCTGCAGACTATCTGATTGAAAGAAAGAAATGCACTAGATTTAGCTAAGAAAGATTATACATAGAATTAATTGTCAAATAGCATTTGTGACGTCGTTGTGCAGTGGCTAAAGTAGCCACAAACTTGGCTGTATTAACCCACAATGGCAGCACTCCTTGCATGTAAATAAGTAGTTAATCTTTATGATAATAACATTTGTTTTGAGTGATGTTTCAAACTTCCAAAAACATGGTTAGCATTAGAACACATTGTATTTAGTTGCAATCAAAGTCATGCAAACGTGTTTGAAGTGTATGCGTGTGCATGTGTGTGTGTTGTAATATCGAGCTAACCTCTAGCATTGTGCTGTTCCACAATCGAGACCGGACATATATCTTTGCAGAGTTCGTCATGTTGAGTAGTGGACACGTAAACGTCACACACTTCGCCGTCTCCATGGAGCAATCCTTCCACACACAAAGAAGAAGGAAAAAAAAACACAATATTCAAAAAACATAAAAAATTGTGTTCAGATAAGTCAAAGAAATAGGCTACAGATTCCAGTGACCTGTTAGCTAAAGGCAGCAACATGAGGATAGTTGAGTTTTTCTCACTTTAT
This sequence comes from Gouania willdenowi, assembly GCF_900634775.1. Lineage (NCBI taxonomy): Eukaryota > Metazoa > Chordata > Actinopteri > Blenniiformes > Gobiesocidae > Gouania > Gouania willdenowi. Next base: position 11,786,065 of record NC_041062.1, on the reverse strand, counting down.
ACAATTGCTAGCGTTTTTTTTAGATGCTTTTTCAGTGTAACTTGTACGTGATGTAACCCAATGCCTTAATTATCTTAAGGAATGACCAAATTCAGCAAGAAGTTTAATATCTGTCAAGAACCATGGCTAAGTTGGTAGGGGGTTCGATCCCAGTCTATACCTGTCTATGTGTCGAAGTGTCCTTGGGCAAGACACTGAACCCTAAGTTGCCTCAACTTGTTGAACATGCACTGGTCAACAAACATGTTGACCAGTGCATGGCCTTGCATGGCAGCTCAGTCCCACTGGTGTGTAAATGGGTGAATGAGTTGATATTGTAAAGCGCTTTGGGACTACTTCAGTATAAGCATAAAAGCACTATATAAATCAAGTCCATTTACCATTTACCAAGAAAACACAGGCTACACAGTAAGCTAACAAGCTAAAAGCTAGCTATTGATGAGATTGTGAGGTGTAGAGGTGGGGTAATAAAAGATAGGAACACTAATGTGGCTATGTACGGCTAAATCTTACTGAGCTTACCAAAAGGACAGACTCCTTACGAGGAGTGAGCAGCGTGATTGCTGCTTGTGGTTCAACAATACGAGGACGAGTCGTATCCTTAGGATCACTTTGAGAAATCTGCCGTTTGTCGCGCTTTTTTCCACTCTCTGACAACTAGGAGACAAGAAGAGGGAACAAAAATACAACAAGAGAGACATTACATCAGAGGGCTGGTGGTATAATTACTGGGTTTGATAATACAAATATCTTCTTAAAATAACATTGCCTTTCCACTGTCCTTATACGTAGGCTGCACACATTAAACGTTCTATTTGGAGCTCGGTGAGGTTTTCATGTGGTAACAACGACGTTCCTAAATTTATTTCTGAACAGCCGTTTGGCATTAAAACATTTTCACACCACCTCTCCACAGCTGATGCATTCATACTGCTCAGACTGTTTCAGGTCACACTGAAGTCAGAATGGATACAAGCTGAAACGAGCGTGTGTAAAGTTCAAACTAAATGTCAACCAAAGTTTAAAACATAGTGCTTAAGTGTTACCTTAACCTGCAAAATTATTCACCACCTGAGCTGCTTAATTATCCCAAAGATGATCTTTAAAATTAGCCTGACATTAGGTTTTTTTTATACTAAAAAAATGTTATTTGGACAAAATTTTAAAAAGGAAGAAACTGTTAAAAATGTAGATAATCACAATAAACATTAAACAGTGGGGAATTTGCAGTTTAGAAAGCCAAATAACATGGCTTATATTCATTTAACCAATGCTGAGTTCTGAGCTGGTGCTAAATTTAGTATAGATATTATGTTTTGCGTTTAGCTGAAACTGGCGTTTATAAAGTGGGTTGCCAGATAGTGGTACAATGGCTCATGTTAGACCAAAACAGGGCCAAATCACAACAAATGTAAAATAGGTTCCTTATACAATACCTGTTTTTTTCCGGAAAACTTTCTAATTTGAAGTTCTCAGTAATAAATCATATTGTATTGGATAAAAATCTGTACTTTAAAAAGTGTGCATGTTCTCACTGAGCATCTGCGGAGGTACCCTTGGTTCCTCTAACAATCCAAAACATGTTTGTTTAACTAAGAGGTAATTGTCGTTTGCCATCCTTGAGTCTAAACATAGAAAATTGGTAAAACCCAAAAGGTTGTTTAAGCTTTCATATATATGCCAGGTGATTAACATGTACCTTTACTTTACTTTGAAAGGACATGTGTACATTTTTTAAATGATCCTCACAGTTAGATTAAGCAGGTTGACTATTTTTCCAGCAGGGTTGCATTCCATTTCTGAGTCGCCTGTGACAACAATCTTGGTTAGGTACAGCAGCCACTTTCCATTGGTGACCTCAAACGGCCAGTCAAACTCAACAGCCAGGGATCCCATTTCGCCCAGTGGCTCCCCCTTCAAGTTCACCTGGTGGTAGAAAACAATGAAAACTTCAAGATTGAACTCCACATTGGGTGTGAATTACAACATCATGTCCAATTATGCTCACAGTATGACCGCGGTCTATAAACTGTTTTTTTTTTTTTAGTACAAGCTGTTTTTATATGTACCCACGCATTATTAAACTTGTGAAGTGTTGACTTCACATACAGGGCGGGGATTGAGAAACACACGCACACACACACACAAACACATTGTGACTCACATCGAAGGTGAACTCCACCAGGCTGCCAACATCACTTGTGTTGGCCATGGCTGACTCGCCCATTACTGTGCCACCAAACTTGGTTCGAACCAACGGGTTCTCTCTGGTAAACACAAAGCGTAAAGTTACACCTGAGCAGTTAAAAATCGATTCAAAGGTGTCACGGTTCACATCCATACTCTGAAACTGAATCGCAGTACATTTAAATAAATTACATAATACATTTTTATTTATTTTTTTATTTTTTTTGTACAGCAAAGGGTGCTATCTATTTCGAATTTGAAATTCAGGACGCACCACCGTGTTTAAATCAGAAGTGTGGAAGCATTTTGGCTTCCCCAAGACAAAATGAAAGAACATGTGAAATCCAAAGTAAGAGGGGTGGGAGGAGGGCGGGCCATCCTCTGGCCCTATGTCAACGTGCAGAGAGGAGGAAGTCTTGTCTATAGACACGCCCACTCATGATTATGCATAAGTAGGCTGCAAATCAGCCTGTTTGTGTAGAGTTGCTCAGAAAGTGACTTTTCAACAGGCGAGTTTGGGAAAATAAACCTCAAATACTATGTTTATGGGGTTCTTAGAACAAATGGAGATGGGTGAAAAATAGCATGACATGGGACCTTTAAATTCCAATTGTTGAGGCACAAAATACATTTTCAGTTGCACTTTTAAAAAGAAAAGGAACTATTATGCAGTTTTGCATAGTTAACTGTAGAGCCAGAATTTAAATGAATAGGCTTCTTCGTCATTTGTACTATTTCTTTATTTATTTCATTCAGGATTTATTTTTAATTAAATTGCATTGTTTTGCATTGTTTATCAAGGGATTCTTTTGACAATGAAAGATCAAAGAAAATAGTACAGTATTTTTTATTTTTGTTTTCGAAGAAAAAAAAAGAATATTTGTCAGTCATCATTTGTCTACAGTCTCAATCGTGAGAGAATCGTATCGTGAACCCAGCATCGCGAATCGTATCGTATCGGGAGTTGAGTGAATCGTTCCATCCCTCGCATCAACATTTTGCTCTCATGAGGATAATGGTCTGTGATGAGACTCACATGGAGAAGATGGGGAGGATGGTGTTTTCAATCAGCATGGCCACAAACACAGGTCGAAGGTCATCCTGCTCACTCACACTGAAATGCCAACATAAAAAAAAAAAAATCACAAAAAAAGGACATCATCTTATTTAAGCTAGTCACACACTTACGTCGATAGTTGAAGCTGAGCCTCGAGCTCCTTGGTGTACAGACTGATCCCCTTTGTCTCAAACTTAACCAGCAAAGACACCTGATGAGAACAGGAAATGCGTTCAAGAACTGAATCTGTGTAAGAAAATCATTGTCATCCAGTCAAACTTACCTTCTTATCACCTTTAAGTGGATTTCCCAACTCACATATGACAGTATCATCCAGAGTGCACTGTACGTCATGGTCCTAAAACATATAAGTATGTAACACAACAGGTCTGTAAATCAATGATAACCACTAGGAAATATACACTGGTACTACGTGGGGTGATGTTACTGCTTCTAAGGTAAAGTTTTTTCTTCGTATAGTGTACATGGCTTTTCTCTTCATACTGTTGTCAATTGTGTAACAAATGTTTGGCCACCAAGGGGCCCAAAGCTGCAAGTTATAACTACAGCATATGCTTCCTTTTGAACTACAACATAACTATTCATATATATTTATATATATTATATGTAATTTTTCGAGAGTAAAATATTTTTTCGTATTTCTCTTGATTAAGATCCGTATACGTCTACATTCAGGGTTCTGGCAGAGTGAGGGTGTCGCATGTAACCCGTATTATTCTTACTGCGTCATTGTTGTTAGATTGTTTGAATAGTATTATGAATGCTAGTGAACAATTATGAATCAATTCAATTAAAAATAAATTCCAGCATTTCTAATGTATCGTCCCGGTTTGAATTTGTTTAAAAAATAAATTATCTTAAAGTATTTCATATTCATCATGTTGAGTTAATACAAAATATTGTATTCATCCATCCATCCATTATCTGACCTGCTTGCTCCTTTTTTTCAGGGGTAGCCACTTATTGTATTTTATCATGTAAATGTTATTGTATCAAAATTGTATTTATAATTATATAATAATTGAACAACGAATAATGATTTAAAATTCATCACACTTAATATAATCCTTAATCTTTAAAGGTTCAGAAAACAAAAAACAGGGAACAAGAAGTTGTGACTTGTCAGTCAATTATCTGTAACAGTGAAAATGTACATGAGTTGACTGTTTTTGTGTGTGACAGTATATGGAATGGTTTGCAAAAGGTTCCTTCCACCTACAGAAGGAATAGTGAGTAGCCTATAAGAAGGGGAAATGCAGATTATTCATGCGTATGCTGCCCCCTGGTGGTCCTACCAAACGTCTGAAGCCAGAATAAGTCAGCCCGTCGGGAATGGTGACGTTCAGCATCGCCTGGTGCGCGTCCTCAGCCAGCCTCCCAGAAGTAGGAAAGTTGGTCACCTCTATCTTCAGCCGTAATATCTTCATAGCACTGCTGTACTGAAGCACTTGGAATTTCCCCTGTCTGCACGGAAACAGCATTGTTTGTCAACATTAGCGTCGCGCGATTCTCGGATTGATACAAAATGCACCAATGTAGATTTTTTTTATTATTATTTTTTTTTTTTTGTACCTTTATCTAACCAGGGATATCTTTTCCACTGCAGGAGACATTGTAACTGCACAAAGAAGTGCTCTGAAACCTGGGCATGTTGACCAGCTTGTGTTTTTTCAATAAAATCTAAAAAGAAAGTACTAACTTTCTGCATTTACTTGTTGTTCTAGGCATATACCTCAGTTAAGTTGCACTAAAGTCAAAGGCTATTTTTTTATTTGAAGTTGATGGCACATGGCATGTTAAAGCCAATGTTTTTAGGGTAAAATATGCCAATAAAATATATTTCATACATAATGTTCTCATGAAGGTGTACACATTTACAGATTCGTTGTTTCTTAAGTCATATATATATATATATAAAAAATTGCCTCATACTTGCCTTATACTATCTGGCGAATCGTATCGCCAGATGCCAGGCAATACACACCCCTAGTCAACATGATAAGTTAACTTCTCATTTAATCATACATTAACCCTGAGCCCAACCCTAATGTAAACGCATGAATGAAGAAGTGTTTTGACAGAGATCAGTCATTACAAAGCTGTTTGGTTCTGACCGGCGGTAAGGCTTGTCCTTGTTGTCGACAAACTGAGCCGTCAGCTGCAGGTTACTGCTGCACTTGTTGTCCAAACCACACTCCTTCAGAAAGTTGATCTGCAGGAAAAACAAGGAGTCAATTAAACAAGTGAAGATCACTGTAAGTACCGTATATCAGCTCTGCGCCGTTCTGTACCTCAGATCTTTGAGTGAGTTTTTGTCCCTGGCTCAGAATTGGGAAGGAGTCCAGGTTCTGAAGAGAGCGTCTGGATTTGGGTTTTTGTTCCTGTAGTGATATGTTGAGGGAGAAGACCACTGGTTGTAGTTTGTCCCTCACTGGTGCCTGTAAAGTAATCCAAGTATGTTATTTACATGAGAATGGCCAATATCACAGCATACGTCACAAAATACACAATAAACAGGGACGTGTTTTGGTCTGATGCTTATGTTTTCCACACCTGACAGGAGGAACAGAACAGAGGGATGGATGACAATGTGACATGTCTTTTAATTCGGCTAACAATATATTTCTTCTTCAACGCTTCACATAATATGATTTTTCAATTGAAATGACCGAAAACTGAATGTAAAAGTATCTGAAAACTAAACGAAATGACAGATGTTTAAGCACTGACAACAGTTATTACTTTAAAGCATTCAATTATATTTTAAAATTACATCTTCAGTGATCCATATTCAATTACAACTCAATTATGATTACGTTGACCAGCATTTTTTCCAATTAAAATTACAATTTTTATTTTCCCCTGAAAGTTGCTGAGCCTTTAATAAATAACACCATAAGGTATTTGTTCACATCTCTTATAATAACGTGTCAGTTTTGACCCTTGTCTTAAATCATCTGTAAAACGCACTAAAAATATCATCTATCATCTAATTTTGTTTCTCAAATCTTGGTTACCATGATTTAAATTTTTTTAAATGGTAAAAATTATCCTTAAGAGAACTGACAGGTAAACTTGAATTATTAACTATGTATGTGTAAGCCATAGAACTGTAATATGGTTCCCCAGTTTTGTGTTTAATCAAATTGTAATTGACAGTTTTGATAAAATTTCCATGCCAATTACAATTACAAAAGTCAACAAGAAGACATAGTCATCAACACCTCCCACCAGATTGGTTCTCATTATAACTCACAACCTTTTCCTAAATGTCCTAAATCTAACTTCGATGTATACATAAGAAAATATTATCACATCAGAATATAAAATTACTAACTACTGAAACGGTTTCTGAGAAAATCTTTCCCCTTTGAAGACACCTTGAACAGAGTAAAAAAAAGGAACAAGGGCAATAACTCCGGAAAAATAATTGTGTGCTTCTCATTTTCGAACTCCATCAAGGTATTGATACCCTGACGCCACACACCGAATTTGGTTATTGTATCTTAAACAGTTTCTGAGAAAAGCTGTGCCTTTTAACTCGGACAGAAGTACGGACGCACGGACGGATGGGCGGACGGAGCTCAAACCTATATCCCCCTTCCACATTTTATGGTGGCGGATAATTATCTGAACTTAACTACAATTCAATTACAATTACAATGGCAACGTATTTTTTGTAATTTTGTTATTATGCTGACAATCATAATTACGCCATAATACGTGATTGCAATTATAATTGACCCCAACCCTGACAGAATGTCATCATCGCTCTCCTTCTGACTGTTGGTCTAAAACTTTTTCAAAAACAGTCAAAGGTTTCAGTTCACATGTAGCTACTCGTCTTATTTCTAGCTTGCATGAATCATTTCTGTGTCTGAATACGTCCTATCGTTTCTCTCGTCCCCCTGTTTCTGTTCCATGTGCTGAGCTCACTGTGCTGAGTCTCTGGTTATAAAGACAAACACAGTGAACTCACCAATACAAAGAGTTTCATCGTCTCACACTTGGACTTCATTGATGGCAGGCTCAGGAGGCCATTGTAAGTATCATCGTTATTACTCTCGAAGCGAACACGGGGGCTTCTCCTCCACTCCACGTCGGCCTCCACGGTGTAGTTCAACGCTTTACAAAATTGGAACACAAGGAAATGGCATTTAATAACGTCTGCAATATATTTAGCCTACTTGTCATTTTGTAACAATGAAAAATGAGATTTCACAAGTTCCAAACAAAGTGTCTGCCTCTATAAATAGCCACATAAATGATGTCTTACTGATGTCTTTCTTAAAGTCTTTGTTCCCATTGCTCAGAGTGAAAGCCATACAAAGGGTAACTGTGATGCTGGGAAAAAAAATGGCAAGGATGAGTCATTAATTTAAGGAAATGTAATCAAGTTCACTTGTTGCTTATTGAGGCGTCGTACCATGGTGCATTCTTTGGACACTGATTAGGATCCACTATCTTTGGCTCCACCTTAAAGTCTTTAGTTAAGTGGATGACGGGTCGAGCTCTAAAAGCACATTTGAAAATGGGATCAACAGTTGGATTTCATTTCCCATATCAATACATTTTAATAAAAGCTTAAACTCTGTATAAACAAAACACCGTTTGAGAAAAGGAAATGAATCTACCTGAGCAAGGCTATACGATCATCCAGAGAGCCAACTACGATATCTGGGTAACTACTGTCATCCATGTCCATCCCTCCACTGATGGAGTATCCAAATGTGTGAAATCCTTCCTTATCCACAGACTTACCCTCAATCACCTGCAGGGGGCGTCAGTGAGTTTTACACACAGTCCTTTACACAATCTGACTTATTCCTGTCTTTATGTCAGGTGTTACCTGACTGGGCTCCTTTGAGATTCCCTGTTTGCTTCCCATCCATATGTAGACTTTTCCCGTGTCGACAAATGGGGCTCCAACAGCAAAGTCTGCACACATGAACAAGGAAGTGACGCGTATCAATGAACCAGTAAAGGAAACAGTTCTGTGCATCCTTCATAGGAGGATTGTTGTCTTTGTTGGTCTTACCCTGGAATCCATCCTGGTTGATGTCACCAATAGCAGCCACTGCTAAGCCAAACCCAGAGTCGGACGGACCCCTCAGAACCACTGTGGCAGTGTTCTGGAACGATCCATTCTCATTCATAAAAACGTACACCGCTCCCCCATGGTCCTTCATTCGGTCAAAGTAAAACGGAGCACCCACGATCAGATCGTTCCAGCTAGAACACACAACAAGAAAAAGACATGAAACAGTAGCCAGATGAGGATTACCTGCAGTATTCTTAATTCTCCTTCAATCTGGTGCCTGTGCATTTAATACGACCTTATCTCAGGACAGGTTTTCTGTTCTTAGTACAAGTTTTTCATGCATTCTCTGCATAGCATAGCAAAACAGATTGTAGCCACAGGGCGTTGGAGCGTGAGCCGACTCCAGATACAGACACAGTTTGAGACAAAGCTTTGACATAAGGAGACATCAGGTTTCAGGTTTTGTTTTAGTTCCATTCCAGCTAATAGCTTCAAATCTAACCTCAAATGTAAAAATGATGTGTGATCTGAATCCGTGTACCGTTTGTTCTTTGGTTATTCCGTTTTCAACCCAAATCAAAATAACAAATAATTGTTTTACTGACTTAAAAACCAAAACAAAAATACAAAACACAGCGTGGACCCACAGACGGGGTTGGGCTTTTATTCTATTACAACAAAAAAAAAGAGCAACGTGTAAATAAATAAAAAAATGAAATAAAAATGGATGTTATGAAAAGCATGCACAATATATGTGATGAAAGGATTCATGGCATAATGAATCTACTGGTGCTCCTCGTTTCTTGTGAACAACTTCCGTGTGCGTTGACGGCTGCTGTTAGCGGTATTTATAACGTGCAAAATAAACATTTCAACTGCTCTCAAAAAAGCTGTGTAATTGTTTTTGCAGAAGTTCGAACATCTATTGTTCCTCACACCAGCCTCACAGTCGATAGTCAGTCAGCAGTTTATTTGGACACTGTTTGGACTGTAGCGCCATAAAACAAAACAGAAATGTGAGCAGGTGTTACGAGCGAAAACATCCACAGACTAAATGAAAACAGGAGCAGGAGCAGAAAACTGCTGAAATAAATCCTAAACAGTCCTATGTGTGCGGAGACCAGGTCCAGGACCCGTGGAAGGAGAACCAGGTGAAGTGGACTTAATTCTAGTCTAATTTTCCCATAAATATCCAAATAACCCCACAAACAGTACAACAATGTTTAGTTGTTATTTTGATTTGGCTATAAAATGAAATAACCAAAGAACGAAGGGTACACAGATTGATCTGTCAATTGTGTTCAATGAGAGATTGTTCCAAGTTCTAATTATGTCGAGCAAATAATAACTTCAGTGCTTGGTAGAAACGTACTCATCGTTGTTCAGGTCTGTTACTGCCACACTGCTTCCAAAGTATGAGCCCACTTGCTCCCCGGAGAGGATTTGCACGAGTTCAATGATGTTTGAGCCCTTTCTGCCAATCATCACTGCGCCCTTGGCGTCATGTCTGGGAGACCCAGCTACGACTGTGTAGTCGTCATGGTGCAGTTTCCGTGCTTCGAGAACTGAGTAACCTGTGAAGGGAGGGAGATTGAACTGCCCACTGACCTTTGAAAATGTTCTATTCATGGTGTTAAAGCTGACCTAACACCGTTTACTTCAAAACAAGTGAAGGAGAATGCTGAATTACCCATGTAACTGTATCTTTTTTTTTCCAGCTGTCCAAATTGCTTTTCCACAGAGTCCCAGGCTTCCAGTGGGTCTAGGTCTCTCCATATCACATGAACATTTCCTTTATAACAAAGCAGCTCAATCAGGCAACAGCTTCACACACAACGTGCATCTAAAACTGGCAATGGGCAAAAAACAAAAATATTGTTTTTGACGTTTACTCGTCCAAGCCCACCTTGCCACAGGTAGCTTCCCGGGGCGCCGACATAGACGTCCGTGTCAGTCATGCCTCCGGAGATTCCCATGGAACACATGCCCTCGGATATCATGTCCAGATTAGGGTTACACCTCTCGTAGCTATAGATCTGCCAGTCGTCATTGGGGTCAAAGGTCAGGTCGTTACTCCTTACGTAGCACTTCCCTATCATGCGGTGCTGCCAATCAGTGCCAACTTTGAAGACCTTCACGTAGCGATGGCCACATGCCTGAACAACAGAGGACACAAAAACATTCCAACGGCATGTTTCTGACAATAAATGTAAGCAAACAAAAAACTTCAGCAGAGTCTTGATTAGCAAGAATGAAAATAAATGTCATTTCTTACTTTCAAACTACCACAACAATGTCATCTGACCTTGCACATCAAAAGATAAAACTTTGGATACTTTGGATCATATCTGTGCTATCTACTGCCACCTATTGACATTGTGGACTATTTCAATACTGTGCCTAATAATAATAATGATAATAGTCATTTGTTTCTATAATAGTAATCATTTGAAAATGATGCTACATTAGTCATACAGTATTTTTTTTTTAATCTTTAGTTATATTTTCTTTATGTCATGATTTATCCCTAAATAATGGTGATTGACATAAATTAAGAAAAGTGGCCAGTGTCAACAAAACTGATCTCTGAGTGCGACAGGGTCAGGGGCGGAGCTACGTGGTGACCAGAGACCACAGCTGCAGGGTAATTAGACAAAGCATGGTGCAGAACATTAGTTCCACCTTGTCACCATTTCCACATGGACGCATTTCACTGCAGCACCAAACAAACTTGCAGCAGGAGGAGAGGTGTAGAGCAGTTTATTGGTTTGGTGAGTTTTCCATGATTACTTTGGTCGGTTTTCTTTGTTGACTGTGTGTGTGTGTGTGTGTGTGTGTGTGTGTGTGTGTGTTTGTAATATGATTAAAATGAGTATAGCTACAAAATAAAACATCTGTTTATCATTGAATGACCAACAGCAGCAGTATTGTATTCCTACATTCAGCACATAATGTAATATGAGTCTGTTAATGGTGAAGCTCTCTGGAGCAGCATGTGCTTTAGTATTTTGGTGTTCTCTTTACATTTTAGATGGAAAAAAAAAGAAAGAAAAAAATACTGCTTCCTGCTTCATGACTTTTTTTTTTTGTGCATTTTTTTTGCTCATAGCCTGGTCAGTGAAGGCCTTACACCAGGGGTGTCAAACTCATTTTAGTTCAGGGGCCAAATATGAACCAGTTTGAGCTCGAGTGGGCCAGAGATTTTAGGCTGGAAAAACAGCAAAGTAAATATTAATGTTTCCTTGTTTGCACTTCCACGTATGTGAGTATATTTGAATAATTTGAGGAAAATTTGCCAGATTTTACAAAAAAAATTGAGGTTAAAAATGAACGTTTCATCATATTTTTTCTATTCCTTTTTACTTTCTCAAGTGGGCCGAAGTTGATGCTCTAAAGGACCGGATTTGGCCCCAGGGCCTTGAGTTTGACACATTCACACTACTGATTTCTTTGTTTTAATTTCTCTTTTTATTAATGTACAGTAATTGTGTCATATATGTAAATAAATGACGTGGATTTTGTTCTTGGGGAAACAAGACACTATTAAGGAAAGTTAAAGGTTTATTTATATTTACGTTTGTGGAGATTTGTTGTTAACAATTCAAAAGAAAGATGACAAACCTACTGTTATTAGTTCATACTAAACCAATGGATAAAAAATAAAAAGTGTCTATAGTTCAGACAATCCCACTTCTGACATTTTTTTTTTCTTTCATTTTACCATATTTAACACAGCAAATTCCACTTTTAAAATTACATATAGAAAAAAAAAATAAACATTTTAGCGTATTTCTTGGGTTAGGGATAGAGTTAGGGCCAAAATAAAACTGACAAAACTATAGCTAGAAGGACACGGGTCCGGCAGTGATGGAACTACCGGCATTCGGCTTACTGGGACAGGAAGTACCGGAACAATAGTCAGGATTGTCTGAAGTCCAGACCAATAGCAACAGCCTAAAAAATACAGTAACAAATGAATCGCAATTAATAAAAACATCTAAAACTTTTGGGTATCTACTTAAGGCCACCCCTATATGAGTAATGGTCTCACCCTGGTCACCCCAATGACAGATTTCTGTCTCCGCCACTGGGCGGAGCATCATTTAAAGCTTCTTTTCTTTGGAAGAGCTGATGAATGAAAGGAAAGGATTGACCTCACCAGTACACGCCCTCCTGGTTGACCTCGCTGACTGGCCACCGTCACACCCAACCACATGCCCTCCACCATCTCGGATGGATTCGCTGTGAATGTGTCAGATTGAGTTGAGTCAGGTGTTGACGTTAAAACTTAAGGAGGTCTTTGGTCATAAAATACATGGCTGAATAAACCCTGCGTGTGTTACAGTAGTCCATTTAATTTAAGTTTGAAAATGAAAAACCTCCGAACCATTTTAATAACATGTGTCTATGGCATAAGCAAGTCAAGCATTCAGCAATGAGTATGGAGAGTGCAGTCAGACAGTGAGGCCTTTCAGGTCGGATCATGTCTGATAATCATTAACCACGGAAAGAAAAAAGCAGGAACAGTCATGTTGAACTCAGCATTAGAAGTAATTTGGAATCTCTTTGTTTAAAAATGACTAGCTTAAGGAAATATCTTAGGGAAGGAATTATTATTTTAGTCAAACTTTACTATCAGAGGTTTTGTAGCCTGCGGCTGTAAGCTAAAAGTGAAATGAAGCTAACTGAGGATCATTTACAGGTTATACTTTTCAGTTCCTCAGTCAACAATCAGAAGGGAAATCCTCCTCAGTGCTTGAATAGAAACATCTTTTTTACACAAATGGCTCAGTTTACAACCTGTTTAAAGACTTTATGAGACTTTGGATAGTCTGAATAACTTAGATCTACTGAAAGTGCTTATATTTTACCATAATTTTGTGAAATATTAAAGAATTAATTGAATTCTTTGGATGGTTAACTTTGCATTTTGGCACAACTTTAAATAGAAAATAGCTACTCTAATTGTAATTGTGCTTGGCTACATTAAATCTTCTCTTAGGGCTGCAGGTTAAAGTAGGCAGTGGTTTTAAATATATATTATTATATATTCAAACTACAGTCTCTCTTTTATCGTCATGTAACAGTGAAAAACTCCTCAATACAGTGATGTTACTATCGAATCACAATGCCAAAATTCTAAATAGATTAGAATTGCAAAAAAATCCAATAGGCACCAAGTGTTGTGATAAAATGATGTCAGGGCCAAATCATATCATATGAGCCCCAGTAACACAACAGGAAACAGCTACACCAGTTTTCACATCACTCATATTTTATACATCATTGTTAAAATTCCCTTTATTCTATGTGGACATCACAGTTACATTAGTTACCCAGACAACACCTGTCCACAGGAGGATTTTAAAAAGGTTAAAAGTAACAGAAATAATAAGAAAGTAAGGAGGAAATATGTACTGCACAAAACATTACAAAAAAAATATTGAAAGTTACCGGTAAATACAGTTGTTAGTTATAAGGCAGAGGGAATATGGGCAAGCGAGAAACCAGGTAAAACTATTCATGTGAACACAAAGCAGGCAATGAAATCACTGTGCATCAGACTTACTGGAGCTGACGAGATCCATTCTGGAGCAGTCACTGGAATCAGTGGTGATTGGACATGAGTAGACGGCTCCTGTTTCGTTGACATTCGGTAAGGATAGCGCCTTTTCTCTGGGAGCTCCAATGAGCAGCCTGAAGACAGACAGACAGACAGAATAAACACAGCGTTGATCCAGCTGCTCAGTGTTTAAGAATATTTGATGATTGCAATGCTTTTATCTACAACAGCCACGGTGTGAAGTTCTATAATAAAGAGGGTCAGCCAAAACCAAATCTGATAGACACTCACTCACAAATACAGCAACACTAATCGTTTGTGTCCCCTTAAAGACCCCCCCACCCCCCCCCCACCCCGTGCATCAGCACCTTTTTAACCCGACAACAGAAATCTGAGGTCAGGGGATTACTGCTCTCTGGGGCTCTGTGCTCATACACACTGTTTACTGTCAGCACAAGATTTATTAGCTCCACTTTGTAGGGCAACGTGTGGACAGTCTTGTTTACAGTGTGTCTGTGAGTGACGTATGGCCTGCTGTGCTGCGTCCAGAAACTAGAGCTCAGACTTGTTAGTCCCTGGGTGAGGGGTTAAACACACATTCTTTACATCCAGACCTTGTAAATAAATCCGTTTTTTCGAATCACTTTCAAGAACAGGGGCCACTTGATGTGAAAAACACACACTGGTCAACTTTGCAATGCTAAATCTCCTCCAAAACAGAAAAAAGCTAATTCAATTATTAGCCTTTGTAACTACGTAATGCAGGCCTTGTTTACAAGTCTAACCTTCTGCTTTGTGTCAGGTTTATCAGGCTTTTCTTGTTTGCTTATGGCTTAAAACACTAATTCATAATTAATATTAATATTAGAATTATTCTGAGTAGAGCTAGCTGTACACTTTGCACATTCACTCAAACATCTAGTGAATGCTCATCTATTTAAGGGATGTCCCGATACAACTTTTTCACTTCCGATATGATACCGACATTGCAGCCTTGTGTATCGGCCGATATCGATATTGATCCAAGCACAAATCATACATATATTTATTATTCATTTTGTTGTGTGGAATGTTAGAAAAGGTTTGATTAAGTGATGTTACTCGAACACAGAACAATAGTCAGCAACAGTAGCTTATTTCGTTGGAGTGTGAACCACAGTCACCTATGGATAGAAGTGCTGGAGCGGAAAATTTTATATATCTGTGATTTTAGATGCAGTCCGATAAAATCCGATGTTCATTTTCTGGCTGATATCGGACCGATATCAACATCGGTACGGGAGGCCTCTAATTTATTTATTTGCATTATTGTCCCAAATAAATCAACACACATATTTGCAAACACAATATGTCCACACAAACAATGCAATCCAAACGTGTTCAGTACATCTGAACTGTAAATAAACCTCTATTAGACACATATGCTATCATATAATATGCTTGTGCTTATGACTGGAGAAAACGCAAACCTGCAACAAGCCAAACATTTTCTTCAAGCACTGAAATTCCATTCGTCCCCGGTAAAATCATGAACACAATACGAGCGTCCTTCAACTTCAACATCAGTTTTATCACAAAGATTATCTTAAAGAGTGATGAAAACCAGGAGGAGCCAGGATGGCAGTTTCAAGGGGACCGTGGAGTAGGAGTCCTCGGTAATCATTCAGTAATGGAGAGACGGGAGAAAGACAGAGCGGGTGCGTGTGTAACAACAGAAAAAATAATAAAAAACCAGCCCTGAGAGGCAGGTGTGGGATCCTCCCTCTTTACTGCTCCTACAGCCAATAAATTCAAAGTCATGTCTTTTTCAGCTGTGAGCAGTGCACAGCGTCTCCAAACACTGATTTACAGAGTGGCCACTCTGTAAACTGGGATGAGTTGTGATAAAAACCAAACCCTGCAGAGGCTCATTTAAGAATTTCCTCTCAAAGAAAGAAAACAAGAGGTTACGCCAAAGAGTGAGCAACAAGCGAGGCTCATGAACACCTAAAGGTCAGTGAGTGTGGACTTTGCTCACACTGAAAAGGAATTAAAGCAGAAGTGAAGCGGAGCATGGAGTCCAGCTCTAATCTCACATGCTTCGTGGGCTTTGTTAATCTGGTGAAGCAAAGCAGCGGGAAAGTTAATCCAGCCTCAGATGTGCACTCTCACCTTACGCCGTCTCAGCGGCGCCGCGTAGGTCATCTGTGTTTGTTGTGGAGATTCAACACTGCTCAGTGATAGCATCATGTCAACGTGTAGTAGAGCAGAGAGAGGGGGTTGGATTGGCTTTAACAGATGCTACACTGTTGGGCCTTGAAAGTGAACATGTGACCAAAAAACTCATCTACAAACAGGAAAATAAGCATATTTGAGATAAGTAGCCTGGCACTTGCTTGTTTGTAAAACTAAACATGAAGCCAAGTCAATAGAATTTCTTTTAGTTTTAATCTAGAACAGTGTTTCTCAAATAGGGGTTTGTGTAGCCCTTGGGGTACGAGATGGCACTACAGGGGGTACTTGAAAGAGAGAGAGGGAGAGAGGAAAATTAACTAATAGTGTCAGTCTTGGTCCAACTCCAGGCGTGAGATGACTGGAAATGATAAAAACAAAAAAAATTAATTTATTCAGAAAACCACTAAATCAGTGTTTTTCAACCTTGGAGTTGCCTGAAATTTATGAAAAATCAAAATAGATTTTTTTTTTCTCCAATTATTATTATTTATTTATTTATTTTTTAAATAAAACAACACACAATCTTAAACAACTGTATTTCTATACTTTCACTTTGTGAAATATAAATCTAGTTCAACTCAAATGCAGTTAAAAAAAAAAAACAACAAACTGAGACGTGATCAGAAACTAATTCTAGAAAAAAAATTGACCACTGATCTAGAACATGCACACAATTTCGCAAAAAGTCTGACTTTATTTCAATCCTATTTTTCCAAATTGTTGCATAGTTTATTAATGTATTGTCTAAAGCTTTATCTGGATTAGGGTCACGGGTTGATGGAATTCATCCTTGCAGCCTTTAAAGAATGTAAAACAGGTTGCCAGTCTATTATGAGGCCACACACTAAATTCACATCTTTTTTTAGTTTAGAATTTAACCCTAAAAATATTTTAAAAAAAAGAATTTGACCCTGTTATATTTGAGATGCTGTGAGGAAACCTTGTAGTTCCACTGCACAAATCAGCCCTTATCTTAACTCTTGATAAACCCACATTTCTAAATGCAAACCTTCCTGTTTGATCATGATTCTCTAAACCAAACCACGACACATCATAAATAACTAAAAGCTGAGTCGGCCATGACAGCGCACATTCAACTTCTGCAATGTGTTCTCTCCTATCTTTTTCTCAGCTCATCACCTTCTCATAAACACACTGTCAAAGGGGGAAAGACCGGCAGCTGCATTCCTACTCTGTGAACATGTTGAAATTTGCCTTTTCTGTCAAACAACTGATCCGAATGGCTGACTTAACCAAACGTGCTGTAGCTGCGTTTAACGCGTCTGCATTCCTGCGATCAGGAGGGAGAAAAAGCTCCGACTGATGCACAACTGTAGATCTAGTGCAGGTTAATCCAGACACTGGTCGTCTTGTCTCATCATCTTCATCATATCAACCCACATGGCTTCACTGAACCAGAGTCGGATGAGAAGAAGAACGAGGTGATAAAAAGTGGGAGAGAAACGCAGATTCAAGTGAGCCAAGGGGTGATGGTAAACAAACGTCAGACTCAACACAAACAGTTCCCTGAGAGTTAATTAAAAGCAAGCCAGGCTGGCCCGTACCCTCAACCCCCCCACCCCCACCTCTAAATACGAGTACAATAATAGCAACAGTAAAACAAGGAAATCCAACTTAATTAAAGATGACTAAACCTTTGCAGATGACATTTCCTCCCTTAATCGGAAGCTTTCAAAAGCCTAACAAAAGGAAACGGATGTCATGTTCCACTAAATCTGCTGTTTCACATTCATCCTTGTCCACTATCCAGTTAGAAAACACTGGGATGATCCACCCAAATAGCTTCTTCCACCTTCAAATACTTTGACTTAAGATGTCAAGACTTGTGAATCTATTCATTACGGGGAGGAGAGAGAGAGAGAGAGTGTGTGAGTTAAAGATATAACTGGAAGCAAAGGAGGGAACTTTTAGCCTTTGGCTTATTTATTAACAACACTGTGTCTTTCCATTAAATCATGCTGCACTTTTTCTCCCCGCTGTGAGTGTGTGATCACCTTGAAGCTTTCAGATAAGGCTTAGGGCAACCTATTTTTCACAGGGTGTGGTTGAAGCCTTCAGGTCATAAAGAAAGAAATAGGTCTGCAGGTCCTGCTGTTTCAACCCTCAGCAGGGACGGAGCTTTATGAACTACTACCATGAAAAATGCCACATAAATCCCATATTGGAAAGCGTTGTGATTTGACGAGAACTATCGTCTAATCTTTTCATTTCTCCCCGTTACGATCCGGTAGAAGAGCAACTTATGAAACACAAATAGTTCTGGTGACTACATAAATAAAGGATACATTTCAATATCCGGAAACCAATTACCTTAACATGCAATCTCTTGATTCCAAGAACATTTTGTTGTGAGGCAGACATGCTAACGTGCTAACCACTGCGCTGCCATTGGACACTGTGGCCTCATTAAAGAATTTCCACAATTACATACTAAACAAATGTCAAATGTTTTTGGAAGTATTTATATTTATTTTTTTTTTTTTTTTTTTTTTTTTTTTTTTTTTTTATTTTTTTTTTTTATAAGTATTTATATTTATTTCATTACGATCCTAGACGGGAAGTTATGCAGACGGTATCAAAATAATGCCACGATGGCAAGCGGACAAAAATGTGGTCAATGATCTGTTAGGTTTCTTCATTGTATCAGATTAATGTTCAGCCCTGTTGGTTATACTTGCGGCTCATGAAGATGAGCACACGCATTTCTTTCGGTTTATTCACGGCAAACATAGAGCCCCATTTAATGTGTTTCTACATGAGCGAGGGCTGAGTCATCTTTGTTCAAGCTCTGACAAATGGATCTGCTGTGGAGGGGTCACTCAAACACAACTAAACCTAACCCGACTCACTGGTGTTTCATTAAGAATCTCAGGATTCAAGATTTTAATAAAGACTGGTTATTACAGCAACAACTACAGCGAGTTCAACTCCATCCGTTCATCACAGAACATGGAAAATGTTTGACGGACCTGTTGGGTTACCGACCACACCAAACTGTTCTCCTTTTATTAAAAGTGTCAGTTTGTTAACAATTAACCAGCATGCACAGAGAATAGGAAACACATGAACTGTGGACTTCTTAGGATTCTCCTGTGAGTGCTGCTCTTAATATGGAACAGTATATGTGTTGACTGGCATTTAACATCTAAACCTGCTGAGTTTTTGGAAGCTGTCAGACAAGTAAAAACTGAGAAAATGGAAAAGCATGAACACAAAGAGTGGACAGAAGAAGAAGGCAAACAAAGGTAATTTGAGGGGGAAGGCGGATGGGGGTGGATGGGGTCATTTACCACACCTGTACACGAACATTCACACCAGAGCACACTGTGGTATCTCAGCTGGACAAACATCCTGTTAAAGAACCACCTTCTGCCTTTGGAGTCACAGCGACAGCAGAGCAAACTCATTTGGATCCGGTCTGACAGATGAAACATTGCAGCTTTTCCCCTGATAATAAACTAACTCACTTTTCATTAACAGAGAGTAAAACCTTCTGTGGCAAACACAATGCTAGTTTGGCTCATGTCCCTCAGCTGAAAACATAGTGTTTGCCTCATAGATAGGAGTGAGACGATATGGCGATATATCTCAATATTTTTTTTTTTGCATGACCAATTATCGATATGCTCGCGCTATCGTTTTTTAATTTTATTTTATTCAAAACCTTTTCAGCTTTTTCACTAAAATGTGCAGGTAGGTTTTCACAGAACCACTGTATTGTTTACTGGAATATTGTACTATAATGGTGTCACTGGTAAGAAAGACCCTATTTTTCTTTACAGAAAGCAATATTGGAGATACATATTTGTTTACATTGGTATGTTGACACTTATTTACAGAAATATTGCGCTAGTGTCACTGTTCATAGGACACTTTTTTAAATTTATTGTCTTTCAGATACATAAAATAAAAAAATTATTTTTTCACTTAATCTTTTTTTTTATGTCATAGATTATTGTATATTGATTTCTGACCAATATATCGATAATCGCAGTATCGCCATATCGTGAGATAATCGTTATCGTGAGCTTTGTATCGTGCAACGTATCGTATCGTGAGGTACCCAAAGATCCCCACCCCTACTCATAGATCAATGAATTGAACATAATTTACTCCAAAAAGAAAGGACAAAAGGTTGAAATTGCCGCTTGAAAGCTTTCATAATATCCTTCCTATACACTGTGTTTTGACATTGTCACCCATTGCATTGTGGGATGTGGAGTTCCATAAACAGATGCGTTAAAGTGTTTTTGCTTCATTCTTAGCGTGTTTTCTTGTGTTTCTTCACCAGACAAGGAGGACAGTGATTCTCGTGACATCATTTTTGTCCTAATTTCTGTTTCTGATATTTCCGACAATATCAGAATGACGTAAAAACACTTTGCGACTCCACGTTCCACAATGCAATGTGCGAAAATGTCAACAAACAAGATAAAAACAATCTTTCAAGTGGTACCTTTCACATCATTCTTCCAGCAAATGATCTTTGATTTATGGATTAATGAGGCCTATTTTATGATTTCATCTCATAAAAAAAATACCAGTGGTAGCAGCGTTAACATTTAACATCAGACAGTAGCTAACAACATGCTAACATGTTTAGCTCGCATACTCAGTTCTGCTCGATTATAGAAAAAATAGTAATCACGATTATTTTAATCATCATTGAAATCCCGATTATTCAAATAATTATTTGTCAACCAAAAACTTATTTATTTTTTGTACAAAAAACATAAAACATTATCTTTAAACATGAAAAAAATCCTTCAAACACTAAAATCAAGTATGTTCACTTTTGCACAAAACAAAACACTTCTTGCACGTGATGTGTCTTTACTCTAGTTATTCATCATCAAACCCAAAGAATTTAACTTGCCACTTGTTTACCAAGTGTTTTTGCTGCGTTTTTCCTGCCATGTTTCAAGACCACTAGCAACAACTTTCCTCCTGTTAGCCTGCAGGCTAGCTTTGGCTTTGAGAGGGGCGGGGCGGAGGGAGGAGCTTGCATGTGCGTGGATTAAACAAACTCAAAGTTAGTATTAATAACATGTGTGTGCCAAGCATAATTATTTGTAAATGTCCGAAATAGTGGGTTTGTTTTATTTAGCGAATAAAACATGTATCGAAAAAATATATATATATATATTTTTTTTCGATTATGTTATATTTGTAATCGTTGGGTGTAATAATCGAAATCGTAATCGAATTTCGATTAATTGAGTGATTCATTTACTTTAACTGTTAATGGTAGCAGGGCCTATAGTTGTCTCTGAACATGCTACTTTTCAATGCTAATTTAATAACAATTCACAATTTTCCATCATTTTAACACACCACTAGTAAGCTATACTAGCCTCCCATACACAGACTTACTGTAAGACGATACTTTAGGATCATTTTTCTTTTTCAAAGAAGAAAAATGGCACAAAGGGAGAACGGTATTGTCAGTGTCACCTATAGATTTTCAAGCTACGTATATAACCCTCATTAGCCCGGAGGCTAACTACGCAAGCCTCTCGCTTGTTGTCGAGGGCATTAGCAGCACCAGAAAAAAAAGAGGGGATCTCTTACAGTTTAGTTAAGACAGACACAGCCCTCACTGCAGGTATTTCTAATATAAGCCCCACCATAGAGAATCTCCTGTGTGGAGATTAGCAGGAGGCCTGACCTCCTGCTGGGATCTATTTCATCATGTTATTAGAAGCAGTCGTTCATTCTTCTGCAACACAATGCACAAATTATGCCATTTCCAACTGATTTGATACAGCAAATAAAAACTTGAAAGATTGGGGAGTGTTCTGGACATGACAATGTCTTGCGTTGACACTGTAGTTAATGTTGATTTATTGAAGTCACATGCAAGACGAAGACTGAAAGCTAATGAGTCTTTATGGTATTCAGGCTTTAATGACCTGTTTGATTACTAATGGAATGTGTCCTAATGTGTTTATGTAACTGCTAGCTGTGTGATTGATTTCCCTTTTGGAAATGATAATGACTGTTGATCTTAATAATACAAAAATCTATCTTTAATATGAGTATGGTGTATTTTACCTGTAGTGAGTCAAACATTGGGGAAGCCAGATTGATGTGTAGCCCTCCTTCTAACTCGAGTTCTCCACATCGATCTGGGTCTGTGTCTGGCGAATCCTTTCGGAACCAGGGAGGGACATGAACAGAATGCTTGAAGCTGATTGGGCGAAGCGCCTGTCCACTATGATTTGTTTTAGCCAATCACACGGTTCCAAATGATGATGTTGTCATCGGCATGTGCCGCAGAGACGCTGCTACAACAACAAGACTCCTGGTGAAATCTTTCTTTTGGGATAGTAATGCATTATGTCGTTGAGTGACTTTTGACGTTTTTGCAACACGAGTATGCGAGTTAAGGGCACGTTAACTATCCTCCTGCATCGACATCTTTCTATTTTGATTTGGAGCTATGCTAATAGCGGTAGCCCAGCTAGTTCCTCTCCCCGCAACTGTGCATGCGCCAGTTTTGCTTCGGCGCTTCTGCCTTTGTCACACCTGGATATCCCGCCCTAATCCACAACACTGCCTCATGATTGGTTCTAACCGTTTTAGTTGGGTTTCGAAAGGCAAAGGCGGTAACAGCACAAGATGGATTCTGGTGTTTGTGAACACCAGGAGAATCCATCTTGCAGGCAAGGTTAGTGTAGAGCTGCACGTAGATGTGTGTGCAACTCAGGTTTGTGATCTGAAAGTGTGTCATTGTGACACCATTTCTATGATGGACCGAATTCAGTTGCCATGATTAAATTAACCTGATTGTCTGCAATATTTAGGTTTAAAATATGGGCTCTGCACTGTAAGAGTGTATTTATTCAGTTAGTTTTTGGTACATTTTAAATTATTGGGTTCATTTTTAAAACTATTTTTTAATTATAATTCCATTTTAAAGCTTAGTTGCACTGTAAACTGTACACCTATAGATTTTTTTCCGATGACATCACGAGCCACCCACAATTCTACAGTCCACCATCTTGTGTGTCACCTTTCATTGTCTACATCCTGTTTGTCCTCCGAAGCTTTCAAAATGACGACAAAACCGGATAAAAATAGCCGACAGGAGCAAACAATCTACAGAGATAGCTTGAATGCAACTTGCAAAGCGAGGTATTTACAGAAGTTGAGTGAAATCGACAACAAAGGTCCGTCGTAGATACGTTCCTGGTCGTTTTGTATCCAGACATTGTAAACTATCTGGTGAACACTGTAAGTGCCTGCATACAAGTCTTAGGAGGCGTATAGCGACAGGTGTGTATGGACCTTTGACAAGCTAACGGGATCATTTTTGCTGGGATATTGTTTTTCGGAGGCTTCAAAGGTAAGATGACATATTACTGTACTTTTCGATTGATCTGACAGAAGCATTGATAACTTTGGCTGTGGTTGTTGGATCGTTAAATGGTTTATATGGCTTCAGTCGCAAGAATCGTAGCTTTCCAATGACGTGCAGCCTGAATGATAACGTAAATATACGAGTTGTGTATTCATGTGAAAACATCATAACATATCTGCCTGCGGGCAAACAACAGATGTATCAATAATATATACACTTGCCTGTGATGAAATGATCACTACAGACTTTATAGTAGGTGGGTCGGGTCGGAAAGCTTTCCTGTTGATGATGGCTACAGCAATTTGTTCCTCTGTTCCGTGGACAGACGTTCTGTTTGTTCTCCTTGACTAGTTATTATTTTAGGAATGCAATAAAGCTGTCTTGTATTTTCCTCTGGCTTCGCTCTGTCAGAGCAACCTCTCACAACGCATGTATGTGGCATGACTCGCGGCTAAAATCGGGTAAAATCGGTGACTTGGGTTAACTTACCAGTAAAGGTTACAGTGGCACACAAGATGGCGAAGCGCGCAGGGGATCAAGGGTAATTTGAGAAACAGAAACCCATCTATTGTTTGTTTAAAAGTAGTGAACTAAAATCACAGATTTTTTCCTAATATGATAAATAATTATGATTATAATCGTGATTGCAATATTGATCAAAATATCGTGCAGCCCTAGAAGGAATGTTGAAATAAAGGCTAAGTACATACGTTAGATTAATTCCAACTATATTTAGCTTAGAAGAGTGATAGTGGAGGTGTTAGACAAGTGGGGAAAGAAGAAAGGTACAAAGTGACGGAGGATAGGAAGATATTGTGGGTTTACATTGATGACGCAAAAGATAAAGGAAGCTGAAGGCTGTGGAACAAAAAGAGTCACCAGGTGTTTCTATTAAAAATGCAAAGCCATTTGACTCTGTATGTATTTATGCATGATATTCTGTGTTTGTAAAACCAGGGTGCAGCGCTGAGAGACTTAAAGCACAAATTCAGAGCCTGTATCTATTGGCACATACTGTATCTTATCTAACTGCTAACCTGTTAGGTCACATCTTTGCAAACACTAAACACCGGCCATTTATATTGTTTTGTAGTTACAGTTAGGGATGTCCCGATACAACTTTTTAATTTCCGATATGATACCAATATTGCAGCCTTGCGTATCGGCCGATACCGACATTGATCCGATATCAGCATGAATCATACATATTTTATTTTATTTGTATTTATTTTTCTTTAATAAAAAATTCATAATTAGTTATTTTGTAGTGAAAAATGTTAGAAAAGGCTTGATTAAGTGATGTCACTCAAACAGCGAACAATAGTCAGCAACAGTAGGTATAAGAAAAACTGACCCATTTATTATTAACCAGTTGATTACATAAACATAATACCTACAGTATTCTACATTTAAATGAAATAAATAAAAAAGGAATTGGGAGATCAAGAAAAAAATTGGAGAATCCAGAAATTTGAATCCGATATTTGTTTTCAGGCTAATATCGGACCGATATCAGATATCGATATCGAATCGGGACACCCCTTCAGTTAATCACAATGTTCCTTAGATTGAAAGCAAGAAGAAAATGAAACAATATTAATATTAACAGATTAAATTCAGAAAGTGAGCTTTCAGGGAACAACTGATCAGCTGTTGTGTTATGTGAGTAGGCTTTCTAACCAGAAAGTTATGACATTAAAGTGACCATAAGTAATTACAAATTCATCTGCTCAATGCTTAATATGGCTCTAAGATTACATAAATAAATAAAAAAAAATACTAGTGGTATTCTCCAACATACCAAAGTGGACTAGAAGCTGAATACAAAACACCTATAGACACATTTGTCTCGTTGCTTGATGAACAAAACAGTGATTTGTTCAGGAGTTAGACACACACCACTTGAAAAAAAATGTTTCACAGAAAGCCAAACACTTTCCTTTGCATGTCTCAACTAAACTAATGCCCTGAAATTAAAGAGCTGGCTTCTGTAGCTTCGGGCTGCTGCAATCAGTCAGAGATGAACTGAAAAAGAAATGCAAGTTAATACTGCCTAAATACCAGTTAGAGGGTTTAAGTGAAATTACTCAGTGCAGTCTAAGAAGAGATGAAGATGAGGAATTCATAATGAAATCATGTTGGCGTAGTGGATCACCAATCCTTACTTCTGTCCTGTCTCAACCTGAAACCTGGCAGGTTGTGACTGTGCAGAGAAAAGTAATACATTCCAAGCATACCACGGGGTCAGGGGACTGGAAGAGCCAATAGGTGGCCAGCTGATTGCCAGGTCCCTCCTCCCTGTTACACGCAGAACAAAAAAGCCTTCTCACAAATAAAAGACCTGGGATGGCTGATTGAAAGGAAGAAGGAGAGAGACGGAGGGAGGGATGAATGGGTGCGGGTCCCAGGACAAATTGGCCCCAGGTAGCATTTAGGTTATTCAGGTGTAGCCCTTCATTAATATGACACAAAAGATTTGGTTCATGCACCAAAAACACAGTTAGATTGGGACTAATAGCGTAATAGCTTGCCTTCGGAGAGGCTTAGAAACGTAATTGTGCAACTAAAAAGCCTTCATTCGTTCATCACCTGACTCGCTGATGAACGAAGGAAGGAAACTTTCAACGCTGCACGTGTTGTGACTGGTTTCTAAACCTCGCTTCAGCATTTCCCATTTATTGACACAGCAGATTACAACAGTGCCGAATAAAAAAACCCAAAAGTGAAATTACACACAATGAACACAAACCAGACTTATACACAGCTCAGCTCGAACATGAAAAACACCATCAGCATATTGTTGTATGTCTATACAGAATCACTGAGTGTGTACACAGACTACATGGCCCAGGGCAGGGAGACATCTTTGGTGGTTACTGGGACTCATTGGCGTGACAATACAAAGCAGATAGAAACAAATGACAACTTTAAAAAGTAGGTAAATATGGTATAAACAACCCGTTTGTGAGAGACAGAATATCTGCGCGTAGACATTCTAACATCAAGAAGGTTTCTATTATTGAAAAAGTAAAGGATTACACATTACAGACTAGTTTCAGTTATTCCAATGGGTTGAAGGCAAACTCTATACAGAGAGACCAGGCTACGAAGGCAGAAACTTCAACTATTGCTTCGCAGAGAGATCAGAAGGGCTAATCAACTCTAGAAAAGTCACAAGAGTAGGAGCTCCAGATTCAGCAAAACAGAAGGAAATTAGATATTAATGCCGAGGAACGTAAAAAAGCTATATGACCCCTTACGTACATGTCTTATGACAATACCACAAATTTGACACCATATGTCCTCATTAAAAGTGTGAATAAATGTGTTTGGAATAGATAAACAGATGGACTTGTCAAAAAATAACAAAATGTACACGATTTGATTTCATTAATCCCAATAAAGCATTTAGACATGATGATTCTGGGACATTTATCCTGTGAGTAATTGCATCAAATTACGTAAAGTTGATATAAACAGAAATACTCTGAAATGAAGGTAAAAACGGACGTGGTTATACCCTGAAACGGAAGTTGATGCCATGCATAGGAAAAAGTTCTGGGCACAATTTAGCAGCTCTGCATGTCTCAAGGGGAACCTGTCTGTCAGAGTAATACAGTTTGTTTTGGGTGAGATATTGAGTATTATTTCTATTGTCTGTGAAGGTCAGCCATCTAATTAGCCAGACAAGACAGTAGACTGAAGTTAAATATTTCCTTTTTTAGTTTGATAGCCAGGGAAGACGTTATCATATTTGATCCTTTTTAAACAGCTGTTAAGCTTATCTTCACAATCAAATATAAAGAATTGAGTTTTATACATTCTCTTACCAAATGCAATCTTGCAAGAAATAAAAAAAGCACTAATAACCCAGAAACTGGAAATATGTGTCTTTATTTTTGCTTCATATAAATTGACGTTGAGCTTTTGGAACATGTTATTGATAAGTTCTGATTAGCTATACCTAACTAGGCTGAGTCTTAAACTGTGGGGACCATGTGATCTCGTTCTAAAGTTACACACAGTGGATTTTGAACACATCCCTCGAGAGTCGGGATCAAGATGGTCCATTGATCGAATGTCATCTGGACGCTGCTGTCCACTCTGTTACCAGGGATCGTCTTCACAGTGCACATCAGTCTATAATAATAACTCTCTATTCCGTGAGAAATACAACAATCAGATCCCTTTCTACAAGAGGAAGTGGGTTCACGAGCTCGGTTTTACAATCCTCTATCTGAATTACTCTTCAAAGCGGTACAGATAACAATAAGGGTGTGCATATACAGTCTAGGCCTCTCAGAATAAATGGGTCTTTCTAGTTAGCTGAGAAAATTCATTTAATAAACAGTGAGGTTTAGGTTGCTTTCAACAGAGATTTGACTTAGAAAGTCAAATATGGCTAGCTAATTTTATCAATTCACTAAAAACTATTGTACAAACTTTGATGTCCCAGTTGCAAAGAGAAAAAACAAACTCAAAATTAGATGTTGTACCCCAACTGGAGTTTGATTTGATTTGATGTGTGTAGCACTGAATAACCAATTGTTCACTGGAACCTTTTAGATGTCTAAACATCACCAAGTTACATTCAAATGACATTAATCAATACAATCACAGTTTTAGAATCACATTCAGATTATTCTATGGACAATAGAACATAGATTAACTGTAAAAACACTGCAAATGAGCTACAAAATGTGTACAAAATTGTAATATCTAATATATTCTGCACTATCATTACTATTACCTACATTTTAACAGATTATATTCACTAAAATAAACTCCAAGGCCTAAATAAATGCCAGGTTTAATAATATCTGTGGGCGCTATATTAACAGGTGATATTGATCTTCACATCACTGAGACAGGATTTGGTTTGGTGTATATAATATGAAGTTGACATCTTTAACTTACAGGTGTCTGGAGGATCCTTCCGTCTGTTGATGCAAAGCTACAGAGAATCCGAAGAAGCTGCCTTTAGTTTTCCCCTCTTTGATCACAGGAAACCGGTCATCGATGTTAAATCCTCGGCTGCTGCGCGCTCCGTGGTACACAGCCAGGACAGCGCACAGTAACAGTCTGGGAGACATGTTCAAGTATAGTTTCTCCTTCCAACAGACAGAGCCACAGTGTGAGTGGATCGCTGCTCCACGATTGAGTCCAACAGGTAAGTCTGCTGCTGTCACGCTGAGCTCCCCATGGAGATCCGCCGGTCCCTGTGGTGCGCGCTCACCGCGTTAGAGCCGAAGGTGTCGGTGTGTGTGCCACTGCCTGTCTACCTCTGTCAAGCCCTACACACACACTCTCTGTCTTTCCTTTCTGTGCTCCACACCCATCACAAACAAGTGCAGTGCACTGACTGACTTCAACCAGGGCCGCGCCAAGCTGTTTGAGCCCCCCCCCCCCCCCCCCCCCATCCTCCCCCCCTCCCTGAGGAAGAAGTTTATCAAAGGGAGTTGTAACCTTCATATGGAAGCCCGTTTCCGCCACTAAAAAAAATTAAAAATCACCGGCGAAAGTCGTAATTATGAGAAAGAAAGTCATAATTATGAGATAGAAAGTCATAATTATGAGAAAGAAAGTCATAATTATGAGATAGAAAGTCATAATTATGAGATAGAAAGTCATAATTATGAGAAAGAAAGTCAATTATGAGATAGAAAGTCATAATTATGAGAAAGAAAGTCATAATTATGAGATAGAAAGTCATAATTATGAGAAAGAAAGTCAATTATGAGATAGAAAGTCATAATTATGAGAAAGAAAGTCAATTATGAGATAGAAAGTCATAATTATGAGATAGAAAGTCATAATTATGAGAAAGAAAGTCATAATTATGAGAAAGAAAGTCATAATTATGAGATAGAAAGTCATAATTATGAGATAGAAAATTGCACCCAATACACACAGTACTGTATGTATTGTGTGTGTTTTGTGTAATAATGAGAAAATGCTACAGTGATTCCAGTTGAAATCTGACACGGAGGTACCCTGGTACCCTGGAATTGAATTTTTGGTACAATACACATGTATTGTGATTTATGCTTGCAACTGGGGTGTACTTCAACGCACCATGAAGCATTTTTGTTACAATACGCCTGTACAGTACTGTTGGTATGATTTGAGGTGTACATGAACGCACCATGAAGCTCCCGTCCGCTTCTGATGGCTTTCCCGTAATACGCGATGTAAACGGTCATTCTAGGTTCAAATCGCTGATGGCGTTACTACAGTCAATCTCGAGCCCTGAGTTACTATCTCATGCACCCCCTGACTTAACTATCTTGAGCCTCGATCTCCCCCGACTTAGTAAGTCGGGATCTCGACATAATTACCCTTTAAACATCTCATCCATGTCAACCTCCAAGGCGCCATACAAAACACTCAGAACAAACTTCACATAAACAATGCTGGGCTTGTGTTAAACAATTTTTAAAAACTTTCAAAAGAGTAATGAAAATTCACATCTAATTTAACCAAAGAAGACAGATTTTCAAAAGAAACTATTTGCATATATGCTTTTATTTGTAGTGAAAAAAGGTCACAGAATCTACATTTTTTCTTCTTCTTCCTTTTGGACGAATTATTGCAATAGCTGAACCAAATTTAAAGTGGCCATCAGTTAAAAAGCAACATTTTAAGTTAACATAAAATTGATTTGACGAATCAAAAAAACATGTTTTTCCTTTTGGCATGTTGGAGGAGAACGCAAGAGAGGAAACAAACAAGTAATATTGTCAATGCCATCGACCAATCAGCATCGAGTTGAAGACTTCTGAGCTTTTTAATCGGTTTATGTTCTAAGTGCTACTATGGTAACTGCTGTGATTGACAGCTCAGAGTCCACAGAGATGACGCTTTTAAGCGAAATGAGTCTGGTCACCCTATCTTAGGGGGTTCAGAACAATTACATAAATCGTTTTTGTCTGAATTTCATGAACAGAAGTCTGATGCTTGTGGTCTCTTTCTTTCTGTGAAGAAAAATCAGTGAAGTAAGGCAGTACCTACGTCTCCCTGTAGGGGGTAGTGTTTTGCATGTACAAAATCACAGGTTTTTGACATTTAAAAAGTACAGATGTCAGAAAACATGAAGTTTAGCTAGTGTTACTATAGGTTCATTATGTATTTAAATGTATTCATTTTCTAATAAACATGACTTTGAGTAATTTATGTGCAAATGGATTTCTGATCGGTTTCCATCCACTTTATTCGTCAACTGGAGGACCAATAATGTATATCCATTGAAAAGGTTGCCAATTACTTTTTTTCAACTGTATCTTTTTTGTGCCATTTGAATAAATATCAGGAGATTAGGAAAAAAAATAATGGTATTTGCTGTTTATACTTGGCCAGGTTGCCAGTTCATCAATGGTTTGCGACACAAGTGATAGACAATCACAGAAACATAAGTTGCACTTGTACATGTTTTTGCATGCAGGAGAACATATAAGCGCATAAACAGACAACCTTCTGGCAGTAGACAATCCTAAACTACTTCAATTTGAGTTAAAGACTGTTTTTTTAAGAAAAAACAACATCTGAGGCTTAGTTTAATCCAATAGTTATACGTTGTGTGATAGGAACAGTAACACATTTCATCAAGCGACATAGTCATAGTTGCATTAAACCATAAACTGACATCACTAAACCAAAAAACATTACAAAAGTTGCATTTACAATTCAGTTCCTTTTGAAGTTTTCCCAGTGATTGAGCACATGGCTCGTACTCACATGAGCACTCTTGTGACAGCCACTCTGTCGTGCTTCACTGCCTGATGCTCGGTCTCCAATAAGCAGTTCATTAAACTCTTAATCCCTGTAGAGGGATGGGCCACGATCCCACCCTCAGCGTTCTCCTTGATCTATAGAACTACTTACACAATGACAACAACTGCAGTTTCCTATTAGCCCCATGTGGTAGCACCTTTAAAGCTGTATGTGGTCTTATATGACATCTGCTTTATTGTTAATAAATCAGACAATCCTGACCTTAAATTAACCCTCTACCCTTTATCCTCCAGGACTTTCTTGCACTAAGAAAGAATCCCCATTCTAAAGCAAATTAGTAACATCTATTGAAGTATTTCTCATTTTCTGGCATACTTACTTCTTCTAACCCATGATAACATTTAAAAAAAAAAATTAAAAAAAAACATACCTTTATGTAAGATAAGTGTGTAAAGAGGAAGCACGCAACTGTTAACAGGTTATGGGTGCATTCCACAGATTGAAATCATGAATCTGCAGGTTGTGACTCTGATAGCCATCAAAAGAATATTAAAATGATTATTAATGCTGCAGT
The DNA here is from genome assembly GCF_900634775.1 of Gouania willdenowi. Lineage (NCBI taxonomy): Eukaryota > Metazoa > Chordata > Actinopteri > Blenniiformes > Gobiesocidae > Gouania > Gouania willdenowi. Next base: position 11,754,293 of record NC_041062.1, on the reverse strand, counting down.
CACAAATAGAACTTCAATCATTCTGCACATCCAGAACAGAATAACCATTTTCATCCTGAAGGTGAGTGCACAACATGCCTGTGTATTGAGTGTCAACATCCAACTGTGGCCTCATCAGCAGTGATACCAAACAGATCCCTGCCATCACGCAAGTAATTCCATTGGCTGAGAAGAATAGGAAAGTCCTTGGAGATATATTATCTGAAAGTCTGAGTTACCAAAGAGCTGCAGACAAATAACAGTGCCACATTCATTCTTATGCTTTCTCGAAAGTGTGAGGGTGATAGAGGCGATATCACTCTCTTTCTTTGGTTTTAGATTCATTCTCCAACATCTGTAAAGTGTCTCCTCATCCATAGGACACTCTTGCATGTTTGATAATTCTTAAAACAAATTAAGGTTTAATTATAATGACAGAAAACTCTACAAAAGATTTTGTTCCCCAAACTTGTAATACCATAAATATGTGTACGCCTCTGCACAGTTATGGCACAGATGAAGAAAATGTGTTCCAGCCCTGAATGTATAATCCCCAGACCGAAATGTAAGCCAACACCAGTTTCTGTAAACCATTTGGGAAAAGATATGAATGCAGTTGCTGCTGCCTCCAGAGGATTTAAGGTCCGCAAATCCAAGCCCACACAACACACACGGAATGTAATTTGTAATTTATCTCTCAGTTTCCTGTTTTCCCTCCACCAAAACCAACCACCATCCCCTCCCCCAATGTCATGGAGGACATATACCCCCCAAAAAAACAGAATGTTCCACTTCTTCCCATTGCCCCTTCCGTTCCATAGCGATCTTTCATGTTGTACCTACAACTTTGCTCTCAACATTTCTGATGCTTTGTGGTTTCTCGTAGGCCCAGAATGACTCCACTCAGTCCTTTGAAGGCATCCATTGATACTGTGCTGAGGGTTGATGGGACTGGGTGGGTGATTGGACGCTATGCAGAGATCCTGATGTGAATGTGAGATAATAGAAAAGCTCCAGTAATTGTGGAGAGCTGTGGAGAGAGCAGATTCTATCTAGTGACTGAGTGTAGCACAGTTCACAATAGCTCCATTACTCTGACTTGTGCCTCTATAGTCCTATCTTTGTGTGAACCCATCAAACAGTGGTTTGGCCGAGTAGAAATAACAAAGTATAATCAATTTTGTAGGAAAACAAAGAAGCTTCAACCATTATAATGTACAAGTGTATAACCATGAACATTAACACCCATTAGCAGGGCTGGTAATCTTGCAGCAGGACATTGATTGAATATGAAACACAGCACGCTCCTCGTTGCACAGTGACGCTCGAGCTACCTGTTACCATGGAAATGGGTGTTGCTATGAAGCCACAATGTTGTGAGTGTGCGGAAGACAGTGTGGAAACGCCAACTCGGACACAAGCAGCTAAAATGACCTTTAATGAAATAAATCATCTTTTCACTGCAGAAACCTCAAACACATGCTCAACTTCCACACGCTAGTGCCGTAAAAACAATTATGTATAACTATAATAATGTTCGGTCTACATTCAGGACATTTTGATGTTGTTCCGAGTGTGTGCAACCTGACATCTACAGTATATGCCTATTTATGAAAACATAAAAGTGGAGCTTTGTGTTTAACCTAACAACACATGATTCATTATCTGTATTTCACCTCTAAAATTCACAGGAAATTTCACAAATAATCAGAAGTGACAAAAGTACTAGTCTTCAGTTTGCCTTTATCAATACCTAGAGAAGCTTCTCCTCCAACTTCGCGATTGTTGGTTTGCGTCGTTTTCCATTGTGACATCATCTTTGTAGGTCTTAAAAGTAACAAGCTCATTTTTAAAATGTAAGCACTCAAAGGTACAGATATTTGTTCAAAAAGTAGGGATGTAACGATTCACTCAACTCCTGATACGATTCGATTCACGATACTGGGTTCACGATACGATTCTCTCATGATTTATTTTACAAAATGAGACTGTACACAAATGACTGAAAAATATTCCTTTATTTTTTTGGGAAAATACTGTACTATTTTCCTTTTATTTTTCATTGTCAAAAGAATCCCTTGATAAACTATTCAAAACAATGCAATTTAACTAAAAATAAATCTTGAATGAAATAAATAAAGGAATAATACAAATGAAGAAGCCTATTAATTTAAATTCTGGTTCTATAGTAAACAATGCAAAACTGCGTAATAGTTCTTTTTCTTTTTAAAAGTGCAACTGAAAATGCATTTTGTGCCTAACAATTGGACTTTTTAAAAAAAAACCCCAGTCATTTCACTGTATTTACGTCAGATATTTGTTTGGACCAGCAGAGGGCGCTGGTAACCCAGTGGTCAGTTGGCATGCAGAAATTCTTGTAGTGAAGAGGAGATGCTATGCGCTAGCAGACAGAGCTAATAGAAAAACGTGACTCTTACAGATATTCACGTAATATTACAGATATTCTTTCGGTGCTAAAGGGGTAAGGAATCATTTATGAACATGTTTAAGAGTAGAAGGGGGCCAGAAAGAAAGTCGTAGTAGATTCCGCCCGCCGCCAACACTTCTGGACAAGAGAAGGATACTCGGTGTTTAAAAAAAGTACTGCGATTCAATTTTCACAGTATCGTTGTGAACGTGATATCTATGAATCGATTTTTAACTGCCTTACGATTAATCGTTACATCTCTAGTAAGGAATAAAAGCAAAAAGTCACCAAGAAAATAAATACTCAAGTAAAGTACAGATACCGAAGAAAAAAAACACTTAAGTACAGTAACAAAGCATTTGTACGTCGTTACTTGTCACTTTTGCCCATAATCAGGAAGTAGGACCCCCAGAATTAAGGTAGATACCTACTTGTACAGTTTAATGTTGTATGGTACTTTGGATTTCATCATCACTACTTCTAAAAGAAGCCTGTTTAATTATTTTAAATCACTTTTTGGCAACTAAAAAAAAATGCTTGTGCCTATATTTTTGTGTATTTCCATAATATATTTTTTTAAAATCAGTACTAAAAGCATTTTAATGGCTGCAAATGACTTCTCATGATTCTCCTACGGTACACAGTTTGTGTAGTTTGCTTTGTTTTTGTTCAAAGATGGAAGCAAGCGCTGATTGCGCCTGTTTCCAAATGTCCACATATGCTCATGTAGATAGAAATATTTACACATTTGTTCATCAGTGGGAGAATCTTGATTGTCATGGTCCACATGTTTGCATTTACATCTACGTGTAACAGGAAGGAAATACAGCAGGGGTTTGGGACCCACGCATGGTCTCCCATGCTTTTTGGTCTCCCATGCTTTTTGGTCTCCAGTACATGCTTAAAACATTGGAATGTACAGCCTGAGGAGGAAGGCGTGGCCCCCAACACCCCCACGGTCCTGTGGCACCTGTTTTCTAGCCTAACTTTTAGATCAATGCAAGAAAAAGTGGGACATTGTGGCTACGTCATTGTAGGAAAACAGCTGTTTTACAAAGTATTCAAAGTCGTCTTTGGATTACAATGTGTCTTAGGGCCACTGAGTTTATCTGCCAAACAAATACATGAAACAATGTTTAAAACACTGATAAAACACAGGAATATTAGCAACGATTAAGTAAATAATTGATCAAGAGGAAAAAACGATTCTCCTTAAGAGTTTTAACTGTAGACTCAGTGAATGCTGCATTCCTTCCTCTGCCTGTAGATACTTTAGTTTGAATGAACAATCTTGAGGAGGGGAATCAAAGGTAGAGAAAGTCAAAGGGGAGGCTTGGTTTGATCTGGCTCTCTGCCCAGAGGCCTGATAACCTTGGGTATGAGCTCCTAGACGGCACAGATAGAAAAGCAATTCTCACTATAAAAACGCCTCAAAGTACACACATAATATCCATCTCATGCAGCTAAGGCACATGTCAGCAAGGATATACTGGATTCTGAGGGAGTGGGAAAGTAAATGCTGCTATCTCTCTGGGGAACAACACCGCCGTGACCTTTAGAAGGTGCTCAGCCATAACAGGACTCTCACTGTGTTTTTTTCCCCCATTGAACACACTTGTTATACGAATTGGCATTTGTATTCAAAAAGGTCAGGAGAACATTTTACCAAGGCCAAAGGAAAAAAAAAAACCTTCTCCATTCTTCCAAAGGACACATTATCTCAGAACTCGATACTTACTGAGCTTGTGAAGCCCACGCCATGACTTTTCTGCAATGTTTACTCAAGGTGCAGTCATTTGTTAGGAAGGCCGACACTATTCCTTCTTCCTAAATGTGCTTTAAAGTTATCGTGTTACCTTTAAGCACACACTTGCCATCAATGGAAGAAAAAAGATTTCAAACACATCAAGTACATTTGTTTTAATGAATGTTTCCTATCTGCTTTCACCTAGTTGTTAACAGGCTGTTGGCCATTCTTCACCTGGGATAATAGGTGCATATATGGAGCAGTAAATCTGAAGCCTGTTGTTGTGACCGGCCCTAATGTAATTCTGTGGACAGATCGTAGAATAATGATCCAATCTGTAGGGTGGATACAGTCAAATGTTAGCTAAAGGCCCAGTCAGTAGAATATAGCCTGTCCTCTCTCTTATGCTACAAAGCCTGTTACTGTGATATACAGATCTCCACATAAAGCCTCCCTCCTACCGAGCTGTCCCACTGCTCATCGCCTTCACTTCTTTATAAACAATGGCTGCTATTATCTCACTTTCCTTTGCCGTAGATGCCCTGTCACCACATGGTGCCGTTTGGTGTATATTTAGCATGACCTGCAAATACATATTGGAACATAAAAGGGGATCTGTTTATTTTTCTAAACACATGTGAAGAGCCTCGGCTCTTCATCATGGATACTCACCGATATGTGATTTAGTTTTAGTTGGGTTAGTCTTTAGACTAAAGTGCAACTTAGTTGAAGTCAGGATTTTAGTCATCAGGACTATTTCCGTCTAGTTTTAGTCAACTAAATGACACTAAGATTTTAGTTGACTAAATTATCATATGCATAAGACACAACCTGCTTTCTTTCTATTGGATCACTTATCGACATGTCAAGCCTTTCACTCAACAAAACTCATTTTGATTGGATATTTAGTTACTTCATATGGATTTCATCCCATCAGAACATAGTTTGTTTTTATTATTTTACCAAAATGTCCATCTATTTTGATATAGTTTTAGTTCACATGTATTTATTTTAAATTAGCCATAGTCTCAAACTTTTTGTGAACAAAATGAACCCTGTTGCCAGTGTGGTTAAAAAATGCTACCAAAAATGCTACATACTAAATGTATTCTTTTTCTAAACATGATAATGCTGCAGTGTCACATGCTACAGCAACGCTGCCTATTATCCAGAATATTTGCTGTTTGCATCCTGGTTTTGTCTGAGCAGAGTTTAAATTAAAGTATTTCTTACCACAGCCAACAGCAGGTGCTTTGGTTTTCTTCCACGTTAGAAAGAAATAGTATTTTCATGACAGTTTCTAAACTGTTCAAAGGTGTAAATATTGTGTGACAGTCATCTTGTGTCCTTAATTAGACTGATGTAATGTTGAGGTCATTTCCTGTTGAACACTACGGGTCTGCCACTCATGTGATAGGCAGGTAAAGGCGACATGGATACAAATCTTATAAGATTTGGTAAATTTGTAGTAAAAAGCTGTGGGTAAATTGTTTAAAATAGTTTTAGTTTGACACCGACTTGACAAATCTCAAGTTTGTTACATGGAAAAAGCAAAATGTTCATGAACAGAGTGACTTGGGTCTACTTTTATCTCTATGTTGAGTAGCAGCCCTAACAGATGGTTAAAATAATTATTTCTTGAAAAAGAACTATTGAATAGAACCTAGCTGTGCACTGATACCTGATACCAGATATTGGTAATATCAGCATGTTTCTGAAGTGTCATCCTCGCCCACTCATTATTGTTTTTCTGTCACCGTGTGAACCCTGTGCCTCCGATTCGACTGTGTTCATGAATACTGTGCTATTTCCTTTGTTCCCTGAGACAAGTGGACCTGTACACCCCCAAAATGCACATTTTCCACTCAATTGAATGGCCCTGCAGATCATTAAATGTCCATTCATTAGTGAGGGACGCTCAAAGGGACTCACCAGCAAAGCCAATACAGAGAGGCCTGTCTGAGGGGCACCATCACCCATAGTGTGGGAGGTAACAGTGAGATATATGACCAAGACAGGCTAAAAAAATGTCACAAACTGTTGTAACATTATGAAAATGTAAGTGAATTTAAGTTTAAGGTCACTTAATGCTTGAATTTTTCTCTTATATACTTGTAATTTATACCTAAAAGTGCAAACTCAGGAGAATTAATGATGAAATTGCTCTTTTTCCACCTAAAATCTGTGGCCCACTTGAGATCAAACTGGTCTGTATTTGGCCCCTGAACTAAAATTAGTTTGACACCTCTGTCTTAGAACACATATCTTTGTTATATCTATGTTTAATGTGAATTTTATTTGTGTAAAATGTCCACAACCCTACTCATGTATCTGTTGTCAACAAAGCAAACAGTAAGGAAATCTGTGCTGAATCACATTTTATTGTCTAATGTTGATATTGATTTCCTCAGGACAGGAAACACAGGAAACAAAGGAGTGGAGGTTGCACACGAGACACTCGCCTCCTGAGGACAAATATTTGAGGTGAATCTTACTGTTGGAGACTTTGAATCTCTGTTTGGATCTGTAGGACTTCACTGACTCACCCCCCAATATTTGATTTAGGATTGATTTGTCTGAAAGTCTGTGAAGAAGGAAAAGTAGAATGGGAACTCCCAACATCTGCCATGCTTGGGCACGTTTGGAAAAATGACAGCTCTCTATGCTGTGTTAACAAGCCCACCAAATAAGCAGTTAGACATCTTACACAAGACTTTTCTGTGATTTTCCTTCCTACAACAGATTTCCAGTCAAAAGCTATATGTACTTAAGCTGTGTCTGGAAAAAAATGAAGCATTATTTTTTATGTTTTCCAAACTACAAGATCCCTCTATGAGACGCAAAACTTCTTGCGAGGTCTCTTTGCAGCCACACATATTTATACATGATTAAACTGATTTAAACTCAATTAAAAAGAACAAATAAGATCCAAATTTGCACCAGGAAACCAGTTTGGTTGTGTAGTTATATCTGATAACCAGCAGACTGAGAAGAGCAGTTTCATCTTGTCCTTCATGTGTTTCAGGGTGAGGCAAAACAAACACGCTTGGATCAGGGTGGAGCTTCCTGCCATAATCCTGGGAGAGAGGGCAACAAAAACCAATGTCTCAAGGAGAGGGTAGCAACCTTTTATGGGCTATGAATCACAAATCTGCAGGTGGAAAGAAGTGGACAAAAAAAATGCAACAGTTTAATGACCAAAAATGATGTGGGGAATCTGTAAGTCCAGTGAATACTTGGCTGGGGGCCCACTGAGCGAGTTACCTCATTGAGCAGAAAAGTTTAAGTAGAAGGTGAACAAAGAGGTGGAAACCAAAGAAGACTCTCTCTTTCTTTTGATCACTGCCTGAACAGCTGTTTCTACAGGCCGCTCTTACTCACCCACTCTTGGCAAAGTGGAGTCAGAGAATGGCTGCATTCTTGTCAGCGAGGCCGCGGTTGCCAGGCTGAGGACTTTCAGAAGGATGCCTCTGTCCACAGTCTGCATTGGGTGCCAGAGGGGATTAGAAAGAAGTAGAGGGGGATAACACAATAAAAAAATCATCAAAATCTAAGTTATGAATAAAATGTTGTTTTTTTAATCAAAAGATGCATTTGAGTTTAATGAGGTATTAAAGAGCGCTTTCACAGTAGCCACCAGGCTGCAGCTCATTGGTTTGGCTCAAACTGATCCACTCAATGAGAAAAACGTACTGTTTCCAAAGCTAGACCTGTTGTCTATATCCAAAAGGATGTAAGAGTAACCACTCACTAAGAGGTCTGATTATCCTAGATTAATCAAATGAAACATCAAAACAACAAGCAATGAGGTTATTTGTGTGTTTTTGCATGATGTAATCCTGTTAGTGGAAACCCTTTTCTGTTGTGAATGCCCTGACCAGTTTATACCAGCCTCATTCAACAAGTACTTTCTTTTGAAAGCAGAGGCCTGGATGGACCCTAGGGGTGGCATCCTTCCAGGGGTAGCCCACTAGTATTTTATGATCATACTGAAATAAGTTGGCACTATTTGTTCATATGAACAAAACAAGGCCACATTAATTAAACTATGTTACCTTGCTATACCACAAGAGGTCTCTGTTTTAAAAAGAAATATAGTCCTTTTGTGTAACGTGTATGTAATATAGATTGTACAGTATTTGTTGTGCAATATCCTAATATGTCGTGTTAATACTGCTTTAATATCTTCATTTGTGCAGTGTCCAATGTATATATAATTTATTATTCGTTACTTTTTTTACATTTTGTTTAGATTATATAATTTTGTTTATGTATTTAAATATTGTTTAGTGTTTTTTTTATTTAAAATGTATTTCATGTGTATTATTACTTAGGAATCTGTTTTGATTGGGTTCTTATTTTGTAGAAATTGGTCAAAGATAGCAAAGACTAAGCTGTCTTAACAGGGTCGTCTGAACTCCAAATGCAAAACAGACTGTGGTCTTTTATCCAAAAAGTGTTTGTATGCAGGGTAACATAGTCGAGTTTATTCTGCAAATCTATATAAATAGTATGCTGTTCTGTTCAGATTTTTTGATATTTTGGGCATAGCAGATGGTCTTTGACATGGAACCCGTCCCCATAAGGCCAACTTACACACAGACAGACAAGCCCTAAACTCATTAACACCTACGATCAATTCTAATGACCTCAAAGGGACATTGGAGTCTCTATACAAACTGGACGTGAAGACATTATGTCCTTCTTCTTAAGGACTAAATGAAAAGTAAATGTGTAGACTCCATCGTGTAGAAGAAGAGAGCTAAGTGCCATTGGGGCAACATTAGTGCAGATGCTGACCAACAACATAGACTCTCTGTCTCTGGGCTCAGAGGAGAGTCAGCGTGGGTGGACGACATCCTGCAGGGCAGTGCTTATATCAGAGGGTGTTTCAATGTGTTTGCATTGGTATTTAGGAAAAGGGTATGACCTGTAACATCTGGCCACATCTGTGTTCCATTATACCTCTTTGACTCTTTTGGCAGCTGTGGACCCTTGGGATCACATCACCCCAGGTTTACCTGGCCCGTTTCCTCTAGTTTCACTCAGTGTGTAGTGACAATACACACATGTACCCACAGCACCTCTGCACCGCTCCCTGTCCAGCTGTGTGAAAACTGCTGGGCCTCATTTCCATGTATCTGAGCCAACTCACACCATTGGAAGGACTGGAACAACCGTTTATCCTGTAAAGATCTCCAATGGAGTTTTGTAACAGACGAGGACACTGTAACTACCTTCATTAGGGAAAATCAGTGGCCCTTTTAATGGTGCCATGCATGCCATATGTTAATCATCTGTTTAGTGTATTTACCAGAGCACATATGCTTATTAAAACTGGAAACATTAATAAAGTCTCAAACCTATTTAATTGTGTTTGTCAAATTTGTACTGGTTGTTAGGTTCCCCCAATAGCCTTATCTAAAAAAAGGTTTCCATTTGTATTCCTTACTATTGGTTGGTCAATTACTTTTTTCTCATTTCCCAATTTTTTGTGCCTTATTGCATATTCACCCCAATTTAAGTGTGCTCAACATATTTGCACTAGTTTTTAGGGTCTTATGATAGCCTTATCACAGAAAAAAATTCCAAATATTTTCCATTTTTATGCCTTACTATATATAGCCTTATCTCTGACTTTTGGTGTTTTCACTTTTTTCTCATTTTTCATGCCAGATTGCATTTTCTCCCCAGTTTAAGTATGCTCATCATATTTGCACTAGTTTTTAGGGTCTTTTGATAGCCTTATCTCAGAAAAAAAATACCAAAGATTTTCCATTTTTTTGCCTGACTATAGCCTGACCTCTGATTTTGCGTGTTTGTCACTTTTTTCTCATTTTCATGCCAGATTGCATTTTCATGCCAGTTTAAGTATGCTCATCATATTTGCGCAAGATTTAAGGGTCTTGTGATAGCCTTATTTCAGAAAAAAATTTCCAAAGATTTTCCATTATTCCATTTTCCATTTTTATGCCTTACCTCTGATTTTGGGTGGTTGTAATTTTTTTTTTCATTTTGTAATTTTTCTCATTTTTCATGCCTTATTGCATATTCACCCCAGTATAAGTGTGATTATCATATTTGCACTAGTTTTTAGGGTCTTGTGATAGCCTAATCTCAGAAAAAAATTTCCAAAGATTTTCCATTTTTATGCCTTACTATAAAAAACTAAAATCAGCCAAAATCAAAAGTAAGGCTAAAGCAAGGCATATTTTTTTTCAAAATTTTCAAATGAAAAAAAATTGAGTTAGGACCATCATTAGACCCTAAAAACTACTGCAAATATAATGCACATACATAAACAGGGCTAAGAAAGGAGTAAGGCACAAAAAATGACAAAAAACTAAAATCAACCAAATTCAAAAGTAAGGCTATAGCAAGGCATATTTTTTCAAAAATAAAAAAATTGAGTTAGGACCATCATTAGACACTAAAAACTACTGCAAATATAATGCACATACTTAAACAGGGCTAAGAAAGCAGTAAGGCACAAAAAATGATAAAAAACTAAAATCACCGAAAATCAAAAGTAAGGCTATAGCAAGGCATATTTTTTCAAAAATTTCAAAAAAAAAAAATTGAGTTAGGACCATCATTAGACTCTAAAAACTACTGCAAATATAATGCACATACTTAAACAGGGCTAAGAAAGCATTAAGGCACAAAAAATGACAAAAAACTGAAATCACCCAAAATCAAAAGTAAGGCTATAGCAAGGCTTTTTTTTCAAAAATTTCAAAAAAAAAAAAATGAGTTAGGACCATCATTAGACCCTAAAATCTACTGCAAATATAATGCACATTCTTAAACAGGGCTAAGAAAGCAGTAAGGCACAAAAATGACAAAAAACTAAAATCACCCAAAATCAAAAGTAAGGCTATAACAAGGCTTTTTTTCCCAAAAAAATTAAAAAAAAAAAAAAATTGAGTTAGGACCATCATTAGACCCTAAAAACTACTGCAAACATAGTGGACATACTTGAAATGGGCTGGAACTGTAGTAAGCGCCAAAAAATGACAAAAAATCAAAAATCACCCAAAAGCGGAGGTAAGGCTATAGTAAGGCATATTTTTCAAAAATTTAAAAAAAATAAATAATTGATTTAGGATCATCATTAGACCCCAAAAACTACTGCAAACTTAATGCACATACTTAAAATGGGTTGAAAATGCAGTAAGGTTAAAAAAAAAAAAAAAATCAAAAAATCACCCACAATCGGAGGTAAGGCTATAGTAAGGCATATTTTTTTTAGATTTCAAAAAAATAAAAATTGAGTTAGGACCATCATTAGACCCTAAAAAATACTGAAAACATAGTGCACATACTTAAAATGGGTTGAAAACGCAGTAAGGTACAAAAAATAACCAAAATCAAAAAATCACCCAAAATCAGAGGTAAGGCTATAGTAAGACATATTTTTCAAAAATTTCAAAAAAATAAAATTTGAGTTAGGACCATCATTAGACCCTAAAATCTACTGCAAATATAATGCACATACTTAAACAGGGCTAAGAAAGCATTAAGGCACAAAAAATGACAAAAAACTAAAATCACCCAAAATCAAAAGTAAGCCTATAGCAAGGCTTTTTTTTAAAAAAATTAAAAAAAAAAAAAAATTGAGTTAGGACCATCATAAGACCCTAAAATCTACTGCAAATATAATGCACATACTTAAACAGGGCTAAGAAAGCATTAAGGCACAAAAAATGACAAAAAACTGAAATCACCCAAAATCAAAAGTAAGGCTATAGCAAGGCTTTTTTTTCAAAAATTTCAAAAAAGGCACAAATTTTTCAAAAATTTAAAAAAAAATAAATAATTGTTTTAGGATCATCATTAGACCCCAAAAACTACTGCAAACTTAGTGCACATACTTAAAATGGGCTGAAAACCCAGTAAGAAACAAAAAATGACAAAAATCAAAAAATCACCCAAAAGGCATATTTTTCAAAAATTTCAAAAAAATAAAAATTGAGTTAGGACCATCATTAGACCCTAAAATCTACTGCAAATATAATGCACCTACTTAAACAGGGCTAAGAAAGCATTAAGGCACAAAAAATGACAAAAAACAAAAATCACCCAAAATCAAAAGTAAGGCTATAGCAAGGCTTTTTTTTCAAAAATTTCAAAAAAAAAAAAATTGAGTTAGGACCATCATTAGACCCTAAAAACTACTGCAAACATAGTGGACATACTTGAAATGGGCTGGAACTGTAGTAAGCGCCAAAAAATGAAAAAAAATCAAAAATCACCCAAAAGCGGAGGTAAGGCTATAGTAAGGCATATTTTTCAAAAATTTTAAAAAAAATAAATAATTGTTTTAGGATCATCATTAGACCCCAAAAACTACTGCAAACTTAGTGCACATACTTAAAATGGGCTGAAAACGCAGTAAGAAACAAAAAATGACAAAAATCAAAAAATCACCCAAAAGGCATATTTTTCAAAAATTTCAAAAAAATAAAAATTGAGTTAGGACCATCATTAGACCCTAAAATCTACTGCAAATATAATGCACATACTTAAACAGGGCTAAGAAAGCATTAAGGCACAAAAAATGACAAAAAACAAAAATCACCCAAAATCAAAAGTAAGGCTATAGCAAGGCTTTTTTTTTCAAAAATTTAAAAAAAAAAAAAATTGAGTTAGGACCATCATTAGACCCTAAAAACTACTGCAAACATAGTGCACATACTTAAAATAGGCTGAAAACGCAGTAGGGCACAAATAATGACAAACATAATAAAATCACCTAAAATCGGAAATAAGGCTATAGTAAGGCATATTTTTCAAAAATTAAAAAATAAAATAAAAATTGAGTTAAGACCATCATTAGTCCCTAAAAACTACTGCAAACAAAGTGCACATACTTAAACAGGGCTATGAAAGCATTAAGGCACAAAAAATGACAAAAAACTAAAATCACCCAAAATCAAAAATTTAAAAAAAAAAAATTGAGTTAGGACCATCATTAGACCCTAAAATCTACTGCAAATATAATTCACATACTTAAACAGGGCTAAGAAAGCATTAAGGCACAAAAAATGACAAAAAACTAAAATCACCCAAAATCAAAAGTAAGGCTATAACAAGGCTTTTTTTCCAAAAAAAATTAAAAAAAAAAAAAATTGAGTTAGGACCATCATTAGACCCTAAAAACTACTGCAAACATAGTGGACATACTTGAAATGGGCTGGAAATGTAGTAAGCGCCAAAAAATGACAAAAAATCAAAAATCACCCAAAAGCGGAGGTAAGGCTATAGTAAGGCATATTTTTTTTAAATTTCAAAAAAATAAAAATTGAGTTAGGACCATCATTAGACCCTAAAAAATACTGAAAACATAGTGCACATACTTAAAATGGGTTGAAAACGCAGTAAGGTACAAAAAATAACAAAAATCAAAAAATCACCCAAAATCAGAGGTAAGGCTATATAGTAAGGCATATTTTTCAAAAATTTCAAAAAAATAAAAATTGAGTTAGGACCATCATTAGACCCTAAAATCTACTGCAAATATAATTCACATACTTAAACAGGGCTAAGAAAGCATTAAGGCACAAAAAATGACAAAAAACTAAAATCACCCAAAATCAAAAGTAAGCCTATAGCAAGGCTTTTTTTTAAAAAATTAAAAAAAAAAAAAATTGAGTTAGGACCATCATAAGACCCTAAAATCTACTGCAAATATAATGCACATACTTAAACAGGGCTAAGAAAGCATTAAGGCACAAAAAATGACAAAAAACTAAAATCACCCAAAATCAAAAGTAAGCCTATAGCAAGGCTTTTTTTTAAAAAAATTAAAAAAAAAAAAAAATTGAGTTAGGACCATCATAAGACCCTAAAATCTACTGCAAATATAATGCACATACTTAAACAGGGCTAAGAAAGCATTAAGGCACAAAAAATGACAAAAAACTGAAATCACCCAAAATCAAAAGTAAGGCTATAGCAAGGCTTTTTTTTTCAAAAATTTCAAAAAAAAAAAAATGAGTTAGGACCATCATTAGACCCTAAAAACTACTGCAAACATAGTGGACATACTTGAAATGGGCTGGAAATGTAGTAAGCGCCAAAAAATGAAAAAAAATCAAAAATCACCCAAAAGCGGAGGTAAGGCTATAGTAAGGCATATTTTTTTTAAATTTCAAAAAAATAAAAATTGACTTAGGACCATCATTAGACCCTAAAAAATACTGAAAACATAGTGCACATACGTAAAATGGGTTGAAAACGCAGTAAGGTACAAAAAATAACAAAAATCAAAAAATCACCCAAAATCAGAGGTAAGGCTATAGTAAGGCATATTTTTCAAAAATTTCAAAAAAATAAAAATTGAGTTAGGACCATCATTAGACCCTAAAATCTACTGCAAATATAATGCACATACTTAAACAGGGCTAAGAAAGCATTAAGGCACAAAAAATGACAAAAAACAAAAATCACCCAAAATCAAAAGTAAGGCTATAGCAAGGCTTTTTTTTCAAAAATTTCAAAAAAAAAAAAATTGAGTTAGGACCATCATTAGACCCTAAAAACTACTGCAAACATAGTGGACATACTTGAAATGGGCTGGAACTGTAGTAAGCGACAAAAAATGAAAAAAAATCAAAAATCACCCAAAAGCGGAGGTAAGGCTATAGTAAGGCATATTTTTCAAAAATTTAAAAAAAAATAAATAATTGTTTTAGGATCATCATTAGACCCCAAAAACTACTGCAAACTTAGTGCACATACTTAAAATGGGCTGAAAACGCAGTAAGAAACAAAAAATGACAAAAATCAAAAAATCACCCAAAAGGCATATTTTTCAAAAATTTCAAAAAAATAAAAATTGAGTTAGGACCATCATTAGACCCTAAAATCTACTGCAAATATAATGCACCTACTTAAACAGGGCTAAGAAAGCATTAAGGCACAAAAAATGACAAAAAACAAAAATCACCCAAAATCAAAAGTAAGGCTATAGCAAGGCTTTTTTTTCAAAAATTTCAAAAAAAAAAAATTGAGTTAGGACCATCATTAGACCCTAAAAACTACTGCAAACATAGTGGACATACTTGAAATGGGCTGGAACTGTAGTAAGCGCCAAAAATGAAAAAAAATCAAAAATCACCCAAAAGCGGAGGTAAGGCTATAGTAAGGCATATTTTTCAAAAATTTAAAAAAAAATAAATAATTGTTTTAGGATCATCATTAGACCCCAAAAACTACTGCAAACTTAGTGCACATACTTAAAATGGGCTGAAAACGCAGTAAGAAACAAAAAATGACAAAAATCAAAAAATCACCCAAAAGGCATATTTTTCAAAAATTTCAAAAAAAAAAAAATTGAGTTAGGACCATCATTAGACCCTTAAAACTACTGCAAATATAATGCACATACTTAAACAGGGCTAAGAAAGCATTAAGGCACAAAAAATTTAAAAAAACTAAAATCACCCAAAATAAAAAGTAAGGCTATAGCAAGGCTTTTTTTTCAAAAATTTCAAAAAAAAAAAAAATTGAGTTAGGACCATCATTAGACCCTAAAAACTACTGCAAACATAGTGGACATACTTGAAATGGGCTGGAACTGTAGTAAGCGCCAAAAAATGAAAAAAAATCAAAAATCACCCAAAAGCGGAGGTAAGGCTATAGTAAGGCATATTTTTCAAAAATTTAAAAATAAATAAATAATTGTTTTAGGATCATCATTAGACCCCAAAAACTACTGCAAACTTAGTGCACATACTTAAAATGGGCTGAAAACGCAGTAAGAAACAAAAAATGACAAAAATCAAAAAATCACCCAAAAGGCATATTTTTCAAAAATTTCAAAAAAATAAAAATTGACTTAGGACCATCATTAGACCCTAAAATCTACTGCAAATATAATGCACATACTTAAACAGGGCTAAGAAAGCATTAAGGCACAAAAAATTACAAAAAACTAAAATCACCCAAATTCAAAAGTAAGGCTATAAGCAAGGCTTTTTTTTCAAAAATTTCAAAAAAAAAAAATTGAGTTAGGACCATCATTAGACCCTAAAAACTACTGCAAACATAGTGCACATACTTAAAATAGGCTGAAAACGCAGTAGGGCACAAATAATGACAAACATAATAAAATCACCTAAAATCGGAAATAAGGCTATAGTAAGGCATATTTTTCAAAAATTAAAAAATAAAATAAAAATTGAGTTAAGACCATCATTAGTCCCTAAAAACTACTGCAAACAAAGTGCACATACTTAAACAGGGCTATGAAAGCATTAAGGCACAAAAAATGACAAAAAACTAAAATCACCCAAAATCAAAAATTTAAAAAAAAAAAAATTGAGTTAGGACCATCATTAGACCCTAAAATCTACTGCAAATATAATTCACATACTTAAACAGGGCTAAGAAAGCATTAAGGCACAAAAAATGACAAAAAACTAAAATCACCCAAAATCAAAAGTAAGGCTATAACAAGGCTTTTTTTCCAAAAAAAATTAAAAAAAAAAAAAATTGAGTTAGGACCATCATTAGACCCTAAAAACTACTGCAAACATAGTGGACATACTTGAAATGGGCTGGAAATGTAGTAAGCGCCAAAAAATGACAAAAAATCAAAAATCACCCAAAAGCGGAGGTAAGGCTATAGTAAGGCATATTTTTTTTAAATTTCAAAAAAATAAAAATTGAGTTAGGACCATCATTAGACCCTAAAAAATACTGAAAACATAGTGCACATACTTAAAATGGGTTGAAAACGCAGTAAGGTACAAAAAATAACAAAAATCAAAAAATCACCCAAAATCAGAGGTAAGGCTATATATAGTAAGGCATATTTTTCAAAAATTTCAAAAAATAAAAATTGAGTTAGGACCATCATTAGACCCTATAAACTACTGCAAATATGATGCACATACTTAAACAGGGCTAAGAAAGCAGTAAAGCACAAAAAATGACAAAAAACTAAAATCACCCAAAATCAAAAGTAAGGCTATAGCAAGGCTTTTTTTTAAAAAATTAAAAAAAAAAAAAATTGAGTTAGGACCATCATAAGACCCTAAAATCTACTGCAAATATAATGCACATACTTAAACAGGGCTAAGAAAGCATTAAGGCACAAAAAATGACAAAAAACTAAAATCACCCAAAATCAAAAGTAAGCCTATAGCAAGGCTTTTTTTTAAAAAAATTTAAAAAAAAAAAAAATTGAGTTAGGACCATCATAAGACCCTAAAATCTACTGCAAATATAATGCACATACTTAAACAGGGCTAAGAAAGCATTAAGGCACAAAAAATGACAAAAAACTGAAATCACCCAAAATCAAAAGTAAGGCTATAGCAAGGCTTTTTTTTCAAAAATTTCAAAAAAAAAAAAATGAGTTAGGACCATCATTAGACCCTAAAAACTACTGCAAACATAGTGGACATACTTGAAATGGGCTGGAAATGTAGTAAGCGCCAAAAAATGAAAAAAAAATCAAAAATCACCCAAAAGCGGAGGTAAGGCTATAGTAAGGCATATTTTTTTTAAATTTCAAAAAAATAAAAATTGACTTAGGACCATCATTAGACCCTAAAAAATACTGAAAACATAGTGCACATACGTAAAATGGGTTGAAAACGCAGTAAGGTACAAAAAATAACAAAAATCAAAAAATCACCCAAAATCAGAGGTAAGGCTATAGTAAGGCATATTTTTCAAAAATTTCAAAAAAATAAAAATTGAGTTAGGACCATCATTAGACCCTAAAATCTACTGCAAATATAATGCACATACTTAAACAGGGCTAAGAAAGCATTAAGGCACAAAAAATGACAAAAAACAAAAATCACCCAAAATCAAAAGTAAGGCTATAGCAAGGCTTTTTTTTCAAAAATTTCAAAAAAAAAAAAATTGAGTTAGGACCATCATTAGACCCTAAAAACTACTGCAAACATAGTGGACATACTTGAAATGGGCTGGAACTGTAGTAAGCGACAAAAAATGAAAAAAAATCAAAAATCACCAAAAATCGGAGGTAAGGCTATAGTAAAGCATATTTTTCAAAAATTTCAAAAAAAAAAAAAATGAGTTATGACCATCATTAGACCCCAAAAACTACTGCAAACTTAGTGCACATACTTAAAATGGGCTGAAAACGCAGTAAGAAACAAAAAATGACAAAAATCAAAAAATCACCCAAAAGGCATATTTTTCAAAAATTTCAAAAAAATAAAAATTGAGTTAGGACCATCATTAGACCCTAAAATCTACTGCAAATATAATGCACCTACTTAAACAGGGCTAAGAAAGCAGTAAGGCACAAAAAATGACAAAAAACAAAAATCACCCAAAATCAAAAGTAAGGCTATAGCAAGGCTTTTTTTTCAAAAATTTCAAAAAAAAAAAAATTGAGTTAGGACCATCATTAGACCCTAAAAACTACTGCAAACATAGTGGACATACTTGAAATGGGCTGGAAACGCAGTAAGCGCCAAAAACTGACAAAAAAATCAAAAATCACCCAAAAGCGGAGGTAAGGCTATAGTAAGGCATATTTTTCAAAAATTTTAAAAAAAATAAATAATTGTTTTAGGATCATCATTAGACCCCAAAAACTACTGCAAACTTAGTGCACATACTTAAAATGGGCTGAAAACGCAGTAAGAAACAAAAAATGACAAAAATCAAAAAATCACCCAAAAGGCATATTTTTCAAAAATTTCAAAAAAATAAAAATTGAGTTAGGACCATCATTAGACCCTAAAATCTACTGCAAATATAATGCACATACTTAAACAGGGCTAAGAAAGCATTAAGGCACAAAAAATGACAAAAAACAAAAATCACCCAAAATCAAAAGTAAGGCTATAGCAAGGCTTTTTTTTTCAAAAATTTCAAAAAAAAAAAAATTGAGTTAGGACCATCATTAGACCCTAAAAACTACTGCAAACATAGTGGACATACTTGAAATGGGCTGGAACTGTAGTAAGCGCCAAAAAATGAAAAAAAATCAAAAATCACCCAAAAGCGGAGGTAAGGCTATAGTAAGGCATATTTTTCAAAAATTTAAAAATAAATAAATAATTGTTTTAGGATCATCATTAGACCCCAAAAACTACTGCAAACTTAGTGCACATACTTAAAATGGGCTGAAAACGCAGTAAGAAACAAAAAATGACAAAAATCAAAAAATCACCCAAAAGGCATATTTTTCAAAAATTTCAAAAAAATAAAAATTGACTTAGGACCATCATTAGACCCTAAAATCTACTGCAAATATAATGCACATACTTAAACAGGGCTAAGAAAGCATTAAGGCACAAAAAATTACAAAAAACTAAAATCACCCAAATTCAAAAGTAAGGCTATAAGCAAGGCTTTTTTTTCAAAAATTTCAAAAATAAAAAATTGAGTTAGGACCATCATTAGACCCTAAAAACTACTGCAAACATAGTGCACATACTTAAAATAGGCTGAAAACGCAGTAGGGCACAAATAATGACAAACATAATAAAATCACCTAAAATCGGAAATAAGGCTATAGTAAGGCATATTTTTCAAAAATTAAAAAATAAAATAAAAATTGAGTTAAGACCATCATTAGTCCCTAAAAACTACTGCAAACAAAGTGCACATATTTGATATGGGTTGAAAACGCAGTAAGGTACAAAAAATTACAAAAATTTAAAAATCACCCAAAAGCGGAAGTAAGGCTATAGTAAGGCATATTTTTCAAAAATTTCAAAAAAATAAAAATTGAGTTAAAACCATCATTAGACCCTAAAAACTACTGCAAATATAATGCACATACTTAAACAGGGCTATGAAAGCATTAAGGCACAAAAAATGACAAAAAACTAAAATCACCCAAAATCAAAAATTTAAAAAAAAAAAAATTGAGTTAGGACCATCATTAGACCCTAAAATCTACTGCAAATATAATTCACATACTTAAACAGGGCTAAGAAAGCATTAAGGCACAAAAAATGACAAAAAACTAAAATCACCCAAAATCAAAAGTAAGGCTATAACAAGGCTTTTTTTCCAAAAAAAAATTAAAAAAAAAAAAAATTGAGTTAGGACCATCATTAGACCCTAAAAACTACTGCAAACATAGTGGACATACTTGAAATGGGCTGGAAATGTAGTAAGCGCCAAAAAATGACAAAAAATCAAAAATCACCCAAAAGCGGAGGTAAGGCTATAGTAAGGCATATTTTTTTTAAATTTCAAAAAAATAAAAATTGAGTTAGGACCATCATTAGACCCTAAAAAATACTGAAAACATAGTGCACATACTTAAAATGGGTTGAAAACGCAGTAAGGTACAAAAAATGACAAAAATCAAAAAATCACCCAAAATCAGAGGTAAGGCTATATAGTAAGGCATATTTTTCAAAAATTTCAAAAAAATAAAAATTGAGTTAGGACCATCATTAGACCCTAAAATCTACTGCAAATATAATTCACATACTTAAACAGGGCTAAGAAAGCATTAAGGCACAAAAAATGACAAAAAACTAAAATCACCCAAAATCAAAAGTAAGGCTATAGCAAGGCTTTTTTTTAAAAAATTAAAAAAAAAAAAAATTGAGTTAGGACCATCATAAGACCCTAAAATCTACTGCAAATATAATGCACATACTTAAACAGGGCTAAGAAAGCATTAAGGCACAAAAAATTACAAAAAACTGAAATCACCCAAAATCAAAAGTAAGGCTATAGCAAGGCTTTTTTTTCAAAAAAAAAATTTCAAAAAAAAAAAAATTGAGTTAGGACCATCATTAGACCCTAAAATCTACTGCAAATATAATGCACATACTAAAACAGGGCTAAGAAAGCATTAAGGCACAAAAAATGACAAAAAACTAAAATCACCAAAAATTTAATGCAAACAATGCAGTAAACATTAAAAATGAGAAAAAAGTGACAAACACCCAAAATCAGACTTTATTTAAATCAAAGTTAAATAAAGTTTTAGCAGCAAGATACCTTTAGAGTAGTATTTCAAGCAGTGACTTCTTGCACAGTAGATCATGGGTTCAAATACCATTCTTTCAGTGGAAAAAAACTTGTGTCAACAATTTAAATTAGTAAAGTTTTTAAACTCAGATACCCTTCAAGTATAAGTCAAATATGCCACGAGCACTGCTGTTGACAAGTTGAGTAAAGATGGCGTAGAGGTTAAGGTTCAGGTAACAAGTTGCCATGGGATACTGTCCACAGGTGAGCAGGAGTTCAAATCCTTCAACTCCCAGATAAATGATAACTCAAAAAAAAAAATTAAGATAAAACTGGCAGGCACCCAAAGTCAGAGGTGAAGTGTACAAAATTTTATTTACATTTTTTTTCTGAGATAAAGCTATCACAAGACCCTAAAAACTAGTGCAAATATGATGAGCACACTTAAACTGGGCTAAAAATGCAGTAAGGCATGAAAAATGAGAAAAACGCGACAAACACCCAATATCAGAGGTCAGGCTAAAAAGTTGAAATTTAAAAAAAATAATAATAATTTAGATAAGGCTATCACAAGTTAAACGGGAATGAAAATGCAGTAACACATCAAAAATGTGAAAAAAGTGACAAACACCCATTATCAGAGGTAAGGCTATATATAGTAAGGCATAAAAGGTGAAAAACTTGGGAGGGGAATGTAGCAGACTTTAGCTCACTGTGTTTGAACTGCTGTTCTAACTATTAAAAAGTGGGTTCAATACTCACTGCTTGAACTGGTGCAATTTTAGCTAATATTCACAAATGTGAAAGATAAATACCCAATAAGTCAGACAAATGCACTATGAGCTCATAGTCTGGTGGATAAGCACATTGTAGCTACTTCAATACTCAGTTAATCATCAGTAAGGAATGAGCTTCAATCCCAATGGCTCACTCAGCAAAAATTATTTAAAAAGAGTTTTCAAGTTTAATGCTTTAAATCAAAGTTAAATACACCACGAGAAGTGTGAGCAGCAAGAGAGCTTTAGAGTAGTATGTCAAGCTGTGACTTCTGGTGCAGTAAAGCATGGGTTCAAATCCCATTCTTTCAGTGGAAAAAAACTTGTGTCAACAATTTAAATTCGTGAAGTATTTAAACTCAGATACCCTTCAAGTATAAGTCAAATACGCCACGAGAACTGCTGCTGACAAGTTGAGTAATGATGGCGTAGTGCTTAAGGTTCAGGTAAGAAGTTGCCATGGGATACTGTCCACAGGTGAGCAGGGGTTCAATTCCCACCACTCCCAAATAAATAAAACATCAATAAAAAAACAAGATAAAACGGACAAGCACCCAAAGTCAGAGGTGAAGTGTATGAAAATTTATTTATTTATTTTTTCTGAGATAAAGCTATCACAAGACCCTAAGAACTAGTGCAAATATGATGAGCACACTTGAACTGGGAATACAATGCAGTAAAGCACGAAAAAGTAAAAGAACATAAAAAAAAATGAGAAAAAAGTGACAAACATCAGAGGTAAGTAAGGCATATTTTTCAGAAATTTTAAAAAAAAAATAAAAATTGAGTTAGGACCATCATCAGACCCTAAAAACTACTGCAAACATAGTGGACTTACTTGAAATAGGCTGAAAACGCAGTAGGGAAAAATATTGACAAAAATAATAAAATCGCAAATCGGAAATAAGGCTATAGTAAGGGATATTTTTCAAAAATTAAAAAAAAATAAATAAATAATTAGTTAGGACCATCATTAGAAGCTAAAAACCACTGCAAATATAATGCACATACTTAAACGAGGCTAAGAAAGCAGTAAGGCACAAAAAATGACAAAAAACTAAAATCAGCCAAAATCAAAAGTAAGGCTATAACGAGGCATATTTTTTCAAAAATATCAAAAAAATAAAAAATGACTTAGGACCATCATTAGACCCTAAAGACTTCTACAAATATAATGCACATACTTAAAACGGGCTAAGAAAGCAGTAAGGCACAAAAAATGACAAAAAACAAAAATCAGCAAAAATCAAAAGTAAGGCTATAACAAGGCATATTTTTTCAAAAATTTCAAAAAAAAAAAAAATTGAGTTAGGACCATCATTAGACCCTAAAATCTACTGCAAATATAATGCACATACTTAAAATGGGCTAAGTAAGCAGTAAGTCACAAAAAATGACAAAAAACTAAAATCAGCCAAAATCAAAAGTAAGGCTATAACAAGGCATATTTTTTCAAAAATTTCAAAAAAAAAAAAATTGAGTTAGGACCATCATTAGACCCTTAAAACCACGGAAAATATAATGCACATACTTAAAATGGGCTAAGAAAGCAGTAAGGCACAAAAAATGACAAAAAACTAAAATCAGCCAAAATCAAAAGTAAGGCTATGAAAAGGCATATTTTTTCAAAAATTAAGAAAAAAAAAAAATTAAGTTAGGACCATGATTAGACCCTAAAAACTACTGGAAATATAATGCACATACTTAAAATGGGCTAAGAAAGCAGTAAGGCACAAAAAGTGACAAAAAACTGAATTCAGCAAAAATCAAAAGTAAGGCTATAGCAAGGCATATTTTTTCAAAATTTTAAAGAAAAAAAAAAAAAAAAATGAGTTAGGACCATCATTAGACCCTAAAAACTACTGCAAATATAATTCGCATACTTAAACAAGGCAAAGAAAGCAGTAAGGAACAAAAAGTGACAAAAAACTTAATTCAGCCAAAATCAAAAGTAAGGCTATAGCAAGGCATATTTTTTCAAAAATTTCAAAAAAAAAAATGAGTTAGGACCATCATTAGACCCTAAAAACTACTGCAAATATAATGCACATACTTAAACAGGGCTAAAAAAGCAGTAAGGCACAAAAAATGACAAAAAACTAAATTCAGCCAAAATAAAAAGTAAGGCTGAAGTAAGGCATATTTTTTTTAAATAAAAATAAAAAAAAAAAAATGAGTTAGGACCATCATTAGACCCTAAAAACTACTGCAAATATAATGCACATACTTAAACAGGGCTAAGAAAGCAGTAAGGCACAAAAAGTGACAAAAAACTTAATTCAGCCAAAATCAAAAGTAAGGCTATAGCAAGGCATATTTTTTCAAAATTTTCAAAAAAAAAAAAAATTGAGTTAGGATCATTATTAGACCTTAAAAACTACTGCAAATATAATGCACATACTTAAACAGGGCTAAGAAATCAGTAAGGTACAAAAAAGGACAAAAAACTGAAATCAACCAAAATCAAAAGTAAGGCTATAGCAAGGCATATTTTTTCAAAAATTTCCAAAAAAAAATTGAGTTAGGATCATCATTAGACCCTAAAAACTGCTGCAAATATAATGCATATACTTAAACAGGGCTAAGAAAGCATTAAGGCACAAAAAGTGACAAAAAACTGAATTCAGCAAAAATCAAAAGTAAGGCTATAGCAAGGCATATTTTTTCAAAAATAAAAAAAAAAAAAATGAGTTAGGACCATCATTAGACTCTAAAAACTACTGCAAATATAATGCACATACTTAAACAGGGCTAAAAAAGCAGTAAGGCACAAAAAATGACAAAAAACTAAATTCAGCCAAAATAAAAAGTAAGGCTGAAGTAAGGCATATTTTTTTTAAATAAAAAAAAAAAAAAAAAAATGAGTTAGGACCATCATTAGACCCTAAAAACTACTGCAAATATAATGCACATACTTAAACAGGGCTAAGAAAGCAGTAAGGCACAAAAAGTGACAAAAAACTTAATTCAGCCAAAATCAAAAGTAAGGCTATAGCAAGGCATATTTTTTCAAAATTTTCAAAAAAAAAAAAAATTGAGTTAGGATCATTATTAGACCTTAAAAACTACTGCAAATATAATGCACATACTTAAACAGGGCTAAGAAATCAGTAAGGTACAAAAAAGGACAAAAAACTGAAATCAACCAAAATCAAAAGTAAGGCTATAGCAAGGCATATTTTTTCAAAAATTTCCAAAAAAAAATTGAGTTAGGATCATCATTAGACCCTAAAAACTGCTGCAAATATAATGCATATACTTAAACAGGGCTAAGAAAGCATTAAGGCACAAAAAGTGACAAAAAACTGAATTCAGCAAAAATCAAAAGTAAGGCTATAGCAAGGCATATTTTTTCAAAATAAAAAAAAAAAAAAAAAAAAAAGAGTTAGGACCATCATTAGACCCTAAAAACTACTGCAAATATAATTCGCATACTTAAACAAGGCAAAGAAAGTAGTAAGGCACAAAAAATGACAAAAAACTGAATTCAGCCAAAATCAAAAGTAAGGCTATATACTGTATAGCAAGGCATATTTTTTCAAAATTTTCAAAAAAAAAAAAAAAATTGAGTTAGGACCATCATTAGACCCTAAAAACTACTGCAAATATAATGCACATACTTAAACAGGGCTAAAAAAGCAGTAAGGCACAAAAAATGACAAAAAACTAAATTCAGCCAAAATAAAAAGTAAGGCTGAAGTAAGGCATATTTTTTTTAAATTAAAAAAAAAAAAAAAAAAAATGAGTTAGGACCATCATTAGACCCTAAAAACTGCTGCAAATATAATGCACATACTTAAACAGGGCTAAGAAAGCAGTAAGGCACAAAAAGTGACAAAAAACTGAATTCAGCAAAAATCAAAAGTAAGGCTATAGCAAGGCATATTTTTTAAAAATTTTCAAAAAAAAAAAAAATGAGTTAGGACCATCATTAGACCCTAAAAACTAATGCAAATATAATTTGCATACTTAAACAAGGCAAAGAAAGTAGTAAGGCACAAAAAATGACAAAAAACTGAATTCAGCCAAAAAGAAAAGTAAGGCTATAGCAAGGCATATTTTTTCAAAAATTTCAAAAAAAAAAAAAATTGAGTTAGGACCATCATTAGACCCTAAAACTACTGCAAATATAATGCACATACTTAAACAGGGCTAAGAAAGCAGTAAGGCACAAGAAATCACAAAAAACTAAAATCAGCCAAAATCAAAAGTAAGGCTATATATAGCAAGGCATATTTTTTCAAAAAAAAAAAAAAAAAATATGAGTTAGGACCATCATTAGACCCTAAAAACTACTGCAAATATAATGCACATACTTAAACAGGGCTAAGAAAGCAGTAAGGCACAAAAAGTGACAAAAAACTTAATTCAGCCAAAATCAAAAGTAAGGCTATAGCAAGGCATATTTTTTCAAAATTTTCAAAAAAAAAAAAAATTGAGTTAGGATCATTATTAGACCTTAAAAACTACTGCAAATATAATGCACATACTTAAACAGGGCTAAGAAATCAGTAAGGTACAAAAAAGGACAAAAAACTGAAATCAACCAAAATCAAAAGTAAGGCTATAGCAAGGCATATTTTTTCAAAAATTTCCAAAAAAAAATTGAGTTAGGATCATCATTAGACCCTAAAAACTGCTGCAAATATAATGCATATACTTAAACAGGGCTAAGAAAGCATTAAGGCACAAAAAGTGACAAAAAACTGAATTCAGCAAAAATCAAAAGTAAGGCTATAGCAAGGCATATTTTTTCAAAATTTTCAAGAAAAAAAAAAAAAAAAATGAGTTAGGACCATCATTAGACCCTAAAAACTACTGCAAATATAATTCGCATACTTAAACAAGGCAAAGAAAGCAGTAAGGAACAAAAAGTGACAAAAAACTTAATTCAGCCAAAATCAAAAGTAAGGCTATAGCAAGGCATATTTTTTCAAAAATTTCAAAAAAAAAAATGAGTTAGGACCATCATTAGACCCTAAAAACTAATGCAAATATAATTCGCATACTTAAACAAGGCAAAGAAAGTAGTAAGGCACAAAAAATGACAAAAAACTGAATTCAGCCAAAATCAAAAGTAAGGCTATATATAGCAAGGCATATTTTTTCAAAATTTTCAAAAAAAAAAAAAAAAATTGAGTTAGGACCATCATTAGACCCTAAAAACTACTGCAAATATAATGCACATACTTAAACAGGGCTAAAAAAAAAGCAGTAAGGCACAAAAAATGACAAAAAACTAAATTCAGCCAAAATAAAAAGTAAGGCTGAAGTAAGGCATATTTTTTTTAAATTAAAAAAAAAAAAAAAAAAAATGAGTTAGGACCATCATTAGACCCTAAAAACTACTGCAAATATAATGCACATACTTAAACAGGGCTAAGAAAGCAGTAAGGCACAAAAAGTGACAAAAAACTTAATTCAGCCAAAATCAAAAGTAAGGCTATAGCAAGGCATATTTTTTTCAAAATTTTCAAAAAAAAAAAAAAACAAAAAAAATGAGTTAGGACCATCATTAGACCCTAAAAACTGCTGCAAATATAATGCACATACTTAAACAGGGCTAAGAAAGCAGTAAGGCACAAAAAGTGACAAAAAACTGAATTCAGCAAAAATCAAAAGTAAGGCTATAGCAAGGCATATTTTTTAAAAATTTTCACAAAAAAAAAAAATGAGTTAGGACCATCATTAGACCCTAAAAACTAATGCAAATATAATTTGCATACTTAAACAAGGCAAAGAAAGTAGTAAGGCACAAAAAATGACAAAAAACTGAATTCAGCCAAAATCAAAAGTAAGGCTATAGCAAGTCATATTTTTTCAAAAATTTCAAAAAAAAAAAAAAAATTGAGTTAGGACCATCATTAGACCCTAAAAACTACTGCAAATATAATGCACATACTTAAACAGGGCTAAGAAAGCAGTAAGGCACAAAAAGCGACAAAAAAATCAATTCAGCCAAAATCAAAAGTAAGGCTATAGCAAGGCATATTTTTTCAAAATTTTCAAAAAAAAAAAAATGAGTTAGGACCATCATTAGACCCTAAAAACTAATGCAAATATAATTCGCATACTTAAACAAGGCAAAGAAAGTAGTAAGGCACAAAAAATGACAAAAAACTGAATTCAGCCAAAATCAAAAGTAAGGCTATAGCAAGGCATATTTTTTCAAAAATTTCAAAAATAACAAAATTGAGTTAGGACCATCATTAGACCCTAAAAACTACTGCAAATATAATGCACATACTTAAACAGGGCTAAGAAAGCAGTAAGGCACAAAGACTGACAATAACTAAAATTAGCCAAAATTAAAAGTAAGGCTATAGCAAGGCATATTTTTTTCAAAATTTTCAAATAAAAAAAAAAATTGATTCAGGATCATCATTAGACCCTAAAAACTACTGCAAATGTAATGCACATACATAAACAGGGCTAAGAAAGCAGTAAGGCACAAAAAAAGACAAAAAACTGAATTCAGCCAAAATCAAAAGTAAGGCTATCGCAAAGCATATTTTTTCAAAAATTTCAAAAACAAAAAAAATTGAGTTAGGACCATCATTAGACCCTAAAAACTACTGCAAATATAATGCACATACTTAAACAGGGCTAAGAAAGCAGTAAGGCACAAAAAATGACAAAAAACTAAAATCACCCAAAATCAAAAGTAGGGCTATTGCAAGGCATATTTTTTTAAAAATTTAAGAAAAAAAAAAAATTGAGTTAGGATAATCATTAGACCCTAAAAACTAATGCAAATATAATTCGCATACTTAAACAAGGCAAAGAAAGTAGTAAGGCACAAAAAATGACAAAAAACTGAATTCAGCCAAAATCAAAAGTAAGGCTATAGCAAGGCATATTTTTTCAAAAATTTCCAAAAAATAAAAATTTAGTTAGGATCATTATTAGACCCTAAAAACTACTGCAAATATAATGCACATACTTAAACAGGGCTAAGAAAGCAGTAAGGCACAAGAAATCACAAAAAACTAAAATCAGCCAAAATCAAAAGTAAGGCTATAGCAAGGCATATTTTTTCAAAATAAAAAAAAAAAAAATGAGTTAGGACCATCATTAGACCCTAAAAACTAATGCAAATATAATTCGCATACTTAAACAAGGCAAAGAAAGTAGTAAGGCACAAAAAATGACAAAAAACTGAATTCAGCCAAAATCAAAAGTAAGGCTATAGCAAGGCATATTTTTTCAAAAATTTCAAAAATAACAAAATTGAGATAGGACCATCATTAGACCCTAAAAACTACTGCAAATATAATGCACATACTTAAACAGGGCTAAGAAAGCAGTAAGGCACAAAAATGACAAAAAACTAAAATCACCCAAAATCAAAAGTAGGGCTATTGCAAGGCATATTTTTTTAAAAATTTATAAAAAAAAAAAAATTGAGTTAGGATAATCATTAGACCCTAAAAACTAATGCAAATATAATTCGCATACTTAAACAAGGCAAAGAAAGTAGTAAGGCACAAAAAATGACAAAAAACTGAATTCAGCCAAAATCAAAAGTAAGGCTATAGCAAGGCATATTTTTTCAAAAATTTCCAAAAAATAAAAATTTAGTTAGGATCATTATTAGACCCTAAAAACTACTGCAAATATAATGCACATACTTAAACAGGGCTAAGAAAGCAGTAAGGCACAAGAAATCACAAAAAACTAAATTCAACCAAAATCAAAAGTAAGGCTATGGCAAGGCATATTTTTTCAAAAATTTCTACAAATTTTTTTTTAGTTAGGACCATCATTAGACTCTAAAAACTACTGCAAATATTATGCACATACTTAAACATGGCTAAGAAAGCAATAAGGCACAAAAAATGACAAAAAACTAAAATCAACCAAAATCAAGATTAAGGCTTTAGCAAGGCATATTTTTTCAAAAATTTCCAAAGATTTTCCATTTTTATGCCTTACCATAGCCTTATCTCTGATTTTTGGTTTTCACTTTTTTCTCATTTTTCATGCCAGATTGCATTTTCACCCCAGTTTAAGTCTGCTCTTCATATTTGCTCTAGATTTAGGGTGTTATGATAGCCTTATCTCAGAAAAAAAAACTCATGTTTAGTAATTGCTCCCTCTTTTTTAAAGGCCCTAAATTTTTTCCCTACCTCAATTTTGGGTATTTGTCACTTTGAGTGCCTTTCTGCATTCATTCACTCTTACCACTTCTTCTCTTGTTTTATTTTGTGTATGGTACTTAGAGGAATCGAACCCCTGCTCACCTGTTAACAGTGACCCACAGCATCATGTTACCACAGACTTATCCACTACACTATTAGTACTTGACTTACTCTGAGCTGTGATCATGGCATTTTTAACTTTTACTGTTAGGAAATATGAATAGAAAAATTGTACTGATATAAGGTGTTGCCACATGCCATTTCTAACAGATGAATGGGATTTGAACCCCTGCTCTGCTGTGGCAGAGCCACAGCTTGATGCACTGTACCAGCGCTCTTTTTACTGCTGAGACTTTTTGGAACATATTTGTCTTTTAATTTAGAAAATGAAAATTGGAAACTGTGTCTCAATGTTTGTTGCTGAGTTGGTCATTAGGGATTGAACCCTTTCCTTTCCTGAAAAAGAATTGATTAGTGTAGCTACTGCCTATCCACTACACTATATGTTCACAGCACTTACACATGAGTCATGGGGTATTTAACATTCACATTTATGGATATTTGCTAAATTTTACTTGGCGAGTATTGATCCCATGTTCAAGTATCCTCATCATTATTGCACTAGTTTTTAAGGTCTTTAGATAGCCTTATCTCAGAAAAACAATTCCAAAGATTTTCCATTTTTATGCCTTACTATAGCCTTATCTCTGATTTATTTGCACTAGTTTTTAGGGTCGTTTAATTTCCTTATCGGAAAAAAAAAATCCAAAGTTTTTTCATTTTTATGCCTTACTATAGCCTTACCTCTGATTTTTGGTGTTTTCACTTTTTTCTCATTTTTCATGCCAGATTGCACTTTCACCCCAGTTTAAGTCTGCTCATCAAATTTGCACTAGTTTTTAACGTCCTGTGATAGCCTTATCTCAGAAAAACAATTCCAAAGATTTTCCATTTTTA
Organism: Gouania willdenowi; assembly: GCF_900634775.1. Lineage (NCBI taxonomy): Eukaryota > Metazoa > Chordata > Actinopteri > Blenniiformes > Gobiesocidae > Gouania > Gouania willdenowi. The sequence continues at coordinate 11,723,333 of NC_041062.1, read as the reverse complement.
TGCCTTACTATAGCCTTATCTCTGATTTTGGGTGTTGTCACTTTTTTCTCATTTTTCATGCCTTATTGCATTTTCATGCCAGTTTAAGTATGCTCATCATATTTGCACTAGTTTTTAGGGTCGTTTAATCTCCTTATCGGAGAAAAAAAATCCAAAGTTTTTTCATTTTTATGCCTTACTATAGCCATACCTCTGATTTTTGGTGTTTTCACTTTTTTCTCATTTTTCATGCCAGATTGCACTTTCACCCCAGTTTAAGTCTGCTCATCAAATTTGCACTAGTTTTTAACGTCCTGTGATAGCCTTATCTCAGAAAAAAATTTCCAAAGATTTTTCATTTTTATGCCTTACTATAGCCTTACCTCTGATTTTGGAAGTTTGTCACTTTTTTCTCATTTTTCATGCCTTATTCCATTTTCATGCCTTTTTAAGTATGCTCATCATTTTTGCACTAGTTTTTAGGGTCTTGTGATAGCCTTATCTCAGAAAAAAATTTCCAAAGATTTTCCATTTTTATGCCTTACTATAGCCTTATCTCTGATTTTTGGTGTTTTCACTTTTTTCTCATTTTTCATGCCAGATTGCACTTTCACCCCAGTTTAAGTCTGCTCATCAAATTTGCACTAGTTTTTAACGTCCTGTGATAGCCTTATCTCAGAAAAAAATTTCCACAGATTTTTCATTTTTATGCCTTACTATAGCCTTACCTCTGATTTTGGAAGTTTGTCACTTTTTTCTCATTTTTCATGCCTTATTCCATTTTCATGCCTGTTTAAGTCTGCTCATCAAATTTGCACTAGTTTTTAACGTCCTGTGATAGCCTTATCTCAGAAAAAAAATTCCAAAGATTTTCCATTTTTATGCCTTACTATAGCCTTACCTCTGATTTTGGAAGTTTGTCACTTTTTTCTCATTTTTCATGCCTCATTCCATTTTCATGCCTGTTTAAGTATGCTCATCATATTTGCAAAAATTTCATGAGTTAGGACTATCATTAGACCCTAAAAACTACTGCAAATATAATGCACATACATAAAAAGGGCTAAGAAAGCACTAAGGCACAAAAAATGACAAAAAACTAAAATCACCGAAAATCAAAAGTAAGGCTATAGGAAGGCATATTTTTATCGAAATTTCCAAAAAAAAAAAAATTGAGTTAGGACCATCATTAGACCCTAAAAACTACTGCAAATGTAATTCACACACATAAACAGGGCTAAGAAAGCAGTAAGGCACAAAAAAAGACAAAAAACTGAATTCAGCCAAAATAAAAAGTAAGGCTATCGCAAAGCATATTTTTTCAAAAATTTCAAAAAACAAAAAAATTGAGTTAGGACCATCATTAGACCCTAAAAACTACTGCAAATATAATGCACATACTTAAACAGGGCTAAGAAAGCAGTAAGGCACAAGAAATCACAAAAAACTAAAATCAGCCAAAATCAAAAGTAAGGCTATATATAGCAAGGCATATTTTTTAAAAAAAAAAAAAAAAAAAATATGAGTTAGGACCATCATTAGACCCTAAAAACTACTGCAAATATAATGCACATACTTAAACAGGGCTAAGAAAGCAGTAAGGCACAAAAAGTGACAAAAAACTAAATTCAACCAAAATCAAAAGTAAGGCTATGGCAAGGTATATTTTTTCAAAAATTTCTATAAATTTTTTTTTAGTTAGGACCATCATTAGACTCTAAAAACTACTGCAAATATTATGCACATACTTAAACATGGCTAAGAAAGCAATAAGGCACAAAAAATGACAAAAAACTAAAATCAACCAAAATCAAGATTAAGGCTTTAGCAAGGCATATTTTTTCAAAAATTTCCAAAGATTTTCCATTATTATGCCTTACCATAGCCTTATCTCTGATTTTTGGTTTTCACTTTTTTCTCATTTTTCATGCCAGATTGCATTTTCACCCCAGTTTAAGTCTGCTCATCAAATTTGCACTAGTTTTTAACGTCCTGTGATAGCCTTATCTCAGAAAAAAAATTCCAAAGATTTTCCATTTTTATGCCTTATTATAGCCTTACCTCTGATTTTGTGTGTTTGTCACTTTTTTCTCATTTTTCATGCCTCATTCCATTTTCATGCCTGTTTAAGTATGCTCATCATATTTGCACTAGTTTTTAGGGTCTTGTGATAGCCTTATCGCAAAAAAAAAAAAATCCAAAGATTTTCTATTTTTATGCCTTACTATAACCTTACCTCCGATTTTGGGTGTTTGTCACTTTTCTCATTTTCCAATTTTTTTCATTTTTCAAGCCTTATTGCATTTTCATGCCAGTTTAAGTATGCTCATCATATTTGCACTAGTTTTTAGGGTCTTGTGATAGCCTTATCTCAGAAAAAAATTTCCAAAGATTTTCCATTTTTATGTCTTACTATAGCCTTACCTCTGATTTTCGATGTTTGTCACTTTTTTCTCATTTTCATGCCAGATTGCATTTTCACCCCAGTTTAAGTATGCTCATCATATTTGCACTAGTTTTTAGGGTACTGTGATAGCCTTATCGCAAAAAAAAAAAAAATTCCAAAGATTCTACATTTTTATGCCTTACCCTTACCTTTGATTTTGGGTGTTTGTCACTTTTTTCTCATTTTCAAGCCTTATTGCTTTTTCATGCCAGTTTAAGTATGCTCATCATATTTGCACTAGTTTTTAGGGTCTTGTGATAGCCTTATCTCAGAAAAAAAATTCCAAAGATTTTCCATTTTTATGCCTTACTATAGCCTTACCTCTGATTTGGGGTGTTTGTCACTTTTTTCTCATTTTCATGCCATATTGCATTTTCACCCCAGTGTAAGTATGCTCATCATATTTGCACTAGTTTTTAGGGTTTTGTGATTGCTTTACCTTAATCCTGAAGATTTTCCATTTCTGAAGAGTTAAACTCAGCTACACTCTCTGAATACAATGATTAGTGGTGTTTATGATTCAAAAATAGTTTTCTGGAGTCAATATTTAGAAAAAAAAAGGACCAGACATGGCAAGTTGACTCATTGTTCACATGTTTATTTAGAAAAAACAATTTTCACATTTTGCCTTTTTTGTCTTTGTGCAGTGTTACTTGAAAATGTACATCTTTCTATAACCCTTAAGAGAAAAAGAACCTAAACGTAGCAAATCATTTCATCTGTAGAAGTCTTCGAGCTCTGTTTTCTAACTGAATATCTGATTTCAGGCTGAAGGGTGTTAGAAAAAGAGGCATACAGAAAGAGAAAATCCTACAGTTCTTCCTGAAGGATACGACCATGTTGTCAGATCAGCAAACCGACCAAGGACACTTTATTATCCAGCAAGTCTTGAAGATTTGGATGCGAGAAGAAACAGCATTGTTGATTGCGGGGGAGTCGGAAGCCACGAGCAGTGTTTGTTTTTGTGGAGTCACCATCTCCACATAATTACAGTCCTAACATCCTCTGCTGTGTAGGTGTGGGCATTTGGAGTGTGTGCATGCCCTTTATGTTTCTTACTATTGTTGAATGAAGCTGAACTGGGCCGGAAGTCTGCCTGGAGTTTAGTTATTTAATTATCTTTAGCTTCATGATTTCTGCTTTGAAAGCGTTTTGTGGGGAAATGTGTGCAAAAGAAGTTAACTTGATGAATGTGTAGATCTGAGGAAGAGGTTATTGACTTTAAGAGCTGTAACTTCAACAACAAAAATGGCATAAAACAAACTAGGATAGCTAAAATGCAACTTCTACTTGTAGTAAGTAATAAATGCATCCGTCATAATGATATATTTGACTGGTGGAAAATGTCTCTGATTCTTATATCAAGAAAGATTTGATACATTTGATGTGTGCTCTGGTATTTGGTCTTTATTTGGTTAATTTTATAAGTGGCATCACCAAAAAAACATACAAAATGACGCATTAGGACGACATCGGCCAGACGTATGCGTGCTATCTGGGTTGGTTTTTGTTCTTTTATTTGACGTATTTCTTGAGCGGCTGTAACACAAGCAATTTCTCGCTGGGATAAATAAAGTATTTCTGATTCTGATAAATCACAACGATGACTATTTAAATGTTTGAAATGTTTATAAAGGGAATGGAGACATCACTTCATCTTTTAATGCCCAGTGCAATTGGCAAGTTAAAAAATAAACTTCATCACACGGAATGCAGACGGTAAATGCAGGTTTTTTCCTGTGAGCTTTTCCCCAGTGTTGGACTAATGCCAGCTGTTCCACTTTTACACACTGCATTAGAAAAGTACAAAACAGTCCCTGAGTGCTGGCTCATGTTACTGTGGAGAGGCTTTGATTGGCTGACTCAGACAGAAGTGAACAGGGTTTACTTTTACAGTGTGACCAACAGATTTTCATTCACAAATTGCCTGTTGTCTCCCAAAATAATGGGTTTCTGTGTGGTAAAAAAAAAAAAAAAACATATACAGGACAAGTGTAATAATAACTCTTTCGCTTTTTAGTTGTAATCAGGGCCGGTTCTAGGGGTTTTATACTATTTTAAAGGGCCATAATGTAGCTTTTCCTTGTTTTCTTCTTTCATTTTGATTTTATTTTTTGCATTGGTACAGCCTTAACTTTGATTTTGGTTGAATTTTGGTCCATTTTTATGCTTTACCTCTATTTTGGGGTGTAAAGTTAATCTTTTTTTTTTTTTTTTTTTTTTTTTAACTATAAGCTATATAGCTTATACCTTGAAAAATATTTTCTTTTTCACATTTTATCATTTGTAATGCCAGAAAGTGCATTACATTTTCAGATTTTTGTCATTTTTCAGCCTTACTGTAGCCTTACTTTTGTTTAAGGAATGTTTATCATGATTAAACTAGTTTAAAGGGCCTTATAGCTTAACCTCTGAGAATTTTTAAAAAATTTTTAAATTTTTAAATTTTATAGCCTTACATTTGATTTTTGGTCTTTGTCTAATTTTTTTTGCCTTACGTCTGTTTTGAGGTGTTTATCATAATTAAATTAGATTAAAGAGTCTTTCGTGTAGCATTTTTTTTCCTCTAAATTATTACTGTTTATATATTATATATATTATCACATTGTGTACAAAAGTATTCAGGTCTGATAGGACTCAATTATTGGAAAAACATTATGTGAATTAAAATTTAACTGTTTTTTTTTTTTGTTTTTGTTTTGTTTTTTCTCTGTTGAGTTGGTTTGGAAGATTTGTTGAACATTTACGCCACCTTCTGGTTCAAAGTTGTAACACAAATCTCTACGAGTGCCTCAGACATATTAAGTTCAATATTATAATTAGTACAGTTGAAATAAGATGGTTGGCTTTAAGTGAAAAGATCTCCATATACTTGGAAATTTACTTTGAAATAAAATTAGATAAATCTAGATGAAGATTGTGGAAAAAGTAAGATTAACTCTATAGTATTCAGTTTTCCCCTTTATTCTATAAACACAAGGTGAGATAACTTATTTCAGCTTTGGACCACAATATGCATTTGTATTAATATTTTCATCAATTGTAATATTAATAGAAACGTTGCTTCAAGTTTACCAGATTTACCAGAAGATGGCAGTAGTTTAACATATATGAAGGCTTGACGGGGTAATTAACTAGATTACAGTTTTAAAAGCTATTTTTCAGAATTAATAGGCTGGTAAAGCATTAATATTCATTTAAATACAAGTAATTAATTTCCAGAAATTGTTTTGGATTGAAATTTACGCTTTTATCAATATTAATGGTCAAAAGTTCTTTTTATAAACACCAGGCGTCGCTCTTTGTCAGCAGATGACAGCTTTAAGATAGAGAAAATCAACAATAGACTGAATATTGACAGAAAGACGTTTAAAGATGTTATTTTTGGTTGTATAAATGATCTTCTAAATAAACAATTACAAAGTTTATCTTTCCAATAAATATATCATATATTTCAGTGGTAAATTAATTGACCTTTTTCAAAGGCAGAGTTCACAGCACATCATCAATATCCAAAACAAAAGGTCTCCACAGGAGGTTGGCTGGCAGCTCTTTAACATGCAAAGTTAAGTGTGATCTGTGGCGCCGCTTAAGAAAACATGACATAAAAACATTAAGGAGATGGTCTGGCTGATGGCTTAAGGTTCTGGCTGCACTATTGTGCTAGAACATTAACGCAGCATGGAGGTGATGCATGTCGAACAACACAAATCTGCACCTGAGTTTGAACAGTGAGTCCTTAAAGGCCTGAGGATCTGCAGATGAACAGGTAGAGAACAGACAGTGGCTGGGCAGGCGCTGCAGGCGGAAGGCTGGGTGGGTTTAACCACTGCTGCTGAGCCCGGAGCGCAGACAGGACGCAGCCAATGAGGAGCCAGCATCCTGCCCAGCTCTCTATAACTCTGTGACACAGCGCTGATCCATGCCACAACCAAGTTTCTACTGCTGGAGGGCTCTCACAGGACTGTAGGCTCACCAGAACCCCGTGCGTAAAGGCGCACACTCCAACTTCGTTGATTTGGGCTCATTCCTCAAATCGTGCACTTTATTTTATCCCTAAAGACTGATTTTCCACCATGAGCACAGGACAGACTTATGAGAAGAAGATGGCGAGTATTTTGACTGATCTTCCTGGATCTATGAGCTGCCACCCGAACTCCAAGGACTCTCCAACCCTGCCCGAGTCCTCCGTGACGGACATGGGCTACTACAGCGGGCAGACGGCCCACGGCCACCACGAATATTACCAGGGTCAGACGTACGGACAGCAGATGAACTCTTACCACCACCAGTTTAACCTGAACGGGATGGGAGCAACTGGAGCTTACGCGACCAAATCTGAATACCCCTACTCTAACAGCTACAGACAGTACGGACATTACAACAGAGACCACCTACAGGCCTCACCGCCGAGCTCAGGTGAATAATGATTTTATCACATTTTTATTTAATGTTTAGGGGTGAATTTTGTCTGCAAAATATGAATTTTCCTCCTCATTGAGTAGTGAATGAACTGAAGGCGTCTTTTACATTTCGCGTTGCATCATTTTCGTAATTTTCTTTATTCTTTTAATTCAGTTTGGGAGATATTTTACATTAAAGTAACATTTATAGAGTATAGTTCAGATTGTCTTAAATTGGCTTAAATGTATGTTTCACGGGAGTGAGTAAAATTCAAACTCTTGCTCTGAAGATTTTTCCATTTAACAATTTTTTTTAAAGAAAAAAAAATGGAATAGAAAAAAACCTTTATTTCCATTCTTCAGTTTCATAACAAATGTTGTGGGTTTGTAAACTGGCCACTTTGGCAACACATTTGACCTGATTTCAATGTGTTTTTAGAGGCTCTAAAAATGTTGGAAGAAATTTTAAACTTAAGCTAATCTTCAAATTGTATAATGTAATGTTTTTTCTGGATAAAAGCATTCTTTTTATAATTACTAAAAGACATTTTATGTTTTATATTTTCTAAAAACAAAAACAAAAAACGCGCCGGATGTTTTTAATTTTTGTATGTTTTTTTTAAACGTTGAATATTGTAACCCTGAGAGTTTTAATGTATAAAATGTATGTGTTTTTCTACAGTAAAAGAAGAGCCCGAGCCAGAGGTCCGCATGGTGAACGGAAAACCAAAGAAGATTCGTAAGCCAAGAACCATTTACTCCAGCTATCAGCTCGCTGCCCTGCAGAGGCGTTTCCAGAAGGCGCAGTACTTGGCTCTGCCGGAGCGGGCTGAGCTGGCGGCCCAGCTCGGCCTCACCCAGACACAGGTATGCCTCTCACACTACCAAACTAAAACATCCACTAACTGTAAAGTTAAAGAAACCAAGCCTCTTCAATATAGCAAATATGTTGCTCCAAAAATGCACTTTAGTGCGTAATTACGCACAGCGCATCACCAAGGAATAACTAAATCAACAACAAATAATAATATCTTCTTTGAATAAAACTAGAGTATTATAATGCTCTTTAATTTATAATAGTTTTGAGGGGCGTGATTGTTTATTTTACTGTGATTTCTTATTCTCAGGTTAAGATTTGGTTCCAAAACCGGAGATCAAAGTTCAAGAAGCTGTACAAAAACGGCGAGGTTCCCCTTGAGCACAGTCCCAACGCCAGCGACTCCATGGCCTGCAACTCTCCGCCCTCCCCCGCAGTGTGGGAGAACAGCGGCCCTCAGAACCCCCCCATCAGCAGAGCTCCGGTGCAGCCGACGCACAGCTCATCACCGCCGTACCTGGAGGACTACAACAACCACTGGTACCAGCAGAGTTCACACCTACAGCACCCGGGCACCGTGCACCACCCAGTCCCACAGCAGAGCGTGGGAGCTGTTTATTAACTCTGTGACTCTTTGAGCACATTTTTTATTTTTTATTTTTATTTTTATACTCCTTGGAGCAAGTCTTCGTCTAAAGACTCTGAGGAGCAAACGATGACTGGACTTGGAGAAGACCTGAGATGACACATTGCTTTTTTTTTTTTTTTTTTTTTTTTTTGGTTTTTGGATGACCCCAGATGTTCCACAGCTGGTTTCCTTCTTCAAAGCACAATAGGGATTTCTGATCACTTGTTGCAGAACATTTAACGGACTCTTGGCGTGTGTGTTTTTTTTAAATTATTTATCGCTTTTTTTGTTTTGTTGTATGTCTGTAACTTCTTTTGTAAACGAATATGCAACTTTTCACACACATTGCTTACACACCAACCAACAATGACAAAATGGTGTCCATCCTATTAAATCATGTGTAAAGCGTGCTCAGCAAAAAGGAAAGAAAAAAAAAAAAAAAAAAACCTCAGGTCATATTTATAAGGATTTGTACAAAATGTAGAAGGCTGTAAATATGTGTTTATATGCAGAACCACTATGATGATGATGATGATGATGATGATGATGATGTTGTTGGAAACAGAGACTGCACCGTGGTGCTTTCAAATACTTTTTTTTTTTTTAAATTTACTGCTATTATTTCACTTGTTGCCTTCTGTCAAATAAATAAAGGTCTTAATTACACGTTGAGTGTCTACATCAATTTATCCTCCAGAAAAATATAGTGGCGTGGGAAATTAAAATGTGATATAAATAGGAAAATGTCAGTTGTAAAATAACACAAAATTTGCAAAATTAAAAAAAATTAAATGAAGAAACGCGATCCAAGGGATTCAGATTGGTTATCACCCCTATAACTTTAGATTATTAACATCCTGGTGTTATTTTTGGTGCAGACATGTTTTTAATAAAAAAAAGAAATATTTCTCCAGGGAAAAACTTGTGGCAGCGGGTGCATGGATGGGGTGCGGGAGTTTAGCCCTGAGGGGGGATCTCCATCTCCTGCATGCGTGCACATGCACAATTTGAACAACAGTGAAGGTGCCAAATATCACATGCGAGCGGAGAAAAAAACACTTTCCTTGTATTTGAAACAGAGAGGCAGATGTTTTGCTGGCCGTGCATCCAACCACTGTATTAATTACTGCTGTGACAGCCATACATAATACTCTAAAGAAAAAACAAACTTCTCATTTCCACAACAAACTCTGAACAATGAGAGCAGATGTGTAGCATCATCAATAAATATTCAGAAACGTTTGATATTAGAGAAACTGCTAATGATGATTTTATCCGCATGGACCACCAAAGCTACGACTACGATAAATTATATAGTGAATGCAGAGCTAAAGCTGAGACTGAGCCTTATTGAGCAGCTATGATGGTCTGTTTTCATTTGAATCATAATTAAATTCCCATGACTTCCTAAAGTGAGGTTGATTATAAGATAATGTGTCATAATTCTACATTTTGGTCAGCAATTTCCAAATTGGCTTCTGTCCATCTTTTAGGGAGAGACAGAAGATGGTTGGAATATGTTACCTTTTTACGATTAAATAAGAAAAACAGACTAAAGCCACAACGAAAACAATTGATATTGCAAAACACGCACGAACAATTACTTTGCCAAAAAGATTGAGCTCTGGTGTTACAACATGTAATATAAGCAATCGTGTTATTTATTCAGGATTGTTTAGAATCTGCATGTGATCAAATATAATTATATTTTTTTCCTTAAAGGAATTTAAAGGTTTTAAAAAATCAAAATGTTCCTCCGCATTCTCTCTTCCTCCAACGTTGACCATGTAGAGCCACTAATACTTTTCCCTCATTCATGTTCTTGGCTCATAACTCTGAACTCAACACCAGTTGTCCTGGGCATCCGTCATCACATCAGGGCACTGTGCTGATTTGACAAAGGCGGCGTAATTACTATTGCCTTTTAATATCAATGAAATCTCATCAAGTGCATGCGGCCTCACTGTAGAGGCTCCCTCACCATGTGTGGCCCTCAGCAGCGTGGATATCAGAGGGAACACTTGTGCCGAAGACAAACAAGCGTTCACTTCAAACTGCATTAATGTGTGTGGGCTGTCAGACGTGTCCATATATACATATGTATAATGTGCCATCCCTGAACATTCAGTGCATAGCTGTAGAGGTGGATGCTTTGAACTGTTGAACTTGAATGTGATCCTGCATGGCTCGACATCACAGCACCCTAAATAACGCTGGTTGCCTTTTTTCCCCTGCAACAATCAACAGTGCAGTGTCAGCACTTGTCTCTGGGGTACAACGAAAGAAATGTATCTATAAGACCAGCAGCAGCTGCCCAACACTTTGCCCCAGCTCTGGGATGCATGGGCCTCAGCAGCATTAGGATCACTCATGCTCGCCATTTTGCTGTGAACTGGGATGAAATGAAGGCAGAAAAGCATCTTGACAGCTGTGGACTTGTGAACCCTGGTTGACCTGAGGCTAAAGGCAAGGATGGACTCATGGACTTCACCATAACCCGGTAAAGCCTGGTGATGGGAGGCTTTGCACTAGTTCTTACTCCTTCACGCATTTTTTGGTCTTGGTTTGATTCTACTCACCAAGAGTGTGACTCTCTTTGAAGAGTATGGCATCAAAGTAGAGAAAAAAAATTCACTCCCCCCAACAGAGAAGCTGCTCACAATTAACCTTGACGTCACGCTAATAACAATAATCACGCCATGCCATTGCTCCATGCAAAGCAATGCAGATTTAATAACAAGTTATTTCCCTCTTATTGCTACCCTGCAATTAAAACCCATCAGACACCTTGTATCTGATCAGCCACATCATTGATACAGTCAGACCTTCATGATCATCACCCTTCAACCCATCGCCCTGCCTTCCATTCTCTCCTCTTATAGCATGTCTGTTACCAGTGCAGCCTATTTTACTTCCCCTTCAATCTGCCTGCATGATAATTGGTCCGTGTTTGAAAGGTCCCACTCTTCTCCGTCCAACACCACAAGCCATTATTCCAATCTGAAGATGTAAAATTGCCTATAATTTTCCCTGATGCCCCGTCACTTGGTTCAGCAAAGGCCCCGCATGTTTAACAAGGCACATAATCATTAGGAAAGAGGGAAAGGGCATGAGGGTGTATACACATATATAAAGAAGGCGATGTTATTGTAACACAATGCTTGTCGTTATGTGAGAAAATCAGCATGGAGGAGTGAAAACACTGGGTTGTGATGTGGCTTTGTTCTTCGTGGAGACACCACTGGAGGCTTTGGAGCTCCTGAACAAGGCTGCACTTCAGGTAAGAGCGCTGTGACGAAGACTGGATGGATGAGTGTTGGATTGGATGATGTGGTGAAGACTGCAAGTAGGAGCGATTCCACTTTGAAAGTGTATTCCAGTTTGAAAAATTGTAATTTAACAGAATCTTTGGAGCTGAATTTTCAATTAATCAACCTTTGTGCAATTTATTTAGCAATAGTTAGCGACTTCCGAGCCCTTTTAAAATGACTTCATATTTGAAATACACACACACAAAAAAAAGACTATTTACTGTAGGTATTACTAAAGAGATAAAACATACACTTTCCAAGAAGCGACATGAATTATTTGTTATACGCCTTGGGTGTGACATCAGGCAAATTATATCAAATGGTTTACAACAAGACAGTGGGATGACGAATGAGATATAGATGAAGAGTCACCGTGTTCAACATTGTTTTTACACCTCAATTATTTAGTACAGCTTTCAATTTAACCAAGAGTGACTCTGGCCTAAGATTGAGTCACGCCTTTCGCAAAAATGATCAAGAAAATTACTGTAAATGTAGTAATTCAGTGTCCTTCGGTCTGCTGTTGTTAGACGTCACAACACGTAGCGATTGTTTTTTAAAGATAAAATATAAGCTACGTTTAAAAGGGCCTTTAGAGAAAGAAATAAACCATCCATTTTTCTTAAAAAAAAAATATGCCATGACACATGTTAATATTACCTGTCTAAATAGAAGAGACATATAGAGTCCCCGAAAAGAGCAGAAAATGGTCTTTTCTCCAAGTTTATGGCATTTGTTTCCTGTAGAATTTATAATTTGTTACAATATTGGAAAAATCCATTAACAGTTTAAAATGAGCTTATAATGTAATCCATGGATCGGCGAAGTCAATAGAAACAGCATTTAATTAAACATTAAAAAAAAAAAAAAAAAAGGGATTGAAAAGCTTGTGTTTGTTTCCTAATCTCGTGCGTGTGCGTGACCGTGGATTGTGTGTTCATTCATCCTTGACGTGTGTCGATAATCTGCTGCATTTCCACTATTAAAAAAAAATCAGAGCAGTTTGAGATTTGTTCTTATAGATTTTACTCGTTAAATGAAACAATTCAACTAGTTTAACTATCAACACACACACACACACACACATACACGAATACACACACACACTCACACACAAATACGCACACACACACACACACACACACACACACACACACACACACACACACACACACACACACGCGGTCCATATTTCAAGTCCTTTAAACTGAGGAGGTGAAAATGAATCTTGAAAAATGTACTTAAAACGCACACGAGGACATTATCATTGCGCACGATCAGCCCAGGTCAGACATGGAAACCAGCAGCAATCCCAGTGCGTCTCCTCCTCACATCATCTGAGGCCTGGGGATGGAGTCCTGGTGATGGTGGTGGTTCGGATACCAGTGGCCGAAAGTGTTTATGTAATTGTTTGGGTGCGCCGGGGTCCCTTTGTTGGCCATGGAGACCTCCCAGAGCTGGGGCAGCGCGGGTGAGCAGGGGGAGATGGGGTTGGAGCTGTGGAGATGTTCTCCCTCTGACCCGCTGCCATGCTTCATGATCTTTTTGTACTTGGAGCGTTTATTCTGAAACCATATTTTCACCTGAAATAAAAGGGAGTAAATAGACATACATTTTAGATTTAGGCTACATTCTTATTGAAATATTACACTGGATCCTTGCGACAAATCAAAAGATATGTTTTGTTGTTTTTATAAATCCCAGGCTCGTTGTCAGGAATCAAGATTGATGCCTGAGCTGCTGTAAACCATCAGCACTGATCCCTGCTTTTGTTCGCTCTAATAAGTCCAGTAAAGCGTGAACATGGAGCCGAGGCGGAGGCTTTGGCAAGGCCGCAGTAAAATCAGGTATTTTAAGTGTTTATATAAGCAACGATATTAAATCAACCTAAAATGGCAGGTTGAACGAATAGATGAGATCAAATTGGTTCTAATTGATCTGTTTCGTCGTTTATTTATTAAAATAAAATTCTCAGTGCGTATTTTTATTTATTTTTTTAATATATAAAAGTTAAATTTAACTTTACATGTCCCGTCAGCACATGACACCTGTGTGTTCATGCACTCGGAATTAATGAACGGTTATGGATGCATAATTTGCAGAACAATATTACACAAGCAATTATTATTATTATTATTATCATTATTATTATCATTATTATTATTATTACTCGTAAAAATTTTTTTTTTAAAAAACAGCTACAAAAAAAAAGTATTGAACCTAGTATTATTATTTTTTATTTAATTAATTTGTTTTAGTCTTTTGATCATTTGTGCGGTGCCCACAGAGAGCTCTCTATACAAAGGAGAACAGCCTCAAAACATGGATAGAGTCAAACAAGTGCGCATTAAAGGATTTGGTCACAAATTTGCTTTTCATTCTGATCGCACAATCACTGTGATCCTCCATAATACTGCAAACAGGAGGCAACAACTCTCAAGTATTTTACGACTGACTGCTGTATTTTCTTGGATCATGATAATAATAATAATAATAAAAAAGTCAGCCTACTGAGTATGACATCATCTATCCTAAATATTGCATGACTAATATTTGTAGACAATGCACTAAGACAAAAAATAATAGATCGATGTTGACTATATAATGTATGATGATGTGAGTGAGCCCATTGGTTCAGGGGAGCTGCATGATCCCAAAGGCCCACCTGAGTCTGAGTGAGTCCCAGTTTGGCCGCCAGGTCGGCCCGCTCAGGTAAGGCCAGGTACTGGGTTTGCTGGAAGCGCTGGTGCAGAGCCTGCAGCTGCAGACTGGAGTAAATGGTCCGAGGCTTCCGGATTTTCTTCCCTTTGCCATTCAGACGGATGTCCCTGTTTTCAAGCACAGTGGACTGGTCTCGATCTGGTGACAGACATGATAGAAAACCGTGTTTCACTTTTGAATGACAGATGTGTCTACAAGCACAACACCAATGCAGAGAAACACATATTTGAACAGACTTTCCCTTTAAATAAATTGATCCTTTTCCAAACACCAAGTCCTGAAATGTTGACATTGCACAAATATGTTTTCACAAGTTAATACCAAAGGGATATAAAAGCCATCGATCCTGAAACTGTTCACAATATGCTTGAAATGCTAAATATTTGAAGCAGATTTAGTTATTTTATTCTCTCATTTATTAGTTTGTAATAAATTCACACATGCATGCAATCTGTCAAAACTGTTGAATCAACTTAAAACAACACGTTAAATGTAGACTAACCTAGTACAAGGGCGATAAATACATGTTAACACATAAAATATTAGTCACCAATATTTATGACCTCATTTTTATTCTTTGATTAACACACGTGATGAATTATTTCTACTAATTCCATTGATGATAGGTATAGAGAGCACCCTTGCATTCCAGATACTTTCTTACACAAAAACAATACAGTGATATTTATGGTGATTCGTTTACAAACACATTGCGTCATGTGCGTAATTACGCACAGGCACAACAAAAACAACTTCAAACACAGCAGTTTAGTCGCGCTCCATTTGCCTTTGTCACATACCTGTCTGCTCTAATCTGCTGTGGGCAGGATTGTTGCTGCTGCTGTGATTGTTGTGTTGGTGGTACGAGGACGTGTAGGTGGACCCGGGGTGCGTGTTCACCGATCCCGGGTACGCGTAGCTCAGAGGGCGTCCATACGCGTTGCCAGGAAAGGCGCTATCGTGCTGGGAGTGCCCGGCAGCGTGGAAGCCGTGTACGGGATATATGTGGGAGAGTCCGGGGGAGTGCTGCTGCTGGTGCACCGGATGTCCGTGAGCAAACTCTAAAAAGGCCGATTTGGATGGATCGGAACCACTCAGAGAGTCAGACATGAACCCAACAGACATCATTAGCTAATTCACGAGTCCATAAACCCGGGTTTCATGAGTTCCGTCGTTCAGCGATGAAAACACTTCGGTCAGCCGCCGTGGTGTGGGTGAGAAAAGCCTCCCTGCAGTGATGCGTTACGGGGCGCATGTTCACCAAGCTTTGCGCGTCAACGTCAAATAAAAGCCAACGGGACCCTTCTTTACATCAGCAAGCGGAGCTGACACGGTTGTTCAAACACCTCCTGCCTTCAGAGGCTCAAACACACTGCCTCCCATCATCTGTGCGCCCTCTGATTGGTCCTCAGCAGCCCTCTGTCACCACAGCTCCAGCTTTAAGCTTCATTAACATGTGCTGCAGGACGGCCAGCGGGCACAGCCTGTGCACACATCATAAACTGATCATCATAAACCATTTTCAAAACTAATTCATTACAAAAACAATCACAATAAAACATGACGATTATCAATGATATTCTAATTGGCCTCTTCAAACCTTTCAAAATAAAATGCTTAGATGGGATATGGGGATGATTTTATTTCTACTTTATTGACAGGGAATATATAAAATATTATTATATTTTCCTTAATGGAATTAAAATGAAAGTTTTTTATAATATAATTTATATTGATCACAAGAAGTTTAACTCTCACTTGATGCTCCAAATATTAATAATATTTATTTTGATCAATCTGATTCTGGGACATGCACAATAATTCTATTGTACCTGATCTTTGTAACTTATACTGCAATAAACTCTATTCTATTCTATTCTATTCTATTCTATTCTATTCTATTCTAATAGTTGTTGCTAACTAATCTTTAACCCTCACATGTATACTCGTTCTACTAGAATTGTATAACCAACAAATTTATTAATGAATTTATGTCAAGGATCCTAAATCTCGGAATTGTTTTTTTTTTTTTTAGAAAATGTACTCCAAATTACTGGTAATGGTTACATTAACATTTTTGTTTTGTTTTGAAAAACAATTATATACTAACGTAAATGTAACCAATTGAAATCAAAGCTGTAACATGTATTAAACCAAAAATAAATAAGATCTAACAGATAATATTTGCATTTAAATAAAAATAAAACAAATAAGAAAAGATCATGATTAAACTAAATCCAAAGGTTTTGTAGATTCTGCATTTGGTGTAATGTTCTTAAAATATTTAGATGCAAAATGATCTGTACAGTTCAATAAATCTATTTGTCACCTTGTTAATTATGTGACTATACCATTTCTATATTCTCACTATCCAAATTGTGCCTTGCCTTGTGTTTAAAAAAAGCCCAATAAGCAAATGTTCTTGGTTTTAGTTTCAGGTCAAATTAAAACACATAAACTCTTCAATTTATACTAAAGGTCACATTTAAAAACAAAACAAAACAAAACTGCCATGATAAGGTATTGACTTTAGAAAAAAAAATGCCGAGTCAGCCAATTGCTCAATATGACTGTTGTTGTGACCAGAGTTGATTCAGAAGAACAGAAATCTGCTGATTAATGATGGAGCTGCAGTTTTCCTACACATTTCACTTTCCTTCTCAAACAGATCTCAGGCTGTCCATGCTGCACGAGAAATGATAAACAGAGCATTCGGAGGATTGAACGTATGCAGAGCTGCTGTCCAACCCCATCATTTTGGTCATGTCCTACCCTGTCTGTAACTACTGGGAATCCAGTGGCATTAAAGGCCCGCTGCAGGCCTGGACTGCCTCCCAATTCTCCCACAAGCCTCAGCGAAACAGTCAGCCATGAACAAAGCCACAAATTATCATCACTCTAATAAAAAAAATTAAAAAAAATCAGTCAGGGATGCTGAAACAAAGGCAATTTCATAATCATCACGTTTATAGTGGAGAATTCCTGTGTGCTGTGTTACTTTAAGGTGCTTTATATATATGAGAGTTTGTGAGATACATGTTTTATCAAGAAAATCAATATTTGGGATAATAAATCACAAGCTTTTTGACAAATGAAGCAATAAAACATGTACAACTTTAAATGTCTATGAACAGCATTAATGTTTGGAGGTGTGAGTGTCAGAGGTGTGGGGTCGGAGACACTCACACAGCCAAAAAAAAAAAAGACAGGAGAAAGTGAGGTGAGGAGGCTCTTAAAGGCTTGTAATTATGTGTGTAATACTGGTGAAGAACAAAGGTGAGCCCTGCAGTTATAGGGCAGGGACGTGTCTTTACTGTGATTCAATTAATGCAAAAAAAAAACAAAAAAACCATTATGATGGTAAAAGTAGTCATCCATCTGAATGCACCTCAGACTTTCTGGCGTCTAGTTTGTTACACAGTATAGCACTCATCTGCAGAGGTGTGTCACACACACACACACGCACACACACACGCACACACACACACCAAGTTCGTCCATCATGCAGCTCTGACGCGGAGTGACAGCCTTCTTTGTGTACAAAAACCAAAGGCACATTCCCCCGGCAACTGCCAAGGCTGTGATCTTCTCCACTGTCACGTCATGTTGTACAAGCGAGCCTCTGTTGCTCAGGCACAGCATGAGGTTCTCTCTGCTCTCAGACTGACAGTCCTCGGCCCCCTGAGCGGATGCAAGGACGCATTCAGCTCAGCACAGTTTAACAGACAGGAGCTAAAGAGCCACGTCTGCATGTTCGGCACGACATTGGAACGTAAAACATCTTCAAACTGCAAATAAATCATCTCTGAGAAAACACTCATAACTTTATATCGTTCACATTTAATTAATTTGAATTTGATTGAGTACATAAAAAAAACTGTCATATCTTGGCAAGTTATTGGCTTGAGGGATAACGCAACACAATATGCAGAACTATAACATCACATTGCACTCCAACCTTAAAGTAGCCGACTTTTCCGCACCCCTTCCATTGTCCTACCCTGACTCCCTCTTCCCTGTTCCCGTTCCCCTATAGGTGTAACACTGCCCTCTCTTTTTATAATCTTCCTTTAATAAAGTGTTTCTTATTCCTTATGGAAGGCTGGTTATGGTCCCAAAATTCATTTACTTATTTGCAATAATAAAACATGCATTGCTGTTTTTGAAAAGATTGTAAACTACATGTATAGTTTTAATCTTTGACAGCATTTGCAGATAAGGTAAAAAAAAAAAAAAAAAAAAAGAAAAGGATAAGTTATTGGCACGACCAGGTGATTTATAAACAAACTCAGTGGAACTTTCACTACAATCAGGCTGTGTTTCAAAGCTTGTTTTTTTTTTTTAGCATCAACACAAAATCGAGGTAAACAATAGGATTTAAATTTTTCTATGACTGTTCTGTGCCTGGGGATAAACAGGATGAACGGTTTAATCTCTCCCTCCGGCGTCATCACAAAGGAACACTCATATCTCAGTCTCATTCCTCAAGTGCAGCCATGTTTGTGTTCTGCTGGGAGTTCACCTGTGTCACGTGATCAAAAACCACTCTGATATGATGTTTACACAAAGGTTTACAGGATTAAATAGATAGGTTACTCATCTTATTATCATAAGAATTCTGATCTTGTCATTATTTCAGCCTGTGGTAAAGTGTGAGTTTCAGTTTGTAAGACGTTTTCTGGCTTAGCCAACAAGTGCAAAATTGCCAATATATACAGTAAATACATTACAAGAAGGCTATATACTTATGTTAGGTTCAGGACTATATAAATATGCACTTTTTTAAAAGAGTATTTTTGTAAAAAGAAAAAAAGTATACTTTATTTGAATTCTTCAATAAAATAAAGGCTTTCTTAGAGTTTTTTTAAATGAGAAAATGTCCTCTTCTAATTCAGGCTGCTTTAATACAAGTTTAAAAGTAAAAAAATAAATTATATATTCATATATACACATATATAATCTATAGAATAGTGTATAAAATGAATGCACGTTGAATTAACAGCAGATTCACTGAAGAATAATTTACAACCTCTTCCACCTCTTATAATTGTGCTATCAAATGCATTTCTGATATTTTTTAAGCATAGAAAAATACAGAAACTATAAGTGGACTATTGTTTCTGCCTGTATCTAAAACAAACCCCGAAAATAGCAAGGTCAACAGAAATTTAAAAAATAAATGTAATATTTTGAAACATTCGTTTTTATTTGTTTTTGTTATGTTTTAAATTTCAACATTTATTCTAATATTAGCAAAACAATTTAAGGATTTCTCTCGATATTTTTGTTGTTAATGTGATTTGCTTTTAGACCTTTATAAATCAAATAATTAATTTTCTAACATGTATTGTTATATGAGGTGGTGCAAATAAAAGGACAGAAATTGGAACAAAACGACCATTATTAACCAATAAATTATGAATAACGAAAACACGCTCAAATGTATTTGTGTTTATGGCTTAAGGTAATTAAACAACAGCCTAAATTAACTTTACACATGGAAAATTTGCAGCAACAGATTTGCACAATTTAGCGCATGTGCCTGTGGCTACATTCATGTCCTGTGTGCGGTATAAATGCGCACTTTACGCACGCTGTCCGTGAGTGCGCCCACGTAGACGCGGGCACGGTCAGTAATGTGTGCGCGTGTGTTTGCGCGCGGACCCAGTATAGAATCCAGGATGGACAGCAGCGGCTCTGTGGCGGCTCTCAGCATCAGGGTTTCAGACCATGCTGCCAGAACCACATCTGGAACAAAGAAGCCAGTCTCTGTCTGCCCTTGGTGTTTACAACTTTGTTGTGTGTGTGTGTGTGTTTTTTTTTTTTGTTTTTTTTTTCTTCTTCACACAGTCCTCTCAAAATCTCTGCCCAAGACACATTCCAGACTCAACATGGGGGAAATATATTTTTCCACATGAAATCTGGCCCTCAGTGCCAGGAGAGGTGGGTACAACAAAAAGATTGAGGTGTGTGTGTGTGTGTGTGTGTGTGTGTGTGTGTGTGTGTGTGTGTGTGTGTGTGTGTGTGTGTGTGTGTGTGTGTGTGTGTGTGTGTGTGTGTGTGTGTGTGTGTGTGTACGAGTTTCTCAGAGACATCCCAGGAGGAATCTGATGATTATACATTCTTGCAGAGTTTTATAGAGAAACAGGGAGGGTGTCAATGTGCTCCAATAACTAAAACGGTGGCAAGTGGTAAAAATAAGACAGATTTAATAAAGCTGCAGATGTTTCACAAAGAACATTTTGAAATAAAAAGCTGCTATGATTTCAATAAGCTGACAGATACAGGGTAACTGGCCATCTGGCATAAGTGGGCTGGTCCGATCCGCTTTTTACATTTTTTTTAATTTAATTTTAATTTTCTTTGACGAACGTGTGGAGGAGGTAGACATGGTAGCAGGTGGCCAAAAATGGTCCAGAAGTAGCAAAAAGGTGGCAAGAAAAGAGTGAAAAGTGACTCAAATGGGCCAAAAGCAAAGAAAATGGGCAAATAAAGAGAAACCATCTAGTTGCATGTGTCAAGGGTAGATTTAATTGGCAAACAATATTGAAAAGGGCAAAAATGTGGTACAAAAAGTGGAAAAATGTATAGGAAAAATGGAAACAAGTCGTATTTATTGGGCAAAAGTTAAACTTATTTGGATGAAAAGTGGCCAAAAATGTTTTAAAGAAGAACATTATTATTAAAATTATTATTATTATTAAAAATAGGCAAAAGGGGATATTTATTGGCAAAAGGTAGTTAAAGTCTGAAAAAAGTGTCAGAACTTTTTGAAAATGTGCAAAAATTGGACAAATGAAGTTGCAAAATGGTCATAGAAAATGGGTAAAAAGGGGTAAAAAAAAAAAAAAGTTTCCCCCTTTAAAGGTTTTCTGAAGGAATAATAATTCAAATTAAGACATAAAGAACCAAATATTGAGCATCACTGACTTAATAACGGCTTCTACATGTGTTCACTGATAATATGGGCTGGTCTGGATAAAAAATGCCAGGGCTGAGGTGAAAATGTAAACACACTGGACGATGAGGTGCCTGAGGGAGACACACATATGCACACACAATCAACACACAATAACGCACAGCTTTGGGGGGGGGGGGGGGGGGGGGTTGCCAGGTTGAGACACTGGATTCTGTTAAAGACCGGTTTCCCAGGTCTGCGGATTATCCATATGAAGTTTCGCACTCTTGAAGTAACATGATTCCTCTTTGTGGTTTGCAGGGCAACAGTGTTTGCGACAAGCATCATTTAAAAACCACGAAGATGGACGATGAAGCTCCGCGTGGACAGTGATGGACCTCCAGGTAAAAGGACTCAAGGCCTAAACACAATTTTTCCTCTTATATCTGACAATTCTGCATTATTTCTGAAAACCCATGAGAAACAGCATCAGCAAGATAAATAAACAGATGAATCACATTAGACATTTAATATACATAGATGTGTTTTTAATAGATAATTCATATTTGACCCTATAGGAGCTTTCACAGCCAGCAGGTCAAAGTCTTTTCTTCAGAGCTCTTCAATGCGAATAAGTTGACAGGATCAAATTCAGCTCGTGACAAACAAGCCCCGGCTCTGTCAAGTGTTAAGTTCCATTGTGACCTACAATAGGACACAAAGGCTACAGCAGCACCTTGCCTGCACCAGGCTTCCTATCAAATGACTGCAGATCCCAAAGAAATATATCACAAACTGGCACAAAAGAATGTGTGCACTGCTATTATCATTTTCTCACCATTGATTCACTTTGTAATATAATATAATATAATATAATATAATATAATATAATATAATATAATATAATATAATATAATATAATATAATATAATATAAAAGATAATGTAAAGTAACATTAAGAATTGCTTTTATTGTTTAACTTTAATGAGACTATAAATATAAAAAAAGGGAAAACTGGGTAAACAAATTCCACTTGAACCTCATTCATTATTGCAGGTACAAGCATATTTGCTAAATCTTATATGAAAAGTTAAGATTTTTTTATTTTTTTATTTTTAATTGTCAAAGTGTAAAATTTACCTTCAAATCACAATATTTTATTAGGTCTCGATTAATTTTGGCCTGATACTAAACAAATATTTTACCAATATATGTTTTTACAAGTGCTAAAGCTTTACCAATAACAGGAAGTTTATGAGAAATGTTTTCTGAGCAGCATCTAAGTGTTGGGGAGCTGAACGCCTGCTCATTGGGAAATATTGTCACTCGAGGGCTAGACAACTGGAGTCAGGATGATTCAAGGATTCAGAAGGGGGCAGTGCTTCCAGATCATCAGATTGTCAAGAAAGATCACATCACAGATCAAAGCCTCAGAGACCAGCTCGTTACATCTTTGAACTTCACCAAACATGCCTTCTCCTCCCTCCCCGACCTTATCTGCAGTTGGATTCTACTAATAACTCCAACTATAACAATGAAGAAAAACCACAATGCACCATGAGACACTGCCAAAGGTAAACCTAAATTGAGGGGTCTGTGGTGGAATAAGTGCAGATATCTGACATGCTATGCCACTGCTTTGTCAGGGTAGAACGCGGCTGGCCCAGTCTGAGCAAGTCTGTTCTCAGAAGGAGAAGTCGCCCATCAGCTCGTGGACGAGATTGATGGCCCTAAAAGCGCTACCTGAGACAGAGATCAAAGGTAGACAGGATGCACACACGCCAGTCTTTAACCCTTTCATCTCTCACCATTAGCTGCTTTTCCACCACAGACCAAAGCTTGACTCAACATGACTTGTTCCCTTCAGTATTTCAATCAAAGGGGTTAGTAGTTTGAAATGTTTCTAAGCCTGGTCCAGCGTTCATTTTGTTGACTAAAAATGTTCGTCGTGGGTTTTTTGACTACATTTTCTTTGGTGGCATTAACGAGACTATGACTAATAAAAAAAAAAGAAAAACATGTGAACGAATATTTATATTTTTGTTAGCTAATAAAAATGAAACTATAATTTTCATGAGAAGAAATCCAATCAGAACTACTTTTGTTGCGTGGAAGGCGGGACAAGCTGGTACGGGATCCAATAGGAAGTAAGCTGAGTGTATTTGTTGATATAAGAAGCT
The DNA here is from genome assembly GCF_900634775.1 of Gouania willdenowi. Classification (NCBI taxonomy): domain Eukaryota; kingdom Metazoa; phylum Chordata; class Actinopteri; order Blenniiformes; family Gobiesocidae; genus Gouania; species Gouania willdenowi. The sequence goes on along the minus strand of NC_041062.1, from coordinate 11,699,950 downwards.
TTGATCACATTAAATCTGTGTATTTACACTGATTTTTTGTTTTTAAATGCATAAACTCCTATATTTTAGTCGACTATATCTGTAACAGATTTGTCAACTGAATGTCATTTAGTTGACTAAAAGTAGACAATAACTGAAATAATCCTAATGACTAAATTACTAATACAACTAAATGGCATTTAAACGAAAAAAAATAAAAAAAACTATGATTAAAACTAATTCAAAATTGGTTTTCAAAATAAACACTGGCTTGGTCAAAATTAAAATGAATTACTTTGAAAGATGATGACACAATACAGAGCAACACATGTGACATGGTGGTGGAGTTGATACCCAGGATAAGTTGGCCTATGGTTTCTCAAGACTAAACCCTTCTCGCCGTGCAGGCCATCGGTGAAGGGCTATTTGCATTCCAGCTGTGAGAGTGCACACAATTAGGCCATTTCCCCTCCAATCTATCTCCCTCCAGCCAGCCGTCCAGTATAGATCAATGGGAAGTGCAGCTGCGGAGTCCATGTGCCAGCCTGAGACGAGAGAGGAGAAGATTGGGGTTAACACCCTGCTGGCCCGCAGATTGGCTCCATACCATGAGTCAGAATGTAGACAAACCCTCAGCTGTTGCCTTGCAGAGTGGAGAAACACTTTCTCAGCCCATCTGTAAAAGCATTACATGGTTCCTGGCTTCCATCCACTGTTTATTTTCTTAATAATTTCTGTTCAAACATCTGTATTTTGCATTTAGCATCTTGTACCGGAAAAGACAAGGCTCTCGTTGAAACAGGTTCATTTTTACCACCTGTATAGCTACTCAACGAGGTCTAGCTGTATACAACAAGCAGCCTCATCATCCATCACGATCCAACTCAATGCCTTGTCCCCCTCCAGGCACTTCAGGCCGGCCACTCCAAAATCAATTAGCCAAATCATGCTTCACAAAAGTAGCTGAGTTCTGCTTTCTTTGTCCAGTCCCCTCAGGTGTCACAGAATCAGCTCAGAGGTGTAGGCTGTGATTCTTGGTTTAGATTGTGAGGGATTAGACCAAACAAAGAGCCATAGATATCTAGCCGCACCTGCAACCCGCTCCTCAAGGACTGCTAATAGGAAGAAGGTTTGGTCCAAATGTCGGGCGCTCAGAACATAATCCACCAGCTCTGGGGCCATTGCAGGTATCAGTTTCCTCCTGTCCCATGTAGCAGAATCATACTGAACTTTAACTTAATCACAGAGTCGTCGTGTAGCAGCGACTTGCACCGTAGCTACCCCTACAAAGCCCAGGTGATCAATCATTTACATGAGTAATTAGGAACGGGTGTCAAAACAGAAACTGTACACGCACTCGGGGACCATGTGTGCGGTGAGCTGACATCAGACCTGGCGAGTCGTGGGTAAACAGCATCGAAGAGGGGAAAAAGGAGGAGGGAGAAAAGGAGAAAAATGAAAGATGTGCAAGTTTATCTGATGCTTCCAACTTTGTACCACTCCAGGGCTGATCATCTCCTCAGCTCATCCAGTTGTGTAAAACCACTTTATAACAAAAATGAAACCAATGGATTTTTGCTATTTCTGTCATTCCCTTTGTTCTAAAAACATCTGTCCTGAATCTAAAAGAAAACAAACTGTTTACTGGGTGACTTTGATGGTTTTATGAGCAAGTCAAACTACTTATGCTTAAGTCAAGTGGCTCAACGTTTTGCTGAATGACCCACCAGCCATGCTTCGGGAAGAAAACAGGAGATTACACAACAGCAACAAACAGATACTAGTGTCATTTGATACTATGAAAACACAAGAGATAAATTAGAGAGAGCGATTGTAAGTCAATTACCAAACAATCCAAATATAGTTGCCGCTATGAGTGTTTTGTTTTTTTCCCACACTCGACAGGCGTGCTTTCAACAATACACAAGAATGTAGAAATACCAACATCCAATAATCCACCTGTCACCTGAGGGGGATAGGTGTGGTGCTGCAGGGCTTAAAGAGGGGATATGTGCAGGCTACCGTGACTTATGTGGACTCATCCTACCGCAACCTCAGTGCCCAAGGGGTGAGTGGGTGTTTAAAAAGTTATGTTTGGGGTCTGAGTTTAGAGTTTCTCGGCACGCAGTGGCTGAGCTTTGAAGAGGCAAGTCTGGTAATGAATTAGAGTATTGTCTACTTGGATGGAGAAGCCTCTGGGTGGGACAGCAGATCAAAGGAGGTCTTTATTACTCAGCGCGTCAGTTCAGGTATGCAACTGGACAGAGCAGAGGGCACCCTTAAATGAGGACTGAAAACTCCCTGACGTCAACACTTAGGATGAACCTTGATGACTGGATTCCTATTTTCATTACTGTAGAACAAGCTGTACCTTTAATTGTTGGGACTGTTGCAAGATAGATGTCTCTGTCTGATTTTACAGACAGAGACATCTATCCAGTTCGAAACCAGTTCGACACATCCACAATAACAGGAGAGTACTTGAACCAAACAATATCTACCAGATAGCTTGTCAGGGTTCTCGCCAGCGTTGTTGAGCGTAGGGACCCCCGACGTTGTAATTTTGTTCCCCTGAGGAGCGATGGTGCCCCCTACATTCAGTTTTTAGCAACATAGGGGGGATTTTCTTTTGTTTTTTTCCTTTTTTTAAATCAGTACCGTCGTAATAATTGTTGACAAAAGGGATTTCCAGGCGTGCATGGGTTGTTTTAACTCTCTTTCTTAATTTGAATAACCCAGAAATACATACATCAGCTGCACTGTCTATTTAATACAGGCGACGCGCTTCATCCGCGTGTGTGTATCTGTGTTTGTTCAAATATTACTGCAGGTCCCATATAATACCTAAATTTGGCCCTCAGAGAGTTCTACATTTCAAAATGTTCTGTGACAGTGGCGCGTGTGTGCTCGCTCGCTCGCGCGTCACGCAATCCCCCGATGCTGTGCAAAATTCCTGGCGAGAACCTTGCTTGTTATGGGTTTAATTAGCAAAACAAAATACATTTTTATCTTGATAGAAGCCACAAAAACTCATAACCAAAGAACACTGGAATCATCATGCAGAACTTTTATGTTTTTTGATTGATCAGCACTTTTTGTTTGCAATCTTCTCATCTGGTCACCAATCACATCAGAGACCAGTCTGGCTCTGAGTAGAGATGATAGACATGACATCTTCTCATTTGATCATTTGCCCACAGAGGAATGTTCCTCTCAGGTGGCTCCACATTGTCCTGGGGCCGCTGGACTTTCCTCTTGTGAGGTCATTCTCCCGTGACATTCTCCTTAACGCGCAGCGGGAACAACACACCTCTGCTTTTGATGTCAAAGTGTTTAGGCCTAGAGGACAGAGCATTGACGCGTGAGGCACAAACATCTGGATGGAGTGGAGGAGCGAATAGGTTTACGCAGCAGATGTGATATCTAAACTTGTATTATAAAACATATTCAGCATTTCAGACAAAAACTTTGAATATATTCCAGACAAGTGATGGCAAAACAAATAAAGTTGATGGAGCGAATTAAAAAGAAAAAATCAGATAAAGACAGTGTAGCTGATAGATCAATACGTCGAAGATAATTTTCTCAAAAAAAAGATATAAAAGGTTAAAAATTGTGGCTCCGATAATTTTGTTTTGATCTCTGCTGTAAAGTCTCTTGTTGATATTGTAGAAAAAGTTTTGCGCATTGCATTTTGGGATGTGGAGTCCCTTAGACAGTTGCATGAAAATGTTTTTACTTCATTCTCACTGTGATTTCTTGTATTTGTCCCCAAAAACACTGACGAAGAGACTTCCCAACACTTTCGTGGTGTACGAATCCGATCGAAATCAAAAGTCTCGTGGAGTGAGGTGATGTCATAGTTAAAACCTGGAACAAACTAGAACCAAAATGGAGTCCTCCCTGTCTGGTGAACAAACACAATAAATTATGGTAAGAATGAAGGAAAAATACTCCCACAATGCAATGCGCGAAACTTTTTAGTGTCTACACTGAAAATCAAAACCAAATTTCAAACAGCAATTGCAGCCTTTTACATCTTTTTGATTTATTGATCCATGAGGCCCACACTATGTTTTTATCCCCTTGTATACCTGCTCATCCCCATTGTTACTATCTTAATACAGATATTATCATCCAGTTTACGAAAAGTTGGTTTTAATTGAAGCATACATTTGTCAAAGTCTCGTTATGCTCATCAGTTTTATGTGTTTTACTGATGGGGAAAGTTTGGTATCTAACAGCCTTTGTGTTTTCATTGATACATTGCTCACTTGTCGTTGCCAATTACCAGTCATCAAATCAATCTGTTACAAATTTGAGAAAACTTAACAGCCTGTCGGGTGGTTAGGTTGAGTTTCAGAGTAAATGTCACCCAAAGCTTATGGAGTTTATTCAAATAAAATGTAGGTTTTTGGTCAAAGAGGCAATTGGGATAAAGCAAGAATAAGACCAAAGGATGGCCCTTGAAAATATGCTTCTTATGCTGCAATTTTCTGTAATCTAAGGATGCAGCTATTTTCCTAACCACAACGTGAGATATAATACAACCATAAAGAAAATGAAATTACAGTTGGATCGAATGGTTACACCTTTACTCCCGATGGAGGCGCCCGCCCGGCCTCACAGACTCTGCCCATGTGGTGGATCGCTTTCCTGTGGGAAACATGGCTCTCTGGATGCCCATTCCTCCCTTCTGCTTCTCACCAGCTGGGACTGGTGATCAGCCATCCAGCTATAATGTCATAATTGTCCTGTTCCTCTGCTTCTCTTCAGCAAACGGGACACAATGGACAGCAGCTTAAGCAGAGTGCTGAATGGGTTGCCGACAAACTGAGTGGGTTTGATTATTCTCACACCTGCTGCTTTCACCGTATCACTCGTTCGAGGAGAAATCTACAACTTTGTCTTACAGTTAGATTTGGGCAATCTAGGACCCAGGGTTAGCTGGATGTTGTGCAAAACCATGAGAATCACTAATTACTTTTAATGTTTTATTTGATCAAACATTAAAAACAGAGAATAAATCATCTGTCAGTGGAGCTCCCCGGGCGTGAATTAGGCTTGATGACATACCTTTGGGGAGCTTGTGTTGAAATCAACCAAATTTATTATTGCCAGGGACTCATAATAATTGATTCTGGGCCCAGAGACCACAAAACAATTACTGATAGCTTATGTTTGTTTGCCAGCTTTGACAACAATGAAGCATTAGGTGGGGAAACAAAAAATGAACACAAGGGACCAAAGAAAATGCTACTAAACAAAAACAACGCAAAGAAAACAGATTATTGACTTAATTCAATACTTAATTCTGAATCATATTTCTAGATGACATGTAAACTTCATAGAGGTAATGTTTTTTTTTTTAATCTAACAGTGTCCCATGTGAATACGCAAGTCTTGTTATAACATGAGCACGCAAACAAAAATGGGGACACAAAGGACCAAAGGAACAGGTGTCTATACGGGGCCTCGGCAGACCAGAAAAACCACAATACCATCTGCCACAGTGTCACCCCTCCTTTTTTCAGATCATATAAAAATATTAATATTATTGTTCCTATATATATAAAACTGCATCCAGAAACAGCAAAATACTCCATTCACGGTAAATCGTTTTGAAATATCTGATTACCATTTAAATAACATTCCTGTGATAGTTTTTTAAGTCTGTTGTAGCTAATTTTATTGCAGACTCCACTGGCGTCGGCTGTGATGTATTTCCTGTGGGTTTGTCCCTCAGTCTGGGCCATGCAGAGATCCCACGATAAAAGTTTAAAACTGCCCTGCCAGCTGCCTCCACTGGTCACGTTAACTTGAACCTCATTAGTCATAATCTCCTCCCAAGGGTCTGCCTTGAAAAACCCTTCTTGCATGGCAACTGAGTTGAAATGCTCCCAGCAAAATGTTCCACCAATTTGTCTGACCCAAAAAAGTTTTTTTTTATTGAAGACCTAATGCTCTTATCAGAGGCATGAATCTTTGGTATGGCCTTAAACAGCAAAAAAAACAAGTGGCATGTGTGGATTAACATAACTCTTCATTCTTCCTCATTAAGCGGGGTATGCACATAAAGATAATTAGACTGTTTTTGTCCTGATTTTTCCCCCTTACCGACCAAAGACGGCAAACATCAAATTATTTTATGTCTTATAAGATTATACTTTACGGTTATCCTGTGGTCTGAGGTGTGTTAAGAGTGAATTTGTCCCGATAATTGGCTCCAAAATGAGTCGTAAATATTAAACTTGTAATCGTAACCTTTTGTGTTTGGGAAGAGACGAAGACTCCCGACTCAAGAACCTGTGATTTGCGACGCGGAACAGAATGTAGCAAATCAAGAAGCGAGCTGAATGAGAAACATGTATTGCTGCGTTCATGGAAACTTGGAACTCGTCGTTTCCGAGTTGAAAAGTCCAATCTCCGAGTTCAGCGGCAGCATGTCGAAATATCTCCGACATGCATGGCTGACCGCTATAATTTTAGTTATCCCAACTTTATCAAGGAACTCCGACTTTAAGTGGAGTTTTTAGTCACGTTTGATCTTGTTTGATCATGCGAGATTTCGGGCTTGGAGAAAGATCTGTGGTGGGACAGAATGGTTGTGTGTGTGGTGCGCTGTGTTGAGAGCCCACCACACACAGTATGATCAAAACTGTTGTATGCTTAATGTTTTATCTTCATGTGTGTGGTTTGTAACAGACAAAAAAAATATCTTCGCATTCAGAAAATCCTTATGTGTGTTTACTTGGCCATGTTGACTTTGCACGGACTAGCACTTCAAACACATCCATATTTAAGTGACAGAAGGCCTTAGGTAAAACAACCTCAGTCTATCTATGATCTGTTCTCAAAGAGGCCTCACAAGAGCACAGCAGTTCAGAGATGCTGTCCGGGAGAATCTGCCATTGGAGAACACGTCAAGAGCAAAAAAGAAAAGGGAGACAAAAAGATACGCAAAGCATCCAATGACCAGAGGTTGACCCCTTCAGTCACTTCAGGCAAACTTGTGAATTTTTGGTTTTCCAGGAGGTCATTTTGAGGTAGGATTGTCAAAGAGTGCAGATATCTGCATCATTTAGAAAACTGGTTTTGAAAACTAGAAAAGGGACATCTGAACTGCAGGGAGAAGTTGCACGTGGAAGGTTTTGGTAGAAACACCATGCATAGACAACAGTTTATTGTTGATGGTAGGAATAAAGAGTTTGATAACCCTCTCAGGTGAAGTTTTTGCAGGTTGCTCACGTTACCTCTTCTTCTTTGCTTTCATTGTCATGCAGAGTCCTGCTCGAAGCCCCGAAGGCTCCAAACGCCAGAACGCCTGAAGGAAATAGCCACCTATTGTCTTCCTTAAAACTGAAAAAATCCATTTGTTTTCTCATCTTCCCCCCTTCCTGCCACCTTTTTCCACTGCCTACCCACAGCAGTGCCAGAAGGAATGCTGTATTAAGTCTGACCAACAATGACAAAAAAACCTACGAAACCAAAAGGCCAAACTGGACTAGGTTTCCTCCCCTCGACATACAATGCCTGTGCTCACCTCAAGGCTTTCCCCAGCCCTTCCATTTTAACCAAACCTTCACCCCCTGCCAAGCGTGGAATGTTGAGGGACAGTGACCCGGGAGTCCCACCTTGGTTTCTCAGGAAGATTAGGAGGTGTTACAGGAACTGGGAGTGTCCCGTGAAGCTAACTGCTGATCCCAGCTGGAGAACCTTTCGGAGAAGGAATACGTCTGAAACTCTTAGGTTTTGAGTTTCATGCCGTACTGCAAGGACCTTGTAGGCGTTTATATGCCTGGCTGGTTTGGCTATCATTCAAAAATGTGAAACCAATGCAACTGCAACACAGCAGTTTTCCATTACTGGGCCTTCCCTTATGAATAACTGAAGGGAGCCTCATTAAAGAGGCTCAGTGGCACCAGACTGTTACCAAACATTAAAGTGTGATTGATTTTATTAGCTTTGCTTTCAAACTTGGTTTCCCTTGACTTCTGTGTTGGCCTTGGAGCACCACGTGAAGGCAACGTATTGGCTTTAAAAGAGACTCCCGGGGGGGAGATCGAGCAGCCACAGGGAGCTCCATCAGGTGTGTTTGTTGTGCTGAGATGTTCATCAGGTGGCCTGGAGGCAGACCACAGCTGTCTGGGTGGCAAACAAAGGGCCACCAACCGCTGACATCACACGGGCCCCACTGGCTACAGAGAAAGCATTACAACATACACACACACACGGACGCACACACAGCATGTGTTCTGCAAAATCTACCTTTATGCATTTTTAAAATGATGCAGCATTTTCTCTGCCAACACGTTCTTTCCATGTAACTATAAACTGAAGAGGACTTTTTTTTTTACTGCAAGTTTATGATCAAATAAACCAACTATAGTAAAAAAAAAAAATTAAGAAAACGTTGTCCATCATTTGCCAAACAAAAATGTCTTGAAGCAAACAGTGGAGTTTTAATTAATACAACTACACATCTGCACAGCACATTTAGGATTACTTCAACTCCATGAAGTAACACTATGTTGCACACACTGAGAAGACAAACAACAGTAAATGATGTAAAAGTTTCCAACACGCTGAGCTGTTATTGATTTTTAAAACAGGTGAATGATTTAAGGAAACCAAAAGTTCCTTTTCCACCATCGAAGCTTCCACAAGGCACAAAGTCTGGAAGTCCAACGCTGAGATAAAAGAGTAATCCACATCGCTCAGTCCTGATAACCAGAGTTAGCAGCCATTATTACAAAGTGCTACCAGATGCTGCTACAAGACAACCCTCTGTCTTCAGGTTAAGGGTACATTGGCTTTACTTTCTTTCTATCTTGATTTCCTCACGTCCCCAAAGATCCAATTGGAAATGTTGTGGTCAGACGAAACAGACACGAGCAACTGCATGGGGTGTAATAAACCTTCAACTGTCATGCACATTTGGTGAATATAAAGGTATCTGAATAGCTATCGTGGGTCATGTGTTGCCTGTTTCTGGTAGGTATGTTTTGTGCTGGTGCAAACACAAAATAAAAATAAAATGGTTTATACAGTACTAACTGTTAAACGTTCTTTGTTTTAAATGATGTATGTAATTGTTTAAAAGATGAGACATTGTTGTCTCAATGCGATGAATAAATAAATGACTAACTACACAGTAAATTAAGTGCAAGTATTTTTCACATAACATCAAATTGAATTATCTATTCTATATTTGTCATCTAAAGGTTACAAGATAAGTTACTTATGTGCACCTTAAAGAGTGTCTGTACGAGTCATGCTTACACCATCAGTCGTATTTTATGTATTACCAATAAACAAAATAAAGCATGCACACTCAGAAAAAAATAAAAACAAAAAATACGAAAAAGTACTTTCCAGAACATTTTTATTCCATGAAATACAACCAATGGGGAGCAGCCATTTTTGCCTGGATTTGACAGTCGATTTAGGAACATGCTTGACATTACCTCCAATCATCTTTCTGTGATTTACCCCAGTATTTATATTTTTGTTGTGATTATCTTTAATATACTTTTTGATTTTTTACAACAAACTACATAACAATGTGTGTTGGAGGTACTTTTGACGCGTCTGGAGATGTTGCCTGCAGTCAGCTGCGTTATTTACAACACGGGTCGTGATGCTTATTGCTTTGCATGATAGGAGAGAGCAGGAATGAGACCAGGCGTCCCGGCAGGGGAGTCAGGGAGGATAATATAGTGATTCAGAGGAGCAAAATTTTGCCAGTGGAGGTTAGATCCTGCTGCTTTACAGTACAGTACTCTAGTATTTGATCATATTATATTATTATATTTGTATTATGTTATTAATTCTCTTCACACTCAAAACTGTTGTTTCAGTGGTTAAATGTAATGCTTAAATTAATATTTATTTCTGAGATTCTAGATTGCTGCTTTTTTTTGTCAAAAAAAACTTAAAAATTACAATAGCATTATTAGTTTTAAGAATTATAAAATCATATGTTATCGTAAGAAATTTTTCAGTAGTCCATTTGTTAATTTTTTATAAAAAAATCATCAGTCCATTGTAGTCTTAAATACAAAAGGGTTCAAGTTACGATCATTCACTTATAACTGAGCGTGTACTGAGGTAATGAAATGAAAGAAGAAATCCAACTACTTATCAATTCTGTTAAAATTACTGTCCAAACATTTATGTAAATCCACACAGACCCCAACAAACAAATATAATGGTGGTTCTGATCAGTGCTTCCTGATCACGGACACATCTGTCTTTGGGCTCGCGTCGGGTCACTCATTTACTTGGGACACACGTCGTCACATAATAGCTACCTTGAAAATTCTAAGTGGGGTAATGCATTGCTCTCAGGTGAATATCTATTTTCTCCCAGCCAGTGATTCATTTAAGCAGGAAGTTGCAGGTTTTGGTGCTGCAGCGGAAACCTAATCCATCAGAGCTGCGTGAGGCGGGTGGGCCTGTGCCGTCTGACGATAAGCAGACATCGTCCTGACAGCTTTGGATTCATGGCTGACAAGAGAGCATCAGGAAATGGTCGGAAACCTGAAATGACCAAATAACTAACAAATGCTGCCTATTTGGTAAAAACTAATGCAATCATTAGCCCGAGTTATTAGCGGCTCTAATTACAAATAATTAAAAACTTGTGAAAGAAAATCTGTTTCTGTTTTTTGATGTTTTTTTTTCCTCTAGTTTACATTTATTTAACTGTAAAGGTGCAGGAAGAACAGTCTTATAATAATCTGCCTTCTTTTTCACATAAATTGTCTTACATGTATTAATGGCAAAATAACATAATAATAAATGCATTTATTACTAATCATGGAATCACCTTTTAACATTTAGACTCATCTGCTAATCCAAAGAACTGCCTTTCTACTCAAGTAAAACCTTTGTAAACTTCATAACTTGGGCACGAACGCTTCCTCTGCTGCTTTATTTCAACCTCCCTCTGACCACAAGTTAGTCTAAATCGACTCAATTACTTACTGTCTCCTTAAATACTCACACCACATTCAGTGATACTTGCCAGCGCTATCTGCATCATCTGTTGACTTATTGGGTATCCAGTGACTAAACATTTAGCATCCATGGGGATGCAGGGGGACTTTCATGCACTTCTAATATACCGCTCTACAAATCTTTCATCCTATACACTTTTGTCAAGAGCTGACGAGTCTTAAAGTGAGCCATAAGTGGGATTATTTTTTTGAAAACAGATTCAATGAATCACTAAAGAAGTTTCCTCAACAAGCACTTGGAAGAGAGTTTCTTCCTGCACTGGTACGTAAACAGAAAAACCACAGAGAGACAGCGAAGGTGACAGATGAGACTCTCCTCTCTGAGTGGGGAACACATGGTAGCAATCAGGGAAAGTGAGGGTCTGCTGGCCCAACAGTAATTAGCACACGGCCTCATGTTCATGTTTCTTTTAATAGCTCGACACGACACACTGTGGACTAAAAATAAACAGGGCAATTAGAGGCGGCGGGGGAAGGCCGTCATTTGAGGGGCCGACCTTTGAACCCAGGTCGGAACCCATGTAGAGGTGTCCATGTGGACCACCTGCACCACCAGTGGGGAAAGAAGCCATGTTATGTTTATGTTAGGGGTCAGGCGCAGAGGTAAACCATTGTCGGGTAAACTACAAGTGTGAGTAAACACTGACTATTTATATCATGCAGAGAATCCAAGAGCTTTTTGTACACAAGCTCTCAGCACGTAACCACAGGGACACAAACTGGCGTCGGATACATTACATAAACCCTTTCTACAGCACATGTACTAAAAGCCATAATATTGGTATGTGTTATTGATCAAATGATATGACGTTGATTATGAAACAACTTGAAAAACCAGTCAGACAACATAGTAACTTAACCGCCCTCAAGTTTGCTTCATTTCATGCCAAGGAACTTTCTATAACTTTCTAATTTCCCTGTGCACGATTCTGCATGATGTATGTACAAAGACACAAATAAAATAAAGAAAAATCATGTTTAAGGATATAAATTTAACTGGTGCACACGTCACGCACACACACGCAGGCATGCACAATTACAGGTAGAAAACAAACATTCAAGGCTTTGTTTGTTGTTCTTGATTTAAACATACAAACAACAAAGTAAATAAAAATGGTATACAGTAAAGCAGTGGTTCCCAGTCTTTTTTGTCCTGTGTACCCCCTTTGCATTTTTGTCAAATCATGTGTACCCCCTCCTCATACCATAAGTACCCTCTCCTTACTTTCCTATGCTTTTTCATAGCAGCGGACTCTCCCAAACCCCTAACAGTGTCTCATTGGTTCCCTAAAGCTTAATCTGAAAATTTAAAACAACGGGAGGAATTCAAAGTGGAATTTATTTAAAAATATGTAAAATGTAGCTATTTATTGTCTCCTATTGTCAGAAGTGTGATAAAAATGACTCTACAGCATAAAATAATCCTGTTTCAATAAATTACAAGAAAATATAGTATTTTATTAGGAATTTGGAACATTTCCCAATAATTTTTAAATTAATTCTTGTCTTTCCGAGTAACCCCTGCAATGTGCTCCTATACCCCTGTTTGGGAACCACCGGTATAAAGTGTTTAATAGAGCAGTGTTTCTCAAATGGGGGTACGTGCACCCCTAGGGGTACGCGATGGCACAACAGGGGGTACTTGAGAGAGGAAGAGAGGGAGTGGAAAATGAATACATAAAGTGTCAGTCTTGGTCTCACCCCGAGCGTGAGATGACTGGAAATTATGAAAACTATAGAAATACATTTATTCAGGAGCCACTTTATTAGTGTTTTTCAACCTTGGGGTCAGGATCCCATGTGGGGTCGCCTGAAATTTCTGAAAAATGAAAATACATTTTTAAAATTAAAAAAAATATACATATTAAAACAACACACAATCTTAAACAACTGTATTTCTATACTTTCATTTTGTGAAATATAAATCTAGTCAATCTAAAATGCAGTAAGAAAAAAAAAAAATAATAATTATCTAAGCTCAAACATGATCAAAAACTTATTTTAGAAAGAAAAAAAAAAAAAATATTGGGGTCGCCAGAAATTCTTGATATCAATACAGGGTCACGATCCAAAAAAGGTTGGGAACCACTGCACTAAATACTGTTTCTTTCCACTTATTCACAGAATGAGATTCTTTCAAATGTGTTATTACTCGTTCATTCCATCATTGTGCTCGATGGCTGTTTTTAAATCATTTTCTAAGACAATGATGAAGTTGGACAAAAGGGGTACTTGGATTCAGAAATAAGAGAACGGGGGTACTTGAGCCAAAAAAGTTTGAGAACCATTAGATGTATTTTTTACTTGAGAAAATTACCTAAAAAAGACAAATATTATCTTTATAAGAGGAGAGACTGAATACCATTGCAGACATGTGATGAGAAGGATTATTATGTTGTGTAACATTAAACCCACCCACATGTATTGTAACAATTATGACGAGTCATCACACTATGTAGGGATTACTTTATCAAGCTTACATCTCATCATTTGGCAATGTACACATAGAGTGCAATAGTTTCTAACTTTGTAATGTGAAAACAAAGTTTTAAGGTTCCTCAAATGTTCCTCCTGAAGCCAAAATGATAAAAATCCCTTTAGTGTGTACAGGGAGCAGGACTGGATCAAATCATAACCGTTTCAGATAAGTAAGGGAGAATGAAACATTCTATTCTCTGGTGTATCTGGTGTTTTAAAGAGGAGAGCACAGAGTTGTCTTCATCATGGCTGCTTATCCTCCCTGAAAAATATTTTCATGCCAATTTTTTTTTAATCCAAAAACAACAGAGGAGGTTTTTCTCACCTGGCAACTCTCAAACAAAACTCGGCACCAAAGAACCTACAAGGTCTTCCAAGACTGACCCTTCAACCCCTGTGATGTCAATGATCCTCTCGGCCAATTAAACGCTGGACACTGCCCTTGGAAATTGCCGGATCGGGACACAAGGACTAATTATTCTATCACACATAATGTGTTTTACTGGCAGGCAGAGAGTTAAGGTGTGGCTCTTGTTATATGTGAATTTCCCTGGTAATTGTCAAAAACGAAAATCCTTTTGTAAGCGATATGCGAACAAAAGGCGTCGCTTTGGCTAAATAAATAGATGTTCCTGTTTGTTAACTGAGAGCGAGGCTGATGAAAACAACAGTGCAATGATTTATTTCCTGCAGACAATATTTCTCAGTCTTCATATTGCTCCTCTTGTTTGACTGGCAGGCAGCAGCAACAAGGTTTGTATAATATAGTATTGGTTATAAAGGCAGAGCGTGTAATGTTCTGATCCTCATCTGCCAAAGCAAACAGTGAGAGAAAGCCACACATACAAAGGCCTCTTTATTTATAAACCTAAGCTTGGATTCAGTGCATGGTTTGTACCACAGCAAAGGCAGCTGAGGCCAGTGGAGAAGGCTGGACCTTCAAAGGAGAACCAAGGTCAACCGCTGTATTTTTGTCCGCTTAATCTGGCCTACAGTGCAGGGTCTTGTGTGGTTGTACATTGTATTATTTTTCCACGTAGAAGAAAGACATCCAAGTAGCATGTCTTCATTCTGATATTGAAAAAAAAAAAAAACGGGTGATCTGGTAACTTCTCTTAAACTGGGCCCCCACCTCCAATAGAACAGAACGACCCCTGCACCACTTATGAGGAGTTTGTTCTTCAGTCAGCCTCCAATTGAGAATAATTGTCTCTTTTAGATCTCAGGGCCTGTGATCTGCCATCCATTGAGCCCAAAGAGGGTTAATCTTTCCCTTCAGGTTGAGCAGCAGACCTAAGATAGTTCAATATCCAACAAGGACCGCCTTGTTATTGAAGGTTTTCATGTGGACATGAAAATCTCTGACATGTGGCCTGCTTTTGATTCTCCTCTCAACAGTAATAACGTATAACAAAGATATATGCATTCATATCTTTTTTTTTTTTTTTCACAAATTAAATATATATTCCAGTTAGAAACTTATAAATAACTAACAAATTTTAAAGTTCAAATGAATTACAGATTTGCTGAAGTTGAATGTGAGTAGAAATAGATTGCTTTCTAATCTTAAACTGCTTTCACTTCAGGATAGTCGTCGACTCAGCTTGATTGGGCAGATACCAACTAATATCTTTTAACACCGTGATTTGGCTTGGATTGCGTTCACATTACACTTTTGGAATTGCTCCAAACTCCCAGGGTTTCAAAAGTTGCTGGTTTAGATGGACTACTTTCACCTTGTTGTTTTATTAAAAACTGGTTTGATTGCAACAGCTGCAAGAATCATTTAAAGCTGGTGCAGATCTTGTTCACACAGGGCCAAACGAAGTGGGCTTTCCGTGAAAAGTATCCTTTTTTTAAGGCCGAATTACCCCCTTTCTCTTATTTCTGAATCCAAGTACCCCCTTTGTCCAACTACAACATTTTGCTTAGAAAAGAGCTATAAGAACATATTTAATGCAGTGGTTCACAACCTTTTTTGGATCATAACCCCATTTTGATATGAAAAATGTCTGGTGACCTCAAAGACATTATTTTGCTAGAATGTTTGAGCTCAGATAAAAACATTTTTTTTTAAAACTGCATTTTAGTTTAACTAGATTCACAAGGTGAAAGTATTGAAATACATTCTGAAATATATTCTCTTTTTACGTATGTTTTCACCTATTGTTTGGACACTCAGTGCTCATCTGCAATCACTTTATTTGCCCAACCCTATCTTCATTTAAATGTAATGTCAATGAAATTCTCACATGCTCATAAAATTTTACAACACTTGGCACTAATTCAAAGAACAGATAATTCCTGTGTGGTTGCCAATTCTAATTATTTATCTTCTGAATAAAGGTCAATGATGCAGATCATTGTACAAGCTTATATAACTATTGGTTTCATTCATTTTTCAGAGTATTTTTTTGCATAAACACAACCAATTACATCCCCTCCAGGCCTTCCTCGTCCCACACAGGCAGAAGACGATCTTTGAGTAGCTTTGGTTCAATCAATTAGACAGTGTTTCCTGCCATACTCTTTACACCTGCAGCCGACTAGGTCCCATGATCAATTCCCAAAGGCAGTCTTTACACAAGGCAGCTGTGCAATATTGAGACTTGGTAGGACATTAGCATAAGCAGAGCCTCTTGGCTGACGTGCACGTCGACACGCTTTAACAACATAATTTTCTCAGTCTAAATGCAGCCTGGATGTAGCCTCGGCTCCCAGGAGTGGTACACGCATGCACCCACACTACACATAAACACGTTGGCCCTTCAGTTATCCTCTATCGCTCCCATCTAACACACACACACACAGTCTAGGTTGTGGGTCAGAACCTCATGTGGTCACAATGTGTGCTGTGCTGTGCTGTGGTGAAGGCAGCAGTCAGTCTGTACAAAGAGGAAGTGGTGCTGTATACCCCAGAGGATCAGGGTCCCCGGGAAGAATGTTTATCCTGCCTTTGATGTTTTACTGTTAATCACTTCCTGCACACAGTGTACGAACGAGGCAGCGCTGCACTGCAGTCAGTGTCATACCACAAAAAGAACGTAGCAGGAAGAGTCACCCACTCACCTTGGTAAAGTAGATCAGTGGTTCTCATACTTTTTTGGGTTCTCAATACCCCCTTTTCTCTTTCTCTTAAGTACCCCCCTTACTGTATGTCCCACTACAACCTTTTGCTCAGAATTCAGAGAAAAAAACATCAAGTATAGAGCATAATGATGGAATGAATGAGTGATAACACACATTTTGTAAATAAATTAAATGAAACAGCATTTACTGTCACCTATATAGATTTATTTCTATATTTTGTTGTTGTGGTTTGTCTGCTCTTTCTATTATTCAGTATATTTTTCTCACATTTTGTGTTGTTGGTATTATTTAAATGATTGAATCTCAGTGTATGTGTTTTTGGTTGTTTCCTTCATGTCGTTTTGTATGTTTCTCTGTTATTTTTCATGTTTTTTGTAGTGATCTTGTGAATTTCTCTCACATTTAGTGTGACTTTGTTGTTGTTTTGTGTGTTGCTAGCAATAGTAAGTATTTTTCCCTCTTAGTGTTTGTGTTTTTTGTATTTTTGTTGTTGTTTGCCAGTTCTTTTTATTACTCAGCATATATTTTTTTCCTATTTTGTGTGTTTTTGCTGTCGTTTTGTGAGTTGCTGGTAATAGTCATTGTGGTTATCATTTTTTACAAAAAATAAACATAAAACCCCATGTTTTTAATACTTTCATTTGTTCTCTCTCTCAAGTACCCCATACAGTGCCATCATGTACACCCATTTGAGAAACAATGCAGTAGATGACGAAAGTTTTTGTGGTTTGTCATGTAATTAATCTGGTCAACAAAAACGCATAATTTGGAGAAGGACTTGGATAAGCTAGCTCACCAAGTTACAGTAAACCGGCTACTAATGTGCACCTACCGCCCTGTGTGGTTTGACTAACTGGGACAATTACCAGCCATTATAATCACAGCAAGTGTTACATGGGACTGACTATCTACTAAAAAATGCTTGTTATTACAAAAGGAGGAGCTTTGCGTTTTTCCCACGGAAAAGCAGGTTGCACCATTCCTACTTTCAGTCACTGCATTCAAAATGTGACTGATGATGCCAAAATGTGTCCTCTCTTCTCAGGGCCATTAACCTCGAGATACTCCAATGATAAATAGATAACTTTATAGATAAGTTGTTGATCATTTTTGTTATATAGTGAAAGTTCCCTCTGTACTAAGACATTTCGACAATTTCAAAAAGGCTTTTCAGATGATCTGCAATAGGCTTTATTAGTAGTTAACAGTAAATAAAAAATATTTAAAAATCAAAATGGTAAAAATGGAGCATTAAAATACCGCCCTCTCTTTTTGTAGAAAATATAACTAATAAAATTAAAAAAGCGTCTATTATTTGTAAGGTTGACGTACGGACAACCCCTGGTGCTATTGGTACGGTTACCAAAGTACACGTACAGTACGTAGCACCTTAGGGTTAGGTTTAGGTTAGAACCCAATATCGCAACAATTTTTAGGGTTAGGATAAGGTTTAGTCTTAGTCACGCAACCTAAACTGACCAATGACTGACCCACCTCATGGCCTAAACTGGCCAAATAGGGGAGCTGCATACGGATAGAATGTCGGTATATTGATACGGCAACTCATAGGGATAGCTACTGCCTAAAATTAACAAGTGACTCAATACAGCGTGCCACAATGAGATGCCATAGTTCCATGTCCAGAGAGTCAACCTGTTTTTCTTTGCTGTTTTAATCTGAAAACCTTAAATGAACCTAATCAAGTCCCTTGCATATTGATACTTTTATATCTAAAAGTTGTTTATTGCAGGATGCATTGAACTACGTTTCTTCATCGGTTGCAATAAATAACTGAAACATATCATATTTTTTGCTTTCTATTCTCACTGCAGCTCTCTGCTTAATGCCGTCGTCCACATCTGAGAGCATTTATATAACTGTGGAATTCTGAGGGGTCCAAACCCCACACCTGGCCACTGAAATTAGCATCCCTAACCAAGGACACAGGGTATGAAGGAAGAAAGACCTTCCTGACCTCCTCTCACTTCCTAGCTTCACATGTGCCTGCATGGATGTGACGCAGAAATCACACACTTGTTTGTGCTCTCCATGACATGTTGAAAAGCTCTCACTGGACGCCAAAGCAGTTGCCACTGGGTTTAATGGTATTTTGGAGTGTGTGGATGCCACTGAAGGCTTTGTCTTACGCTTATCATGAAAAAAAGAAACGCTGCTTTGAATAACTTAAGGATAAGTTGCTTTTTTTTAAATTTTGATCAATTCTTATGCTTTGTCTATGATTTTTTGTGTTTCTGGTTGATTTGCAGGTTTGACCAGTAAAATGCACGTGTGTTTGGAGCTTTGTTTTAAATGTGTCTGCTATCAGTCAATCAGTAATGCCCTGCAGCCTGTTCTGAAGCATGCATCCTGCTAGAGTAGGCCCTCCTCTCTTGTTCTCGCCGCCTCTCATGCATTTATTAAAACTATGCAGCATGCTCAAGCAAAAACCAAACGGGAACACAACAGTCTAGGGCCACAGTTAATTCAGGCACTCTAGTTTTTTTAATGGTTAATTCTAGCAATAAAAAAATGCTAAATTTGCATTCCTTTAGATACTAGAAAGTGGACCATACGAGGAATGTAAGGACCACCACAAGCCCGATAACCACAAACGTCAAACAACCGTGTTCCTCTGATTAATTTTAGTTCAAGTCGGAGGTTTCTGTCCGCGTGTTTTCCTGTAACCATGCGAGTGTGTGTTTGTGCACCTATCTCTGACAAGGCTTGCGTGACTAGCGGGGAGTGTGAGCAGAGAGTGGAAAGGTTCCTCTTCTGCCTGAGGGAAATAGCAGCATGTTGTGTGCATCTTACCTCATTTAATCCCACAGACAGTTTTAAAGGGCATGTAAAACAGCAAGCCCCTCAGGTAGCTGCACACACATGCATTATCATAATGTTTACATGCGTGAACACTGCGGTTCCTAACAAAGTTAAGGAGCTTCCCATCAGAACACTGTTCAAAATGAACACTTAATGCATTTTTATGCATTATATGCTGTATTTGAGGAAATAACGTTGCGTGCATAGAGACGTACTCTTCACAACAGGTTTCAGCAGCCCTTCTGCTTTTCAGCACATCGAAGGTGAGTCAGAACATGCTGAAAAACATGACTCACTGCTTGTATCTCTCCTTTTAAGTATTATGACCTTAACTAGTATTTATTTAAGGACAGCAGTGTTTCTCATGCTCTACAGCCTTTGGGGGGCGCGGAGGGGGGCACACGGGGATTTAGCCCAGCTCAAGGGACTCAAAATGGCATAGTCCATCAAAAAATAATAATATTAAATTGCATAGTGAAGAATGAATACAAATAGTCAAAATTGGCCAAATATTCAGAGTACTGTGTGTCCTACTGCTGGTGCCAATAGATAATAATGTGACTCACTAGAATGGGCTGAGATGACAAAGAGGAAATAATAACTTTAGTTACAAATTGAAATCAAATATTTGGAGCCTATCCCAGGATGAGTTACTCAAGTAAAACATTAATCCAGTAAAAGTATGGATTGTCTTTCCAAAGACCTTATTTAGTGAAAAAAGAACTTGAAATAAAATGTATTCAAGTTGTGTATGCAGTTTTGTCAAATATACTTAAATGCACTTATGCAAGTGCAATGAAAAGGAAATGAATGCACCTTCATTAAATAAACAACTAGAGCACCATTAGGGGTCCTTACCAGATCATTCTGTACTTACATTTTTTAGGTCAAATTTGATGAAGAAGGAAAAAGACAAAGTGTCGCGCTTATTGTGTTGAGCAGGCGTCTCGTGCTTTGTACACTGACTTCAAGTACTGTCCAATTCAAGTTTAGTTGGTGAACAGAATGTGGTGACAGGTAAATGTGTTCGTTTGATAACTTCCTGATAAAAGTAGGCTAACGAGTTTTAAGGAAATTATGTAGAAATTCTCCAGAATCTCAGAGGTCCCACTGGTATTTGTGTAGCCTATGAGATGACAGTCTCTGATAACAAGCAACGGGGCATCTTTGCTGATAAATATGTAGTAACTTAGCAACATTGTGATTACAACCTCACCTCCACTTTAATGCTTGCAAATTAAAAAAAAAAAAAAAAAATGAAACATCAATGTAAGTGACAGTGTTGCTTCTGCAAATACAGAAAAGAAATCAAAAGATGGTGCCAGGAGCCATAATGCTATCAACATGCTAATGTGTTTACCATTATCACCAGCTTAATGGTTGGCTGCTAACAGCTAACCAACGGCACAAACAAAAACTGTTGCTCGCCTCACCACTATAACTTTAAAAGAACACTTCCACTACAGAGAATACTCAATAAACACAGATTTCTTGTGATCACATTCAGTCAAAAGTGCATAAATAGCTTTTCATACACACTGTTAAGGTCAGAAAACAGCTATAATTAATTACTGCCACATTGAAGTCTCTTATGTGGTGTTAAGTAGTAGTGGTGTTTCTTTAGCTGCATGTTTACCAGAAATCAAATGTTAATTACAAAGTGTGGTCAAAATTGTGGTGTCTTGAGGAGAGTCTCTGGTAACCTTGTTTGTGTTGTTTTTACAGTACTTATCATTTGAAAAAGTGGAAGAATCGTCATTGTGCGAAGAGTTTCAAAGCAAATCTATAGTGTATAAGAAGCCCCATGCTAGCTAAATTTGCTATTCCGATAACATTACTTCAATAATGTAATTATAATGTTCAAATTAAGACTTTCTGGAGGTTTGAGGTATGAGAATAGAGCTATAGTATACGTAATGACTATACAGTATGTCTATGATATCTACTACAGTATCCCTATAACAGCACATCTATAATATCTAGAGAGGACGATATTATCGACACATATTTGCCATAAAATGTAATATCGGTCAACATTGGTATCAGTTTTTCCACTGATACAGAACAACCGATATGTGCTGTTGCTTGAGAAAACACATTACACACAAATATGGAATGTTTTCTTACTAAACTTGATCAAGCATTCCTATTTTTCTGTAATTTCCATGGAGATATATATAATGTGACCTAAAATCAGAAGGGGGGGGTGGGGGGGGGGGGGGGGGTATATGAATATATCGGCATTAGTTAAAATCAGAAATAGAACATTTTGTATTGGAGGATATCGGCAAAAAGATAATACTGAATATCTCTCTTTACGGTACAGCAAATAGTACTATTCAGATTTTCTTTTAACATCATGATAAACCTCCACTGTTGTAATTCAGAGCTATTGGCTACATGCTAATAAAGTAGTTTCCATAAACAGCTTGAAAACATCAATAACCAACATAACAAATGCACTTTTCATATTTGAACTGCAAAATAAAGAGCGTAAAAGCCTTTTCTTGATTGATCACCAACCTAATCATTCACTGAGGTGTAGCTGTCGAGTAGTTCACTCTGAGGGTCATTGTAAAGCATAGATGTATAAATGTGTAGACAAGAATGGATGGGAAGCCTGAATGAAGGGGTTAAAAGGTTGGCAAAGAAAGAGGAAACTGTACAGGTAGCTCTAGGCGGGTGTGGAGCAAAAGAATAACGGGTGGGTGTAACGGGGTGATGGAGGGTGGGATGGGAGGAGGGGAGGAACCCTGCTGCTTCCCCATCCTGGAGACAGAATGACAGTTGGAGGGGTGTGAGTGTGTGCGCGCGTGTGTGCGCATGTGTATGTGTGTGTGTAAATGAGCACAGGGATTTGGGGACGGGGCTTTACCTGTTACTCGTGTCCTGACAGGTAAGAGCACCCCCCCCCCACACACACACACACACACACACACACACACCTAACCATCACCACCCAGTCCCACAGCAGCACCCAACAGTTTCTTTTATTCCATGTCAAGGCCCAATCTGGTCAGGAGAACTCCCTTCTGCTCCATATGTGTGGCAGCTTAAAGATTCCCATCTGCTGCCCTTGTCTCGACACCAGAGAAACTAGGAACGGTGATTCCCGTCTTAGAAAGCGCGGCAAACTGTTATGGTAGTGTTTCCTCATTTAAGACGGTGCTGATTCTCGCGATACATCTTAAAAAATATTTCTCTTCAAACTCAGAGATAATACATCACACCAAATGTCTAAATTTATCCTGACAAAACAGTTTGGAATGCTGTGAAATGATTTGGTTTCCATGGTAGTGGTTAGGGAAGGAGGTTGGATGTGCTTTCTGTTTATCACAATACTGACTTGGTTAAATAAAAAACAGAGAGGGAAGCGTTTTCATGCTATTCTTTTTTAAATAAAATACTTTAACATTTAAACATCTTCATTTTGAGCCTAGATTGGGTTTAATGCAGTAATGGCAGATAGGCTTTGCATCAGTATTTGGGTATTTCTCTTAGATTTAAAGACAATGAATGATATTCTTATTTGCTTTGAATTCTTTATCGTCATCTGGTGTTACTAATCCAAGATGTATAAAATATACAGGTATAGTAGATTTAGGGCTGCAAAGCCAGAAAAAGCTTACTTCTCTTGGGTATTAGTTGTCAATAAGATGTGTTATGTATCCTTACAGTTTACCTGAAAATAGTTTGTAACATCTTAAGTAAGGGTGTTGTCTTTAAGTGCTGTTTGTTCAATATATCAACTTTATTAATAATTTGCGGACTTCAACAAACCTATTGGACATATCTATTATCCATAGCTCCTTTGACATCTGTTGGACAGGTTCTGGCTTCCATTAGGTTACATTATTGCAGCAAGAAAATCATTGTTTCTCACCTTTTTTTTGTAACAAACACACTAGCTTGATCAACTTCATTAATAATCACCTCATATTGTTAATGATCTTTTCATAGATTGATGCCGTGTGTTTCTCTGTGTTCTTTCTTTCAGGTGATATGGAAGTGGTCACTTAGTACCAGTAAACACAGAGCTTTTGTTTGTGGGAATCAGCCTCAGGTGCAGTTGACCTCTGACCTTTAAGCCTGCAGGTTGAACAAAGGGCCATTAAGGAGAGTTGGGCATGTCTCCACTCCAGAATGACTAAAGCAGAGGTTTACAAAACTGTGGGATTTGAGAGAAAAACAAGGTATTCACATTTGAAGGAAAATGTTTTAATGGAAAAAACAAAACAAAACAAAACCAATAAGCTGTACATTTGTAATAAAGTGCTTTCATTCGGATCATTTATCTCCTTGCTGTCTGTTGTTGTGCGCCACCCATCAGACAAGTGCTGACGGCTGCCATCATCACTTGTGATTCCAGATGGGATGGGGTCACTTCATCATCATGTGAACATTGGAACAGAGTTCCCTCAGAAGTCTCCTCTTGTCACTGCCATAAAGTGGAGACAGGGCTGCTCTCCTTTGAGTTGTACCTGGTGACAGGTATGTCCCTCCGATCCAGCAGCTCCCCACAAAGCCCTCAGTCACTTGTAAGCACGCATGGAACAAAGGGGGTCACTCAGTCAGAAAAAAAGCTTGATGCATGGGATGCCCCGTTTGTCAGCTACTTTTACACCTGAATCGAGAGCTGAGTGATGGTGGAAAAATAATTTTAACTAACTCCTATAATATACACTACATAACTGTGATTTTTTTTTTTTTTTTTAGCCCTGCCTTTTGGTTGTGACAGCTGTGTTTTAAAATAGACTTACTGCACAGAACCAACCCACAGCCCAGTCCTCCCCTCACCGGTCTAAACCCTCTCAGCCACTCCAGCTCAACACTGCCACCCAGTGATCCTAGACAGTAAAAAAATAATCATCACTCACTCTGTCACCAGCTTTAGTCTTCGGCCTGTGGTTAGGAAGACAACATGAGCTCACTGCCAGGGAAACGCACAGGACAGAGCCAACTGGGATTTTCCACTGCACCCTGAGGGGAGAATGCTCAGACCCCTCTCCGTCCTCACATGATGAGCTCACAAAGACGAGCGCTTGACATAACCGCAGAAGTCCTGAGTGGACACTCAGGAAAGCTTGGAATGTGATTTCCATTATGCTCTGATGATTGTTGCACTCATCAGCTTGTTTTCTTCTTGGTCTTCTTAATAAAATGCAGAAAGCGCATTTCATGAGCATATCTGGAAAGGTTCTCAGTCATTCCCTTAACGGGATTTCCGATAGACTTAACATAATGAGCTTGGAGTTTACTTGAAAGGGTTTTGCTTCATATACTAGATCAGTGGTTCCCAAACTTTTCACAGTCAATTACCCCTTCAGACATTTAACCTGAAGCCATGTACCTCTACCATAAAAATGTAATGTCATATATAATGTAACCCTACAGTGAAATTTACCTATCCTGTTAAGGAATAATATATATTAATAACTACAATATTTGCACTTCCTGAAGAAAATGCAAATGAGGATGCAGGTGCTGGTCCGCTTCGCACTACATTAGCTTATCATTGGCATTAGCATTAACCTAGCATCATCATTAACATTAGCATAGCAATAGCATTAGCCTAACATTAACATGAACCTAGTATCAGCTTTAATATAGCATTATGATTAGCCTAGCAATAGCATTATCCTAAAAATAGCATTAACCTAGCATTAACCTAGCAATATCAATAATCGAGCAATAGAATTAGCCTAGCAATAGCATTAGCCTAACATTAACATTAACCTAGCAATTGCCTGGCAATAGCATTAACGTAACAATAACAATAACCTAGCATTAGCATTAGCCTAGCATCAACATTCACCTAGCATTAGCATTAGCCTAGCATCAACATTCACCTAGCATTAGCCTAGCATCAACATTCACCTAGCATTAGCATTAGCCTAGCATTGACGTTAACTGCTCTATTTATATTCTAAATTCCAATGTTGTCATTGTTCTTCATTTTCATTCACGTAGCCCCTATGAAAATTCACGTACCCCTGGGGGTACCCATACCCCACTTTGGGAACCTAGGTACTAGAGGATAGTCAATTTTATTTATAGAGCACATATCAAAACAACAGACGTTGACCAAAGTGCTATATAAAGGTTATAAAATGTACAAAAGTAAAAGAAAATGAGATAAAATGAATACAAATACAGAACCAAGAATGCCAGTTCTCAGTCCGGTTTAAAAGCCACAGCTTACAAATGGGTTTTTAAATGAGTTTTAAAAGTATCAACTGTAGGGGTCCTCTGCTATTATCCTAATAGAGAACACTTCATTAGTTCTCCTAAGAAGATGAGCAAGCCGTCAAAACGTTGATGTAATTAGGAAACAGGAGCTGAATGGACTGACCTCCTGGAGATCTGAGATACTTAAGATGAAACTAGTTGAATAATTCACCATTAAAGGATGTAAATCTGCCTGGTTTTCCTCCTATAGCAGAGAAGGGAGTCTGCTGCAGCTCCTCCAATGTCCAAATCATGTCATGCTTTTTCAGGTTTTCTTTAAAGAATACGCAACAGAACAATGTTGATTATTTTATCATTTATGTTCCATATAGTGATGGTTTTAAATTAATGAATTTATTTATCTCTTTGACAATGTTATAAATCATCATAGGATATTTGACCTTCATGCAACAATTTACAACTTTGTTACATACAATAAAAAAGAGCAATATGATTTGATCTTCCAATACCATTGATATCTTTAATGTCTCTAAACTAACTTTTGTTTTTGGCCTTCAGGCCTGGGTGTGCACATTGCACGTGTGAAAAACACATGTCGAAAACATGCTTAGTTCTCAGCAGTCTGATCCTTTGCGCTTCTACACCTTGTAGGGATTACAGGTGTTAGTTTTCTTTCCACTCTGCAAGAGGAACCGGGGTCTCCCTTCCATGGGCCCGAGCATTTGTATGTATACAAGAACATTGGAAACCTGATCACATTTAATAATTCATGACAACTCTGAAACCCCTTCACCTCCATCCATTAGTTCCTCTAAGACCTCTGGCTTCACGCTACTTTGTAACTTCTTGAAAACAAGTGAGCATGTCTTTCCACTGCCTTGCACTGCTGATCCAGACCGCTGCTCTCTCACAGTGACACTGGCAAATATTGGCGTTTACGTGCACTCTAACTTTGGAGTCTGACTGATGACTGATCAACACAAACCTTGCCATTTTGACATTTGATAACAGTATCTCTAACCTGGCACAGAATCGCGCTATTGTCTAGTGCAGCAGCCATTAAGTAGGTGTCTGTGTGGTATGGATTCTCCTTGTCTCTAATGTGTGGGTTTTTCTTCTGCCAGCTACACCCTGGTATAAATCCTAGCAGCCAATGATAATGTGTGTGTATTACGTATGTGTGTTTGCTGAGGGGTCTTGGAAGTGATAAGGGAGCCTGTTGATAAATAATGCACGGAGAGCACGTCAGAGTGTGACTAATCCAAACCTCTTGACATGAGATAGTCCGGGCTAAGCCTCGACATTAGCCTCGACACCTCCCACACTCGGGCACCTCTTGGTCCCTCTGTGTGTGTGTGTCACTTACTCAAGCTGCAGTGAGTTTAAGCAGCGCAGCAAGTTGGCAGTGAAACAAGAAAAAGAAACTCCTTTTGGAAGCGTGCCCTGAGATCTCCAAGTACTCCGAAATTTGGAGCATATGAGGTGAATATTTGATTACGCTGTGTCAGCATTTTGGTTCTAATCCAGCGTGCCACCCTGTTCTGTTTGAACAATCCCCTATCGTATCGTTGCCACCTACAGAGAACATTAGATGTGCTACAGGACGTTTGCTTGCATAGTCACAGTGTTATTGTCATCATTACATAAAACATGGATTCCCCTTCACTGGAATGCAGGTTTCCCTTGATAATTGAAGCAATTATAGATTCCCTTGCCTTGCTATGCTTGGTCACGGTGAAACCCTGCTATTATTACACAACTCGTGCAGTAAGACTCACCTCCGGGTCTCGAATAAGCTCATCTAAATTGTAATATCAACTTGCAGCCTTTTGGCTTGAGCAAATACGGAAGAAACGTGAATGCAACACAACCACTGCAGTTAAGGAGCATGTGGGCATAGTTAGACATGCAATATCTAACTGACCATTTAAAACAAACACAATCACACTGAAGTAAAGTTTACTTCAACTCCAAGATTGACAGAGAAATTAGGGCTGTCGCCATGACTCACAAAAGCAACAGTGACAACGGAGATCAAACAGAAGACAGCGTCTTTAGGTGTGGTGACGCTGGAAATGCAACATTAGGAGCTACACCCCTCATATCTCTTGAGCAAGTGTTTCATCTTAGGCCTCATGACAGCTGATGGCAATCATTCACTTTTGTTTGTCAGGCAACATCAGCCATCACTTGATGACCCTGCAAATTTTCACACACAAGGTTTTCTTTTCCCAGAAGTTTCTTCTTGCGATGTGGCAAAATGTGATAGAAATTTCTCATACACCTGCCTCCTACACTTGGAGGCACATCCTTCTTTCTGAGTATTTTCTAATTACTAGAGAAGAGATAAATTATTACTACATGAGAGAGAAGAAAACTAAAGGAATTACATTTGTGATTTCAACAAGAACAAAACCATAAACAAACATGAGATGTGAGGCAAAAAGCTCAGTCTCGGCAACAAAATCAGGGGTACTCCTCAGATCCCATGTCTTTGCCAAAGCTCTTGTTTTCTTGTACACATTTATGGCGACAGCAGACACAGTAGGTAAGTGTTTGTGTCGGGCCAAGCTAAGCCCCTCAGACTCAGTAAGTCTCCTGACGTCTACTCCGGTTCCTCACATTCTCAGGGTTGGACCAGCTCTCTGGTTCCCTGAGCGCTATCACTACACCGGCTTCAATGGCCACAAACAAAAACAATAATTGTGATGAACTCACACAAACAGACTCACGAGCACACGCGTGCACACACACTCATTCAGATCAACACTCCTCCCTTTGCATAAAAAGCATCCCAGTGGAATGTAGTGGTGTGTGTGTCTGACGCCACGCTAAGCCACCTCAGTCCTGCTGAGGAGTCTACTTTTGCAAGCTCTGTCGTCTGCGTCTGGCCATCACAATCATGAGAAAATCACTAGGTGCCTGTGGGGCACATCTCCTGGGTTACAGGTATGCCTGTTGACACATGCCAAATCCTCTTCTTTCTCCTAAGTTGGCGTTGAACACGCTGGAACGCCCTGTCTTAACCGCAGACATCACATAGGCCGCTGAGCAGGGTAAGACATGTTGGGTCACATGATAAAACCACTGCCTGCGTCGATGCCTCATAAACCTGCATCAGTGCAAAAGCTGGACGTTGGTCTTTTCCTGCACGTCAAACACCCTCCTGCACACTAAAGTGATGAAGTCAGTTAACCAGTAGAGGTGCTGATGCTGCCCTGGAGGCTCTCTGTCCACGACTTGCAGAGAACTCTGGCTCTGCCTGATCTCGTCAAGTTGTTGATAGACAGGAGTGCCGGCACATTCCTGTGACAGGTGAAGAGCGCAGTTTCTATTTGATCTGCCCTTAAAGTGTGGAGAGAAGAGGAAGGGGCACAGAAACTAAAACTGCTCTACATATGTCTCCGGTAACAAACCTGTGAAGTCAAAACAGGTAGATCTTCCAATGAAGTTTTATACTGTCACCAGTGGATTAAGTCAGAACTAACCCTTTACAACAGTGATGTGCTGCTAGAATGTACAAGTAGAATTTCTCTTATTGGTAAAGTATATGCTATGCTGTCTAAACTCAAGTGTCTCAAAATATAATAATAGTTTGTTGTGAATGGACATGCCCCATTAGATAACTTAACTCCCTGAACAACAACGCTAATATAAGGATGTCAACATGCAGCTCCAAACAAAATCAGGTACCAAGCATCTCATTTCAGTCAGATGTGTTGGACACTCCTTTGCATTGGTACCACAGTAAAGGCCTTAAATAGTTAACACCTTCAAAGGCCTCGGGCTGTTAATGTAGCTATGCACAGCAATCAAAATGTGGTTGATCTATGTGGCTGAACCAGTTTGGAATAGATTTTACTGCCACCTGACAATAAACTAGATGAAGCCGGTAAACCATGAATGAGTGAACAATGTTGACACAGGATTAAGCTAATGGTTATTACCCTGATGACTTTTAATATTCATACGTAGTACTCTACTGGTCTATATTCAGTCAGGAAACCCCTAGGGGTTGTGGAGAGGAGACCACAAAATGGATTTATGTATTTAATTTGTGGTGGAAAATTAAAGAGTCATACACTTGTGCTTCAAATCTGGCCTGATATAGCTAAGCTCCTGCTGATGACTCACCTAAAACAATGATTATTACATTTTACATCGTTCATTGAGTAAAGCAAAGCTAAAAGTGAGTTTAAAGAATTGAAATTGATTTTAACATTTTTTCTGAACAGAAGTTTTGAGAACTAATACTTTTTATATGGTTTCCATGATATATTATCAAAATGTTCTCCTATTCAAAAACCTTTGAACTATATAATAGAAATAAATACAGACGGCTCAAAATTTCACAAATTCTACAGCCTATACCTGTGTACTTTCAGAAATAAACAAAAATAGATCAAGTAGACAGCAGAAATGATTTCTACAGCTTTACATTTTAAGCCATAATATGAAATCTCCAGTGAAAATGTTTCTTTGACCCTGATGATGACCAGTATGAGACTCCTGTGACATACTGTAGATGACCTTGTACGGCAATAAGCTGGGAGGTAGTGAAAAATTAAGCTGTGAAATTTATAGATGAGGCATTAACGGCGTTGGTGGTTCTTTGAAACACAATCTCACAGGGAATCATGAGATTAATCTATCATTTCGAGGGTTCCAACCTGATTTTCCCAATTTTTTGTGTGGGTTGAAATTAATTTCAAACTGAGGTATTTCAAGTGGAAGTTATTTTGTGCTACACAGAACCACTTTCAATTGGATTCTTAGTTTTAGTTTTTTTCAGGGCAGCAGTAAATATGCTCAGGCGCAAAGAAGGAATTTGACTTTATTTAATTTCTGAATATTAATTACAACTGATTACAGTATTTTTTGAGGGTTGAAGGGTAATAAATTCCAATTGGAATAGATAAGTTTAAAATTTGTTCCAACCAACAAAAAAAAAATACATTAAGAATTCCTATTGGCACGCCACAATTTCCCCATCTCCCATCTTCTGTTGAAAGTTCAAGGGACTGGACAAGGGGGGCAAATGGTAGTGTAACTGGCAACTGATAAAAGTTGCTTGACTTGCTGGTAAATATAGTGACAAATGCTATGTTGGCAACACAAGGTGGGAAAAGGGAATTTATTTGGAAAGAGTATGTGTTGGGGGCCTGGGGTCCATCAAGTCATTCTCTTGCCACCCTCCTTCTAGGATGCAGTATTGTTCACCTCTAGTTCCTGGCCCTCTGAAGTCTGCCTGGTCATGATTTTGATTTCTTAAAGAACATAAGGTCAGATATTTGGGTGTATTGAAAGCTAATAAATGTTTTTGTCATCTAAAGCCGTTTACAATTCACCTTAAGGTGTGACATCGCAAATATACATTAAACGTGAGAGAATATTGAAACCATATTGGGAACATCATGACAGGTGTTAAGTCTACAGACCACAAATGTAAAGAAAGCCAGAGTTTAGTAATCAGGGCAACATAATGCACCATTGTCTGTGCACAAAAACCATGACATCTTTTGTTGTGCGCAGTAAATACAGGCTTTGTTTCAGTTATGTTCTGTGAGGACTAAAGCAAAGAAATGCTCACTTAGATATTGATCACAAAGACACAGGGTACCTGGTTGTAAAATAGTTCACACAGGATGTATTATACCATCTTGTGATAGAACAAAAACATCAGCATATAGAACAAACTGTACACACGTCTATTAGCACCAGCTCTGGAAGCTTGTTTTCCCCTTGAAGGTATCTGTCATTCTGCAGAAGAGACACAACAAACCTGTCATTCTGTCAGTGATGTATTACATTTCACAGTCAGGTTTGGCATCAGGACAGGCAAGAGCAAGTCCACACCAAATTCAGAGGACATTATATGAATCTTTTTCCCTCTCAAAAGGACCATTTCTTGTTTGTTCCAGATGATTAAAGAGGTGTTTAATTAATTCAAGTCTCTCATGGCATCGTGCCTTCCCGTGCTGTCTTTGTAAACAAGGCACTGTTGTATTTGGCACGCCTCGATCTCTGGATCCTGCACACCAAGAGGCATGATGAGGAGGATACCGAGTGTGTCAGCTGTGTGCACTTAAGTTTGCTTCTGTGAGACTGTGTGTTCACTCTTATGTGTGTTTGGGGAGTGGGGTGGATTGCAGTGGGACGGTGGTTTCAGCCACCGCCCTGACTGACTTCCAGGCTCCCCCAGCAGAACCACAAACTCCGCTTCCCCCTTCCACTCACCCCTGCAGAGGCCACTGCCAGATTCAACACAGCATCCAAGAAACAAACACAAACTCCCACAGTTCCCCTCAATGTGGCTTGCAGTGGTTGTGCAATACAGTTGGTAGAAAACCCTTGTTTATGTCCCAACCATTATATAGTAGATCTACAAAGAGAAACTGCAGCCTACGCCAGAACCACTCAAAACATTACTGACCGTCTTCTAAACACTGACATTGAGCTTCATCGCACAGCAAAGGTTTAGGACAACAGAGGTTGGCTCCTACTTTAAAATGCAACATTAAAAGACAAACAGATGAATTTTCAGAAAGGTTTGCGAGAAAAAGCAAGTCTTAATATGCGGCAGTTTAAGAATCAAACTACAAATCAGGACTTTACACAAAATGGTGGTAATGGATCGTTGTGTCAGGTTGTAAGAGGCTCAGTGGGGCTGGTCCCCTCATGTCCCCTCTCTATAAACCTACAGCACGCCTCCCAGTCTAAGCACCGCCACTCTGTAATTGTGGGGAAACCACAGCACACAGCCCCATATATAAATACTCTACTCTCACAGCCTTGTCAAAATAAAGGTTGTGTGGGGAGAAGGGAGTATAGGACTTTTATGGTGGCCCTCTTCCCCAGTTTGGAGTTATTTTGGAGCAAATGTTACCTGTGGCTGAAGTGTCAGAGAGGACACATCAAATAAAAAAGAAGCTTCTTCCTGGTCACGGTTATTTGCTAAAAATACATCCGCTGTCGTCTTTGAGTTGTTAAATTGCCGGCGTGGAATGAAAACGTTTACTACATAGAAATATGTTGACACAGAAACGGCTGCCTGTTTGATGCAGCAGCCTTAATACAACACACAGGTGTAATGACGTGTGTCGGTTTGAAAAAAGTCATAAAGCCTTTGACACAGTGGCAAAGGAAGACACAGAAAAGCTGTGAAGCACTGCCTGACTTGTGTACACACGGCAGTCTGTTGACACGCAGCCTGCTTTGATCTGTTGTCAGCGAATGGACACTTCCTCAATGTCTCTGCAGCCCACTCACCTGCCTGTGTCTACAGTAAGTCTAGTCTCATCTAAACACTCTTCTCAAAAAAACACTTTTTAGAGCACCTTTGTCTCCTGCTGTGCCGTTTGACCTGGTTGTTAAGATTAATAACCTCATCACTTAACTCCTACCAAGAACAATACAAGTCCGGAGCTCCACACTTGACACAAAAACTAACAAAATAATGTTTTTAAGTTGTTATTTTTGTTGCAGGACTCACGAAACAACTCAGAGTAAGTTCAGGAACAAAATACAATATGCACCCGAGTTGAAATTATCTTAAACATGTGGATAATAAGTCAGTTTAGCATGTAAACTGCTATTTTTGGAGGGATGCTTGCAATGCATCGTACTCAACGTTTCGTGATTTGTGGTCCACATCACTCTTAGAACATCCTGCATGTTATCCTGATCTAAATCCCACTGAGAACATTCTGCAATAGGTTTGAATGGAAGTTTACAAACATTGGACTTCAGTTTGAGGCCTTGGATGTTCTGATCAGCCAGAGCCAGGCCTTTTACAGACCATGGTTGAACACCCAGTCTAAATTTTAATGCAATTTCTATATTTTTTATTGACTTGTTCACTTTTTGATCATGACTCACGGTAAATGGGTAAATACCCTGAGATGTGTGATTCAGGGAAAGACTCTGTGTGCTATTAATCACAGGTGTAGCACATGCGATTAACGGCAATGTTACAAAGACTGGACTACACTCCTACAAAGGAGCAACAAGACTTGCTAAAATAGAATTTGTTGGTGCAATAAAGTCCCAGTAAACCTGCTACCTTTCTGTGTGCCTTACGTTGAACTCTTACTTTGTCCACAGACTTGTCACAGACCTATATTTTGGGTTTTGACCCACATGTTGAGAATCCCAGTTTCAAATGACCATCAGAAATAAGGTTTCACTTGATCCAAATGAAACACCTTGAATATAGTTGTGAAACTTATGGTCTTACAAATCAAACTCAGGTTAGTCTTTTGGCACATCACAAGAAATAAGCTGAGGCACTCTGTAAATCAATAACCCAGAAATCATAAGTTCAACCCACATTTTCTCTTTTTTTTTTTAAATTACCATGTTCTCCCCAAGTAGATAAAGGTATATACATGAATCTGTATATATTGATTTCAACAGATTTAGACAAATCCAATTTTGTAGCATCTCTCAGATCAGATGTAACCACTGTGACAGTGATGTTGCCCTGTTTTTTTGAAAGGGCTGCACCTTCCATACATCCCCAGCTGTGAAACAGGCGCACATCATTTGTACATATCCTCATGAGCAGAAACATGCATTGCATCTTTCACACATTTCCTCCACTTGCACATCCATGCATACACATACAGGCAAGCAGCCATGGGAGGAGGGAATGTGAGGAATGCTCCAAACCCCGGGCTGGTGTTCTGACTCGTCCCAGACTTCATGCCGTCACCGCCGGGGTCTGTGGCCAGACCTCCCTGTGCCAGACCCACTGGCTCCAACACCCGCCCAGGCCAGCCAAGCAGCAGCTCCCGACCCATAATTAACCAGCAAGCCGCACTGCAGTGCACTTCTCCACCCCCTCCTCATGCACGTATAGCAGGGGTTCCTTGGAAGCTCAGAAGAAGAATATATGGCCTCCTAGAGGGGATGCTCTGGAATACCACCAAAAAAAACCTCCAGCGTCCAAATGAGAACAACACAACATGTCAACATGTCTTGGTGTAAAATTCAAACATTAAATCTTAAATACAGCCCTTGCAGCTGAATCATTTTCTGTTTACAGACTTAAAGAATGGAAAAACTAAATTGTACTCAGTGTGCGTGCACGCAGGCAATGTGTGTGTAGCTTGTGCATGTACATGATAATGCCAGGGTACATTTAGCTCTCCCAGACTGGCATAATTATGCTTGAGACGTCTGAAGGTGCACTGGAGGAGATACCAGTGATCATCTTTATTCTACTGAAGGCTTCTCTCTTGTTCAGGCAGGAAAGACCTCGATACAGGGTGAGGTTTCTCTGCATCAGCCAGAGGGTCTTATTTAGGAGCCAGGCTTGGTGTGTGTGTAATGGTAAGAAATGCAAAACTTCAGTTGAAGTTCACTACACCACCTGATTTTTTAAAAAAACAACTCAATGAACATCTCAAGTGCTAAATTTTAAGTCTAAAAACATTATTCCATGCCTCCATCCCTGAATAAAGAGACTATTTCCCACTCATGTGGGGTCATAGCTTGTAAATTTAACAGGGTTTCCTCGAGGAATACCTCATCCTTTGAAAGAGAAACAGGAAAATTACACACTAGCCAGCCCACTTGGTTTTTCACCCCCTTTCTTACACTGTAATTTGCTTCGAGAGTGGGTCAGCCTAAAATAACCTGAATCTAATATTCAACTTCAGAAGACTTTGAGTGATGCCGGAGGTCTCCCCTTGGGTGGCGGTGGACAGTCCTTACCCTGGAGGCATTAACATATTGTTTACTTGCTTATGTCTCCCACTATTCAAAGGGCAAAGTAGTGGTTTGGGCTTCTGTGTGTGAAACCACTCCAATGTGAAATCTGATGACTGTGTTTAGACACAGGGATTGTGATGTGATTTTCTGGGAGTATGTATCTGATCCTCTGCAGATATTCTGCGCTGCTTCAACATTATTCCTCAAGTTTAAAGAGTGCGACCATAAAACCACTGAATCCGAGAGATGGGCATCGAAACTGAATGCCAATGATCTCACCAGACCCAAAGTTTCCTACAGGAAGGTTTCTCATTAATCTGAAGCCTCGCTTCTCTCCATATCCTCATTGTATTTCTGAGATCAGCAACCATGACACCACAGATATTTTTACAGGCCAGGGTATGAATGGATGTGCTCCGTCTCGGCTCTTTTTGAACAAACTCTTCTGCAGGGGTGGTTGTGGGAAACGGGCCCAGTGCAAGCTCTCAGAACCTCACAGTCATGCTCCAGCAATTTCAAATACATTCATTTTATTTTTTAATAATTTTAGACACACATTTTTATTTTTCTGCTATTTTTATCATTAAATATGTTTATTGGATTGGATTCTTACTCTGCATTAAATTAACTAACCCACATGTCTTCTTGTTGAAGCTGGTCTGAAGTTTTGTTAATTAATAGAATTACGTTGGAATTGTTGTGTTTTTTATTAACAATTTCTTATTTGTGACGACTGCTATGAGATGACTAATTGCTGCACTTGGCGCTTTGTAAATAAAGTTGAATTGAATTGAATAATTGAGGCTTGCTCTTTGAGATGCTTTATGTTGGGGTTGTAGTTTCACTTTTATTGCCGTGTGTTCAGTCAGGTGAGTCACTGCCACTGCCTTGAGTTGTTGTTGGTTTCCAACTGGATACAATTTCCCTGCTTACCAGATTGTCTGTAGCAACAGGGCATGGAAGGATTTAAAGTAACTTTACACACACACACACACACACACGCTTGTATGACAGGACGTGCCACACACACGCCTGCAGACAAAAAGCCTGCATTTCTTGATAAAAGCACATGCATGTGCAAGCAGAAGCAAAGTCACTCCATCCTTTTTTCGTACTCTGCACTCCTTTGGTCTGCAACGCCCCCCAAAAGAACCTTGCACATCCCACAAGCACCACACACACACACACACAGGTTCTTATATGGAATATCGTGGGTGGTGCTGTACCGGCAGAGGCTCTCTGTAAATAGCTTTGGAGCAACCCTTCCATTTGAGCAACCTAAATTTCCTTTTCTGAGGTTGGCTTCTTGGGCTGGAAGTGCTGTGCAGGAACCCATCAGTCGCCACAGGCGATCACAAGGGCCACGCTGACAGCACTTCACAGGGACCACGCTACAGCAGGAGTGACCAGATGGCCCTCACACACACACACAATAACACAATATATACCAAATTCACCGGTGCATTTAGCCATGGATTAATGCACCTCCACATATACTGTATGTTGTGCATATACAGACCCAGGATGAGCTCTTACAGGTTTTTTTTTTTTTACATCCATAAGACACAGATGGAAACAAGCCTGAGATGTTCAGAGAGGGGGAGAAGGTGAAATGGGAGGAGGGATGTGGCTCCTGTTTGAGGCTTTGGTTATAGGAGGTGATAAAAACTTTGAAATATAAAAAAAAAGATATTTTCTATCACCACATTTTCTATTAAAATATATTCACACTGGTCGCAATGTGTACATTATTCAAGTTAAACCAGGGGTCTCAAACTCAGAGACTGCACAAGTCTCTTACCAGAAGGCCATTTTTTTTTTCACTCAGCAAAATTTTTTACAAAAAACAAAATGTCATTAAAAAGCATTATTTTACCATTTCACATAAGCTCCAGGTACACGAGGAAAATATCTTTTTTTTCCCAAACTGAGATAAATATTTCAAATTATTATTTATATAATAATTACAAAATAATTTCAATCATTTTTATAAAATGATTTTACTTATTTTTTTAGGAATAAATAAGAAGAAATACAATTCGTTTAGTTCATTTTATTTAACAGGGACGTACTTTGTCACATAGTGGGCACTTGCAATATTTGACTTCAAGCCAGTCTTTCTCATAATATATCGGAGGAGGAGGAGAAGAAGAAGAAGAAAAGAGTCCTTAGACTCATTTGAAAAATATTAAAAATATTTAAACAAAGTAAAAAACATTGGTGCCAGAAATATGTCAAATATAGCTAATCTGTGTTAAAAAATATTGTATTGATATTATAAAGTTGTGGTAACGTTTTGTGACAAATTGTTTGAATGTCAACTGTAAAGGACATTAGAACAGCCTCAGTGCCCCCAAACTTTTATTTTTATTTTGTTCATTAAAGTTATATTATTTTATTTCATTGATGCTAACACTTTTGCTAGTGAGGAAGTTTCAGTGTTTCCATTCACACAAATCTAAGTGTGTAGGATGTTTTCATATGACTCAGCAGTTTATCTCTTAGGGTTAGGGTTAGAATAATATACGTACTAAACACACAAAATGTGTTATTTGCTTTGAACCCATCCCTGAGGAGCAGTGGGCGGCCACAGTGTAGGGTCTGGGAAGCCAATAGGGTTAAGGGCACTACTCAAGGTCCCACTGTGGATTTGAACCAAGACCCTCTGGTTAGAAGCCCGCTTCCTTAACCATTCCCAAGCCCATTCCCCAACCACCCATACAGGCAGTACATTGGCAGCATTCATATGAGAGGATGTTTCCAGCCATTTTAGGCAATAAGCGCCAAAGCTCAGCCGTGTCATCTTGAGCACGACACGCAGCCAGGAAACACAAATGGACTCAGAGGAATGGTCATGCTCAAGAGTTTCCCAGCAAATACAGCAGAGAACCAATGACCGCCTCCTTCAAAGGCTTTTTGTTTGCTGTGGAAGGACATCGGCCGTTTTTACCCTGGACAGTATTTTACGAGCCCTTCAGAGAGAACCTCTCTCTTCCTTTTCCTGTGGTTTGGCCGCGGCTGAGCTGTCAGAGAGGGGAACAGCCAAACCCAAATGTGGATGCTCAACTTGGCAGGCTTTTCACGGTGTGTCCCGACCAGACAAAAGCAGGCAGAGAAATACAGCCATTTATTTATACTCACTGCGGTTTCACGTGTTGCGTCCTAGACTTACAGACCCCGTTTGGATATTCTGTCAGAGGATGAAGACAGATGGATGGCTTTCATTTGACAGCCTTAAAGAAACCTTCAGGATTAATGTCAGATCCATATGTGTTAATCGAGAGTGAGCATTTGATGTGTGGCCCACCCCTCACATCCAGTGTTTTATTTTTTTTTTATTTAAACACACTGAAGGTCAAATTTCTGAGGAGGTTAGAGTTGCAGACAGACTTACTTCTTGTAAAGATTTGACTTTCTTGTAAGGACTCTGTGTGATGGTAGATAATGACAGTTTTGAAAAACCATGAAATTTGAGCAATGTCAGAATCACCAGCATGTTTTCAATGGGGGATGACCTCACCACTCGCATCCAGGGTATGGAACCAATTTAAAGGAGCTACCCTGAATTGTTCGAGTTTTAGGATTTGCCAAACTCTGCTACATCTGGAGCCACTTGCGCTGCAGTTACATCTACACTCCTGCCTGCAGAGACTGTATAGATTTGGTGGTTACAACCAAAACCGAAACATCTTCCAATCGTAACTACACTCATGCCACTTTGACTCACATCTAGTAGGCACCGTATCGATGTGGCAGCGCCCAAAAATGAGTCAGCCGTAGTTATTTCCATACAGGCCCAGTCGATTGAATTGGGGGAGGGTTCTACGTGTTCACACACATGCACACACACACACACACAGTGGCTGTGGCTAACTACACCTCTCCAGTCAGGAGTCGGTGCCAAGAGAAAGCCGAACAGTGAAACACTGGGAGACTTGTGCCTGAGTTTGGAGCCTTTGGCTCTCTCCCGACCTTGCTTCAAAATACACTGCGGCTTCGAGGAACAGCACTCTCAGCAGCGGGGAGGCCAGGCATGGAAAATTTAGACGCAACAAGAAAAAAAGGAAAGAAAAAAG
This sequence comes from Gouania willdenowi, assembly GCF_900634775.1. Lineage (NCBI taxonomy): Eukaryota > Metazoa > Chordata > Actinopteri > Blenniiformes > Gobiesocidae > Gouania > Gouania willdenowi. Next base: position 11,660,583 of record NC_041062.1, on the reverse strand, counting down.
TGGGAAGGCAGAATTTATGTGCTCATTCACATTTTGCGGTCGTGAGCATTTTCTTAATGTTTTTAACACACTTACTTTAAAAGAACGAGCTTGCTGGGAAACATTCACATCTGAAAGCGAGGAGAAAAAAAATGCTTTGTAACTAAGTTTTTAAAGATCTGCAAACATTTTCGGAGCCCGTTGTTTACTACGATGACAAAGCTACACAACATGCATGCACCGGCATTCATTTTAAACAGACTTTTTGTTTTACATTCAAGCCAGAAACACAGAACTATCCAATGAAAAAACAGTTGTGTTAATGTGTTTGTGTTACTCACTCACTGTGTACGCGTGCTGATGCAGCAGTAGTAAGCATGACACAGGCTAGCTGCTCTGCCACCTCACCTGACACCAAAGGCATAATAACACCTTGTCTTACTAATAGTGAGTGTTATTGCTGCCGTACCCTGTAATCTCTTTCCTTTCTGACGCTGGTAATGACTTCAAGTATCAAACTGGTCTGCAGTGAAACAATCCATGCGAGTACATGCAAACATAAACAGCGTGTTGTTACACACCGACACAAACACGCATGTTTCTCCAGCTAATTAACACATGTAACTTGGAACAAGTGACGCTTGACAACAATTGTCATGTCATACACGAGAATATGAAATAGGGACCTTTCACACATAACAAAAGAAAGTATATTCACTGGGAACTGGATGAGCAACAGAAGCTTTTGTTGTCATTGTAGGACTCGTGTCAAACTGCAGTTGGCCTGAAATCATGCACTACTCTGACTTAGGCAGAGCATCGATAAAAAACTATATTTGGTCAAAAATATACACAAAAATATGCAGTTTATCCAGTTTGTGAGAGATCAGTAAGTTTAAATTTTAACTGACCAGTGGAGATGGGTTACTATACTGGGTACATTTTTACAAAGTTAATCACTTTTTATGCTAAAATCCACAGCTGTATTTGGCATCACGAACACAACACAACATAGTGTTTAATGGAATTTAACACTGTAAAACACAATGAGAACTACACCTAAAAGCACTTATACTTCGTTTAAATACAAACATTGCCAAAAGCTTCAACACCATATTCTATTTTTCATCCACCTAACAACAAACACATCCAAATGATCAAATATTACCTTTGCCAATGAGAGTTAAAATGATTTTCTGACTATCCTGATGTCAGACAGGATACAATCTAATAGTTAAATATGATGCATAAAATAATAAATAATCATCATATCAAACTGATATGTAACAATATACCCAAATGTATTCTATTACAATTGTATCTTTAAATGTTTTGAGCATCATTTAGGTATCTTAATGGAGCCTAGAATCTTCTTTACAAATCCAAATAAATAAAGTTGTGCCATATTCATCAAAATTATTTTACGGTTATTTCTAAAACAAAAAAAAAAAAAATCACATTTATTAACCCTATCACCACTATCGACGGGTGATTTTCACCTGTGTTAACGTATTTAAATGATTCTCATTATGTTGCGTTTGAGTGTCATGGGTAGCTTCAGCATTGTCTTTGATGTCTTTAAAGGTGTGGGTGTTTCCCTTCTCCTAAACCCAATATCCCATGCAAATAAATTGCTGTAGCGCCCTCAGAAGGTAACAGTCAAAAAGGAAATCTCAAAAGTGATAGAGAGCAAACATCAAAGATGATGCTGAAGCTACTCAGGGACCCACAACTAAAATTAGTGACACCATCACTAATGCTGGGTGATTTTTACCCCTGATATACCCATTAAAAAGGTATTGGTCATTGAAGTACTTTTTATTGGATATTGCATCTGGTAAAATTCACCCATACGTTAATTTTAGCGAATGTGTTCTAGGGTTAAAAACATGAATATTACATTAACTGGAAAGACTTTATTGCCCATATGAGTGAAAGCAAGTGTGTGTTTGGCTTGTGACGGACTGGCACCCTATCCAGGGTGTACCCCCACCTTGCGCCCGTTGAGAGCTGGACATAAAGCCCCAGCAGAGCCTGAATAGGAAAAACCTAGTCGCAAGATGAATAAATTCATACATTTAATGAAACTTTTATCTTTTGTGCACTACAAAAAACATGAAGGAACCACAAAAAAAAAAAGAAAGTCTTTGTTTTCTGACGCATCCTTGATGTCTGCTTTCTTAAACACTCCGACATAGTGAGCTGGTTTACAAAGTGTGTCTTATGTGTAAGAATGCAGGTAAGAAGGCAGCCACATGAGAACGTGTCGGTGTGGTTGATGTAGCACCAAACACTCGTTTCAAAGCTGGGGATTTTTTTTCTAATGCCACAGAGAAGGTCTCTTCTTTCCTTTTATCATTTTATTAGTTTTCTTTTTGTAAAACAAGACAATCCAATCATTGCGGAGTGTGTGTTCAGCCTGTTTGATCGTTTCTGTGTGGCCCCATCATGTCTCCTTGCTGGTAATCCTGCTGCCATGATACACAAATCAGTACACAAACTTAGCATTCCTCTGATGAATACAAACAGTTAAATACCTGAGAGACTAGACCACATACTAAAGTATTTTACGAGGCTTTTGTTTTATTAGTCTGTGTGGCGTTCTCTGTGAGACACTTCTTTTTTTTTTTTTTTGCAATATGGCACATAAAATGTCCTCAATAAGCACAAGTGTACGTTTAGCATTTAAGAAAATTAGTCTGCTCTTGTTTCAGTTCAGTAAGCAAATAGTGCCTGGGGGTCTGAACTCAAACATGTTTTGTCTGCCACTCGCTCACAGTTTACACCTCTGCACACTTCACCAGTGGATGAGTTATGGTCCGTGGGCACGCCTGTAGGGTGAGACTACCTGGGAGAGATGGGAATAAGAAGAATGAAAGAAAGAAAGTGGAACACTCCCAAAAACTGCAGCTCCAAGTGATGGACGAACTAATTTGGTTTGGGAGGTGAAACGGGGAAGAGGAAAAAAAAGTGGGTGATGGAGTGGTGAAGAGATGAGAAGTGAGTGTGTGAGGAGCATGGGCAAGGAAAGGAGCGGATGGAGGGAGAGAAGAGGAGGGGGAAGTGCTTCCTGTCGCCATTCCTGCCTGCCCACACAGACAGCCCCAGAAAGACAGCAAGAAAGGGAATATCTGGGAGGACTGTGGGCCACATGACAGTCTCTCTGAGTCCCTTGCTTTTCCTCTGTGCCGAGTGATGTGCTCCCTCCCTCCCTCCCTTCCCATTCCCTCCCCTTCTCCCTCCCTTCCCCTGCCCTTCAAAGCTTCAACATGTCATCTCCCACCACAAAAACAGAGGTGGGAAGACTCGCTGGCGCTACCGCTGCCTCAGGGTGTCTGGCACTAAAGCTGACTGCAAATACAGCAGGGAGAGGAGGAGGAATGAGGAGAGAGGAGAAGGAGAAAGAAAAAAAGAAAGAGGGAGGGAGGATGCAGGATGATGTTCACTGTGTGCATGCGTGTGTGTGAAGATGAGTTCCTTCCATCTCAGAGGTGAACCAGCTACACCTGCACAGTCTGCATTTTCTCTCCGACTTCCAACCAAAGTGATTTACAGCTGTTGAATCAAGTTTACCAGCAGAAAAAAGGAGCTAAAGTGGCTGCAGACTTTAAAGGGAACCCCCTCCAATCAGGAGCGGGGGACACTTTTGCACGCTGTGTGTGTGGTCTGGCATCAAAACCACAAACACACAGAGGACTACAACAGAAATTGAACAAATATGATGCACTGTGTTGAGGCTAATGTAAAACATGCACCAACCACATGCTGATAGTAATAATGCATTGTCCTTAATGCACATGTAATTTTCTGCGGGACACTGTAATATTTCCAGCGGCTCTAAATACATACTGGGCTCACCATTCCTGGTGAATAAATGCTTCCAGGCTGACTGTTTGCAGCTTAGATACCACAAAATTTGCAGATTGATTTTAAAAGCAATTATGCACTTGGCTTTTCAACCTCTGAGGCTTTAGGAATGAAATGGTGAGTGGCTCGTCGACAAAGTAAGCACATCTGACTGAAAGAAGACTTGCTATTGGCTGAGAGGGTGGAAGAAGCCACAGGGCCCTGCAAACAGGAACACGAGGAACATGGCTGATGTTAGTCCTCTGGGGAGAAGTGGGCTGTGGCCAAAGCACCAACAGATAAACAGTGTAGAAGCTGCCATGAAACTTCAAACATGCAACATTAGGATGACGCTTCGATATTTAATGGGTGAGTGTTCAGCTACAGTCAGCTAAAAATGGATGAGAATATTTCAAGTTTGCATGTCATTTTGTCATAAGCTCAAAGCTATAAATGAGATGATTTTTAATCAAAAAGTGTCCGAAAACCCTGAAGACCAGGAAACAAAAATAAACTTGTGTGCAACATATAACACCGAAAGTGTTTTAAAACATTTCAAATTGGAGATCATATTCATATGTTACATTTAAATGAGACTTATCATACAATAGTTTGTCATTCTTTATCTTATCTGTAGGTTCAATAAAAAAAGAGGACCCTAGTTACCGACTTTTTCTTTAATGAGCTACAGTATGTGTAGGGTTGCCAGATACAGCTAATAAATGATCAACAAAAAACTTGTAAAAAATCTACCAAAATAACCCAAACCATGCTTTTTATAATTATAACTACATAATAGAAAAACTACATAAACCTTTGGCACCTGAAATAAAACTCAAAACCAAAATGAGTCAATTTTGCGTATTGGTGTTACAGTGCCATCTACAGACATGTATAAGCATTTTTTTGTCACAACTAGGCTAGAGTAATTAAAATACAAAAATGAGAGAATGTTTGTTTGGATAAACGGTTTTTAGAAGGTGTTTGGGTGACTGAATGATTGTCTGTAATTTCCTGGTTACTGGTTCAGACGCGAGAAAAGTAAACTATCCCACAGCTACCGATGACCGATAGAAGAATAACAGGTGAATGTTAATCCCTTGTGAGGATTTTTTTCTTTGCTAAAGTAACAGCAATCTAATTTCAACAAATATAAAGTACAAACATCAGAAAAGAAACAGATATAACAACTTTGTGTAACTAAATTATCTCATGACAATCTGAACCTTTATGCTGCGTTCACACCGGATGTGTCACGAAATGTCCTTACGTCCAGATTACATAAAAAGTCAATGGACAGATGCATCCCAGCGGTGCGAGCCGTGCGAGAGCACTCCCCGATTTTGCGCATTTCCGCAAGAGTTGAAAATATTTAACTCCTGCGACTGTTTCGCATGACGAAAGCCAATCAGACGTCAGCCGTCAACACGGACACCGCTCTGTTCACCCATTCAACCATGGAGTAGAAGCTGTGTGTGACCACCTGGAGCTGTATGACACCGGCTTTATAACCGGAACCGGACTAGGAAGGATTTGGCGTGGAGAAGAATCAGCGAGGAGGTGGTAGTAGCAGGTAAAAGTTTTCTCTGTAGTTTTCATCTTTGACAGCCTGGACCCTGTTTGTATTTGTACGACTATCACGTCCATAATACTGAACAAATATTCCAACCATTGCAGTCTTTAACGCATCCGTTGGCTGGATGTTTCTGATGGTGATCAATGGGAGAAAACTCTGGACCTATCACCAAGCAGTAACTTCTGTGCATTATCATTAAAATCAATCATTCCAGCTTAAAAAAATGGCAGAAGGTGGATTGCGTTATAGGCGTCTTCAATGACAATGCACAGATCATGATGCGCCTCAGCAATCAACGTCACATTTTGTAGGTGCCAGAAATCGTAGCTAAAACTACTCTCTATGACCGACAAATGGCAAAAAGGACAAAGCCGGTGAAGAGTTGGTACTGCAGATGGAAAAGCACCTAAAGAAAAGTTTACGCATTGATGTGATGTTTCAAACACCCCAACACTGATACAAACCGTGGAAAAATACTGAAGATTGTCCGTGTAAACAGCTAAAACAATAATGGATAAAAACTACATGAACCTTTGATATTTTAACTGCATTTATTTAATCATTTCCTGCTTTATATCATCATTAATTGGTTTTCTGCAGCCTAAAGTAGCAAAACTTCCTCTCACAGCATCACCTGCAGGCTTACAGGAGGAACTACAGCGTTATTGATCATTTTTGGCTTCCATGTGGATGTGGATTATTTTAGAAATGATAAATTCATTGTCCACACTTTTTAAATATGACCATATGTCAGGCAACTTAACAAATGTGATAAGTAGAAAAATGTAAAGATTAGACTCGAGTAGTTTTACTTAAACACTAAGGTTTCTATTGCTTGGATTGAGCGAAAATTTAAATTGTGGTAGAAAAAAAAGGTGCTGTACATCCTAAAACGGTAACGCTGACACGTTCATCGCACGCAGAGGCAGGAATCAGCTGTTGCTGTTGGACGAACTGCTGCTGTTTGAGGAAAGCCTCCTGATATCACCTGAAATAAAGCCTGACAGCAAAGATAATACACTCACAACCTGTCACTGTGTGTGTAGAATGTCTTTATAATCTATACGGAGGAGGAAACTGATCTGAGCAGTTTGTTTACATGAGCCTTGCTGAGTTGTGAAATGTGAGCACCTGCACCTTCTCCACAACAGTTGGGATTACACTGTTTTGGTATGTTGTAGAGCTGAATGATTGATTGCATTTGCGATATTATCGCGATATCATAAAACCCGATTTTCTAATTTCAGCATTTTTTTTTCTTGTCCTGTCTTGTACTGTCCTGTTAAGATCAGAGTGTTTAAACGCTGGGAAACACTGCAATTTTTTCAATCGTTGTACTCAGCTCCAGCTCAAACTGTGCGACTCGTGTGCAGAGCCCGAATGTGCGCAGCTCATGATGCATGTTCTCGCACTATACGGACCGACACTCTGACACGTTCTGACTGCTCACACTGTACGGCCATACACGACACGTTGGGGTCTTGTTTCCGGAAATGCAACGTCCAAATTAGAACAAGAAAAACTCTGAAGCATTGCCATTAAAACAGACGAAGAAGAAGAACCCTGAAGTGCAGAGACGCTCGCAAATCTCAGCAAAAAGCTTTAAAAAAGAAAAGACGGTGATGTGATGGACCAGGAACTGGCTGGACAGACGTGGGCAGTACAATCCGTCAATTGTACAGCGATCCTACGGTGTTAGCGCATGCGCAGTGTGAGAGTTTAAGGTAAGCCGGTCCATGGCACTGCTTCAACTTGAGATACCCTCACGATAAGCGACTGGATTTCAAACATGTTTGATTTCCTTACGACCATGCGAATGATGATCGGGAGATGATCGTGAGGTGTTAATCTCTTCTCATGACCCCATATATACTACACGATGCACGACACACGATCTTGCAGAGACTCGCACGATCTAAAAAAAATAGACGCACAAGTCGAAAATCGGCTCAAAATGGGCCAAAAATCGCACAGCTTAAGAAGTGCAGTCCACATGTTTACATGTTACATGAAACGTGAAGTTAGATATTTTGGAGAGGCAAAACCAAATTGTTTGTAATCTGTGCTTTAAAATGTATATTTTATATGTATTTAAAATTTAAATAAATATGAAATTGTTTAAGAGGCCCTTGAAAAAATAATTGCATATTAAATCGCAATTGCGATATTGAGGAAAAAAAATCGTTCAGCCCTAGTATGTTGGTGTGCCATCATCATATAACACTGACTAAATGCACATGCTTCCATTTGTTTCATCCAATGCTGTCCCACACTGCAGCACAATAAAAAAGAGCGGCTCCACTCTGAAGCCCCCCAGCATGAGCGTGCAAAAGCAGACAGTGGTATTTCATTCCAATAAGGGCTTCCAAGAGCCAAATTTATGCCTCTCTGGAGAAGCCACACTAAAGTGCCACAGGGCACAGAACGGGAAAAACAACTTGAGGAACAAGAGGCTTTTAGAGACTGAGCAGAGCAGAAAAAACTTCCAGCAGAATTTATAGTGACTTGTATGCTGGATGCCACCGCCTACTATTGGATGGAGGGAAGTAATCCATCATGGAAGGTCTGATCTCTTCTGGTGTGCGATACATTATATTGAAAGAGTGGCTTAAATTCCTGACATCTTGGACTTCCTAAATGGGTACAGACACAAAATGCATCACTTTGGGTTACGCCTTGTTATAATACATGATCTATTAACGATTTAATGAATTTGAATGACTGACTCATAAAGTTGTCAAAAATATTCTATACAAATGATTGAAATTAAGACGATATTCTGTGTTAATAGGCTAACTTGTTTATAGGTTCAAGGAAGGTTCACCAATTGTATGCATGTTAAGGACTACTTTAAAAAACAAACAAAATAAAAAAAAAAAAAACACTTTGGTCATCTTAAGTTTTTAGACAATAAGTGATGGATGTAAACAATTCCTAACAGTTTCTAGTTTATAAAGTTTGAAATGTAAATATATATATATATATATATACACAGAAATCCTAACTTGTTTTCAAACACTGTAAATTATTTTAATCTCTATCAAACAAACAGAAAAACGTTCCCTAAAAAGATCTTAAATTTATGTCGACATTTACAGAATGTCTCCAGTAATGGTTTTTCCAGCAGCTCAAAATAAGTCTCTTTAAATGTGAGACAACACTGCCACCTTCTGTTTGAAAAGCTCACTACAGGCTGCCAGGATCAGCAGTGGGAGAGGTTGGATTTTTAGTTTAAAGGCCACATTACAAAGCTGGACCAGTACAATTATGTCTAAAAATCTGAAGTTGCATTACGGGTTAATAAAGTTACATTTTACATTAAAATATGCATCAATGGGTTTTGCTTACTTTGTCCATATTTCTGTCTAAACCTCAATGGAGGTTACATCACCCAAGAGAGATCGCTTTTACCCAACAAAAGAGCAGCTTTCTCAGCCATAGACATATGGTAAATCATAGTGAACTTGCCCCCGAATCTGTCACCTAAGACACGCCAGGTGATGGTATTAAAAATGATATTTAAATATAAACAGTATTTATTATAGTGAATGAAAGGAAAAAGAAGCCAAACAAGAAAGGGAACTGTTGATGCTTAATATGACCTTTTTTTTTATTCAAAGATGACAGATTTGCATCTGCTTATTTGTAATAAAAAAAAGGTCACATAAACTACACCAAATTTAAAGTGGACAGTAAAAAATAAAAACAAAAAAACAAAACTACATTTTATGTTACCATAAAATAGTTTTGAACAAAAAGACAGTCATCAACATCCCCGGCCAGATTGGTTGTCATTTTAACTCACAACTCTTTACTAAATGTCCTAAATCTAACATAGACGTATACATATGAAATTATCACATCAGAATCTAAAATTACTAACTATCTTAAATGTTTTCTAAGAAAAGCTGTCCCCTTTGAAGATACCTTGAACAGAGTAAAAAAACAAAACAAAACAAGGGCAATAACTCCGGAAAAAATATTTACGCACTTCTCATTTTCGAACTCCATCGAGGTATTGATACCCTGAAGCCACACACCAAATTTGGTTATCATATCTTAAACAGTTTCTGATAAAAGCTGTCCCCTTTAACTTGATGGACGGACGGAGCTGAAACCTATATCCCGCCTTCCACATTTGTGGTGGGGAATAATAATAATCAAAAAAACTTTTCTTTTTGACATGTTTAAGGAGAAAGCATGAGAGGAAGTGAATGAGTAATATTGTCAATGCCATCGACCAATCAGCATCGAGTTGCAAACGCGCTGAAGACTTTTGAGCTATTTAATTGGTTTATATTGCAAGTGCTACTATGGCAACTGTTGTGATTGACAGCTCACAGTCCACAGAGATCGCGTTTTTGAGTGAAATGCGCTGCTGCTTTCAGGGTCTTTTCTGGCAGCGTCAACAGACGTTCGTTTCTTAAAGCGAGGGTAGGCAATTTTCTCCGGATACACTTTTTAAGTTTTTGGTTGAAATTGTCTTTTTGTCCTGACAGAAATTAAGATCTTATGTGCTCTGAAAAAGGAACGAAGAAAGTCTGTCAACTGTAAACCTGTCATAATGTCGACCAATGGTAAAAAAAACAAACCGCTTTTTAAAAAAAAATTTTAACCAATGATGTTTCCCTGTCTCCCTGCTCGTTCTAGATCCCTCGCATGCATGAGTTCACACTCTAAGTGCGTCACCGCTGACATATTACAAATATATGATTTGGGGGGAAATCAACCAGGACACGGGAAGTAACTCTGAAAACCGGGACTGTCCCAGGTGAATAGGGACATCTGGCCATCGTAGTAATTTTATGCTCCTCACTTTGTAGGAAGTGGGAACAGTTGAGAAAAGGCTTCTTTATGAATGAATTTGGTGGGAAAAAACAAGCAGAGGGCACTTCTAAAAGAACAGTCCAAGATGTAACTTTGAACCATCTTCAGACTGGTATAAGTTCATAAGGACAGGACGTCACATGTTGAAGCTTCTCATCATTCTGCAGTCTGAAATCGACCTCCTCTGCTTGCCATGGAAACACACGGCCTGTCATTATGGCCGCTCTTTGTGACTCAGTCATTTCAAATGGTAATGCCATGCCTCTGATTCTTTTTGATTCAGCGCTCCACGTTAGTCAGGGACTAGACTGTGCGCTCGTGAGGGCTGTCAAGGTGTAATTGCCTTTCAGGCCTAATTGTCCTGCTCTTTTTATTGCATCAGGAAGCACCTGCATGTATTTGGATCAAAGCATCTGATGTGTTGTGTGTGCCAAGTGGGGATCCTTGCAGCACGTAAACTCTAAAGTAATTGCCTCTTCAGATTTATCTGTAGGATGTTGTAGTTTTATAATAGGACCTCACATTAAAAAAAACAAGAGAAAATACCAAAAGCGGATTCTATAACATTTTTCTGTAATACAGGACCAAAAAAGTTGCATGAGTAGTATAGGATTTTAAAAATAAATTGAAATTTTAGATTTTAAAATGCATCATTTTGTAATTAAACTAATGTATGGACCCACGGTACAGCCAATAGAAAATGTGATCTGCTTTTTTAGATTGGGTGACACTTAAATCTACAAAATTGCATTGTTTGAAATTAGGGCTATAATTCATTTGTTATTCATTAAATAGATTTTAATGTTTTAAAGAAAACTAATTCAAAAAAGTTTTTAAAAATATATAAAATAAATAGAATCAACCAAAAGCCTAGGTGAGACCTCTATAAATCCAGAATTAGCAACAGACAGTGGCTGCCCCATAAAACCTTCAAAGACCTTGGTTATGTTTGTCCTTTTTCTCTGTGATATCAAAGAAGCATGTGCACATCACAGGGTCACAAAGGAGAATATTTTCAGACCAACAGCTGTCCAATTAAAATGGAAATGAAAGGTGATCATTGCAAATGTAAATATTTGAGTTTGCTCGTGGACTTGGCTTCACTTGGGCATAGAAATATCAAAGAGAATCCACTATTAGAAAACGCACGACCAGCTCTGAAAATGTGTTTTCACATCAATCATACAGTTTGAATAAACATAAAGAGTAAGATTGTCATATATAAATCCTCTTAAACCCACGGAGGATGAGTCGATATTCATGCGTTGAGGGGGAGGAGCCAGTCAGCATGGGTTAGGAGATATAAACGCACCCAAAGAGAGAAGAACTGACATCAAAGAAGATCTCATCAACATCTCTTTCAGACACGTCTTATTTTTAAAACGAAGGGAAAAGTACAGAGTTTAAAAAGAAGTGTCTGAGTTTGATTGAATCTGAAATCGAAAATGGAAAACTTGAAGATGCAGCTTGTGGTTGTGGCTTTTTGGGCTTTGGTGCAAACGTATGAAGAAGTGTCCTGTGGTGCAGAAGAGAGGAGACTGTCCAGAGACTGGCAGGTAACATTTCTGTCATTTCTAGCAGTGTTTCTCACATTAGAGTATGTACTCCTAGGGGTATGCAATGGCACGAGAGGGGGTACTTGAGAGCGAGTGTTGAAAATTAAAAATGAAAGCATTCAAAATATGGGATATTATGTTTATTTTTGGTTAAAAGTTATAATCATGTTAAAAATTACCAGAAACAAACAAAACGACACCAAATGAGAAAAAAATACACAAGAACTCTACAAAATACACAAAAATAGCAGAGGAACATACTAAACGACATGAGAAACAACCACACACCACCACAAATACACACATACACACACACACAGTGAGAAAGAATAATTTAAATAATACCAACAACAACACACAATAGTGGAGAAAATATATACTGAATAATAAAAAGAACAGACAACAACAAAATGACAGAAAACACACAAAATGAACATGAACTGAAAATACAAAGGTCAGTCTTGGTCCCACACCAGGCGGTAGATGACTGTAAAATACAAAAACTATAGAAATAAATGTATTCAGGAGGCAATAAATACTGTATCATTCCACTTATTTACAAAATGAGATGCTTTAAAATGTATCATCATTCATTTATTCCATCATTATGTTATATAGTTGTTTTTTCACAAAATTCTGAACAAAAATGTGTCAGTCAGTTTGAAAACCACTGCTTTATAGGATTGTTTTATTTAAGATGGGTAAACGGGGGATTGATTGTGGTGTAATTTCAGGAGGACGCATCAGTGGAGAGAGCCGTGTTTTACCCTATAGGCTGCTTACACAAAAGATCTAAAGCCCTTCGTTTCTATGGACTCATGGGAAAACGCTCAGGTGGATTAGAAAGTTAAATACTTCTATTTTTATTTATTTATTTTAAATCTTCAATGATTTTATCCATTACAATTAATGCATTTTATTTCCTCAGTTTCAAAAAGGCCATCTATAGCCAGGCGTGAGTAATCGTTTCATTCAAATAAGTCTGAATAATATTAGCAAAAAAATAATTGATTGTGTTCATTTTTACAAGATATTGCTTATGTTTTTTATACTTGTAGGAAAGAAAGGGGAGATATTTGTGGAACTGATGGAGAGAAGCATTTCCAACAGCGGTGAGAAAAGTAGCTTTTCTTTTTCTTCAAAAATTCATGGCAGCTTTATTGATATTACAAATATCAGATGGCTAACAACGACTATGACATGAAGAAGGCAAAGACAGTTTTCTGTTTTTACAGAGTCTCTAACAAAAATACATCCATCCGTCACAACCACCGCTGAACGCTGTGAGTCAGGGAGAGCAAAGAAATAAGGTAGGAGAGATGATATAAACGCAGAAGGATGTTTTCATGTTGCCGTGCGTTCTCGCACACGTGCTGTCGACTCTTCTTTAGGAGTTTCCCCACACATTTGATTTCCTTTTTTTCCTAATTTTGCAGGTTCGCAAGAGAATAGGATTCAAATCCTCTACTGATGCAGCACATCGTGACGATCCATAAGTTGTTTTCCACACACCAAAGACATTACAGACAGATATTAACCATTGCTTCAGACTCTCAAACTAAATCTGCACATCTCTGCTGAGAAATATACAGTCTGCCAGATGTATGAATTTTTTTAGCATGCGCAAAGCAAAAACCACGTTTTCTATGGCACATGACCATTGACCATCAACAATCACTTCAGTCGACACAGGCTGGTTCAAAAAGAACACGACGACATCATACTTCAATTGTTCAAAATATAATTGTTCAACCTGGGAAATGTTGACTCTGGAAATACAATAAAACCTAACGGTAACAAAGCAGCTTAAGTCAAAGAAGCAGAAATAAACCAAAGTTTGAAAGAGAATTAATAAAAAATAAAAAATAACTTGGACAGTTTGTAGGTCCAGGCTACTTGTGGCTGGTGAGGCTGGAGGTGAGTTCATTCAGTAGCCTGAGAGACGGGAGCGCTCATGTCCCTTTGGGAGGGGTCCATTTTAGTGAGGTGGGGTCAATGGCTTTATTGCTATTGCCACGCTTGATTTCCTTTGCTTTCCATTCATCAATGAGATCCTAAAATGTACATGCAAGACACAAAGCCGGGAGGGGTGGGGGGCGGGGTATGATTACAATCTTTTAATGAACAAAAACCATCTCAAATCTATTTGATAAGCTTATAAAACAATCTATACATGATCAATCAATGCTCAAGGTTTTTTTTTTTTTTTTTTAAATGTATTTATGACACTGATTCCCGTTAGTATAAGTTGCATTGATGGTAAGGCAGGGGTTATTGGGCAACAATGTGCAAAAGCATTTCAAAATAAAAGCTGTCAGTTGAAAATAAAATGCATAACTTTAAAATATAAAAAGATCAAAGCTATTATTACGAGGCGATTATTTACTAATCTGACTTATTCAGGCTTCAGAAGATTTTCCTGATGTTTAAAGTGTCCGTTTCTTTAGTTTGTAAACGTCAAATGTAATCAAATACTATGAAGTTATAATAATAGGATGCCTTTTATAATTGGCAAAGAACTAAATACTTAGTTGGTCAACACAAAAACAGATTAATATATTAATAACTTACCTGTCGCTTCAATACTAAGTGTTTTCCCTTCCAATACTTGAGCATCTGAAGAGACTGCAGGGTGCTCACGATGTCCACCGGGTTTACCGCCGTCTCCTGACTGATTTCTGTGTGACGAGCAAATATTAAAGCCATGGATGTTTCATTTTGTGTCTTTGTTTTCTTTAAGAGTGAAACAGTGACAGTGAAAATACACTTAAATAAAAAATACAAAAAAAAGAGAGAATAAGGATGGATCGTGAGTTCTGTGCTCTCGCTAACCTTTGATGGAGATCTCTTTCCCTTGAAAGTTGTACATGTATCGTAATAACACTTCCTTCCAGTAGCTGCGGTAGCTGATGAGGCCCAGGTCAGACAGCGGCCTCTCTGGTGACCCGACCTTCTCCTCCACCTTGGAGAGCAGGTAACCTGAGAAAAGTGATGAGATGGGTCAGGAAAAAAAAAGCCAGATTCTTCATCTACAATATATGATAAACATCGCTAGTTAAATCAGTCCATGCCAACAACGTTATCAATCTAAACAAGCTTCAAAGAATCTCTGTTAACATGTTAACAGATGCATACTGAAGTCGATGAGCATCTTGCCAAAGCCCTGCCTCATGTACTGTGGCATCGTCAGGATACAGGACACGTTGTAGTTCAGGAAGGAATTCTTCTCCTAAAATTGTTAAAGAAAAGGATTTTACAACAAATCCATTGTTACAATAATAGTTTTTTTAAAAAAGCACTCTAAGTCTCCATTACCTTGGAAAAATATCCCACGAGATGACAGCCGGTGTTGTCAGCCTCCGTCATTACGTAGAAGAGAAAAGGCTCCACGTCATAATAAAGAGTTTTGTGATCCAGGAAAAGCTTTGCAAGCAAACACAGGTTCTGACAGTAGATCTGAGGATGAAGTTAAAAATATGTCGTTTGTTTTGTTGGTAAACATGTTCATGTTATTATTTGGTTATTTACTGTGCTTTGTAAACAAAAGATTGAAATAAGGAAGCAGCAGCTATTCCTACCTTGTTCTTTTTACCATCGACTTCAAACACAGAGATGGACCCTTTCCTGTACACTTCATCTCCAGGAGGATGTTTCCACACACACTTGGCCTGGGAACACGTTCAGCAAAACAAACTTCAGGGAACAGACTCAGCACTATTAGGTCAGGGCTGTAGATTGCGTCTAACACTCACCATGTGTCGTCTGAGGATGGTCTGACTCTTCATGTACTTCAGGCAGAATTCACAGACGTAGAGACGGCCGAGGCGTGCGTACTCCTCAGGGTAGGGTGAGTGGTACCAAGTGTCCAACTCGTAGCGACCAAAGAGGATGGTTTTAATCATGTTGCTGCCTTCGGTGATCTGACCCTGAATCCGAAGCTTCTCCTGCAGAGGGAGTTACCAAACGGTTTGAGAGGCGATGTGCAGGACTGGACTGTCATTAATAAATAAATTAAAAACAAACTATTTAAAAACAAAAACAAGTGTCATACCAAGTCTTCAGAAGCTCGAGCCTGGGCTTTCCTGAAGAGCTCCAGGTCATATTCGCTGGTGATGTTTTCTAGCAGAGGCTCTCTGGTGTTGCTGTGCGTCTGTCGGTGCTCCTGTTGACAAGATACAAACGCACAAAAATACGCTAACAACTCTGACATACTTTGTCAGTTCAAGGAGTCAACTCGATCATCTTAAGGCGGGTCGATCAAGCATTTATTCCTTTTTTGCTGCACTTTTTCAAAAAAAAAAAAAAAGGAAATGTTTTGGGAAGGAAAACCATGAAAGACAATAAAAAAAAACCTGAAACACCTCAGCAAATAAAACTAAAAAAGGGAAACTAAATGGAATGTACTTTTCTTTCATTAATTTTTTGCTGCAACACAACAGAATGTTGAAGAAATCAAATTAATCAACTAATATCTGGGCTTGTGTTGATGTTATAAATTTGATTTTGTGTGTTATTTTTTATTTTAATGTCCAATCATCAAATTATAATCAGTAGTAGTATCATACCAGTGCTATCATTTTGGTGCCATAGGTTTAAACCATTTTTCTTGTTAATGGCTGTATGGTAAGGTGTCAGTGTGCTTAGCTACAAACAGTGAGGAAAGTGTAAGACCACTACTCACCATGTGCTTTTCTTTCTGCTCCTTCTGAAGGACGGAGTTCCTGCCTTTCCTCATCTCAGTCACCTGCTCCTTGTATTTACTCTGTTTGGATGTCGGTGTCTGAATTCAGAACCAAAAATATGCTGAGGAAGGAACTCGGCTAACAAGCAACTTCAGTCATTCTATATTTAGTTAAGATGTTACACACAACTTACTGTTAGAAAACAAAGTTAATAAACAGAAGGAAACTGATCACCTGGTGACGAGTTGCGTGCCGCGACTGGTTTTCTTCCTGCGCCTTCATCTCCTCCTCTTGTTTTTCCCGACTGACGGCTTTCACCTGACGATGAATGGTTATGAAATAATAGTTCATGAATAACGACAAAAAGGGGGGAGATTGATTTGGATTGTCGTATAGGAATACATGGAGCTAAAATGCTGATATAATTTATTCTACAAGTGATAGATCTCAGAAGCTCACCTTGCACTCATCAGCAGAAAGATTGTGGTAAAGAGGACAACCTGATACAGCGAAATGTCGTTCATGTTTCCCTGTGAGATGACCTGACCATAAAAGGGGAAAAACAAACATGTGTAACACTTCAACAAGCAGAGATGCAAACATTTCAAATTCATCTTTAAAACTGGTTTAAATAAATCCAAAGCTAAAAATCCAGCTTAAATGTTCTATTTGAATAACTGGGTTTTGAAACTAGCAAAATAAGTTTTACCTAAGGAGTTGCATCCTGGTGTTGGACATTTCATGTTAAAGTTATATGTTTCGTGACAGCGGCGGCGTTTGGGTCGATGAGAGAGGTCCTTTTCTAAGTCTCTATTGGCTTGATCTTTGGCCTGGCTTTCATCATGAGACGCATTGGGGCTGGAGATGTCCAGCTCAGACTCTGAAGAGGGAGCATTTCCTGTGGGGGTCAAAGGCGGTGACTCGTCATGGTCAGCAGATCTCTTCAAGTCAGGAGTATCTGTGCAAAGAAATATTTATAGTGAGACAAATGTGGAGATGACAAATCATAGAAAGGATTTAGATCGACGTCGCCAACCCTGAGAGCTTTGGCTGAGGCGAGTCGAGGCTCTGGTGAGCCGCTGTCTTTTGCGTAGGTTACCATCACTTTCTGAACTATTAGTTTGTTCTCTCTCTGCAGAGTCGTCAGAATCTTCAGTCACATCCGAACCACTCCCAGCCATTTGTCTCTGCTAGAGAGAGATTAAATAAATATATTGACAAAAACACAGTCAACATCCCGTGTCAGATTTGTTATCATTATAACTCACAACCTTTTCCTAAATGTCCTAAATCTAAGAAATGTGTTGTATACATAGAAAATATTATCACATCAGAATATGAAATTACTATCTTAAACATTTTCTAAGAAAAGCTGTCCCCTTTGAAGAAACCTCAGAGTATTAAAAAAAATCAGCACAAGGACAATAACTCCGGAAGAAATTATTGCGCACTTCTCATTTTCGAACTCCATCGAGGTATTGATACCCTAAAGCCACACACCAAATCTGGTTATCCTATCTTAAACGGTTTCTAAGAAAAGCTGTCCCCTAACTCGGATGGACAATCGGACAGAGCTCAAACCTATACTCCCCTTTCCACATTTTATGGTGGGGGATGATAATCATCAAGCCAGCACATCACATTTTTGAAACATTACCCTTTGATTTAAAAATAAACAAATAATAATAATATAATCATGAAGAACAAAATCCTAAACTTTCTAAAGGAACATTGTTACAGCCCCCTCTTGGATGTAACACCAAGGCTTGAGGGGCCGCAACATAAATGACGCCAGACACAGAAGTAACGATTAACAAAGTAATTATTAACTCAAAGTTCTTAAAAGCAGTAACATAAAACAAAACAGACTGGGGACCCTGGCCAAACTAAATAAAAGTAGGGAGGAAACAAGCATAAGCAGAGTGTACAAAAAAATATACATATATATATATATATATATATATATATATATATTTTTTTTTTTTCCCCAAATAAAGTGTAATAGTTGGTAGTTTGTGTATGTATGTTGCACAGCCAAAGCTTCACTGTAGCACTGTAGTGTACTGTTAGCTTAACAGCACTAGCAGGCTCCACTCAAAATTACATTGACAAAAGTCAGCATTTGAAATAATGTTTAACACTTCTTTAAATGTATTGAAGTACACAAAGATGGTGACAACAAGCGAAAAAACTACACTAATGTGGTGAATTCGGCATTATATACCATCAGAAAAAAAGCTTTAATTAAGCATACCGACTGCTAAATATTACGTTTCCTTTGCGTGCAAAATAACGGTGTAACAATGACACTGGTGACCATTTCGATTGGTGACCCATTTCCGTTGTTCACAAAGGCAGATGGTAAATAAAAATATTAACATTAAAAGTAGAGTAATAACCTGCGAAACGTACCCCATTACCAAAATGGTAGTGAAAAAAGGATAGTTTTCAAACACTTATTAACATAAACTAAACATCTGCCGTTACTGACATTCAGCGACACATTTGGAGATCCGTCTACAATTAAAATGGTAACCATTTTAACCATATCACCAGCATTCACGGCGCCGAGTCGTATTTCATGGACAGCTTTGGAACAACTTCGCTGATTTAAACACATTCGCTGTCGGACGTGGTAAACACATTACTCTGTACTATTTAACAGAGTGGCGTTAGCTCCCAGCATGCTAATCGGCTTCAGCTAATACGCTAACACTAGCCTGTCGGTCGACCTACATTTGTTCTTACCTGACGTCTACGAGGCATTCTTCACTGGACGGACCTCTACTTAACGAACTAGTGACAAAGAGCGACACTCAGTCGACCCAGGACAAAAAGACTAAATAAAGTATTTATCAAATTCAATGAACACTAGTTATGTGTGTACGGTAATGTCTGACTTGTGCCGCGCCACCACATTCCTCACAGACTCAGACCCGGGCAGGCCAATGCATTTCCTATGAGACCGCAGTTCATATTCCCACCAGCAGGGGGCCATACATCACTTATTAGCAGAGAATGGGCGTTTACGTTTTTCTTCTTCGTAATTTCTGTGGCTGATCTTCAGCATCAGCGCCATCTTATGCTTCGGGGTGGAAACTAATAACTTTCTACAATAAAAAACAAAAAAACAAAACACGTTCTACCTTCTTCTTCTTTTTTTAAGAAGGTAGAACGTGTTAATTTTATTTATCCATCTATTTTTTTTAAAAAAAAATGTATAGTTGGCTTTTCTTGTTGATTTTACCCTCAGACAGTTTGAGTTTTTGGTTTGAAGATACATATTTTTACACTTTACAAAGGTGTTAAATAAAGTGCACCATATGCCATGTGTAGTGTTGGAAGTAACTAGTTATTTTTGTAATATATTACAGTAATATATTCCTTTTTGAAGTAACTCAGTAGTGTAACTCATTACAAAAGTGAAAAGTGTTAATATATTACCAGTTACAATTAAAGTAACTCAAGTTACATGCAAGTTACATTTAATTTAAGTGCATATTTGCTTTGTTATCTCACTGTTTGCAATTATTTGAGGAAAAACAAGATGATCATTATAGTGAAATATAACTCATGGGGAACAAAAAAGAGTTTTGTGCTCCTGAAACAGCAGAAGTATTTCAAACAAAACTTAGATATCATTTGAACACGATCAGTGTGATATAATTAGTGTTCTGAACCAAAAGTAACTCATAGTAGTGTAACTCAGTTACATTTTAAAAAACAGTAATATTGTAATACAAATATATTACATTTTTTATTCCAGTAACTAGTAATATAAATATATTACAAGTTTAGAGTAACTTACCCAACACTGGTCATAAGACATTATTGATACAAAAATGCACATCTATACAGATAACGGATCCTTTTCTACACATTCCATCCATCGGTTTTGTATGGAAGCCCATTTCCGCCACTAAAAATAAATTAAAATCACCACGGCAAGTCATAATTATGAGTTAGTAAAGTCATAATTATGAGATACAAACTGAGCATTCGCTACAGTCTACTGACACTGACTGTTACCATTCTTCATTACATTCAAAACACATATTTTGGCTGTTTATTCAGTTCTTAGAATTCAACACATAGTACATAGTGTAGAAAATACTGGAAGTACATAAATGTCTTTGCTGCAAAAATGATTCTGTCACATTTTTTGCATGTTGCAACTTTTTATGAAAAAGAGTTTTCTCATAATTATGACTTTCTTTTTGAGTTACTCTCGTATTCAGTACCTGAGATTGCTTACACAGAGACGTAGTCAGAAGTTTTGCTTTGCTGAATCAATCAATCAATTTATTACAGATGAACAGAAAATGAATCAACAACAATATCAAGTTAATAGGAAATAACAGACACTCATCTAATGCACAGCTGTGGGCCTCGGACATAGTTTTCTCTGCATTTTTATTCTGTGTTGTTCTATGCATGTCTTCTTTTGTTATGATATGTAAGACATTTGTGATTGACAGGGTCAAACATAAGTTCATCGAAGATAAAGACTTATATAGGTCAAAGCACAGTTTTCAAAAGTTTAAATATTAGAGTATTCTTTTAATTAGAAGATGTTTTACATTTAGAAATAAAACGTTCAGTTATTATAGTTAGTTAAAGATGACATTTAATGCTGATACAAATTATGTTCAAGATTATTGATTTATTCATTAAAACAAATTTACACTAAGAAATAAAATTATGGAATTACATAAACATATAATGTATATACACATACATATGACGATGTACTGTATAAATATTGTAAATCAATGCAGTTATTGAAGACAAATTACCGAAAATCCCAATTATGTCACTTGGAATTAATGGATTCGAGTTGCCCGCCAATAACTTCCGTGAACAATTTGAGTCTACATAAATCACGTGACGGGCAAGCATTTCAAACTAATGTTGTCGCTACTCTGTCTCTAAACGGCTGTGGTCTGCACATGCTGTCAAAGGTCAGCACTACAAGAAGTGCAATCTTTTTAAGACAGCAATATATGTTTTTTTATTGCAATTTAATAAATTAATTTATTTTATTGCATAATTGTGACCATCACCAGCCCTCCTTAAGGAAGGGTAAAAAACACTTTATTTTAGGGAGAATATATAAAAAGAGGGCAGTGTTACACCTAGGTGAGGGGGAAGGGAACAAGTAGGGGGAGTCAGGGTAGGGAATGGGAAGTGTTACATCTAGGTGAGGGTGAAGGGAAGAGGGAGTCACCGTAAGACACGGAAGGGGTGGGGAAGAGTTGACTGTTTTAAAGTGAGTGAGAAGTGATGTTATATCTATTGTGTAATCAGTTCACCCAGTCAGGCCACCCCCCATGACCTAGCAGCCCCCTCAGACGCCCCAGAGATCCCAGGCCAAGAGGCAGCCTCCGCCCCTCACACACACACCTGAGAAAACCCCAAGGAGCCGAGGACCCAGCGCACCCTGCCACCATCCCCAACCCCCAACCTCAAGACCCCCCGCCAACACGAGACCCCCCCCCAACACCAGCACGGTCCAGAGGACAGCGGGCCCCAGGCTACCACACCGAATAGCGGCAGTTTCCTGAGCTGACAGTAGGAGAACCCCCCCCCCCCCCCCGAGAGGCCCAACCCGTCGTGCTATGAATGCATTCAGGAAAAAGTTTATGTAAACAAGATGTAAGGAAAACAAGGGAGTACTGATTGAGTGACGGGGGCGACTGTCGTTTGAATAGAGGCTCGGGGGTTACACAGGACAGAATAGGTTGGAAACACTGATATAAAGTACAATTATTAAAGTCCAAAGTCTTAAAAGACTAAAAATCTGGAGTCTAAAGCCAAACGTCTACAGTCCACAGCCAGATAAGTATTCATGCAGACATTCTGGTAATGTTGTGGACACCCCCAGAAAATGTGCTGGTTTTCCTGAATGTTCTTTGCTACAACTTGTGGGGAAGGGGGGCTTGTGGCAGCTGATACCAGCCGCTCTATATATAGTGATCTGGGACCTGGCCATTCCATCAGAGTACACAGCTGAACGGACTAGCTCAATGCTTTAAACTCTACTGAAGGCAGTTCTGTAGCAGCTGGTAATTTGAAGCAAAAAACAAAATGAACAAACCCAAGATTGTGAGACCAGAGGAGAGGTATGTCGACTATTGACTCTGTTTGAGAAACACAAATAATCTATTCGTTGATTATGATTAGAAGGTAAAGAATGGACATGTTACAGTAGAATTGTGTCGCTACAGTCAGCCAGCAAACGCTGTGTGGTTTGACCGGAAGAAGTATGTGACGGTCAACTTTAAGGTTCAGAGACCTAAAGACGTCCAGGTGGACATTCAGCCAGAAAAGATGATTCTATGGTGAGTTTATCCCAATCTGTGCACTAAAACCTCTCTGTTGATTACGTTCTTTCTTGTTTGTTGAAATAAATGAACACTAACACAAAGAAAACAACGCTACTTAATAATTTCTTTGGCAATTTGTTTGTAAAACAGCTGCAAAAACGACACTGATGACGTGTTCTACAATGAGCTTTACTTCTACGACAAGGTCATGATTAACGTAAGCATACAGTCATCTTCCTCTATCAACTTTGCTAAAATGTACAAAACATGAGGCAATAATGTTATTAATATTTTATTATTGGTATAATTCTTAAGGACTCCAGGGAAAGAGTCTATGACCGCCACATCAACCTCCTGCTCAGGAAGGGAAAGCCTGACTTTGCATGGCCACGTCTCCAGAAGGATCCAGCCAAGGTACGTCTGTGTGTTAGAGCATTACAATATGTTAAGGTTTACTTTATTCGGACAACTTTTTTCAGGAAATTTACTTTGAAATTTCACCAGAGGCCATCTGGAGACAGGGGGCGTGGCCAGCCTGACAGAACTGTCGAGTTGGCCAGAAAGAAGTCAGAATCACACAAAAAAGTGATCAGCAGATGCCTCTGAGGAAGCCTGACAGTTGGCAGTCGAAACATGTCAGGAGATCAAAGTAAATTTCATGGAAAAAAGTTGTCTGAATAAATGAAATATGAACAATATATTATTCAAAAAAGAAGACAAAATGGTCTTGCTGGAATCAAATCATTCCAAGGTACAGATTCTGTTTGTTGTCATAGAGATTTACTTTCTTGGTGCTACAATATTTGAATCATATTTCTCACAAAATATTTAAGAAGAATATAGAATTATGTATAACATGCGATACCTCAAAATGAGCCATTGACTGGATGAAAGTCACCAGGGCCGGCCCATTATATAGGCAATATAGGCAAATGCTAAAAAAAGATAATAATTTAACTACTAGAGAGTTAATTTTAATAGCATACTAAACTTGATAGTATTATTAATAACTAGTTTTAATGAAAATAAAATAGTTTTACTCCCGCCCCCCTCCCCAAATTGACTGACACCTGTGGACGGTTGGCCGAGACTTGAATTTGTATTCTGAACCTGTTACTAAGATGTATATTTAAATTGACTTTTATTCACTTGTTTGTGTGTTTTTTTTTAATATGTGTATGTGAAACAACCCTTTTACCACGGGAAAAAAAAACAAATAAGTAATTTTGCTTATGTTTGTGGGTACGGTGAAGACCAAGTGTTGTGAATTATTCTGGTAATAAAACTAATATAACAATGATGTAAATATCAATTATTTGGTATATAAAAAAATGCCATATAAGTGGGCGCCAAAAGAAAATCATGCCTAGGGTGCCAAAGAGGCTAGGGTCACCATGGTACTTAAGTAATATTTTGTAGTATCTGTACTTTACTTGAGTATTATATTTTGGGGGACACTTTTTACTTTCACTCCACTATTAAATAATGAATACAAATGGGTATGACTGGAAACGTTTTACATTTATTCTTACCACTTTTGAACATGAGTATCTTTAATAAGAAGATTATCAAATATGCTTTTATTTATTCATTATTATTATTATCCTGCTATATCACATTCATTCTCTGAAAACTGAAGTCAAACACCCTAATTTTATGTATTATATGTACACACACCTTAGGCTCTGAAAGACTCTCAAACTGTTCAAAACAGTATCATCTCCATAAAATACTGAACAATAAATAAAATGTTCAATATATTAAAACCAGAGTAAAAATATAATTCCAATGATAATTTGTAACATTTGTAAAATGCAGCAACCATTTCTCATCAGAATTGAGCTTTTAAATTACACAAATATTGTTGTTGATGATGATGTCATCAAACTGTTTCCTATATTGTACATGCATATACATTCAGTGTTGATAAATGAAGTAAATATAAGTCATTCTAATTGTACTTAGTTATTAAAAACACTTTTTGTACAGTTTTTAAGTCTGACAAAACTTTTAGCATAGTTTAAGTTACTCTGCCTTTGTTTGAATTTAGTCTTAGTATCGCTTTAGATGGGATAAAAAGTGATGTTAATAAAAACTATTAGAAAGTTACAGTATAAGTCAATTAAATAAACACAATTCAATGTAAAACCCTGCTTTTCCTTTTTTTTTTTCCAGCCCAGTTGGATTGCTGTGGACTTTGATAACTGGAGAGATTGGGAACACGAAGAGGATGAAGAAAAGGATCAATTCGATAGATATGCAGATGTACGCTATATGTAATCATAATAATAAACAAAAGAGAACGTTCCAGATCATGAATGTGTAACTAGAAGTCCTTTTAAAATCAATTGTAGCCACTGTTAGCTATTTATTTTATTTTCTATTAACAGATGATTCTAGACATGGCTGCAAGCAACAAAGGAGCAACACCTGACATGGGTGATCTCAGTGACGTAAGTGTTGCATTCTGGTAGTTTGATGGCATTTTTTAAAAAGTCATGACTTTTAATCTTCCCCCTATTATTTTTCTTACAGTCTGACTGAGACTTCCATCCTTGGACAGTGAATACAATGATCACCTGAAGAGTGGAACCTTTGCTAATATTATTCATGTTTTGAAGTTTGAATACTTGTTTTTGCATATATTGTGTTTTTTGTTTTTGTTTTTTTTGTTTTTTTTATAAAGTAATTTGAAAACATTGGATTGGAATTCTCATAAGATGACATATCATTTATTGTTTTAAAGAAAGAAAAAAAATGTTAATCTGTCTTCTATGCCAATTTATTCTGTTCATTGATTCAAGCACTAACTGCTAAATCAACACACTGCCCTTAAAAAATAAAAATAAATAAATAAATAAATAAATATATATATATATATATATATATATATATATATATATATATATATATATATATATATATACAATCTACTTGATTTACATCTTCCCTCAAAAAAATGTCCATAATTA
This sequence comes from Gouania willdenowi, assembly GCF_900634775.1. Taxonomy (NCBI): domain Eukaryota; kingdom Metazoa; phylum Chordata; class Actinopteri; order Blenniiformes; family Gobiesocidae; genus Gouania; species Gouania willdenowi. Next base: position 11,634,819 of record NC_041062.1, on the reverse strand, counting down.
ATATTAATAAATGAAAATATGATGCAGTTAGACAAGTTATATTAACACATATATATTATATTAACATTTTTCTTTGAATTATTTATTTACTTTTATTTATTTTTTAATAATTTTTTCTCAAATAAGCACAAACGTAAAAACAGGCAACACATGTAAAAGTATAGGCACAGTGCACATTTGAGAGGAGGTGGAAGAAAAGGCTTGTTATGTTCAGCCCCTCTTATATCAACATAATCCAAAATGTTGCAATAATACATTAACAATAAATCTTTAACTATAATACTGCTTTTCAAACATATTCACTCAATAAAATTATCTACAAATTAGATACAATGCACAAATTCAGCCGTCCATCCTTGTGATTAATTTAGAATTTTAGTTTCAAATGCCAGGATATTTTTCACTTCACAATTTAGTGTATTTGTATTTAACACATCTAAGGCATGATAAAATATAACAAATATTTGTTTCACAGTTTGCAGCGCTGTTAGCTTAAAAAGCGAATCCGAGGACTTTTGGACTGTGTGACTTTCCGTAGTTCAGTGACAGCTGAATGAGCTATAAACATTTTTATGGTTTGGTCTCGTTTTAAAGTCCATTCTTACCGTCAAACAGCTTTAAATGGCTTTTCAGTGTCAACGAGACTGTTACATGACAGAGGTACGAGTTATTTACCGCACAATGATATGACAAACACGGCTTTTGTTCATAGAGGAGCCTAGTTTAGCTTAGCTTAGCTGCTAATACTGTAGCACAGGGCTCGTATATATAATTACGTAATAACAATAAAGATAATTTCCCCCTTAAATGTCGCTACATTTGCAATGAGTTTCAGTTTCACAGATGTTTGAACAACGACATTATTTAAATTAGACGTGACATTGTCGTTCATGTTTGTGTTTTGTGACAATACACTACTTTCTGTCCAGTTTGTGACCTCTGTGGTGTCTTGCTGTCCTGCTGAGCTCAAACAAGAGACAAATGGAAAGAAAGTCACACTAAAAGGCTTTAATGTGAAGCTTCAAGACACCATCTTATTTCCTGAGGGAGGGGGTCAGGTAAGCAGGTAGCTTATCTACTAGAGGTGTTCAATGTTGACATGAATCTGACGATACGATTCACAATTTGCATGTCATGATACGATATATCCCGATACTAAACAATATGATATATCACGATATCAATAATTACAAATTTCAACTTCACTAGTAGAAAATGGTATGAAATACAATTCATTCATTTTTTTTAAACTTACAAGAACAAGTAAATGGTATCTAACTGTCACTCAATACCAATATCAAAAACAAGTGGTATGTTTATCAAACTGTCTAATTACATTTTTCAAAAAACTGTAAGTTTTGCTTCTACGATAGATTCAGATTCTGTAAAATTATTATTTTTATCTATAAAAGTGCCCAGTATGTTTTATGAAAATAAATCAACTTCTAAGCAGTTCAAATGCATTGAGGAGTGAGGTAGTTTAACAAGTTCTGTTATGGTTCACTGACACCTCGTGACCGGGCGTTTATGTGCTTGTTAAAAAAAAAACAATTTGAAAAATAGACATTAGACATTTTTTGGATCGATACGATAATCGCACGGTGAAATATCGCAATATATCGCTGAAACGATTTTTTTTTTTTTTAACACCTTTAGTATCTACATGATCGATCTGTGCAAATATGTCCTGCACACATTTATTCTGATGAGCCCCAGATTAAAAACGGGGACACTGAACAGAAACAATTCTACCCGTTGTCAAAAATATGCTGTAGTGTGATATTTTCTGTTTGTAATCTAAGCCGGATGATCATGGACTGATTGGAGACGTCCCAGTTCTGAGGGTGACCAGGCAGGGACCAGAGGCCGTACATTTTGTGTGCACGCCCCTGGAGGTGGGACAGGAGGTGCCAGTCAAGGTTAACTGGGAGAGGAGGTTTGATCACATGCAGCAACACTCTGGTAATTAAACATGTGCATCCATTCCCACCCTAGAATCATTTTTAAATGCACATGTGTGATAATACACATCTACTGTACATGTTGTGCTGGTTTCTCTCATATTTTAGGACAACATTTGATCACAGCTTTGGCAGAAACAATGTTTGGATACAAGACCACGTCCTGGTACGTCACCATTAAATGATCTGTTTCCTAGTGCTACAAATGATCCAGATTTCTGATTTTTCTTGTGTCTTCTCAGGGAATTAGGGCGACAGAGAAGCACCATTGAACTGGACACCCCGAGTATGAAAGCGTGTCAGCTCCAGGAGCTGGAAGAAGCTGTGAATGTGAAGATCAGAGATTGTGTTCCTGTTAATGTTCAGCTCCTGTCTATAGATGACCCTGCAGTGGAAAAGGTGTGGTTTAAAGTGTTGGTAAAGCTTTTTTCTGCTGTGTATACTTTTTATTTCACAGTTATTTACAGGTACATTTAGGGCTGGGCAATATATTGAGATTCAAGGTATTGTGAGTTTTCAATATTGCCTATATCAATAAATATATATTTTTTATAGCTCATTTTGAATTAAAATACTCATTTCAGACGTCGCTGCTGTCACTACTTCTCAGAACAGTATGAAAAGCACAGTTAGATGATCACTGAGTGTGTCCTAAACAAGCCACACTACAGAACTCACTCACACGTGCTGTCCCTTAGAGGGGAAAAAGCCAAAAGTGGCAAATATTGTGCAGCTGTTTAATAAATGAGCCATTGTGGCTTTATTTGAATGAACAATATTGAGATTTATATCTTATATTGCCATTTTGAGATATGAGTTTAGGTCTATATTGCCCAGCACTAATAATAACAGTGTGCGTTAATCAGGTGAGGAGTCGTGGACTGCCAGGCGATCATGCAGGGCCAATCAGGATTATTGATATTATTGGGGTCGATGCCAACATGTGCTGTGGAACCCACGTTTCTAACCTCAGTCATTTACAGGTACAACACACCTGCCACACACTGATTGTGTTATTACTGTGTTTTTTTGTTTTTTTACAAACTCAATCAATTAATTTTGGGCTTCTTTTGACTGAATTTTAGGTAATTAAGCTCCTTGGAACCGAGAAAGGAAAGAAAAACAAAACCAACCTCATTTTCCTGGCAGGGAACCGAGTTTTAAAATACGCAGAGAAAAGTTACAGCACAGAACGCTCGCTGGTTTCTCTTCTGAAGTAAGTTTAGCGAATGTTTCACTAGTGTCATTTAAACTCATCCATAAAAGTGAATATTGACATTTTTCATGTTTTTTATGCGCAACAGAACTGGACCAGATGAGCATGTGGAGGCTGTGGACAAGTTGCAGAAATCTGTTAAGACGCTACAGAAAGTAAGCTGTTCTTTAGCAGAGGAACATATTCAACATTGTGGACAATCGGCTGTGAAACTTTTGTCTCTTTTTTCAGACTAATCTGAGCCTGATTCGAGACATGGCCGTCCTCATCGCTCAGAACTTTAAAAACAATCCACTAAAAAGCAACTTCTTCAGCTTGCACAAGTAAGCGAAACCTTTCAAATGTTAATGATAGGGATGTAACGATTAATCGTAAGGCAGTTAAAAATCGATTCATAGGTACCACGGTTCACATCGATGCTCTGAAAATTGAATCGCAGTACTTTTTTTATACAGCAGAGGGCGCTATATATTAATCCTTCCAGAAGCGAACGTGACGGGCGGAATCTGCTACTATTTTCTTTCTGGCCGCCATTTACTGTTAAACATGCTCATAAATGATTCTTTACTCCTTTAGCACCGAAAGAATATCTGTAATATTACGTGAATATCTGTAAAAGTCACGTTTTTCGATTAGCTCTGTCTGCTAGCATAGCTTCTCTTCTTCACTGGTGGAATAACTGCATGCCAACCGACCACTGGGTTACCAGCGCCCTCTGCTGGTCTAAACAAATATCTGACGTAAATACAGTAAAATGACTGTTTTTGTTTTTTTTAAAGTCCAATTGTTAAGGCACAAAATACATTTTCAGTTGCACTTTTAAAAAGAAAAAGAACTATTATGCAGTTTTGAATTGTTTACTATAGAACCAGAATTTAAATTAATAGGTTTCTTCTTCATTTGTATTATTCCTTTATGTATTTCATTCAAGATTTGTTTTTAGTTAAATTGCATCATTTTGCATAGTTTATCAAGGGATTCTTTTGACAATGAAAAATAAAAGGAAAAAAAATAGTATAGTATTTTCCCCCAAAAAATAAAGGAATATTTTTCAGTCATTTGTCAAGATTCTCATTTTGTAAAATAAATCGTGAGAAAATCGTATCGTGAACCCAGTATCGTGAATCGAATCGTATCGGGGGTTGAGTGAATCGTTACATCCCTAGTTAATGACAGTATAGATGATGGTTACTACAATCGACATGTATCTGAAGTCCAAACAGTGTTTTTCTCATTTCTGAAACATTTAGAATAAAAATATGGTTTTTATTGTTCTTGCAGAAAAGAGGGAGACAATGAATTCATGAATATAATTGCTAATGAATTAAATACTGAGGTGAGATCAAACGTCTTCTCTTACTTGTTCACGTTTATAAGGAAAATACTAAATTTACGCTTTTATTTTGGTGATTTTTGAAGGAAACTTTGGTTTTTCTGACGGTTGGAGAAGAGAAAGGACCCGGTTTGTTTCTACTGGCTGGACCCACAGAACCAGTGAGCAAGATGGGGCCTCGGTAAGAGACCACAGCATGTTTTTATGTAATGTTTGGATATAAGTTCAGTTGGCATTCTCGTTTGTTTCTCTGTGATTTCCAGCGTGTTGCAGTTGCTCCAGGGTAAAGGAGCAGGAAAAAACGGACGATTCCAAGGCAAAGCTAACAGCTTGGCACAAAGAGGCGACGTCGAGGCTTTCCTGAGGCAGGAATTCAACAATTTCACCACAGAAGAAGAATAAAACCCGTGGATGATTATGTAGAATTCACTTGTCATCCAAAGCTCTGTTGAAGTAAATCCAGGGAATTAAGGATTGTTTTGTTGATGAAAACAAAGACTTTAACAATCCGATCAAGCATATGATCAACAAAATAAAGTCAGGAATCAGTCTCATCAGCCAACAAGGCTTCTATCTTTGTATTGTCTGAATAAATACCACATTTCGTCATGATTTCTTCAAAAGATCAGATTTAATCATTCTATCTTTTTTCAGAGAATTTAATAAAGAAAACTATTACTACAAGCTTGAAATATGCAATAGTAATAGTCACTGAGATAATAGTGTACAGAACAGATTCAGTACCACACATACAATAATGTACACAATCCATTAAAACGTGATATTTCTTAACTTTCTTTGTTCTGTGGCTCCTTTTTCAGTTTGTATATATATTTTAGACATGGAGATACACAAACGCCAGGAACCATTTCAAAGACAGCAGCTATAAAATGTGATCTTTTTGTTTCTAATTCTGGCAAAAATGCATGGTTTAAAAAGAGAAAAAAAAAAGACACATTTAAAGCAGAAGTTGTTCTTTCCTCTTATTCCAGTGGGTCTTTCGTGTCACCATATAATTTACCTTTAGTGCTTGTGTGAAACCAATTGTGTGGCGACACAATGATTTCCAGGGTTAAGGCAGACATGGAAGCAGGGATCATCTTGTCTTTTTTTCCACCACTTTTTCTAACCGTTAGTAAAGCTAAGTTGTGAGCTTTTACGGCTACCGTACCCATCTGCTCTGATATTGCACGTCAAATCTTTTTTTTTGTTATCCAGACCAATGGTCCTCAACCTTTAATGTGCCACGAAACACTTTAATATCAGCCAAGATTTTACAATCAAATTTCCAGGAATAAAATACATTAAAACATTTAAAACTTGATTTTTTTTTTTTATTATTTTTTTTTTTTTGCGACCCAGTGCCATATATTCCACAGATCTATACCGGTCTGCCTCCTGGGGGTTGGGGGCCACTGATTAACATAATTTTTATAATCATTTGATCGAGAGAAAGTAAATAATGTGGCCAATTTTAAGAGTAGACTAAAGATGTTTGTGTTGATAATGCTGCAGAGTGGTAGCTGTGCACCTGACGGAAAAAAGCCTCGAAAAAGACCTACAGTAAACACTAGGGATAGTGCATCATAATATATAAAAAAAAATAAAAATCAGGCAACATCTTTGCATTAAATGCATCTCAGGTTAAAAATCAAAATTGCAGCATTTTGTTAAAAGTCTCTGGTTACATTGTGCAAGAGTTTGTTTTCTAGTCATACTTTGTGTTTTTAAAACCTAATCTGTCACATACAGGTTGATGTTCAACGTTACAGGTAGAGTGTTTGGTTAACACAGTGCAAATATACAAGCACCTTTTAGGTTTCTTTGTGCTGAGAAGGTGTGTGTGTGTGTGTGTGTGTGTCATCCTGTTGTGTTCTCCAATGTGCAGTTATTGAAGTGGCTTCACAATCTTCATTGAGATGTAGTTCTAGGAAAGAGAGGAGAATCATTTCACTTTGAACCGAGCACATTAATCCTGCTTCTCATATTAAATGTTCATTTTCTTTAGAGTATTAGATGAAGATTATTCAGAGGTTTCCCTCTCGTCTGTGCTTACCGGTAAAGAGTACAACAGGATTGCCAAAAAGAGAATCACAATGGTGAGAACGATGACTAAGAGAAAAATCCACTTGAACCGTTTCCATACGATAAACTTCATGGTTTTACACGGGTTGGTGAACCAAAAGAAAGACGTGTCTGGGCGTCTGGCAGGAAACAAACACAGTTTAACAGAATAATCTGAACTGCAGTACTTTTACTTAAAAACAAGCTAATCTTGAACAATAAGACGGTATTATTGATTCCTCAGAGGGCGACTCACTTCGGGAGGTCTAGTGTTGGGTTCATGTTGGGTTCGTCTCGTCCTTTGCCTGCAGGTCTCTCATCTGCAGCAGCTTCACTGACAATCTCCAATGTCATCTCCACCTTCCCCTACAAACAAACAAACAGACTGTAATGCAACACAAAGGAAAACTGGGAACATGTTAAGTTTAAAAAACACTGTTTTTCTCTCTCTATGACAGATTTTCAGCAGCACAGTTTGAGAAAAAAAAGGTGTTTTTCATGCAAACATTTATTGTCATACTTTTAACCAACTTTTACTTTGTCCTTTTTTTTAATGTATTTTTATCTAATTATTTTTCCCCCTATCCATTATACTGTATTGAAATGTTTTTCCTCCACAATTATTTTTATTTTACCCTATTCTCTCTGGCCTATCCATTCTTCTTAATAGTATATATATATATATATTTTCTCTTATAAGGTTAGATTTGAATTATTTATTTTAATTTTTTTTATCTATACTACTGTAAGTTGCCTCTCACTGAAGTCCTGTGTTTCTGCATGTGTGCATGAGTGTGTGATTAAATAAAATTAAATTGGACTTTAAGCCTTTATTGGTCATGTATATGTTGTTACACGTATATTGAAAGTTGTCCTCTGCAATTTAACCCATCACTGGGGAGCAGTCGGCAGCCATTTTGCGATGACAGGATGCGCAACATATTTAGAATTTTATTTTGAAAAGCCAATTTTGTTGCATCTACATTATATTGATTTTTTTAAAAAAGCAACACTTGCTAAACATAAGCAAAGTTTTAATTGTAAATAGTTGAACTAACGTATTCATCCTTTTTTTATCTAATAAACCTGAAGGTTCCTTACTGAGGAGGTCATTGTTCTTCTCCTGGCTATAGTTTGCATGCACACTTACACCCAGGCTCTTCTTTCCATCTTTTTCGATTGAACAAGGCCACCAGCCCCTGACGGACTGCTGAGCAAACAGAGATTTGGTGTTCTTCTCAGTCTTGTACGGCGCTCCGATTTCCACATCATCCATCATGTCTAGGGAGCATTTCTCTGGAGTCTTGGCTGGTGCTACCAGATTACGCAAATCCACCTCCAAGGTGCCTGTAAACCAAAACACATTTATCAAGATTTTAAAAGGGGTGTGCATCCTTGTATGACGTGTGAAACTCAAGGCCCGGGGGCCAAATCTGGCCCTTCAGAGCATAGGATTTGGCCCGCAGGATTAAATGACAAATAATTCAGTTGTAAATTGTTGTTGAAAGACTTCTAAATTGTACCAAAATCCTGCAATTTTTCCTCAAATTATTCCACAAAATCTCCCCAAATTTAAAAATTGCTCAAAAAATCAATCAATCATCATCACTTATTAATTAGATATTGTTGATGCCTTCCATACTTTGTCTAATTTATAACTGGAAGTGCAAACTTTGGCACGTTAATGTTGAAATTGTTTGTTTTCCCGCCTAAAGCCTGTGACCCATTAGTGATCAAACTGGTCCATATTTGGCCCCTGAACTAAAATGAGTTTGACACCCCTGCTTTATGACATGAATGAAAAGCTCTTACCCAAGTAATCGTCCAGTGAGAATTTGTCATTATCCCAGATCTGAACAACCAATTTTGGAGGAATTCTGAACTCTGTTTTGTCCAGACTCCAAAAGTGTTCCTGTAAAGGCAGATTTAGTTCAAGGTGTCCTCAAATCAAACATAAATAAACGTTAGACACACAACAATAAACGGCATCCGGCCTCACCTTTTTCGACACAAGGCAGAGCTGCTCGGTTGGCAAGTATTCAAAGCCAAAAACAAACCTCCAGTTGAAGTTGCCATCTCCATCCAAGGATCTGTAGTGCACATCGGTCTTCTGCTTGTCCTGCTCCATGCCAGGCATCCAGCTGGTGCAGAAAGTAACACATCCGATCCAAATATCACCTCAAAGTTAGGATATTTTGGAAATCATGGTAACATATAAAACAGCACAGCAAACAAGATACCACGACTTCATGTTTAAAAAGGCAGAAGGACAAAGTTTTGCACCCTTTCACGTAGATGTCACTCATGTCTTCCCCAGTAATGCTGGTTTCATCCAACGTCACCTCTGTGGTGTTCCAGATGACAGCCCGCAGGAAGTACCTAAACATTTAAAACACAGGCTCAAAAACATGTTGGGATTCAACCCCTTACACACATAATTACACATCCCATGGTCCTTCCATTGGTTTAAGCTTTTAGACCTAGAGACACAGTTGTGGGGTCGGTAAATGATGTCAAATTGTACCATAGTCACTACTCTGAACTCAAATACCGTCACAACAAACTTATAGAAGTGATGTCAACCCCAAACCTCAATGACTCGGAGGGCTGTCTAATCACATTTTGTACTCACTTCTTTGGCTTGCGTGGAGTGATGTCAAATGGAGGTCCCGGCTGTCCAATGCTTTTAGGGAAAACATCCACCCACATCTGAAGCGTTCCCTGTAAACCAGTGACAGTAAAACAATCATTATAAGCATCAGTAACTCAGAACAGTACTTGATTTGAAGCAAAATAAATCAGCATAATTTGCCATGATTGTTGACTTCTAACCTGAGAGAGGTTGGGCTGGTGACTGCTGTAAAGGGTCCTGGACTCCACGTGTTCAGGGACGAGTCCTTGTGTTCTGAGCACGTGGAGACAGAGTCGTTCAAGGGGTGGACCCAAGTGCTGGTGGATTTCTTTATTGTTCTCTGGATGGACAAAGAATGTTATATATCAATAAGACAGACCTTCTGCAATGCTTTAGGTATAGGCAAAATATGCAGCCATTATGGCATTGAACAGCAGCAAGGTCCAAACTCAGTTCTAGAGAGACAAAATCCTGCACTCACACATGTTATACCAAGTTTTCTCCAGTGTTATATTGAGATGTTAATTAGATTAAGGAGTGTGGAAGAAGGGAGGAGCTTCTTACTGTAGGTACAGTATTTACTCGAGATAGTGTTAAAAAAAACAAACTGTTTAGTCCCTTCTGAACCTCATAAACATGAAATCTTAAGCATATTGAAAATCAAACAAAGTCAACACTATTAATAAAAGATGTACATGGAAAGTGATTTTAACAGGATCATTTGAATAATCTGAAATTAAAAGCATTACCAAACTGAATCAGAGTGTATTCTTTGCCATTGAAGGTGAGTGAGGAGCCGTTATCTTCACTCCTGGGTTTGGACAGTCCTTTCAGCCGAGCAAGGTTCTCTAGAAGCTCAGATGGCTTCAGCTGATCCCTCCACTGATTTATGCCAGAACTAAAACATCAAAACACAGGAGATAGAATAACCTTGTTTTGTTTCTGCTGCTATTTCCCCCTCAGCCAAAGACAAAAACCCTTCCCCAGGAAGTCTCCTACATGCAGTAGGACTGTGGCAGACCGCAGTAAGAGTTGTGTCGGGAGAGGAAACGGTTCTCCAGGTCTATCACTGTCTCGCCGACCTTGTCATCCCGGGTGAGAAGGTCATAGTCGTACACGGCAATTTTTAAATCCTTGTCCTGGGGTAGGTAACAGGTCATCTCGAACATCCTGAACAACACAAACAGTTATAGAAATCATCATTTGGAGAAGAATATTGTTTAACTATCAATAACAATGTATAAGGTTTACCTTCCAAACACAGGTTGGGTGGTGTTGGCTAAGTGATTATCTCTGTCATCTATTGTGTTTTTTCCCAGTGATAATTTTATGTATGGGTCACACTGCAATAACAAAACATGTTAGGTTCCGGTCGAGAAAATACAAAAAATACTCAACCTCTACAGCTAATTCATTCTCACCTTGCAGTTGTTGTCTTTGGGCTGTAGATCCATGGCGCGAACCACATAAATCCGGACCAGACACTCCTGAGGTCCGCTCTCAGGAAGCTCCCTGAACTGACGTGGTGGAGGAGAGACACTGGGGTCATCTGGCAGGGGGTAAACCTTGAACGAGCCCTGAAAGTACAAGCACTTCATTTAGTATCTTAACAAGTAGTCGTGGTGGGAATGAAGTCAAAGTATGGTACCTTAAACTCTCCAACCACCGTGGGGTCATCATCCCCATTTTCAGTTTTCCCTCTCAGCATTTTGAAGGTGTTACAGAAATCAGTCAGCCCTTTGAATTCAGGCACATTCTCCAATTCACAGTCATAGACCTAAAAAATACACACATTAAAGCCAAACACAGGACAGAAGCTTTTGGATAATTTCACAAGAAAGCAAATAAAATGAAGATATTAATGTAGTGGATTACTTTGAGAGTATCATATCCTTTTTTGATGTAAGGGCGACATTTTTCCTGGTCTCCTATGGAAGCGTAGAATTTACTCCACCAGTCCACCGTCTCCTTTTCCTGTACATTCAGTTGTACTGCATTTAAATCACTAATATATGCATTTATATGGATATATTTAGTTTGTGTAAAAAAAAAATGCTTACCTTCTCTGCAATCTTTAAAAGAAAAGCCACAAAAACAGGAAAATGATAAATTAACATTGTGCTTACAGGGCGCAAAGGTATCCCTGAGCTACAGCCCAACCAGACACCAAAAGGTAACAATCAAAAAGAGTGAAATATGTGGTTTACAACCTTTCCAGGAAACAAAGGTGTAAAAATGAGCAAAGCAGATTGTGACAAGTTTAGTTTAGCCATCCCTTGACAGCAGAGCTTCAATTAATGATGTAAGATGTAAGATGTAATGGCATATGTTAACTTTTTAAAATATTTAAATGTTTTTGGGCATTAAATATTGGTGAATCTGCCTAAACTATCAGCGGAATTTACTGCAAACACTGCAAAAGGTCAGAAACACAAGGGATTGTCTACATTGCTCATTTTCATTCTGTTACATTCTTGCTCACGGAGTTAAAGGGATCCTCCACTGTTTTTACAAAAGTGGCCTAAAACCTTTGAAATGTAATTTTTAGAAGATCTATGTCTAACAAAAACGCATTATTTTGCACCATATTCATTTTATTCACTTTTAAAACTGGGACCACTTTACCCTGTGCGCCGCCATGTTGAAATGACATCATTGGTGACCAATGACGTCATTTCAACATGTTAATAAAATGAAAATTGTTAGATATATTCAATACATTGCTTAAGGAAATACAGTCATAGATTATGTGACTGCTGCCATGAGGATTAATAACATTGCAGCAGGATTTTTAGTTTGCTGTGGATTGAGTGATGAATCGCCTTATAATGATTGGTGCTCAGCCTTTGTGAATTAAGAAGCTACAGCAGAAGTTACAATACATACAAAATGGGAAGCGGTAGGAGAAGCCATTTTGTCGAGAGCAGCTGATATGCTGCACATGAACTGAAAGCCAAAGTGATTGATTGTCAAATTTGACTTGGAAGTCAAATTGTGAACTTGAAGTGAATAGAAAGGAAACATTTTCTGTGGAGATACCAACAGGAAGGGGGAGGAGCTTATACCTGAGCTTCAAGGAGCGGCCGTGACTCATCCATGGTGATGGAGACATCTTTACGAGGCATAGACATCATCAGTGCCACTGAAGGAACAGCATTAGTACAACATTAGCTCTGTGTGTGTCAGCATCCAACCTGGATGAAGTATCCATGCTTACTTTTTGAAGACATAGCCCCGTCTGCAGTGATGATATAAGGGTCACATCTGAACTCTTCCAGAGAGGTGATGGTGCACTGACCCACCACAGGCTTTCTGCCAAATGGACGGTGGTCGATGACCTTCAGCACAATAGGTGGAGTGTACATCTCCTCCTTTGGCAGAAGCTGGAGAAAATATATAGTTTTAAAGTGTGCATGTAAAGTATGGTCGTCTTTTTCACCACAAACCTAATTTATTGGTTGGGGTCTATGCTCGTTCATTGTTTTGTTATTTTGGTACTTACTATGTATGGTGATGGTTAGTGGGGTTAGCAACAACCAGGGTTGTTTGTTGCTGTAAATATTGAACCAAGCTGCAGAGCACTCTCTTTAATTGTGGATAAACTGTTGTATATAGGACTATTATTCTAAAAAAAAAAAAAAAAAAAAAATGACCCCATAGTCTGTCATACACAAAGGCCTCATTTATAGGTACATCTAAAAAAAATTAGATCATCATTAAAACGTTTAATATTTTTTGTCACTTATTTCAGAAAGTGAAACACGTATGATATAGACTCACGACACAGTGGACTATTTCAAGCCTTCATTTCTTGAAATTTTGATAATTAAGGCTTACAGATAATGAAAACGCAAAATTCAGTGTCTCAGAAAATTACAATATTACATAAAAAAAATAAATTAAAAAAAGATATTTTAAACCAAAATATTAGGCTTCTACTTTCTAAAATGAGTGACAAAAATATTTAACTTTTTTATGATAATTCCATTTTTTTTTATATGTAGCTTTTACTCAATTTACAATACAAGTTCAAATTATCAATTTCAGACTCTTCTTCTTCTTCCTCTTCTTCTTCTTCTTCTTCTTCTTCTTCTTCTTCATAGTTTTACAGCGGTTGACAACTAAGGCAAGGAGCATTCCACACGTATGTCGGGCACACGCTGAGGTGTGTAGCATGTTGGGGTGTGGCAGAAATGACGGTCAATGACGGTTGGGTTAAACCATAATTCATTTTTTTGATGCTATAATTAATTAGCATCTACTTAGCTCTACAAACTCGTAATAACATCCATAAGTGTAGCACATCATCCAAGTGAACTGGCTGCTAAGAGGAATATTTCAATCTATAAAGGGGGCTGCAGGGGGCGCTATAACACATGTTCTCCTGAGACTAACCGACCACTGCTGTAACGATGTCTGTTGAAAACAAAAATATGAATGGGTGAAGTACTTTAACAGTGCAGTATTGGATGCAAGACGTGTATATATATATTTTTGTCAGTGTTTATATACCTATGCACATTTATGTCAGCACTCTCCTTCCTTCAACACATTTGTTAGTTTGACAGCAATGGCTATCTGTACATTTGCCGTATCAATATACTGACATCTATCCGTACGCAGCGCCCCTCTTTGGCCAGTTTAGGTCACATGACTAAGACTAAACTTAACCCTAATCCTAAAAATTGTTGCGATATTGGGTTATAACCTAACCCTAACCCTAAACCTAACCCTAAAACACTACGTACGTATACTTTGGTAAATGTACCAACAGCACCGGGGGTTGTCCGTACGGCAAACGTACGGATAGACACTTTCTTTTTGGAATCACGGCCCTTACCGCCTTGATAAAGAGGACAGAGCTGGGGAAGTTGGGGCTTTTTTTCATGTTCTTGATGACAGCCGACTCCACCCTCTGCCCCCCACACTCCACCACCAGACTGGGAGAAGACACAGAGGCCAGCTGGTAAGGCTTCATGTTCCTCAGACCCCACGCAAGAATCTGGGAACAGTTTCACATAAAACAGACGTAATAAGAAACAATGTAGACCTCAGTCCATGAAGACAACAGTGACTTTAAGGTTTTGTAATTACCTCAATAGCAGTGAGCTGCACCACAGGCCTGATTCCCTGGGGTACCATGTAGAGGTTCTCAGCTCTCTTTGGAGGAACCAGAGGCAGATCCGACTCACCTGACTGCAGAAAAGCAGTGATTAATTTTTGTTAGCCAGTGCCTATAAAACTACATAATAATTATTGTTCGGGCAATGTGTGAAGTGAAATTCTGATGTATATATAGTGAAAAAATAGATAAAAGCTTTATTTTATTTTATTTTTTTACTAAAATCATAGCAAACCTTGTCTTTAAAAATGAGCTCAGCAGCCACAAGAGCTTCTCCTGCTTTCTGGCCCTTCTGAATGATGGGATGCCACAGCAGTTTGGGTGCCTTATCCATGCTGGGATTTAACTTCACTAACGGCACGCAAACAGTACGACCCAGAAGCTCATCTTTGCCCTGGGTTGAGAAAACAGTTTGCTAAATTACATTTCTACAATCACACACAGACATAAAAAGCTGCAGGAAGAATTACACCGATGATGAGACAGAACAGGAAGTCTTCAACAAAAACTGATGGGTTATTTTGGGAAAAGGATGTTGTGGAAAAGTCAACGGAAACAAATTTCCAAACAGCTTTAAACTCAGAATGAAAACCAAAAATACTTTATTTATCCCATGGGGAAATTACTTATGAACACTAAACAAAGAAAAAAAAACACATACACACACACACACATAATTAAATAAAAAACTGTTGATTGAATAAGGATTAAATACAAGTACACACATTACAGTAGAAAAAATGAAATAAGCGAAAAAGAAAAATTATAATAACACAAACACAACTCACAACGTAGGGAATCTTGTAGAACTTCCTCAAACCTAAATACACCTAAAATTTATTTCTCTATAAATTCATCACAACCCACCACTTGATCGTGATCGTAGAATTCCAGAACAACATGAGGGGGACTGCTGACAATGTTTTGTGGGTCTCCATGAATCTGGATGTCATTGAATATGAGCGTTTGGTCCCAGGTGGGATTCAGCGTTGCTCTGAGCTTCTCTGTTGTCTTGCTGTGATGCAGAAATGAAACGTGTGCATACGGGTCTGTAATAGAAACAAATCATTAATGCCATTGAAGGACTTGGGCCTGCTTTTGTAAAATTACAATACAGTTAAAATGTTGAGCTGATGTGAGAGTCTCACCAGAGAAGCTATCTTTGTCCATGGATGTCAAGTTCTGAGCCTGATAGACGTAGACACGGAGGTGAAACATGCCTGACCCTGGAGACACATATCTTTATTTATTTATTCCCTATTTTATCAAGGCCATTGCTTTATATTTGTTTGGAGGTGACTTTTGTAATTGACTTGTAGATTACTCACTGTCAAATGAGCAGGACACAGTGGGCGTGTTTGCACCAAACACTTTGGAGCCTTTCTCCTTTTCCTCCGTATCAACACCCTGTTGAACAAACCCAGCACAAGCCTCAGAGCTTTTCCATTATTTGTGCGTCACACACGACAAAACAAAACACATCGTGACACTGTGGATGTAGCTATGGCCTGAGTAAATATTTGATGACTCAGTGATAGTTCCTGGTAAAAAGACATCCTATCTGCTGGCACCTGGGCTGCTTTCCTGTTATTGTTTTTCCTACCAAAGCTCCTTCCAGCTGAAAAATGGCTGATGCTCCATGGCGATCCTCGGGCGCCATTTTTCTCCTCCAGCGCCTTCGGCGAAATGTATCTGATGAACGCTCTTTTTTATGGAATTTCCAGCCAATCAGAGAAGAGAATTCCCAGCCTTCCGGATCACCTTGTTCCTTTTTCTGTTTGATTAGATTTTAATCTCAGTTCAGTACACACATGGAAGAATCACTCATCTGATGTAATGCAGCTCCTCACCTCAGGGGCTCCTGCAGGAAGTGCCACCCTTTTGCGCGGTCGAAAGAGTCTCCTCCTGCGGTGGACATGGTACACCTTCTCCGCTGGCACCCAGGACCGAGGCTTGTCATCTGGGGGGATGGTCAACCCATACTCCCAGCCTTTGGATTACACCGTGACATTCAAATACCTTTAACATCCACTCATTTATCCTCATGTGATTCATGTTTCTAACTCTTGCAAATGTTCAGACCTTGATCATCTACAGCTCTGTTGTCGTCCACACTCCATTCCTCCTCCCACACCCAACCCGGGGGACAGTCAAACTCTCCAGGGTTGCGACTCTTCTCCCCATTCTACACAACACAACAGCTCTGTTAGCTGAATGTAAACAGGATTATATACAGTAAATGGGATTACATCTATTTTTGTATTACACTTCAGATATTTAGTGGGATTAATAAGATCATTAGGTCAACTTTATTTGAAATATTATACATAACGCTGCAATTACTCTGTAGTTATCTATCTTTAGCATGAATAGGGTGTCATGAAGGCTGTCTTTAAAGCTGATATCCTAAGTTTCTGAGAAATCTATGTTTATGTCTGATTCTTTTGAAACGCGATCAAAGTTAATGCGGAACTGTGCACGGAAACAAGGTCGCGTGTCACAACAGCAAACAGGTAAACATGATTTTGGCTCTTACCTGACCCATTGACCTATATCAATGCGACCTTGTTATGTTCTGCAATGCACGTGCAGAAAAGTAGAGGCGTGGCTTCTGGTAGATTGGGAGAGGCAGTGGGAGGAAGTGAGGCCGTTTAGGACGGGACATCGAGACGTTTCTCAGAAACTCTGGATAGCAGCTTTCAGTGTCGTTCGCTTAATTAGGATACCTTTGGAGCTATGTTGGCATTTTCTTGGGTTAGGTGAAGGGATCTAGTTGAATTAGGGGTCACGGTTAGGGTAACGAATGAAACCTTAAGAGTAACTAAACCCCTGCTTTCTCCTGACCTGCCACTAGGAGGGAAATGAAAAAAAAATCCTTGATTTAATGGGCGGGGCTAGTGGAGCAGTTAAGACATGCCCATGAAAAATGTTGACTCGCTACTCATTACTCAATATACCTCTATTCACTCTTCTCTCATTCCAACCTACTCACCACAGATTGTAGAGTCAACAGGTGCTAGTTTTTATAAAAGGGGCGGGGCTAACAGTGCTTGTTTGTGATGCAAGATGGTCCCAAAATGTCACATGATCTTGTTCTCAGCCAATAGCAAAAATCAATTGTAAAAGCCGGGTTTCAACCCATAGAGGGCAGTCACTCTGACATTTTACAACAAAATATGACAAATTGAAATACTTTGATTAAAATGTTGAGAGTTGGACCAGGATCCATTAACAGCACTACTTCATACCCAAATACATTTGTATTCAGCAGAAAAAAGTGGTTTTGGGGTTTAGTTACTCTTAATTGACAGCTTTCATGCCTCATGCCTTATGTATGAAACTTCAAGTAAAGTCTTACCGATCATTATTCACATTCACCATTTTTTGTTTCTTGATGGGTGTGTGTACGTGTACATACATGTATATATTTACAAACAATTTGGTTTGGTCAACATGTTTTTTCTCACCACATCAGTGAAGAGTTCAGAGGCAGATTTCCACTCTCCTCCAGGGAACCGAGTCTCATTCTGAAAGACCTCATCCATGAATTCGGTGTGCCCTGCGTCGGCCTCTGTGAGCAGACTGGAATGCAGAGCAAAGCCATGACATCACTGCATGAGTGAGTGCACATTAATGTAGCATGAAAAAGGTTTGTGGACAATCACAGGCCAAACACAGGAAAACGTGTTCTTCTGTGACGTGGATAAGAATTTCTCTTTCTTTCAACCAACAAGAAAACAGGTACAGACTGGTACTAGCCTCAGTTATTCCATGGTCTGTAGCAAGTGGGGAATGTAAATATGAAATGTGTGGAAAATGAATAAATCAAGAAAAATAGCATAGTGGTCTTAAGTTACTTTAAACAAATGTTTTAACTGGGGCTAAAAAGAGCTGAAATTAGATTAAATATCATCATTATATGTTAGTTATAGGAAACATGTTGATTTCCAGGTGCTCTTCTTCCAGTTTGTAGACATTGAAACAATGTTGGCCCAAAGAAACATGTTATAAAAATGTAAAACAGTGTATAGAAAATGGATACATAACATAAACATTTTTGTAGTCTTCATTTTCCCAGCATGCCACTGTGAAGTATTTCTGTCATCTTTAGACTCATTCCTTAATGAGAAACTACAAACGTACGCTTTCTCTGGGTCGATGAACCAGTCCTCTTCCCACTGCCATCCTCTAGGTGGCATAAAGTACTCCTTCTTCAGCTTCAGCTTGCCTGTCACATCAGAGAATTTATGGCGGCACACAAGTCCAGTGGTCCCCCAATTCCCAAAAACCAAGGCTTGGTTTTCATACTGTCAAAAAAGAAGGAAAAAAAAAGCTAAATTAAATTAAATATGTTTCCATCTAATAAAATACAAAAGCATGACTTAAGAAGGCGAACATTTTGAAGGAACAAACCATTTCAGCAAACACACTGAAGTTTCCATCAGCAAATGAGTTGAACTTCTTCTCATGAGCAGACAGTCCGAGCCACATGCTGACTCTAATCTGAACTGGAACCTTCAAGCCTTTAGACTTGTCCATCGGGTACTGCGAAAAAAAAAAAAAAGGTTTCATGACTCACTGTAAAAGCTAAATTCAAACTCTTTCTACTATGTACCTTTAAAAAGACTGTTTGTGTTTTCCCACAGTGCTGCCCACAGGCCTGCTCGCCGTACGTGGAATAGAGAATTTGGTTCGCTGGAATACGACTGTAGGCCACTCTCTTTTCACCTCGCAGCATCCAGATGATCACATCAGGCATGCTGTTCTGAGGCTGGAAAGTTATAAACACATTTACAGTTCGGTGATGCTCCACCATGCAAACTGAAGATAAATCTCAATACATATACGAGAACTCTTTGATCGTATACTTATAAGCACAGATAATAAATAATGCTGCTGTATCCAAAATTTGGAGAAAAAAACCCCACCTGGTATTAAAACAGCAATTTTTCAATTATCAATTTGATTTAAAGTTATCATCTTGCCACGGTCTAAACAACTATTAAAACTAAATCAAACATTACACTGTTTAGGTTAAGTTTTAAAGGATTATCAGTTTAAGTCCAAAAGATTTCACTAGAGGTTTTATACATAAGGCGGACATCACGTCGTTATTGTCTGTCAATAGCATCAATAAGGTGTCATGAAGGCTGTCATTGAGTGTTGTTCGCTAAATTACGACAACTTTCACTAAATTATGACACCTTTGGAGCTATGTTGGCATTGTTAGGGTTAGATGGATGGATCTAGTGGGGTTAGAGTAGGGTTAAGGTTTAGGGTAACAAAGGGTTAGGGTAACAAATAACACTTAATGACAGCCTTTATGACACCTAATTAATGCTAATGACAGGTGTCATATCATAATAAAGAGAGCGTAAGTAAAGTGTTAGCAATGTTTGTACCTCATCTGCCAGCAGCTGAAGTTTCTCCACCCATAGCTCGATATCAGACAGAGTATCACGTATCTCTCGGGCCTCCTCCCTCATGCGTTTGGCTCCCTCCTTCATGGCCTTTAAGTCGCTGTCCCGCAGCTTTTTAATTTGAAAGTCCAGAGATGTCAGGTTGGAGCGGTTCTCAAGCGGAGGTGTTGGCAAACTTTTGAAAAGTCGAAAATGCTCAATCATTCTCATTTCCCTTCATCGGATTTTCATATATTGTTGATTATTGTACCTTTCTAGGTCTTCAATAAACTGAGTTAGCAGCTTTAGCCAGACCTCGACCAACTTGTCGTCAGAAACCTTCGCCAACATGGCTGTTTTAAAAGCCTCCACGTTTGATTGCTGCAATAACAAAACAAAGCTTAGGCACAAGCTCTCATGTCTACTGCGTCTAATGTGGATTAGTACAAAACGCACTGAAGCAAATCACTTAGCAATATATTATGAACGCTAATTCAAACCCATGATCTGAGGTTTAAAGGACCACAGATAATCACAGTGCAGAATTACCAGGCGGTTAATAATGTAGAGCAGAATGTTGACAGAATCCAGGCGGTGGCTGATGTCTTCCCAGTATGAGGTAACAACAACCACTGGCTTAGTGTCAGCCCATGGCAGGTAGTAGTAATGGTTCCCTTGATGAAGTAAACACACATAAATCACACATCCAGAAATGCTTGACATTTGTCTACTGAATGTAAGCTTCTACACTGATGGATTATAGCGTATTTGGACCAATATCTGCATGAAGCCCACAATGTGCAGTTTAAAGCTGATCATGTGTCTTTATTGTGCATATCTTAGTTTGTGATGACCAGACAAATAATGGTTGTTAACGTAATAGTTTGATAAAAAGGGAATAGTCCTTGTCCTACGAGATGGATAAAAGACATACTGATTGGTTTTCTTTTACAGTATATTTGCTTCAAATTTTAAATTAAGCTTTGGAGTAAATTGACAGGAAGTTGGTACAAGTGTACATTACAGTTTAAAAATGAAAGTCTGGAACTTTTCTAACTTGTAATTGTTTAACGCTGTACTGAATCTTGAACCATGACAGAGGGGCGTGGCTAAATTTGAACCGTAAATCCCGCCCCCCACTCTGATAATCCCTCCCAGTCTCCTCCTCTCTGGAAGTGCACGAAATCGCACACGAGAGCTGAACGTGCACAAAAAAAGCACCTCGCCACGCAAAAAGATGCACACAAAATATAGCAAAATAGAACATTAGATTGCCTGTCCAGAAGGAAAACAGCCACTTGTGCGTCCAAAGTTAGTCCAAGACTGAAAACAAGTTCGCACCGTGCACACGCTTCACTATATATCGCGACAGCCAATGAGGAGGCTCGATTGTGGGCTCTGCTCACACCTCCTTTTTCTAAATCCTGTGATTGGAGCTGGAGGGGGTGACCACCAAGACTTCATCTTCTGGGGTTTTATTCACTAAAATACTTCATTATAAGGCACAGACAGCACATAGACGTATGATTTTTTCAGAAATTATTACTTTTACGATACATTATATGATGCTAATAGGAATCTTTTTTTAATCAACCCCAGCTTTAATAAACTGTTGTTGATAAATAAATACTTTAGTGTTGGCAGTTCTTACTGGTTTAATTTAGCACCCTTGTATCAACTCACCATCAAACACAGCACAGCTGAACTGGGTGGTGGAGGCCAACGGTTTGCAGGTATTGTCGAGCTTGTTGCCGTAGTTTCCGATGCTGACCTCGAACTGGATCGGTTCTCCTGGTTCCTGAATCATGGTGGCGCTGTGAAAGACTGCACACAGGCAGTACTTTCTCCTCCTCTGGTATTTCTGATGTAGAATAAAAGAAAGTGCAGCACAAGAATCTAAATTGGATATTTATGCAAGTATAAATGCAAACATGATTAGATGACTGTTTTGGGCACATTATTATTTAGCGGACAAATAGTCACAGTACCTGAGCCACTAGAATGTCATCACTGTGGATACTGTCAACTGCTTTATCTGCTTTTCCTTCTAATTTAGTGGAAAGCTCTACCAGAACCCGGCCTCTATATGCCACACCTTCTCCCTGAATGAGAAAAATATGCTTTTGGTATCAACAAGGACTCAGACAATCCCAACAGGGCAAAAACATGAAGCAATAGGAAACCTATAACGGCTTCTCATCTACCTTTCCATGATTGAGATCCTCATAAGGGTCTGGGAGGCCTGAGAACTCTCTGGGGCTACCGTACAGGTTGACATAGCAAGGCCCAAACACTGGCAGGAAGCCCACCTCAGACTCCCCTGAAGTCGCTGTGAAGCATCGACAATAGTTACAACCTAATCTACCTAACGCTAGTATTAGTAGATATCACTGCAGCTGGAGGTTATGTAGCGACTGGACACAGT
The DNA here is from genome assembly GCF_900634775.1 of Gouania willdenowi. Lineage (NCBI taxonomy): Eukaryota > Metazoa > Chordata > Actinopteri > Blenniiformes > Gobiesocidae > Gouania > Gouania willdenowi. Next base: position 11,612,667 of record NC_041062.1, on the reverse strand, counting down.
GAATGCTGGGAAAGCAGGTGGCCAAAGCTGTGATGTTTGATTCATGTGGAATCAGATTTTAGTAATAAAGGGATCAAATGCAGCAAAGCACAATTATGTTACTGACGCACACAAATAAAACTAAGTTTAGTCTCTGGCACATACAACATGCTTAAAGCTGCTGGGGACGAGAACTAACATTTATTATTAACATTAAGACATAGCGCAGGCCTCATAGATTCATAAATTGAAGGTAAAAATTTCCGAAAAATTTTTCTCAAAGACAAATCTTAAAGGTTAAAATTTGCCAATGACAAGATTATTTTAGCGCCATCAGAAACATTTTGTTTGTTGACAAGTAATCATGTTACTTGGACTTCAGAAAAGCTTTGTTTATAGCATCGTGGAATTTGGAATCCCGTCGGAGAATGAAAAGATTGTGCAGGAGCAGAAAAGTTTATTTAAGTGGCTTTACTTCATTCTTATCATCCTTGTAATTTGTGTATTTTCGCTAGACAAGGAAGACATTGCTTCGATTGATGCCATTTTTATTTAGGTTTGTATATCGTGTTCCCCGTGACAATATCAACTTCCGCCTTTGCTTTGCTTTACAATTTTCAATCCATGAAAACACAGAAAATTCCACTTTGGTTTTGTTTTTGGGGTCTACTGGCATCAGTAGTCGAGGAGAATGACTTAGTTTAAAAACTGTTATTTATCATCTCCAGCAGCTTTAATTTGTTCAGCCTCATGCAAAACAGTGCAAATAAGATCACATGTCAACCTTCATAGGACGGCATGTCCAAATTTTCCAACTGATCCTCTATGAAAAGACAATTCAAATAACATTTAGAAGTCAGTCAGAAAAATCCATCTCTAAAAATGAGACATATAACAAATATATTTTATAACAAGGTTAAAGGCTACAGTCCTTACAAAATGTAACAACTCTTTATATTTTATTGCAAAAATATTTTCTTTGCTGTTGCTTCAATAAACAATTATTTACCTTCTACCTCTCCACCAGATGAAGCGATCTTGGACAGGTTTAAGTATGTAGTGCCAATAGCATCGTTTCCTGTCAAACGATCCCTGCAATCACAGATAATAATAACTTTAGACTCACACCACATAAACACACAGCCCTGCTTTTCTTATTATGAAGGAATGTTGTGCTTGAGCAGGAATTTCGGCCAAAATGTATTCAGTTTTTTCATATTTAAAAAGGCTTTTAGACACTGTTTTCTACCTTGTGCTTGGTAGTGGTTTTTGTACATTTTCTCTAATGATTTCCTGCACCTATTTCCCTTCAGCCTTCCTGAACTGGACTTATCAGAGCGCACATTTGTCCCAAAAAACTAAACAGTCAGTGATAAAGTAAAGGAGTTGAGAGATGGAGCCAACAGGGTAGGTCAAGGGGAAGGGAGGAGGTAGTCTGAGTCATGAAGTTACTTCATTAACACACACACACAAGCACACACACACACAGGTTGTTAGTTTATTTTCACCTTTCCAACTTTGAACCACTCACAACAATAACATAATGTAATGACATAAAAACCGTAGCTTGGCTTACCAATCAAAAACTGTCAATTTAACTCGCTCACACATGGAGGGGAACTAGAAACATAAAACAAATTGAAAGATAAACGTTTGGTTTTCGGCTGTACAGTTTCACATTCTCAGGAAATCGTTACCTTGACCTGAAGGTTCAGTACTTGGTTCCACTCAGGGTTCGCATTTCTCTCAATAATCTGTGTGCAGAGCTGGAAAAATTGCAAAAAACCAAACAAGCCCTGGTTTAAAATCACAATACTTAATGTGAACTGATGTAAAATATCGGCCACCTTTCTGCCAGCAAAGCCAGCTTCGAGGAAGGGATCCACCAAGTTTTTCTTGTTTTCATCTCCACCAAAAATTCCTTTCAAGGTCTGAACGAAGGCATCATCCACTAGAAAATGAAACATTGAAAGAAAATAATTTAGAAACAAGATAACTCCGAGAGTTTAGCCTTGTGCCAAATATCCTCTTTGCCAGATATTAGCAGTCGGTTTTAAGGAATTTCAACAGCCTTTTTCTCGAAAATATTGTGATGAAATGCACAATCTGGATCTGATCCAGGTGAAAGTTGGTGGGGTAATATTGATCTGGATTCCCTCCGAAATGTAATGGAATCTTTCATGGCATACGGTCTATCTTTGGTTGAAAGTTTGTCAAAGTCCCTTAAATACTTGTGACATAATCCTGCTAGCAAACAAACAAGTGACTGAACATAGGGAAAACATTACCTCCATAGCGCGAGTAATAAATCAATCAGCAATATGGCAATTGATAAGGAGAAAAACCTGGTAAGTAAAGTTTTCTATGATTCTACCAACAGCTAATAGAAGTTAATCTTACTCTGGGGAACATCTTCGGCCCTGAACACCTTCAAAGACAAGGTGGCCCATCTCATGGTCACGCCTGCTGGCAGCAGAAGGTTGCTTTCTATGTCGTCCTGGTCATCGTTCAGTTCCCTCTTCTCCATCTACACATTACATATGAAGATAGTGAGCAGTGTCGTCCGCATATCGACAACATCTACGTAAGGAGCTGCAGTAGGTGAACCGTACCGGAGGATCATCTCCAGTGCCCACTACAAAAAGACTGACTTTAAGGTAACCCTTAGCACCAGAGCTGGATTCATCCGGATCATTCAGCAGAAGCCACTTTCTCGCTATGGAATGACCTGCAACAAGTGGAAGAGATTTGTAATATGCTGTTGATATTTTCAAAATATCTCATCACGCTCTGGTGGTTAATGGTTCAAGGACTTACCTGGTTCATCATAAATGTATCCAATATCCAGCTGTGTAAGTGAACAAAGAACAATAAGCCCCAAATATTACCACATTATTTGTCTTTTTAACAAAAGAACAACAAGCGGTACCTTGAACTCTCCGAGAAGACTGTCGGCCCTCAGTGAATAAGCATTATACACCTACAGACAGAAACACGCACACTCACAGTTTGTATGTTTATGTTGACGTATTGGAGGAAGCCACTGTTCTTACACGAAAGTTGATGTTCTGATCAAACAGGTCTGAAGGTAACATGTGGATGTTGTAGAAAAGCATCTGCAATGGAGCACAAAAACACACACGATTGCTGTAATCTTGACTTTCAGAGGAACGTAAAGTTGTTTAAGTATAATTTACTGTTTATTGTCTATTTAAGGTTATTCATAGTACCTCATCAAAGAAAGGGTTGCTACCCCGTCTGATCCTTGTCCTGTGAGTCTCCCCACACACGTTAACCTTCACCACTGGTTTGATGTTGTTGCCAGACAATTGACGGGCCTCAATAATGCGGACACGAATCTGGATGACAAATCATAATACAATATCAGTATTAATTATGACTTGAAAATCGCAATTATACAGTACTGAGACAGTGTCAGATAAATGTTGACAAATGATAAAGACATCACTGTCATGGTTAAAAAGTAAACTAATATAACAACATCGCATCATATGATAAAAACCTTTCACTGCTTCTGGGTCAACGACTGCAGACAATGAATGTATTTTCTTATTCAAATTACTATTTTTAATGTTTCTTTCCTTTTTGAGTTCAGCTGGGCGTTGCAAGTTTAAAGTTATCAAACTGACCTGGAAGTCCTGAGGTTTGTTGGCAAGTCGATGGCGACTCTGTGCCCTGGCAAGTTTGTGGCGTAGTTTGTGACCAGAGAAAGAAGAGGAAGAGACGCCTGGAGCTCCACTTTGGCCCCCGTCAGGTACAGTTCCATCACCTGCCTCATCATCTCCACCTCCTGTGCCACAGAATCATATCAAATGGTCAGTGAGTGCATATTTTTAACATTGGATTTTCTATTCAGAGTACATTGTTAGAAATTTTTTTTAAAAATTAGTTGTTATTTGATCTTCATTTTAAAATAAAAAAGCTTTTTTCTTTATAAGGAATAAGAGGGGATAAACAAAACTTTAAAAACTGGTTCGTTTTTATTTCCTGTTTTTGGGAAAATGTTATAAGACATTAAAAAACAACAACAACAAAAGCAGGCCCCTTTTTGTCATATTGTGTGAACGGAAGTTGACGTTTTCAAAGTAAGAGCACGTTTGAGGACGGTGCTGTGTTTCTGGCCAAAGTACCAAATTTAGATTTCTCCCTTCGGTTTTTTTTACTTTGAAAATGGCAACTTCTCGGCGCACCAAATTACAAAATCGTCTGTTTTTTTTTTGGTTTCTGTCTTTCAACATCAACATGTCCTTTTCTGAACGGAAAATCCAATGATCAAAACATACACTGACCTAAAATATTCAATATATCTTTAAAAAACAGAATGCAAATGTTAAAGGTTGTGATAAACTTACCACTATCCACTGTGACATCACCAGCTTGAGGGTCATTGGGGTTTGGTGCAGCATTGGCCGGAGGATCATAGCCAATCACAAGGTTGATTGTAGCCTGGAAGAATAATGATGATACAAATCAAAGCATAAGGGATGGTAAACATTTTCTAGCTATGAAACTTACTCCAATGTTCTTGCCACTTTCGTTCATCAAAGGAACGTTTTTGGATGGTAGAGATCTTGCGTTACCAGAGGCAAGGTCTCTCAAAGAGATCTTTGCTGATCCGAGGAATCTGTATGTGACAAGAACGAGATTTAATATGTAACAGGTATGACCTTCTGACAGTTTGAAGTTGATTTGCTCATTTCAATAAACACGTACTCTTGAACACCGATCGTTCTGTAAACATATCAGTAGCTGAACTGCAGACCAAACAGAGCTGAACAGCTGTATGTGTATGTTCAGTGAATTCTCTTTAACGAAAAAGGAAATAGAGTAGGGCACCACCCAGAGCTAACAAACCCTGGCTACCTCAGACAAATAAACGCACACATGCTACGCCACAGAGAATCTGACTGGGACCGTCTTCTGACTGTTTGAAACCATTCACAAATGGAGTCACAGGAGTACATATTGTAAAGGAGTGAAGGTAATGATGGGGCTGGAGAGGAGGAGGAGCCAATCAAATATTTTCATGACTTACTGTAGAAAGTTTTCATTTTTGCAAAGATCATTTATAATATCATGTCTGCAGTCTGCACCCTTAACTTTTGTTTTGGCATCAAAACAGGGCTTTCAATGTGCGTCACGATATTCCAACAGTGCCCTTGAGCAGTGGGATTTGTGCGTTTTCTTATGTCCAAACACTGGACATTAAAGCCAGGCTAAAAACTAACAGCAAACTAAAGATAAAAGATTAAAAAAAAAGTCTATGGTTTATTCTTAAAGCTGCAACAAATGTCCTTAAAAGGTAAAAGATTTAGGAAAACCTGCCTGCAGTTTGATTGGAAAGCCTCAGTTACAACATGTCAAAACAAATGCTGTTCATCTAATAGAGCACACAGTGTCTTATGTAAGTTATTCGTTTATTTCTTTGGCAGACAAACACAATAAAAAAAAAAACCTTAGTGGGAAAAAAACACTTGGGATTTTCAATCACTGTGTCAAACAGATTTATAGGTAGGAATTCTTAAATGTATTAAAATCTAAAATAATTAAATTTTTGGTTCGAATATGTGTTTTTGTGGAGGTTGTATTTAGTGCTTTATATATACGTATATATATATATATCATCACCCTCATAATAAAAGTGCCTTACTCATTTTGTTGGCCATGCCTAATTTATTATAGTAATAATAGTAGTAGTAGTAGTATTTCTTTTTAAATACACCAGTTGGCCATAAAATCCCACAATGGCAAATAAATGACCACATTGTGTGCCACATCACTTTTATTAATGCTAAAATAGTGTTTAGACTTTAAAGATGAAAAATATATTCATCTAGTAACAATTTGCTCATGAAAGATTAAAGTTTTGCATTATTTCTCGTGAAAACAAAGCCAGAATGTTTCCCTCACATTAGTTACACCATTCTTCATGAACAAAGAGGAAGTTTAGATAAATCATTCAATGTGAAAGGCAAACAATGCTTTGGTAGGTTTTTCAGCCGCTGTACACGAGGCTACAACTTATCTACGGAAACCACACAATTAGCTAGACAGGGCTTTATTTGAGAGAGGAGATGTGGGTTTTAGTAGTTTGGCAGTTTTGCAACGTAGATGAGGAAAGAGGCCAACACGGGGATCCTCCTGATACACAGTGACTGCATAAAACTGGTATGCAGTCTGAAAGCACAAATCTGTGCAATGTTTGTTTGTTAAAAATTGAGCGGCGGAACAGAACTGGGTTTAAAAATCTTAACTTGAGTCATATTTTCTATGTCAAAAAATCACGTGGACTTCAACTGTTGTTCAATGAGAGCATTAAAGGTCCCGTGTCATGCTATTTTTCACCCATCTCTATTTGTTTTAAGAACCCCAAAAACATAGTATTTGAGGTTTATTTTCCCAAACTCGCCTGTTTTCCAGAGTTTTAGCCTCTGAAAAGTCACTTTCTGAGCAACTCTACACAAACAGGCTGATTTGCGGCCCACTTATGCATAATCATGAGTGAGCGTGTCTATAGACGGGACACTGACTTCCTCCACCCTGCAAGGTGACGTAGGGCTTGAGGACGGCCCGCCCACTCCGTAGCCGAGCTCATGCTGCTTTATAAACACGAGACAGAGCGTGGGGGCGGGGCGTTCGCCGGTACATACATAGACTGTAGAAAATACATACATAGCACTGCGCGAAGGACGCTGAAATGCACACCTTTGTGGGCGTGTCTGTTTACATGTCAATCACGGCAGAGAGGTTCCTGGAGGCGCGGCTTCTCCAGCTCAGTGCCGCGTCAAATTCGTCATCAAAGTGGGAACGCATCATCAAAGTAGAGCGAGATGTTTGGGCTCACCCTGCAGTAAGAAAGGAGCAAATCACCCTCTAACTAACGATGGAGGGAATCAATGAAAAAACACTTTGGGCATGTGTATGAAGCCCAAATAACATTTTATGATGTTTAAAGCACAGAAACGTAGATTTAGCTTAACACAGGCCCTTCAAACAGTTAAATATATCAAGTGACACAGCATAATAGTATTAAATTCCATCAACTAATAGAGTCTGGAAAGTTTTGCCAGTTAGCAGAAATAGGACGCCTGTCTAGAGTGTCACAGATATATCAAATCAATATGACTCATCTACGATAAACATTTACAGTATATTTGTGACACATTCACATTGTTTTACATTATACTAAGTATCTGAAGGTAGTTTAGATTTGTGTCACTCTATTGTCTCACTGTCCTTCGGTCAGTGGATGTAATCGGTAAACTTTCAGCACTAGCAGCTGTGAATGTTTTGAGTAACAGTGTAACACCCTCCGACTGTCAGCACTGACCTCACACCACAGTGAGTATGAGAGGATGAAGTCATTCCTGCACCGTGATGATGCACTTTATCTCGAGGCTGTGATGAGGCCATGGAAATCAGCAACTGTGCTATTTAACATTTCAAATGTCCCACAGGGGTTTTCCTCTGAAACATCTGGAAAAAAATCTCAGCAGCAGCATCAGGCACTGGAGTAATATCTCATGATATTTCTGGGCTGGAGCTTTTTTTTTTTAGGGTGCAGTTCAGGGTACACACTAGTCAGGGTTCATTGTTTTTGACTGTGGGACAAGTCATGCATGCTACATAAACAACATATTATCATGGGGAAATGTGTCATGAAAAGGAATGCTTCTATTTTTCAGCATGCCTACACAATTTCCCGCTTTTCTTTTTTTCGTGCTGTGCGACAACTTTGAAACTCATGTGTTTTGATTGGAATTATTCAGTGAAAAGTTTATTACAATATTTAATTCATGGTTTGGGTTATGGTGATACATCTTATTGATATACATCACTTTTAAATAATTCAAGCAAGTTCATTTTGTCTTTTTTTTTTCTGAAAAAAAAAATTTTTTTCCAGAAACTTTTCTCCAGAGACTATCGGGCGACGGAGGGCGTGGCCAGCCATACATGAAAGCAATCAGGAGATGCTTTGATTGTTTTCTTATGAAAGAACTAGTAGGGATACATTAAAAAATCACTAAATGCCTGAGGAAGACTGACATTTGTCAGGAGATAAAATTTTCTGAAAAAAAGTTGTCTGTATAAATGAAACCTTAACATATCATCAGTTTTCAATTCTTTTCAAGCAGATCCACACAAATTTGTGTCATGCTGCATGCAAAAATGTTGTGCCATGCAGCACAAAAATCGAGTGGGAATCGTGCTGCCACGCAGAAAAAATGTATTTAATTCATTTTTGTGATAGTTTCACAAACTCTGAGTCTGGGCTGATTTAAACCTATAAAAACAAAAAAATGTTAGATAAATAATTTGTATTTTTGCATTATAAACCATTCAAAGCTCTGTTTACTGTTCTGTTTGCCCTCTTCTGTTAATAATCTGATGAAAAAGCAGGAAACAAAACAAGTCACACTTGGATTAAACTTTAACAATGAACTACTTGCACTGCTTCTATTAACACGTGAACGTCATCCACCCACTACACTGATGTACATCGTTTGGTCCTTGTCGTTGATTACGATCATAATATATGTTGACAAAGTCTAAATGCTTAATCACAGTAATATATAGTGCATAGAAATAGCTTGGCTGTTAAAGAAACCCTTAAAATTATCCTATATACATTAAAGCCGAACTAAGTAACTTTTTCACCTTAATAAATCCTCCTCGTAGTCCCTGTGAGGGTAATACAAGTGTTTATGGGGTGATTGGAGGGTCTTTCATCTCTCCTTGCTGTCTCTGGCCAGAAAACAGCACTTGCAACTTCTCTGCCTCTGACCCGGTGGCAAGACGTACAGCTTTATGGCAGCGCAATACAAACTAATGCTACATTATGACCAGCCCCATGGCTGCACACAGTTTTCTACAAATTCACTTTTCTCAAACTAATACCATGGCGGAGCCAGCAAAAAAAAAAGGCAGAGAAGACATTTGTCCGAGGAACGGAGCAACGTCATGCAGTGACAGCTCAGCAGCAACACACAGCAATCAAACACACTGTTGTCACGGCAACAGGCACGCACACACACACAACCCAGCGATCCATCAGGCAGCACACACACAAACATCTATCTATCTATCAATCAATGTTGAATTCGGATTTTTCAGTGATCGGTTGCTACCGTCTTGGGAGAGCAAAGGTGCGCATGTAGCTGTGGGGTGGGGCAGGCGGCGGGGGTGCAGAGTTTTTACGACAGTGACAAAACCAAAAGGGACCTGTAGGGGGAGCGCTAAGTGCAAGTTACTTAGTTCTGCTTTAATAGACTTGTATTATTCGTGTAAATCTACTACGATAAATGACTTTGTTAATCATAATATCATACAACAGTGCATCCTAATAACATAGATCAGTGGTTCTCAAACTTTTTTGGCCCAAATATTCCTTTTCTCTTATTTCTGAATCCAAGTATAACAGCATTTTAATTAAAAAATGTTTTTAAAACAACTATAGAGCTATAGATGGATGAGTGATAACACGCATTTTAATTTCATTTTGTACATAGGTGGCAGTATTTAGTGCAGTAGTTCTCAATCTTTTTTTGGATTGTGACCTTATTTTGATATCAAAGATTTCTAGTGACCCCATAGACATTTTTTTCTAGAATCAGTTTTTGATCATGTTTGAGCTCAGATCTTTTTTTTTTTTCTTACTGCATTTTAGTTGAACGTATAGAAATACAGTTGTTTAAGATTGTGTGTTGAATAAAACAGTAATAATTCAAAAAAATATATTTACATTTTTCAGAAATTTCAGGCGACCCCAATTAAACTCCAGGCAACCCCACATGGGGTCCCAACCCCAAGGTTGAAAAACACAGATTTAGTGGCTCCTGAATAGATATATTTGTATAGTTTTCATCATTTCTGGTCATCTCACCCCTGGGGTGGGACCAAGACTGACACTTTGTTAATTTTCCACTCTCTCTCTCTCTCAAGGTAGTGCCATCACGTACCCCTAGGGATACACGTACCCCCATTTGAGAAACACTGACACAGAGTATAAATCTAAACAATCAAGTCAACCCTAAGACCTGCTAAACCCTAATTTACCCTCCTGTGCTTTGTGTGAAGTGCATAAAGGTAAATATTAGCCAGCTCCAAAACCACTGGCAGTACCTGCTTAACATCAGCCTGTTGACATTGTCATTGTTGGTGTATCATTACACAGCACCAGCACACAGAGATGGATGATTTTCCTCAGGCAGCCCACGTCCAAAATACCTCAGTTGTAAACTAAACCACAGTCATGTGAAGGGGTTTCTATCCAGAGCCTGGTCAGAGGAAATGAGACACGTAGTCCATGTTTGCACGAAACTCTGAATCATCGCCATCTCACATTTTACTGAAATGACTTGAGCTTTAATGAATGCGCAAGATTCCATGTCTAATATGATTCAATCTCTTTTAAAAATCCTATTAAGTGAATACACAGAGATTGCATTTTTCTTCCCTCTCCGTTGCCGTGACAACAAGGATTACCCATAAACAGAGTCTGTGAAACTATTTAAGAGGGAGGGAAGTCGACAGTCAGCGCTCCCACTGTGTAGATCTTAGGGGAGGGTGTCAGCTGAGCCAACCCTGTGGAAAAGTTGACGCACACTAACACAGTCCCTTGGTGGAGACTAGCAATTGTGAAGCTCCGCCCACAGTGATGAATGACCTATCCAAAAGTAACATTCTAGTGTAAAGTTCAGACAATATGACCAAACTTCTGCACATTTCATAAAAAAACAGCACTTGTACAGTATGTCATGGACTTTAACCCTCTGGAGTCCAGGATATAACTGGCCGTTTTTGACTAATTTTGATTTTACCTTTATATCTCACCATAAAAACTGTTCAGCTCGCCTTGTTTGGTATCATTTTTTTCAGCACAACTTCAGCTGCTCGATGAATTCACCGTTAATTGATCATTTTGACTTACTGTATGAACACAATGGTCTTAAAATCACACAAAAACACCAAATCTGAGTGGAAAAAAATGGGTCTTTTTACTGTGAAAACCACAAATACATTTAAAAACCTATTTGATGAATGGGAATGCAAATATAAAGTGTAATTATCAAAAACATATGTACAAGTTCACCAAAAAACTAGTTATATGGCGTTTTTCCCAAATCATCTAATACAACAAAACCTCACAATCAGATGCCACAACTTATTTGTGCTACTGCAGGAAACACTTCCTGTCCACTAATAAGACAGAGGGATACATCACAGGCTTAACACTTTCCACCAATAGGAAAGAGGTGTATTTTTTGCTTGCAAACATTTTCGTTTTGCGAGAGAATGAAAAACGGCCCGTCTTTACTGTTCATTTCTGCACCAAATACGACAAAAGATAATCAGGAAAAGTACAGCATTTTTAAATTATCATAACTACTGTTCTACTTAGACCATCATGATCATTTAAAAAGTGGTATATAGTTCTGAGTGCCCACTTTCAACACAAGTTGAAATGGACACTCTGTGGGGTGATGTGGAGGAAACATTCCGTGTGGTTAAAATAAATTGTTCCCATATGGAATGGTAGCTTTAAAAAGCTTCCTGAAATCTGAAATTCCATTAAAGCAGCAGCAGCAGCACTATTCCCAAACATACATCACCCTCATCATTCCACGTTCCAGCGTGGCACTGAAATTCCAGCGAGTGTGAGAGAAGTAAAACAAACAACAATTCATCCATCCATTGTTGCCCAAGCAGCCCTAGTTATCCCACACAATCCAGCATGTCTCAGCATGGAAGGGTGTGAGAGGGCGAAGGCGTAACATGAGAGAACTCAAACACTTTGGTTAGTTTGAACCTGCCAGCCTTAGTTTCCTAATGTCTGTTGTAGACATTTAACAACAGTGAATCTAAAACAGCAGAAAGACTAGAAAACTACACATTTTTAGGCCTGGCTACCGGACTCAAAACACCACTCACTTTCTTCTTCTTCTTCTTCTTCTTCTTCTTCTTCTTCTACTTGTGTACACTAGATAAAATCGCTACTCCTCTGTTATTCGTGAATGGATCGGGCTGAAATTTGGTAGCTATAATCTATGGACGTGTACGCATCGACGCTCGGGGCCCGATTTTTGAAGAAAAAAAACGAAAGTCAATTTCTCATTTATTTGCGAGTCAATATTGTGATGGTTGGTGGTTGGTGGTTGGAATCATTGACACATACAATACATAAATGGAGCTTATTACCCCATACGTGTCGTGGGGATCCTGGGTGACCCATTTCTCAAATAACTACTCCTCCGTTAGTTCTCGTTAGATCGGAATGCAGTTTCATATGAATACTCTATGAATGAATATGATGAGATGCTCGGAGCCCTTTTTTTAAAAGGGGTAGGGGGCCCAAGGGGCCACCCCCCATTTCCGGTAATTTCCAAATTTATGGGAAATTATGAGATTATGGGAAATGTGTAATGTATCGTTTCAAAGGTAATTCAACGTAGATTACGATTATGTCTCGCACAATTCAATTAGGGGTCGAGGACCCCCGGCCCACCCCCCTTTTTAGGCAAATTCCATTAAAGTCGTTTTCTCATTTATTTGTGAGTCACATATTGGGACAGCTGGAGGCACCGAATCATTGACACATACCAATATATGAATGGGGCCCATTACTACGTATGTGCCATGGGGGCACCAGGGGGCCCATTTTTCAAATGACTACTCCTCCGTTAATGGTCATTGAATCGGGCTGTAATTATAATTGCGGGGGGGGGCTGTAGTTCATCATAACTAGTTATCTTCAAATATAAGCCATTAGATAAGATATGTAAGCTCAAATGGTATAGTTGACACCTAATTAGTGACTCATAAACACACACACACACACACACACTTCCTGGGAACGCTTGGTAGATAGGACTAAGTTTACACTGTGATTCAGGGTGAGTAAAGCTGTCTTTCATCACTGAGAATCCTTCTGTTGCACAAACCAAAGCTAACATTCAGATCAATCAAAGGGATGATTGCACTCACTTGTTTTTCCCAATGGTTTCATAGTCTTTCACAACCACCTCGATGTTGGAGCCCGTGTCTAGAGGAATGGCCTTTAGATCAAACTCAAGGACCTGCAAATTCAAGACGTACTCAATCAATTTAGAGTTTTCTCAAGCAGACAATAGTTTATCTAACACTCCATTATTGCCTTTGGGTAAATCCTGTACATTTGTACTCTTGTAACTCTAGCGCAACAGGGACATCAATAGGTAGTTATTGATGTTGAAATAAGTATCTACGTAACATTGTTACCAGTGTGTTTAATGATATTTACCTCATTCCAGACAGGATTCAACTCGTTGTCAATCGACTTGGTTTTCTTCTTCTCATCTAAAAAAAGAAGGGCGCAAATGAATAGCCTTGATCAGTATATCTTATCATAGAGAAACTATAGGATGTGTGATTTATAGGAATCAACAAACTGATGGTGCTCAGCATATAATGGGTCACTAGGTGAAGGGGTCACTTTAACTTTAGGACAATAAGGACATAACACCAAAACTGAATAAAATGCTGTGGTAAACAATCTCTTATTGTACAGTACAGTCCTGGGAAACTGGCGGCCCGGGGACCACATGCGGCCGTCGGCCAATTATTGTGCAGCCTCCAAACTATAAAATAGGCCCAAAAACACACAAAATCATGGAAAAATGCAGAAAAAAATACTAGAAGTACACAAAATGAGTCCAGAAAGCATACAAAATCACAGAAAATGCCCAAAAGTACAACAATAATACACACATTTAGTCTAAAAACACACAAGATGACCACAGATATACACAAAAATAACTGAAACATATATAAAAAGACACTGGAAATACACAAATGACACAAAAAATACACAAGATGATACCAAGAACACATAAAGAAAACTAAATTAAAATACACAAAATTACTCATAAAACAAAGACACAGTACAAGTGCAAAAAACGACTCCAAAAACGCAGAAAACAGCAACATTAACAGACTAAACCCTTTGTTGTTCAGATTGGTCATAATTCTAAATTCTTACATGAATATTTATAAGGTGGTCCTCAGATCAGAGGATGACACTAAAACAATACTATCTCACTGCTATAAGCTACATACAGTATAGTGTTTTCAGTTCAGGTCACATGGATTTCTCTTCCTTACTTATCCTTTAAAATGTAAATCAAACATGACTGAACCACATTACAAACATGCAATTTAAACGTATTTATAAAGTTAAAGATGACATTGACTTAAAAGAAAGAAGAAGAAAAAAAAGAAGAATTAGACTTACCTTTAAAAATCACAGAGACCAGTGGGTCAGGACTTCTGATGCCCTTTTTAGGCAAACCTTTGGCTGATTCTATTACGACCCGTAGCATAACTACAAAGTCTGAAAAGCCTGAAATAAAAACGTAAAATTGTTTATAATTGTACTGTCTATGACATGCTCAGTCTCCCCTCTGTACAGAACACAGGGCAGGAGCAAAAGTAGAGAAGTATGGGTTTATTTCTAGAGGGAGGAGGGCGGGTCACGGGAGAGTAATTATACCAGGAGAGAGGAGAGGGCTGCGGCTAGTGAGGAGGAGGAGGAAGAAGAGGAGGAGAGGCTCTTCCTCTCAACTACTGCAGGCCTCAGAATAAAGGGCTTTAAAAACACTTTAGACAATGTATCCACTTTAGTAAGTTACTAAATGTAGAGGAAAATGCAGCTCTGCCAATGGTGATGGATCACTGATCAAATATTCTACTGTGGCGTCATCTAGTGGCAGCTTTTAGTATCACCACTTTTAACCAAAAGCATTTTCCCCTGTTTTATTACATATTTCATTTTTATTACCACACTGTTACAAGTCATTTTTTCTTAATCAATAAGCTGTGTGTGTGTGTGTGTGTGTGTGTGTGTGTGTGTGTGTGTGTGTGTGTGTGTGTAATGCATTTTTTTTGTATAACTATATTTTCTCAAGATCTAATTTATTTTATTTATTTATTATAATTTTGGATGCGTGTGGGTATAGGAATATTTCATATGCATGTGATTGCACAAAATGTATTAAATGTCACAAGCCTGAAAAAAAAAATATAAATAAATAAATAATAATAATAATAATAGTTTGCTGACATTATAAAAGTACATAAGGACCTTTTAACATCTCATTTGGACTAATGGACGCTTGTAAGATTTGTTTTGATTTAATACAAACTGAATTTTTTAATTATTATTATTATTATTATTATTATTATTATTATTATTAATAATAATAATAATAATAATAAACTATCACACTGTTGAATTAGATTTATTTTCTTTAACATTACAAGGATTATTCTTCCCTAAACGGGAAATTTAAAATAAATACATCAAAGGCAGCACATTTTGTTGCTTTTAATGATGTTATTTCCTAAAGCTGCCACATGGGGGTGCTACAGTCCACCATATAATACTGGATGAACACATCAGTTTTTTGCCTAGCACAAAATTTCAGACGTTTAACTTACAAAGTACAAACAAACAAACAAATATTTTTTTTATTCATTTATTTTTTAACTACAAACAACAGCAAAACCGGAAGTGAACCGTAAACCGGAAGTTTATTTTTATTTTTATTTTTTTGAAAGAAAAATAAGAAATTTTAATTATCAACAATTATTTTCTTCTGTAATCAGTTTCCCAGCAAATACATGCTATTTTATTTTATATTATATTTTAGTTTTAGCAAGCTTGTAGGGTTCCCCTGAGTTTGAGCACCTACAGCTCTTCAGGAAAGCATTTACTTAGGACATGTACCTGGATTGCAAACACATAAAAACAATAAATACCATAATGGAGAAGAAGAGGAAGAATGAAGTTTCAGGAGTTTCAGGGAGCTCTAAAGTCCACACATTGAAGATCCATGGGTGGAGGTTCTTCAATGTAGTAAAGAAAACAAAGCAGATTTTCCATCAGCTGCAGCTGTGTAACTACCTGCTTCTGCAGTACAAGGAGAGTCACTGCAGACAAGTTGAATCTGAGTAAAGGAAATCTTTGCTTTGGCTAACCAACATGCAATAAAACTTCTTAGATGCTGTTTAATAAACCCGAGTGAAACTTCACTGAAGTTTGATTTGTTTATAATATTCTAAGTTTGCATTCAGCTAAGCTAACAGTGAATTAAAATAACATTTATTGTGACTTATTGGCATGTTCAATACAGAGATTTTTTTTCCATAGCATTAAAATAAATGGCAGTATTGGTTACTTAAATGTTTCTTGGTAATACTGATATTTGGTCACTAAAACAGCCCAGCTCTATAGAAGGAGAAACCTACATTTCCCAACATAAGGGAAATAGGAAACATGTGGTTTTTGGCAGTTCCACCATTTTATATGACAGACAGCATTAAAAAAAACAGTTTGTAAATCCAATATTTAAGACTAGCAGCAGGTTTGTAATTAAAAATGTCTATCTTCTATTTTATTTTATTTCATCATTTTTTATTTTATTTTATTTTTAACACTTTTTATTTATTTTTTTACAATAAGCATAGCTTTTATTTTGTCAATCTATGCCCCTGTGCTTTCTTTCACTTCACAGCCAACAGTGCATTTCCTCTGCCTTTCCCCCATTCTGTTACATCCGTGTTTGTAAAGGGTGTGAGGTCATTGTCTGGAACAGCCACCTACACATCCTGAAAACTTTTTGGAGTGAGAAACATGAAGTTACTCCATTAAAATCCTCACTGAGTTTGTGGTGACACATTTAACACTGAACATTTAACACACTGCATGGAGACCCAACCTGAGGAGTGTTCAGAGCCTGGACCACTGATGTTGCATTGATGTTGCATGAGCAACATCCAGAGGGTTGCTGTAGCAACGGACATCAGGGGCCTCCACTTTGTCAATCTCTCAGCTAACACGGTATATGGGGATGTATATATTTGGTAACCGTGTCGACATGAACTCAAAGTATCAAAATTAGTCACTGCATGATTTAAACCTCTGGACTTTTAACTGTAATGTGATTACAGCTGTCAAAAAATCAGTTATTAAGAAAAAATAAATCCAAAAATACACATATTGCAACTAGATTCTTAAGATGGTGGTAATTTGTTGTCAAAACTAATTTATTGGCTCCATAAGTTAATAAATAATCTTTAAAAATGTGATTTTGGCAATGATTAAATTGTTCGCATTTGACCAAAATTCAAAACGGTGTAAAAAAAAAATTAAAAAAATTCTGAGATAAGATACATGCACTGTAGGTTAATTTTTTGATAAATGAAAGATCTGTGTGAATTATTTGTGGAGGACTGTCTAAGGATGAGCTGTAGCAAGTCTCACCGTCATATTCCCAACATCCACCAAGAGCTGATCACTACAATATTGTTTGAACCCAGTCCCAACTGCACCATGACATCATAACAAAGTAACTCGGATCTGTGGTTTTCATGAATACATCACTATACCTTATATCTGGATATTGAAGCAGGTAAACAACAACAATAAGGAGAAAATGAATATGTCATTCTGTATTAGATAACTCTCAATGTGGAATTGTCATTATTAGTTATTTTTCCCCTCATTGTGTTCTTAAGGTTACAACACAAATTCCTGTGTGTATTGGTCAAATGATAACCAAGTGAAAACAGATGTGCAATGCATCAGAACTACATTTAAAGTCATTGATTAACCATTAATACAGGAATTGTTGATTTTGGTGGTGTTGACTTTGGACATTGGCCTATGTCACTAGGAAATGTACAGACCACAGTAATCCAGAATGGGTCACAGTGACTAAAGGGGTCATAAATAAATAAACAAACAGTGTAGCTCAGCTCTGTAGCTGATTAAAAGGTCTCAGCAGTGAGTATTCTTGTATAACTCTGCTACATTACATAACCTCAACATGCTTAACATAGAAGAGCAAGTTCTGGAGTTCAGAAAGTATAATTCACTTACAGTTGTTTATTTCATTCCAGCCCTTCATGTTGCATGACTGTGTCACTGCATGGAAAAAAGAAATAAAACCCATGCTCCCAGCTTTATTAAACTGGGTGGTCTTGTTTCTTGTTGTTTGCCATGCCCTCTTGAAAGAGCACTTTGAGTTTCAATAGCATTTTACCATCTGACTATTATAATCTACTTCACCAGATTGGTAGTCTGTATTTTAAAAAGGGCTTTTACTGTTTACCAAAACCCTTGCAGTGTGTGTATGTTAAGCAATAACTTTTAAAAACGTTGTAATCCACCAACATGTCAGGCAGATCTTTAGCTGATCTCGAGATGCTTTGAGTCAATAATGTACAAATAATAAACAATAAACATTGACAGTTCTCATAGGCTTCACTGAACACCAACTTCCACTATGACCAAAATATGACAGCTGATTAGGTGTTCCCTGTACACTGTCAGATGTAAATAATATTATTTGTATTGTACATATGTATTGTATAATGATGATTTGATAGGTGCATACGCTGAACCCCTCAGAGTCAGTATAACCTTCAGTATAACTATAAGTATAATAAGTATATTCAGAATTGTCCCTTGGAATCAGTATAACACCTTGAAGTCAGTATAACCCATCAGGGTCAGATTTATCCCTCGGAGTCAGTATAACCACACAGGTTAGCATAATCCCTCAGAGTCATAATTCCCCCCAGAGTCAATAAAACCTCTCAGAGTCAGTATAACCCTTAGTGTACCCCCTTCCAATAGGTTTGAATGGGTAATCTATTTATTATTTATTTTGCTAATTAATCATCAACTGTGCCAGAACATAATATAATTATCCTGATTATTCTGTACACTGGGTAGGGGTACCCGAGTCGGTATAATCAGACAAAATGTGTAGGATGAGGTAACCACTAAAAATCTATGGAATAATAATTATACAGTCCATGGAAAACATTATTGAGGTTGTTATATCCTCTATATTTACTAATGTATCTACTTTTTTAGCGTAATTTGCTGTGAAATGTAGAAATGGAAAAATTAGATATTAACATACATTCTTATATAGCAAATCAAATGTGTTGCATTCAAATGTAACCTTCCTGCTTTTGTAAGCTTAAGATAAAGCAAATCTGGACCTTTGTGTAAGTAAAAAGCTTCATGTTTAGAATTAGCAGAGAATGAAATCTAAAAACCTAAGGGTGTCAACCACATTCATGGAGGAAGAGAAGGAGCTCTAAGAATTAGGAGAAGAGAGACCTACACGTGAAGCTAAAGGTCAAGTACCTGGTCTCACTGAACTGAGAAAAGAATGTCCTGAAAGGCACAAATGGTAAAAAAAACAACAAAAAAAAACAGCTGTTGTTATGACCTTACACACACACACACATACACACATCCGACCATTGAAAACAGGACTACACCAATAACCACAACAGATGTGACTGTGCATTGGCAATGTTCCCGCAATCACCATCCAGCCCATGAGAGGATCTGCAAGACATTTCCAACAATTTCCTTCCTCCGTCAGCTGATTACTCACAAATTGCCAAAATAGGAAAATCATCTAAGCTCTATTTGCATCTGCACCCAGGCATTGTTTTGGTGCATGTTCTCTAATATTATGTCAACTGTCCTCAGCATCCCATGGTAACAAGCAGGAACACAATCAACCGCTTATGAGGAAAAACATCAAAGCTAGCCTTTTTACATCACATTACATTTTTTTGTTTTTGTTTGTTTCCTATTGCTCCAATGTTTCTTGTTGATCTAACTTTAAACATACAGTTGCTGTGAGTCAGGAGAGAGAGGATGCATACATCCATAGGTATGGCAGATATGAGAACCATAGCTACCATCATAAGAGATCTATTTAAGGAACATCAAAGGCAGGGCTGTGAAATGCGGACAAGTTAGATCTCGACCGGGCCGCAGATTTTAGGTTGGAAAATGAGCAATTTCAACATTAATGTGTCATGGTGTCCACTTCTACCTCTAAAGCATATATAAAATATTATTTGTATAATTAAAAAATGGGGGTGGGATTCAATTTGTAAAATATTTGATTGCTTTCTTGTACACAAATCATTTCTTATTCCTTTTTGTTTTTCTTTCTTGTTCCTGCTCGAAAACAAACAAATAAATAAATGAATGAAAATAGATGAAAGTATGTAAGACATTGAAAATATCTAAGCAATATGAGACAAATAACAGTCCCTGCATGATCTTCATTCCAATTTTCTTGATTTTGTGACCAATTATTATCTAATTTTAGGATATTTTTGTGAAATATTTTGAAAAAAAATTTGCAGGATTTTTGAAAAATTTAAAGTTCTTTCAACAAAAACAATAATATGGAAGCAAACTTTTCACTAAATAGTGCTTGATATCTTCATATTTTCTCCAATATCAGCAACTTTGGCTTTTGGGTAAGATCCACAAACAAATGTCGCACACAAACCCAAACAGGTGACAGACTCTCCAAAACACAAGCCCATTGGCCGCACCCCAAAGGAATGCTGGGAAATGCCCATTGACATTTTCACTGCTTTCCTATAAAGCTGCTTGGAGTTTTTTGGTGAGCATAGATCGTAATTCAAACTCTGCTTTCAGAATCAGTTAAGCAGGCGTAAATGAAAAAGGGAAATGTGAACCTGAAATGTGTTTTTCTGTTTGACTTTATCGTCCAGAAGTTTTCAAGTAGTGCATTTACAGAATCAATGTTTTTTCTGGAGGTCATTTTGACATGAAGTAAGAAAAAAAAAGCCAGTAATTCTTGTGTCGGAACAACAAGAGGAATTACAGCAAGGAATTTTTGCCTGGAGGATGAGACAATGGAGGTGAAAGAGTAATAGTAGCCCAGAAAGAGGTGTTGTAAAAGATGGGAGAAGAGCAAAGAGTGTGAAAGTTTAAGGAAGGGAGGCTCAGGGTGCAAGAAGAGACGTGAGAATGGCAGGACTTTGATGAAGGGGAGGAGATCTTGGAATATTTTTAGAAGAAACATGGGATTTTGAGGCAGGAAAGGGAAACATCCAGCTTATAAAGAGAATGGAGCAGCAGCAGGTCAAACTGTCAGTGAAAGTTGGTAACACTTGCTCGCTCTTAGCTCTGCTTTCTTTAGTAGCTGCCAAAAGAGGAGGAGGAGGGGGAGGAGGAGAAGGAGGAGGAGGAGAGAAAGTGAGGCTGGAAGCAAAAAGCTGGAAGACAAATAGTAAAGAAGAGAATTGGACCAAGCTGCATCTACGCACCTCTTCTGCTGTCTGATTGGAGGAAGTTTCCA
This sequence comes from Gouania willdenowi, assembly GCF_900634775.1. Lineage (NCBI taxonomy): Eukaryota > Metazoa > Chordata > Actinopteri > Blenniiformes > Gobiesocidae > Gouania > Gouania willdenowi. The sequence continues at coordinate 11,591,476 of NC_041062.1, read as the reverse complement.
AGTGATGCCTTTCACACAGCTCATAGACTAGACTTCTCTTGTCTTGTCTTTCTTTGCCTTTTTTTTCTGTAATTTTACTCTTTCTTCTTTATTTCAATGATGAGAAAAGACAGACTCCTCTTAGTCGTGACCCTCACTACCATCTTCTCCGCTGACATCTACTTCATCCTGCTTCCAAAGCTGCGTAACATGATGGGACAAACGTCTAGACACTCTTGTTCGTGCAATGGGAGTGACCTGGCTCTGCCAAGGCAGGGTGGTCTCGCCACGCCACGGCTCTTCAACTGGACATCTCCCCCTTTCCTGGATGGGATGACACCTGAGTCCATGGACGGAGGCTCAAAGCTTGAGAGGCTCTTCGCTCACCCTTTGTACAACATCCAGACACCAGTGCTGATGCCAGAGGAGAGGCTGCTGGAGGCAGAGCAGTTGATCAAGTACTACAAGAAGAAGGTGTCCCGCTGGGAAAGGTTGGTTCCATGATCAAACTGTTTTTGAATCCTGAATACTTCTATTCAGTGTCAGCGTGTTTAGAAATGACAGTTTCATTCAGGCTGACAGCATGTGTTGAGGCACTGTGGTGCAAACACTGGGTCAGTGACACAACGGACAATCTCCTGAATAAATGCACTTTGTTCGTGGTGACAAACACCAGGACGCACTGAGATTTCTGTGACGGCAAATTTAGTGACAACTGGTCTGTAAACCCTTGCAAATGTGTCACTCTGGGTGGTGGCTCTCTTTGGGCTAAACAAGGATTTAAAGCTTGTTGCTCAAGTCATCTTAATCTTTGGGATCTGGAACTGGCTTTGATTGTCTGTCTGTCTGTCTGTCTGTCTGTCTGTCTGTCTGTCTGTCTTTAAGAAGGAGAAGAAGAAATTTGCAATGGCACTCACTTCTGTGCAGATTTATGGATGCAAACAGAAACAATAAGCAAATGGAAAGGCTTTTTAATCTTGAAGTCTTTAAACAACAAATCAATGATCTCCAAAATAATCAGTTAATGTACCTCATTTATGTTACATGTGAAATGAATTGAAGAGTTATGGCAGATAACTGATGAATGAGTTTTTTCATCATGTAGTTAATGTGATATTAGTCAAATCAAAGTCAAGTGGCTTTTGAGAAGTGATGTCCTCTCTATGATCAAAGCCATAAAATGTTAGTTGAAGTCAAAATTTTGGTTTGATTCCAACTAAATCATGAAAAAACTCATTTTTAGAAAATTTACAAAAACAGAGATCTTTTTCAATCGATCTCGTCCCTTTCAACTTGTTTAACGTACAGTTATCGCTCCATTCTCTCTATTCCTTTTTAACCTGTCTACACTTATTAGCCTGATCCATGACCTTGCTAGGCTAATAAGATGAATGACCTGATATTTTTAGTCCTTCCATTCGTCATCACTGTATCCTAAACTCAGCTTGTAATAGAACTTTTATTGTAGCGTTGGTCCGGTCAGGCCTTGTGGTGCTCCGTTTACCACAGCACTATTTCTTTTGGTAATTTGTTTTCCTTTCTTTTTTCTTAATGAAAGAGGAGAGAAGGAGGTTGTGGAAAGCTACGATAGGAGTAAAATGCAATAGCTTTGGAAGAGATGAACGTAAATAAGGAATGTGGAACATGTAGGTGGCCATTAAACCAGCATAGATGTAAAATATGACTTGTTTAGTGTTTGGAATGCAGTAGAGCGTTAGTCTAACATGCTTTTACCAGATGTTCTTTATTTTTCTATTTGTTTTCATGAGGGGAACATGTTGAGAGCACAGCTTTACGTTGGTCTTCAAGTAAATCAATTGCAGACTATAAAATACTGGGAAGCTTGAGCTCTAAAGTTCAGCAGAAGTTCTTTCTAATCAAAGAACAATAAATTCCATGAAAAGTAATGAAGATGAAGGGTTTAGGCTATCTGATGCAGGTTAGATTTTATATTTATCTACATTATTTACATCTAATTTTGGGTGAAGTTCTAGGTAAATTTGGTATTGCATTGCTCTCTTCTTGTGTTTGCCCTGAATCATCTCCACTCCGTACTTGAACAACCTTATTTCACAGACACATGAAGACGTACAGTAAGGCATTGAATTGGTCCAACGTTACTGTGGCTGCACACGAGGTGACCTATGACCCCGATGCCAGCTGGGTGAAGTTCTACCTGGGAATAAACCGCTATGCTCTGTACTCCAGAGAAGATCCCACTATTCTCCAACTTTTAAAGGACTTGCAGAGCATGACGGTCGTCAACGCAGGTGAGGAGGCGATTACAAGGGAAAGTTACAGTACATTCATTCAAAAGTGATATGTGATATTATCATATTGTTGATATACAGTAAAATAGAGTGACGTTGCAGGTTCACATCAATGTATTTAAAGTAATCCCTTAATGTGATCATTGAGCTGCAATCCTGTTCTCTTACAGACTACACCCAAGATGAGAAAGCTCTTAAAGGAGCTTGTGATTGCAGCCAAGGTACAATTGACTCATCACTGTCTTCACTGAAACTTTAAACCATCCAAACCTTCAGGAGCCGGTGTTACGAAAAACTGTAAATCACGACATGAGCTCCATCAAAGTCTCACACTGACGCCTCTTTGATGGGAATTAGTGCTTACGTTTAAACGCTAACTTTCTGATTGGGCTTGCAGTGAAAGACTTTTGCTCGGATGCAGACCAAAACACCCAAATGTTGTCTGTGTTTATAGGCAGAGCTCTTCATTAAATCTTTTACTGCATGTCTGTGCGCTTCAAGCGAACCCAGCAATTCTCTGTCTGGCCAACACCTACACTTTGCCCCTGAGCACAATGCAAGGCAAAGATTCACACACGACGGCATCATTTTATGAATGTTATCAAGGAAGAAAACAGAGAATACTGATGTAGAAAAGAGGTTAAAATATTCAGCAGTCAGTCATAACAAAATAATCTAGAGCTTAGTTTCGTGCAGATGACAGATTTGCGACAGTGTTCACCACTAAAGAAAGTCCTGTCACTAGCTACGTTTCCATTACCCTTGGAAATGCACAAAATCTAAATAGCGCAATAAAAACTGGTGATGGAAACACCTGAATTTCTAAAAAAAAACTCAAATACCGCTAAAAGGTTTTGACACATTCACAAGGAGGTATTTCAGACATTTTGATATTGGAATGTGTCGCAAAAGTGCCATGGAAACGCTTATTTCGCAAATACTGTACACCTCACATGACGTGAGGTACCTGGTCACATGACCACTTTTCTCCGAGAAAACATGACAGATACGTGTAAACAGGAGAGGAGACCGGGACATTTCTTAGCATTATACTTTAACATTATTACTACCACATTAGACGTGAAACAACAAAGGAATATTAAGTGTAATAAGGAGGTTTGGAGCGTAAGTCTTTCTGCAACAAAGTCTCGCGGGATTTCACGGGAGTTAAGAGGCTCCAGCCCAAAGCAAAGTTCAATGGAAACAAGTTCAAAGCGCAATTATATTGGTCGACATTTTGAAATATTGCTTTTATTTTTTTTCAAATCTGCAATGGAAACCCAGCTACTAAGTCCTCTGTGTTCCCTTCATTGGACGACTTTTCATGAATGCGTAACAGCTCAGAAAGGAAACACCCAAAAACAAAGCCATCAAACTTTGACACCGGCAAATTTTTATAAATCAAATTTAGAGAAAAATTTTGACTTGCCTCCTTTCATATTTTTACATCCTATCAGCCAACATTTTTAACACATATTTGTAGTCATTCCCTCCATCTGTGAGTGATTATAATCTTGCCAGTGATCACTTTATGTCTCGTATCTGTCAGCCTCACCATAATCGGTTTAAGAGTTATGTCTCACTGGTAACAGTGTGTTTTTCTCTGTGACACAAAGCCATCCAGATGTTTTTGTCCTCAGTGTGCCTCGGTAGTATCGCAGTCAACACAAGCCAATGGCAAGAAGTAATATAAGAAACAAAACAAACTGCCCCTCCTGTTTAAATTTAACCTCATGAAACTTTCCCGGTATGTAAGAAACCACACAGTTATGACATCGGTAAGCCACAGAAGTCATTTGCATCCAGTTGATGCCCTTTGATTTTTCTCTTTATAACATTTTCACTGTACCCCTGGTATATTTAACCGTTTGTGTCGTTACGATGGTTGGGACACGGTGAAGGAGAGGTGCTTTTGGGTTATCCAATCTGCTGCTGTGACATAACACGCAGTCACATGCCAACACAAAGTCACTCAGACAGAGCGTGCTATGTGACCAACCTGTAATTTACAGATCAACTCTTGGCTCCATCAGATTTCTGCCATGGCAGACTTAATGTGCTGTGAGCAACAGCAGGTGTGCTTTTTAAAAAAGCCTTGTTCAATAACAGGTTTTAGGTTTTGCAACCTATAGAACTTTTTTGTAGTTGATGAGAGCCTTGTGCTTTAAAAACAGGATAATTCAATACTACTCCTTGTCAATAGGTGGCAGTAGGTAGAAAAAAAAATTATATATATCTTTTTTTTAAAAAAGTGTTTAATCGTACGGTTGCCGTACGGACAACTCCCGGTGCTATTAGTAAACTAACTGAAGAAAACGTACTTAGGGTTAGGGTTAGGATTAGGTTTACAGTTAGGGTTAGTCTAAGTCATGTGACCTAAACTGGCCAATGAGGGGCGCTGCGTACGGATAGAATGTCGGTATATTGATACGGCAACCGTATGGATAGCCACTGCCTTTTTTTAAACAAGTACAGATATAATAAAAAGGCACCTTTCACATTAATAGTGATTATAGACAAAGTTAAGAGACAAAACAAAAGACAAAACAAACAAAAAAGAACCAAGGGGCTAAACAATGTACTTACAATCAAACATTGGATTGGGTTTTTAAAAAGTGTGAAGTTTTTCATAAATAAATCCAGTCTAGAGGCATTCCTGCCATAACGAAGAGATAAATAATTAGCAAAACGTTTAAGCCTATTGTTCTAGTGGCTAAAGTTAGGCTTTGATGTAAAGAAACAACATTTATGAATGTATATGAAACTATATTATTCACACCAAAATTAGTAATTTTATCATTAACAAACAGGTGGACAAAACAAGTTGTAACATAATACTTTAAACAGTGTGGCGTGCAGCTTGACTTTTCTTATGAGATGAGCTGTGCTTCACAAACACAGCTTTTAGTTTTTTAGAGGCTTTTTATTTACTCAACTCGTCAAAATGTTTCCTTTCTGTGTAAAATGAGTGTCTGGGTTTTTCCCTCCAAGAGACGCTGACATCCTCTGTGTATGTGTTTGAATTGAACAGTGGTCAAACCCAGTGGACACCACCTGAAACTCGCACTGAAAATGCGCAACTTGGCTAAAGTCATGTATAAACCAATGAGGTAAGGACTTACGACATCCGCCAAACACAAAAGAAAAATGTAATCAAACTGGGTTCTAAGATGTCTACAGAACAAACATAATGTTAATATTTTGAATCTGAAAAACGCTTTTTTTCTGCTGAAAAAGATATATTTGAGTATAAAGCAACATTTTAGTTACAATATTTAAATTTTTGCATATTTTGTTGTAATAATGTAAGAATGGCTGCCCTCTATGGGTTGTAACCAGGCTATTACAGTTGAATTTTGCTATCGGTTGAGGATGGTGGTTTGTGACATTTTGGTGGCTTCTGACATCACAAACCACCACTGTTGGCCCCGCCCCTCCTATTAAAACTATCACCTTCTTTATGTCTCTCAGACAGCAGAGAGACGATGAAACTCCAGAGGACGTCTTTTATTTTGTTGATTTCCAGAGACACAATGCAGAGATCGCCTCCTTCCACCTGGACAGGTGTGTTTTTGTATTTCATTACCAACTAAATTACACTTTCTTTACGATCTCTGCTAAAGTCATGCAACCGTTCATTAAGTGATGTCTGCTGTTGAGTTTTCTGAAGTGCTAAAGTATGGAGGTAGATTTGGGTCTTTATGATTCAATCAAAAAAAAAAATCAATTCAATCAAAAAGCTGTTCAAATGCAATTATTTGGGTCTCAAATATTATTTTTTTTTTGCATTTGAACACTTATTTTCTTTGATTGAAAATAATCATTTTATTGTACTGAAGTGATTTTTTTTTTTAAAAATGTTTTATTGAATAATATAGACTCAAATCTACCTCCAAACTAAAGAAGCATTTTAGGGATGACGAATTACTCTTTTTACCATTTTGTTTTGTACAGGTATAACTTTGTGAGCTGCATGCACAAATTCAATCCTGGGATTCCCTTCCAAAATAAAATCAATTTGAGCATGGCAAAAGCTGGCAGCAAAGAATTACTAGTGGGTGGAGTTTAGAGGGCGGAAAGAATAATAAATGGTGGGCCTCGGCCAACATTGGTCACGCCCTGCTAAAGATTATTAGTTTGTATTTTTTGGGGGTTTGGGACGGCTCGCTCACCACAATAAAGTTTGAGTTTTTATGACTTAACCTTTAGTTGAAAGCTAGAGCAATAATAACCCATGGCTACCACGTCAATTGCAAATAACTACAATAAAAGCATTATAACAAAGCCCAAATGGGTGAATGCGCACAATAAAAACATACAATTCAAAGCAGCTTGATTTTGGGAATACAGCTTGTTCTTTTTAATTGTTCAGGGTGGAGGTTCTGCCAACGTAGACTAACCGCTTTAATCAACAGTCCTCTGGACAAATGGGTGTCTGCTGTTGTTGGTGTGACACCATGTGTGTTGTGTTGCCAGGACGATAGAAAAATAACATTTTTTATATTAGTTTCAGCTGTGGTTGAGCCAAAACTGGATGTTTTGAGGTTTTTTTAAAAAAATGCAGACAGACCCATGCAGCACTGGTCTGATACATGTTGAGCACATGTCTTTCTATGCACATTAACTGAAACTATATTTTCTGATGGAATGCTAAAGTCTTCTTCCTGAAAGGTTTAGTCAAAGCATGTTTGAATTTTTGTTTTAATGCAATTCTGGATTTACCAACTTGATAATCCTACAAACCACATAGTTGCTCACACACACACTGAGCTGCACAATGAGGTGATGTGACTCATTCTGAGGTAAAGATCTGAGTCAGACGGTATCATTTAGAAGCTACACACAATCACAAGTCATCACCTACGCACACAAACAGATAACATCAGCACAAGAAACTACCATCGTGTTTAAATGAGCTTTGCGTACTTCACATTGAAGTGAGCAGGAAACCAGATTCCTGTTAACACTGGTGTAAGAGTCTCTAATGAATCTCATTGGCTGTTTTCTCAGGATCCTGGACTTTCGCAGGGTTCCACCTGTTGCTGGCAGGCAGTTGAACATCACAGGGGAAGTTCTCCATGTAACCCACAATGAAGACCTACGATCTGTGTTCTTCACCTCCCCAGGTAACAAAACATTTACAATGCTTTGCAATTACTGTTTTCACAAAGCAGCGTCTTAGACTCAAGAGAATGGCAACGTTTCCAAGCAGTGCTCATCAGAACCAACCTATAAAACTGAAAATGTGGTTAACACTTCTACTATTTCACCCATACAGCCAACAACACGTGCTTCTTTGCCAAGTGTTTGTACATGTGTAAGACGGAGTACGCTGTCTGCGGCAGCCCCAACCATCTGGAGGGTTCTATGTCTGCTTACCTGCCCAGCCTCAGTATGGCTCCCCGTGTTTCCATCCCCAACCCCTGGACACGCTCCTACACCTTCACCGGGAGACAGGAGTAAGATCTTAAAAGTTGATTACTGAGGGAATATTGGTTCATCAAATAAAACCATCTGATAATATGAGCAGCGATTAAACCATCCTTTTGTTAGATTACACACTTTTTGTTTTATTAAAGGTGGGAGGACAATCCATTCTACTGTGACACGGTGAAGCAACAGCCTCCATATAACTCAGGCAACAGGCTCCTAAACATCATAGACATGTCCATCTTTGACTTTCTCACAGGTATTTTCTCTCAGAGGTTGATGGACACTTATTATGTCCCATGCAGTTTCTTTGACTATCTGAAATATGTTGTGTGCACTCATCCAGGTAACATGGACAGACACCATTATGAGATCTTCTCCAACTTTGGGGATGAAGGTTTCCTTCTCCACTTAGACAATGCAAGAGGGTGAGTTGGAAACATTACAAATAGTCCGGATGCCAAATCCAGATTTTCCTGTGAACCTTGGAAAAATAGCCCCCAAGCAGGTTATGAACTGGCATCATTGAGGGTTTTGAGAAATTCAAGATGGTGTCAAAGATGGCTGCCAAAAATACATTAATCTATAATTGGTCCCAACTTCGCTGTTTCAGTCGGGTTGTTTTTCATACTCCATCCTGTAAACAAACCAGCCTCTGAGCTGCAACAGGTAGCAGGAGGGTCAAATCCCTCAATGATGCCAGCTTGGCATCATTCAATTCCGATTATGTGGAACTAACCCAGCAAGAGCCAGATTGATGCGTAGCCCTCCCACGAACTCGAGTTCTCCACATCGATCTGGGTCTGTGTCTGACAAATCCTTTCGTAACCAGGGAGGGACATGAACAGAATGCTTGAAGCTGATTGGGTGAAGTGCCTGTCCACTATGATTTGTTTTAATCGATCACACGGGAACAAATGATGTAGTCATCGGCATGCGCAGCAGAGACGCTGGTGAAAACTTTCTTTTGGGATAGTAATGCTGCGGTCATTATGTCGTTGAGTGACTTTTGGCCATTTTTGCAACACGAGTATGCGAGTTAATGACACGTTAACCATCCACCTGCGTCGCCATCTTTCTTTTTTGATTTGGAGCTATGCTAATAGCGGTATCCCAGCTAGTTCCTCTCCCCGCAACTGCGCATGCACCAGTTTTGCTTCTGCCTTTGTCAAACCTGGATATCCCGCCTTAAACCACCACACTGCCTCATGATTGGTTCTAACCGTTTCAGTTCGGTTTCGAAAGGCAAAGGCGGCAACAGTACAAGATGGATTCTGGTGTTTGTGAACACCAGAAGAATCCATCTTGCAGGCAAGGTTATAATCTGCTAGGGCGGTATTTTTGCAAGGTTTGCATCATAGCTGCTGGACTATAATGATATCATTAAATAATTCCGTGTGGTTGTGTTTGATACTACGTGATGTATGTGCAGGTTTGGAAAGCACTCTCATGATGAGATGTCTATCCTGGCTCCACTAACACAGTGCTGCATGTGAGTTAGCTTCACTCTGTCCATACCAAACAGGTCACTATAAGAAGAAGTGCTCGTGTTCACTACTTTCTGTTCTCCTCTCAGAATTAAACGCTCCACTCTGCTGAGGCTGCAGTTGCTGGCTCAGTCAGCGTTCAGTCTCAGTGATGTGATGAGGGAGTCCCTGCAGTCAGACCCTTTACATCCCATCCTCACTGAGCCTCACATCTCAGCGCTGGACCGCAGGCTACACAAGGTCCTCAGTGCGGTCCAGCAGTGCGTCCGAAGGCTTGGTGAAGACGAGGTGATCACCAATGACTTTATCAAACCCACAGTGAACCCAACGGTGACCACAGAGATGGAACTGCTCAGGTAACAGAAGAGGGGACGCAAGCGTTACCCAAGATGGAAGTTTGATGAAGCTCCATGAAGATTTAAAGAATTCTATTCAAAGATGCTGTGAAGTTTTCACTGGATTCTGTCAAAGATGGAGGAAATCTCAGAGTAACATGAATCACTGAGAAAGAAGGACGATCTATGTTAAATTTCTGGCATTTCTGTCACTGCTCTACATGCTCCATTTTAACACTTAACCCTCTTTGTTTTACACATTTCTGAAGTTCATAAATTATTACAACTAAACTTTTAATTTGGCTAATGGAATGCCAAGATAGAAAGCCAATATGTTGGACATTTAGCTGGAATGCAAATCCAAATGTCCTACTGAAGGCTGTGATGCACTGTGCAAATGTTTATTTTCATATGGGGAACTATATTATTTATGTCTGTACTGCTGAAAAATAAAAAAAATATGTATTTTATTAAAGTATTGCATAATTTGATTGAATGTATTATTTTCCTACCTGAAATTAGCAGACACGGGTGTGAGAAAGACAGAAAAGTGCTACTTCTACAACAGACATTTTGATCTCCACCCTATTTTCCAGACTGGTAATCCTCTGTCTCATCAGAGAGTTTAAACAGCTTTATGGCAACTAAAGCATGGCCAAATGTAGAAGAAAGAAAAACAAGCAGTAAAACCTACAAACACCCAAACATGATGTGTTTGCTGTCTTTGTGGGATGTCAGAGGAGTAACCACAACTATTTCCAAAAGCTCTTAAAGTGAGTGTGAATCATGCCAAATAGATCCAGACACGAGCCTGACTGACAAAGCATGAAGACACACTGATGAGCACTTTTCACTGACAGCCTATGACTGCAGGGCAGGTAAATCCAAACCTTTGTACCAAAGCCTTTACATGTCTGATGACAGGAATAAACACATGGTGTGTGATTACATGTTTTAAGATGAATAAATCATATTTTCCTTTCATGAATATGACAGAAAATGATCCTTAAACATTGGTGCTGTGGGACACATGTTCCCTCAGAAGGTTTTCCCAACTGCCTTATATATATTTCTATACATATACATGCATGTTAATCTGTGTCCCAAGGCATGAATGTGATGAATCTGTAATGGTTTGGCCATGTGTGTTTGCTTACAACTAAAGCATGAATCGATTCATTCTTATTTAATACTTAATTTAAAAAAAACAACAAAAAACAAAGCCACTCTTTTATATTTAGTGAACCAAAGTGTTAGAATTACACTATTATACCTTTGTATTTTAAAAAAAGTAAGAACTGTAAAGATTGGAAATATATTGAAATAATAAACATGCCTTTTGTTTTGATGTCTGACGTTACAGAAATCAGATATTTGTCTCCCCCTGTTGGGAAGGTGAAGAAACTACAAGGTGGACTGCTCCCAAGTTTTGCAGAAAAGTAGAAAGTTGTACTTAAAAAAAAAACCCCACACACACACACACACACACAATTTCATGTTAAAGTACAGTCTTAAGATATCAGCTATCAAAGAGGTGCAGGGCAGAGAAATCTATGGTATAGAACATTTACTGCATATCTTCTAATTTGGCCATTATTTTTAAATTGAGCCTACAGATGTCATTATGAAACTGCATTTGTAAATTATGTTTCATAACCCATTAAACCTTTATGGCACGGGTTAATTCTATGCTTCTGATTCTTGCTATTTTTGGCCCCAAGGCTAAATGGCTCTGTGGTCATGTCAGCTTTTGTAATTGTAATGGTTTTATTTATAACTAAAAACTAATAATAAATGCACAAAGTGTGATATTTAAGTCATATATATATATATATATATATATATATAAGCATTGGGAAGATATACAAAGTTCACAGGATGATATACAATACTGGGCTCACGGTAACAAAACATTTCATTGCATTTTTAAAATTTAATTTTTTTTTTGTTACGTTTTGATTTGTTTGAATTTTATTCTTAATGTATTTCAATTTCACATTTGACTTTGGTTTCAAGATTATTTAAGATTTGTGTTTGATTTTAATTCTGGTTTAAACGTACTTTGTTAATCACTGGTTGAGTTTAGATGGTGGAGAAGTTAAGACACTCATTGTCAAATACTAATGTTTTTGTACCTATTTGTAATTATCAATGGGTGTTCTGCAGATATCACACAGAAAAAAATCCCCACAGACTGTAACAACAACAACAAAAAAAGTCTCACGTCCAATGGTAAGAGTTTTGAAAAAAAAGAACAACTTCTGAGACCAAACAGTCATTTTTGTAATTTTTTATTGCTTAAACTGCCATCTGGAACAATCTATACCAAAAGGATAAACATTTTTGCACATACAGGAGAATAAACTAAATACAGGATAGAATAGAAAAAAGAATGGTCCTCTGGTGTTCTGCAGCTCTCTGCGCCGCAGACCAAACTATCTCACTGAAGGTGGGACTGCTGACTACTGTAAGCCCAGGTTAAGTAAGCTAAGGCAAACCGGGACGTCTGCTGTGTGGATAAAAGGTGTTTGTACTTAAACCGATGAAGCAGCTATATATATATATATATTTATATATACTGTACATGAAAAGCCTTTTGTTTTGGTGGCACCCTCACTGCTAATGCAGCGTCACTTCCTGCGGATCAGGACAACCTGGATGTGTTGATTGTATCCGCATGGATAACCTGAGGGTTGGGGGAGGGGCGCTGATGAATATGATCACTATAAGGGTGAAGAAACATTCGCTCAAGTTCTCTCACCACTAGCAAGGGAAACTGTTTCTGGACAAATAAAGACACGTCTTACCTCTAAACACATACAAATGATCTGAAATAGCCCAAACAGAAATATGACCCATTACAGGTCGTTACTAACAGGAATTAAAGGAGAAGATGACAAATCCAGATGTCAATACAATATAATTGTATTAAAAATGGACTTAAACATGTTAAGCGATCTAAATAGCCATGAAGCAGTTAAGCAACGGGAGTACATTTTCTGCTTCGGGATAGTTTTTTTTTTTTTTAAAAAAACACACTTCCATTCATTCCAGATCACTGATGCCTAAAAACATCATGCCAAGTAAGCATAGAGAACCGGTCACAAGCTGATGAAAAGACAGCCACCTTTTCAAATAGGCAAAAAGCAATGAGACTATCGTAGTTTGAAATAAATATCTGCTCACTCTGCCCAGCTGTGTGAGGTTAGGACACAAACACTCTCCAGATGCACTCACTGGTGGTTGTTTTTTTTCTTTTTTTTTTTTTCTTACTCAGATAAGCTTGTGATCCCACTTCTAATCTGTTTTTAAAAAGTTTTAATCCATGACACTTTACACAATACAATTACATACTGTTTTGTCAGTCGACAAAAAAGAAGCATTTATTTACTCTGTGGCACTGGACACCTAAAATAGAATTTATGGAAAAATAAGTGCTTACAAAAGACAGTTAAACAATTTTTTTTTAAGATCACCATCACTCCAAACCATTAGTTCATCATTTAATCAATGATAATATAACTATGATCCTTTTAACTATACTATGATAACATTTGATTACAAACCTTAGCAGAAGAGTGACCAAGATATTTGGTATACACTAAATAAACTGAATACTGAAATACATGTAATACTTTTCCTTTTTTTATTGATTTTTTTTTTTTCCCTCAGAGTAGTCAAGGCAGTTCTTGTATGTTGGTTTCATTGAGCAGACAGTAACAACTACTTCCTGTTGCAGCTATCTGCTGCTGATAGCCTTTTCACAGCGCTGCATTCTCCCCATGAGACCGTAATAGACATTTGGCACTAGCCTGGTAGCTGCACAATACAAACCTTACGTTGTGCAAGTTCTCTCCCGTGACGCAAAAAACAAAAAACCCGCTGACCAATCAGATCAATCCACAAATGAAGCAGGTTCCGGAAAATGGCGTACAGTCGGATGCTACAGCATACATCCTGCCTTCTACGGGCTGTAGCCTCGGCTCTAATATCCGTGCATCTAATCAGGCTAACTGATGTCAAAAAGGAAACTCATACGCAGGGAATAAGCAAACCTTCACTTCACTTAAAACCTTAAAACGGAAATCTGCAGCAAATTCACCCAAAAGCGCTGTGTAAAGTCTGATTGTCTGTCTCCCCTCTCTGAGGCCCTTTGAGTCTTTCACATCCTCTGCTCTGTGTTTAAAAAGAAAGCGTAACCAGCATATACATACATAAGTTAAGTAACGTGGTGTAACTGTGCCTACAAGGTAGCGTACAGCAGCTGGTACAAGCGCTGGTGAATGGCTAAAGGTCACATAATGATTGGTAGGTGTAAAACAAGGAGGGCGAGGGGACAAGCCAACAAAAGCCAGAAGAAAAGAGCCAAAAGCAAAGTGGCGTTGATGGACCCTGGGTCTGAGAGGAGGAGGGGGGTGGAGGGGAGGTGAGGGGGCGTGTCAGGGTGATGGGTGAGGATGAGGAGCGCGCTCAGACGGACAGCGAGACAAAGCTGTTGTACTGTTGGATGTTTCGCTTCAGGATGTCTGAGCAGGGGCCTAAGACGCGCTCAAAGCGAGGCCGGTCCAGCTTCACACACTTCAGGGGCCCGCGGGCGACCACGGTGGCAGCACGGGGGCGGTTCATCAGCAGAGCTATCTCACCTGAAAACACACACACACATTAAACAAAGGAACTCCCAAAACAGATTCTAAATTTTTTAAATCAGTTTAGGATTTCAACATGACCTTTTACACTTAACATTAATCACTTTTATTTTCTTTATTCTTACCAAAGTAATCCGATGGTCCTAATCTGCCGACTTCCACAAACTCTTCATTTTCTGAGCGACGCTGCAACACTGCTGCAGAACCCTGTCTCACACACACACACACACACACTAATCAGCATGTCACTTTCAAAACAAGATACTTTAAAGTTCCTCATTCTAATGTTGTGTTCACACTGGAAGCGCCACAAATTTTTGTGCCGTGCTCCACGCAAAAGCTTCCTAAGGATCGAAAAACGTCTTCGCTTCACGTCCCATTATCGCTTCATAAGCGCATCTGAAGTGAATATAAAAGCGCCGCCGACCAGAATCCCTATCTTTTCACCATCAACTATGGAAAAGTAAAATTGATGCTCTTCACCTTCTGTGGAAACTGAAGTGCCGTCAAAACGCTTTGACGCCAATGTTCCCCAATTCACCAGGTTGACCAGCGTCGCATCCAACTCGGTGAGTTTCACTGTTTTCCTCAGGAGCTGCGTCAAAATCTTCCTGCTCCGGTTCCAGTAAAAAAAAAAACAGTTTGTGTCGTATAGCTGCTGGTGGTCACACACGGCCACGATTATTTATTCCTCCATGCTGAAATGGGTGAAAAGACCGGTGTCCGTGTTGACGGCCTATTCATTTTCAAAAAGGACTCTGATTGGCTTTGGCACCTGCGCGTCACACAAAACATTCGCTGGAGTTTAATATTTTCAACTTGGGCGAATGACGAATGTCACGGAAAATCGGAAGCGCGCATGTCGCGGCCAATGTTCTTGATGAGCAGATCAACAGGAGAAGAATTTGCCTCTTACCGCGTTTATCCTTTTGACTTTGTATGTAATCTGGTTGCGCAAACATTTTGTGACGCGTCCAGTGAAAACGCACCATTACTCAGCGTTAATTACATAATATGAACCTTATGAAACTTGTTATTGTTTTGTTAATATTTGTTTTGGTTTTTTTAATTATTAAACAATTAAATACAATAATGAATAACATAAAGCTTCAAGATTTATCACTAAAATAAGTGTTTCATGACAGCCAATAAGCAAAGATCATTGCTGAAGACTGTGGATTCAGCCCTGGACTGTCTGAGTAGTTTGCATGTTCTCCGCGAGTGTCCATAGATTATATGGTTGACTGGATTCAATCATTCCCAAAGAAATTGAAAGAATACATTTTTTTCTGTAACATTCTGAAGAAATTTGGGAAATGCCACATATTCAACAGCTAATCTTTGTCGTGATGGATTTTTACTTTAAAAGAGAATAACGAGCACAGTCTTAACACAACTATTGAAGATCTACTAAATACACTTTAGATAGACAAACACACAAAGAAGGTCCAAGTTTGTCTTCTTAAGCAACACAACAGATGTTTAGCTATAGTTATGTTTATATTATTGATATTTATTGGACATTTGACAATATTGTAAAATTGGCATTATGCAATGACACCTTTATATTATATATCACATCTTTAATCCATTCAGAGACACAAACTAAATCCGTCACCTACAGTTGAGTAGAAACAAAACAGAGTTCCATGTTATAACTAATGGATGCTCAGGGAGAACATGCAAGTTATGCACAAAAAGACTTGAGCTCTATCTATGACTTTCCAGTTGTAAGGCAGTGATGCTAACCAGTAAAACACTGAGCTAACAAAATTAGCTTTAGCTGTAGTTCAAACAGGTTTAAGTGGATGCACCACTTCACAACTCCGACAGGGGGCGCATGTGAGCACAATAGAATAACATTAAGCTTGGAAAGCAGCTTAAACTGATAAAACGACAAAGAGGGAGACAACAAACGGCCTTTGTTCACATCGGAATAAACTTTTTACCTCCAATATGATGAAGAACTCATCTCCAGGCTCGCCCTGCACAACAATCTTCTGACCATCCTCAAACTGGACGGGTTCCAGGGCATCAGCCACAGTCAGACGTTCCCATTTGTCAAGAGACTCTGAGGAGGCAAAGCAGAGCAATGTTTGAACTCAGCAAAATCCTCTTTATAAAAGTTTAGCTTTCAACTGGAAAGATTTCTAAAAAGACTCCGTAGCATTCATGTCATTTTCATCTCATTTTTTGCTCTTAGATGTGGGATGAACTTCAGTAAAACGAGAAATGGTCACCTAAAATGGAGACTTTCCTGAGGAATTCCTCGTACATCTTCCTCTTTCTCAAAGTACTTCCCTGTGGAAAAAGGTCACGTGTGTGAGAGTAGCTAAAGAAAGCAGTCAAGAAGTTACAAAAGAAAACAATAAGGGAAAAGTTACATTTAAAGGTTTTAAGAGTCTGAACAACTTTGAAAAGTTTTTGTATGTTAATTTGTCGAGTAAAATTGTGGAACAGAATGAGGGTGGAGCTAAAACAAAGTTCAAACATAATTTGGTTTAAAAACAAATATAAATTATTTTCACAAGGTACAGGAATGAATCTGACTACTAATCAGTAATCACCAGTTGTTTTTACCTGTTTTGATGATTAACTATGGATTATTTGTGAACATGTAGATTGTTTAATGATATATGGGTAATTAATTGTATTATTAGTTGTACTTAAACAGCAAAATCGGTAGCGATTAAAGGAGAGGATTAAATAAGTTTACACTTCTTCCTACTCCTTTCGTAAGTTGAGAAGTTTAAGTGCTGGTGGATCATATCAATGGTCTATTTCTGCTGTTGTAATTCATCATTTTTTATTTTCTTAACGGTTGTTCTTTTATCATTTTACATGTTGGAAATAAAGACATCAATCAGTAACAGGTATTCCATACATCCCAAGCATAGACAATTGGAAAGCATTTCACAACAAGCCTTTTATGCCTTGGTTTAAAGCCTCAGACCCACAGGTATCATCATCATCATCATCATCATCATCCGTCTCCTCACCATGAGTATTCTCCTATAGCTGTCCCTGTCGATGCCCCACAGCTTATCGTTGGTCTTGGCTTTAACTGTGGCTGCCCTCGGGGTGCCGTAGATCAGTGCAAGCTCTCCAAAGCTGCCACCCTCTCCGATGCTGGTCACCCACTCATTATTCACGTACACCTGTCAGGATTGGAATGGCAGGAGTTATTTGGAGCTAAATGTTGCCTTGGTTGTTTAGAATACAACAATAACAAGGTGCAGAAACTCACATCCATCTCTCCTTGGTCGATGACGTAGAAATTGTCGCCTTCATCACCTGGAGCCCAAAGAAACATCATCAACGTCGCACACAGACACAGACTACAACCTGGATTACTGTTGATTACTATTGGATTCCCCTACCTTGCTGTATAACAGTTTCACCAGCGATGTACGTGACGGGAAACATTGCATCAAAAATGTCACTGAAACAGATCAGAAATGTGAGGGGAGAGTTTAATAAAACACGACACAAAAGCTTAATCTGTCCTAAAAACATTATTTAAAAACCCGTACCTCCTCTCGTTGTCATCCAGGTGTGAGAACAACACATTCTTTTCAATAGCTTTGGCCAAAGCTGCCATAGTTTTGTAATCTTTAGGAATGACCTGAAAAAAACGGTTCAGAAAAAAAAAAGACTTCATCACTCACGAAGTCATCATTTAGAAAAGGGATGTATTATGTGTTATGATGGAAAAAGTGTTATTTTAGTTTGTATTCCAACCTTTCTGACATATGAAGCTGCATCCTCCTCTGTGTACACCTCCGCGCTGAACGCCCCCCTCCGCCGACGACCCTTCACCACAGGGTTCATGGGTGGGGACACCTCCTCATCGCGCGAGTCTGAGCGAGAACTGCTGGCTTTCTGCTGATTCTGAATCTGCTTGGCCTCCTCCTAAAAGAGAAAGAGTGAGCCTTTCAAAATAAATGGAACTCTGACAAAAGTCACAGTAAACTATTGAAAAGGCTTTCACAAAGACCCATAAAACCTTAAAGCCCTTAGGTGCTCAACTATAACCAAACAAAGTTAAGTAAATAATATAAAGAAATGTTCCTGCAGCTGACGAGTAGATCTTAGCTTTTTAAACAAACGTCCACAACTTTAGCTACTTGTAAAACTATCTCTCTCTTTTTTTTTAATTCATTGAAAAAAAAAAACACATCACAACGGGATAACTACTGCACATTTTGTTTTGGTTTGGTTCAAGTAATGCTTCTGCCTTTTTTCTGTCTCTCCAAACAGCTGTACAGTCATGATTTAACATTAAATCGCCACAATTGTTATGATAAAATAAAGCTTAGCATGGTAAAACAACACACTGATATCATTTGTGAACTTATGTCTCAAGCTAGGACAAAAATCCATCAAAACATAATCAATCATTTGTTTTAAATGAGAAACAACACAAAACTTCTGCTATTTCTAAACACTGTGACAAGAAATGAAAACATGTAGATACCTAAGCCCAAAACCCAACATTAACAAACCTATTGTGAGGTGTTATATGCATATATTCAAATGCTTTGAACATGAAACTGAAATAAATTTAAGTGACTAAAAAAAAAAAACTCCTCATTCGTTTCGATGAGAAAAAGAAATAAAGTTCTAAACAAAGCCATTTTCATAGGTTGGTCAAATCTGATTTTATCGCATGCATTGAAGACTCCACTGTACATTGAATTTCCCCTGCACAGTGGTAACTACATGGTTTCAATCACAAACCTTCTCCAGCCTTTCAAAGTACTCCCTGAGGAAGGCCATGGGCCTCTCTGGCCTGGAGGTGCACAGCTGGACAATGCAATCCTTCAGCAGCTGTTGGATGTTATGCTTCTGAACATACTGCTCACACTCCCTCAGGCTCCGCTCCTCCTCGCTGCTCGTGCTTCCAGAAGCCATGACGAAAACTGCAACCCTGCTTTGTGACCTCGAAAGTGTTTGCTGTAAAATAACGAGGGGGATAGAAATAAGAATGTGAAGTCGGGAGGTGGACTTACAGGGAAACAGATAAAGTAGCCCTAACAGAATCAGGACATTGGGATGAGAGCCGGGCAGAGAGAATGTGCGAGAAATAGAAACTGAGTGAGAAAAGCAGTGAGACGAGGCCTTGTTTAGTCACTATGGAGCCGGAGATTTCTTAAGTGTCACAGATTAAAACTGATCATATGACGAGTTCCCACAGTAAATCATCAATAGTTAATTTCCCTTACACTGATACTGTTTTTGAGTTCGCCATCTTTTGCCTAAAATAAACACGTCTCTTTTAATTCAAAGTGTGACATGGATCAGGCTACTTAATACTCTGTACTGTATATGGACGTGTTAGATAACTGTGACAAACATACCTTAAGGTGTCTTAAAAGGATGAATTTTGGATTTCTAGTGATTGTTTTTTAAGGTGTTGTTGGTGTGACAAAGACAAATGTATGACCAAACAATTGCAGTTGATATATTCTATTGATTTCACACTTAAACAGAATGACGCACAACGAAAATGAAAAAAAAAAAGCATACTAGAAGTAAAAAATACATTTTGTATAATATATCCATGACTATAATTAAACATTGTTACGTCTTTCTTTTACTATATATTTAATTTTAATAAAAGAAAGAGCTATTTAGAAAATATCTTCATGTGACTGTCAAAGCACTCCTGCAGAATATAAATGAGCATTTTGATATATTCTAACTTGCAATAGTTAGTCATAGCTCACCCTAAAGGATAGATAATGATTATTAGGACCTTACACGGTGAGACATAACGAGGATTTAGCAAAATTTGGATGACAAATATTGAGTATATGAATGGTCACCATTATGTTTTCCCTAAAGTCTATTTAAACCTTTAATCCAAGATTGTCCTGCTCCGATATTGCTATCAGTTTGATATCAACAAAAATATAGTATTGGATTACATCAGCCTGCATCTTAAATCACTGATATAATACATATCGTCTTTTTATTGGATTTATTGGGGTTATTTTTCAGAGTCTTCGAATGTATTTATTTTATTCAAATGCAAATTATTCTTATGTTTAAGGATTTAAGAAGAAAAAAAAATGCATGTAACTCATTGTAACACCCAATCTGGATTATGCATTTTGTTTTTAATTGCACTGATGAAATTTAAAATAAAGAAAAATGCACAGAAGAGGAGCGTCTCAATTTCATTTAAATTGCACAAAATTTGCTTTAAAAAAAATAATTAAATGTCACATCAACAGCTGTTGAACATGAACTTTATTGTAAAACAATGAAACCCTTATTTTTGGAGTATTATTATGCCATAATTGTTCCGAGTGCCCTGCTGACATCACATTAGGCCGCAAATCTTTTACACCCTGTTACTAAAATAACAAATAAGTGGTAAACAACACATTATAGGTCATTCGGTGCAAACACAGACCTACTTGCACATTTTGATGGCAGATTTCGCCTTTTCAAACATGCAACATTTATAACAATCACATCGGTTATTTGTTGCATTTGATAACGACTTTTGTAACATAACATAATCATAATCAGAAAAGAATTATTTAATCTTCAATGGCAGGAAATATGCTCGATTTCAGAGTTAGTATGAGGTTCGTTTAGGTCAAGGAAGGCTTCATAAGAGGGCTAACAGTTGTAGCCGTGTACGTCAAAAGCACAATATAAAATAATCAACGTGATTTTATTGTCATTCATTGTCACATTGGCTCATATAAAACATGATTTATAGTTTTGATGAACTATCTTTGGTCTGTGTTGTGTCAAAGAATGTCTGCCGTAAAGCCTAGCAGGCTAGCTCTGTGCGATGGCAAAGCTCTCTTCAATGACGCCATCTTGAGCTCTATGATAAACAAACGATAGACGGAGGAAACCACTGTATCTCCTACAAAGGTCACGTGTTCCGTCAAACAAAACCACAAAGATACTCACACGGAACTATAAAATCCTGCCGAGCCTTTGAGTAGAGACTCGGGATGGGAGACGTGTGTCAAATCGTACCGTTAGCAGATCCTTCTCCGGGCTTCGTTTTTTTCTCTCTTCGAGTCCTGGACCGCTGCCCCACCGGATACTGCCGAGGACCAATCAGAAGCCGTCAATGACGTCAATCCTCCCTGTGCTGACATGTGAGCCTGTAACCCATGGCAACCTTAAAGGCGCCCGCACGGAAACCGTGATGTCAAGGGCATTGTGGAGGAATAGAAATCAATTCAAATCAAACTTTTGTTTGGTTTTCTTCCATTCATCAGTTCACCATGACATTTAGGTTTTTATCTGATTCCGACGTAACATTTCAGGTCAGGGAAGTTTGAAACACTGTGTAATACTGTGTTTACAACCAGTGACACATTTCACACCAAAGTTTCCAATGGCGTACTGCTCACATTTTTCTATCTGACTATACCTGTATTACATTGCCGTAGCTATCTGTATTATTCTCTAGTGCAGACAAGACTAATTTTGGAACCAGAATGAGTACCAAATCAACATTCAAAGGTCAGAAATACTTCTTGATATTCTCGGTGAATTGGTCAACAATACATTAAGTGTTCATAAAAGGCAGGAATCCTGTAAAAACTCTGACCAATCCATGCCATTCGGTCTGAATGGAAAGAACCAATCAGATGTCTTTATTAGTGCAGGTCCCCACACATGGCCCCATAGAAAACCATTAAAGTAGGTTTCTGTCAGGTCGAAATAGCTGTCAGCAACTTAAAATCAGGCTCATATGTTTTTTATTTAATTTAGATAATTACATTTTATTGGAGTTCATTTGACGCTACAGACACACCCACACTGCCTCGAAACACATCTCATACTTAAAACTACACCGTTATCAGATATATGACTTTAAAAAGCTGTGGAAAATGTGACAAATGGTATATTGATATAATACATGTCATTTTAAAAAGATATAAAACCAGCCAGTGGACAAAGGTGACAGTGTAGATTTGGACACAATATTTAATAGTTTATTAATATATGTGGTTCATTTTTCCACAGGGATTGTGGACTGATAACGTGTCCAATGCATTTTATCCAATAACATCAAAACAATTCCTCGTGATAAGACGGAAAGTACCATTAGCCAATGAGCAGTCACGTATTTTAAGCAATAACTCACATTTGATTGACAGCTGTCAAAGCCAATCCGGAGTTAGATTTAAGCGGACTGCCCAATGGACATTCAGTAGGGGTGGGATCAACCCTCTGCTTGTAGCCAATAGAAACGCTCCTTGGAGTGACACATCCTCCCATCAGCTGTTTTTGTTTTGCTGTATGAAAATTGGAAGTTCGTAATAATATCACAAAGACGGTGGCGAGTATTTCTAGACAAACCGCAGCTGAAGGTTGGGACTGTCGTTGGTTCTCGTACTTGTTCATATTTGAGGCCGTAAAATGCGAACATTGTGAGCTGGTCTGTCCGGGACATTCTTCTCCCTGAACACTGTGAGCGTGGCGCTTGGAGTCAGGAGAGGAAGCGGGATCGACTGGATCCCAAGGCCTGCGATCTCGACCACCGAGAGGGAGAGTGGGCGCCGTGGCGGCTCGGATGGAGACCCAGGAGGAACCGGATTGTCCCGAGGCGCATCGACGCTTCATCTGTGCTTCGTTTAACCAGGACACCACGTAAGAGACCTGCAGGCCTGGCCCCGGGTGAACTAACCCGCTCCCAACAACATTCTATACTATTTATTTAAGGCAACGAATGCTTACACTCTTATCCTCACAATCCTTGTTTTGTGTCTTGAGCAGAACTGTTAGTCTACCAATACTTCATTAAAACTTATGCTTAAACTCATCTACATAAAGTTTAGAACATATTTTACACCTGGCATGTGAAACATAAGGTCCTGCGACCCAAATTCGGCCCCTCGGATAGTTTTGTTCGGTCCAAAGTGTGAATATTTATTAATATGGAAAAGTTAGATAACAGTATTTATTAATTGTAAGTCAATTAACTTTGATCATGTTTGTGAACAATAACTTTTGAAAAAAGTTGACCCCTCTCTCCCCCCCCAAAAAAGTTGAACCTAATTACCTAATACAATTATTAATTTCATTTTTTTTTCTTTTAACTAATTAATTTCCAAAAACAGACTGTGTAAAATAAAATAATAAAATAATAATTTGTAATAATATTTTTTTAAAAAAACGTTGATGTCCAACTAAATCAATGAACTATTGCAAGAAACAATTGTTGTTGTATATTGTGAATTATAACACTTATTTTTTGTTCAAAACCACTGTAGATTAAACTGCATGTGACACATGAAGTAAGACACACTTCTCTAAAAATAAGTCACATTTTTTTTTTTATTGTGTCCATATTTACTTTGATTTATGACATTGTAAATTACCAACGCTTTTAAGAATGGACTTAAAACCCACCTTTTTACATAAGCCTACTTTAACTGCTAATGCTTGTTTTTAGTCCTGTCTTTTTAATATTTGCTGTGTTGTATTGTTTTTCATTCTGTTGTCCGTTGTAGAACTTTGAGATTTGGTGTCAAATGTAAAGTGCATTACAAATAAAATGTATTATTGTTATTATTATTAGTACCATGTCTTTGTCTCATCAGGCTCTTTTTATCCTCTATTACCATAAATGGGAAATTATTTTGGACACAATGCTCAGCTTTCAGCATGAAAGTTTGAAGTTTCCAATGAGAAATGACATCATGATGGTTTTAAACTCTCCTTAAACTGATATTACTTTGCACCCAATGTAGAAGTAAAATGGAAGTATGGTGTTTTAAAAGTTAAAAACCAACTAAATACCATTTTTTTTTAAGTTATAAAGTTTCACATGTAGTATTTCTAATAGATTATATCACATAGTTATGCATGGATTATTTGTAAGAAGATTAACGTGTTATCACAGTCATCAAGCCCGTTTTCTTCCCTGAACCACAAAAAGACAAACTTCCTTGATGTAAACAGTGGTTTTTAGCAGGCGCAGAGTTGAAGAGTTGAAGATAAGCTTTCCAGGCTCACATGATAGCCCCGTCTTCCTGTATACTGAGTTTAAAAAAAAAAAGAGTTTGACCTTGTTTTCTGATTTAAAAGTTGTATAATGGAAATCTTACGTGATTGTACTCTTTTTTATGTGTGTGTGTATTTGCTTAGCTCATTGTCAGTGGGCACCAAGACTGGATACTGGCTTTTCTCGGTCACTGCTGTGGACAAGCTGGACTGCATCCATGAGGGAGGTATGAGAGAATCCGACCCTTCCCACATTAGACGTATGCCACACCCGCACACACCTGCTCCATCAGATGACACACGTTAGTGAAACAATTAGAGCTGTGGTCATAGTTTAGTTTAGTCATACTTATTTTTAGCATTTCTGCATTAGATCAGCAAAGAGAGGTAATTACTCAGCTAACTTATCATTCAAGTTCTAGTGTCATAACGATGTGTGTCAAAAGCAGGGCCGGCCCAGGTCATTTAATGGCCCTCGGAAAAATCAGTAAATGGGGCCCATAGTCAAAAAAATGGTCAAACAAAAACATTTTTGGTATTATTATTATCCAGGGTTTCCTCCAGAAAGCTTGCTAAGCCTGGTTGTAGAGAAGCCCACCGACGGCCCACCGTGTTTTTGTAAAAACAAAATTATTCATAGTTGACAGGAAGATTAAAATTATGACTATTGTGTGTTATTATAAGGCAATTATTAACTATACTTAAACGTAGATTCTTACAAAAAGGCACAATCTTGAAATACGGTTTTAACAAACACAAAAAAAAACCAATATCAGTTGTTTTTACTTAAGTTGAATCTTAAAACAAGCCATTGTGGGTCACATTTAAAGTAAAATAAATTGACATAAATAAAAAATGCAAACATGGCCAAGGGGTAAAACCAGGAAACTCAGAAGCTTTGGTGATTGACAGGCCTACAACATGAAAAAAATGTGAAAGCTATTACTAATTTCATTTTAGTCAGTGTACTGTATTTACATCAGATATTTGTTTCTGCCAGCGTCACTCTCTAGGTTGCCAGTTTGTAATTACAAACAAATACATGGCTGGGTAGATTACTGGAAATGCGCCCTGCAGTTTTGATGCGCACAAAGCACAGCAGTCTTAGTAACGTGCACGTGGGGTTGCCAGGTTGGGGGCCCTAAGCAGTCGCTTAGTTTTTGCATAGGCTGTGGTTGAACGTGATAACAGGAAATCATAGCAGCATTGCTGATGATGTCATTTAATCCCACCTCTTGTTTCTCAGTGGATTGCTCAGATGTCTACATCGTGGAGCGTCTGTTCTCCAGCAGCTTGGTAGTGGTGGTCAGCCTGTCCATGCCTCAGAGAATGAACGTCTACCATTTCAAAAAGGGGACAGAGATTTGCAATTACAGCTACTCCAACAACATCCTCTCTGTCAGATTGAACCGACAGGTAACTGGAGATGACCTGCGACCTTTCCTTGTGAATTATACTCACGTGATTCATGCTGACCTTTTTCTACTGGTGCTGCTGGGTTTTTTTTTTTTCTTCTTCCCCCAGAGGCTTGTGGTGTGCTTGGAGGAGTCCATCTACATTCACAACATCAAAGATATGAAACTACTCAAGACCCTCCTCAACACACCCAGCAATCCCACAGGTTTAATACAGAAACCTCAGAAGATATTCTAATTAATTTAACACACCTACATATTAAAGAATAGACTTCTCTTCCTCATCCTAGGTTTGTGTGCACTCTCCATAAACCATGGGAACTCATACCTGGCGTACCCCGGCAGCACCACCATTGGAGAGATTACAATCTATGATGCAAACAACCTGGTGAGCTTGAAATTAACTCGTAGTGCTGAATATATTTAAAAGCTGTCATCATGTCAATGGAAATGGTGTAATAATAAAACAGTGTTTCTCAAATGGGGGTACGCGATGGCACTCCAGGGGGTACTTGAGAAAGAATGGAAATGTATCAAATAAAAGCATGAAAAATATGGAGATTTTAAAATGTGTATTTTTGATTTAAAATGATAATCATAATAATGATGATGATGAAAATAATCTTAATTGGAACATGGACTGAAAATACAAAGCTCAGTTTTGGTCACACACCAGGTGGGAGATGACAGGAAATTATTTAAAAAAAAAAAAACCTATTCATGATACACAAAATACTATTTCTTTCACTTATTTACAAAGTTAAGAGTCTTTAAAATTTGTGTTAAGTTAACCCCCATTCGTTCTATCATTTTGCTCTATAGTTGCTTTATTTTTAATAGTATTCTGAGCAAAATGTTGTAGCTGGAGAAAGAGGGTACTTGGATTCAGAAATAAGAGAACGGGGCTACTTGAGCCAAAAGAGATTGAGAACCACTGGTATAAAGCACTTATTTATCCGTATTTCTCTCTCCTTAGAGCACACTGTCCCTGATCCAGGCCCACGACAGCCCCCTGGCAGCCCTCACATTCAACTCATCAGGCACAAAACTGGCCAGTGCATCAGAGAAGGTGGAAACTCACCCTGTTTTAACACCCTTCTGTGTCATTATTTATCATTCTGACCCGAGTTCTCATCTGCAGGGTACCGTCATCAGGGTGTTCAGTATTCCCGAAGGACAGAAACTGTTTGAATTTCGACGAGGCATGAAGAGGTTTGTCGTTGATGTTGTTTGTGATTTCGCTGTGAAGCACAACTTATCTATATGTGTAAACACTGAACATGTTGACTCAAGGTCACGTGAAGATGACCTTTTCATTCCTTTAGAGTTCAGTGTTTCCTATAAAACCAGTAAAAATGTTGCCATGTGTTGTGACCAAGTGGCTGAAACAATTGTGTTTTTGTCGTCTCATCGTGTGTTAGATACGTCAGCATCAGCTCATTGTCCTTCAGCGCAGACGCACAGTTCTTGTGCGCCTCCAGCAACACAGAGACAGTTCATATCTTTAAACTGGAGCAGCACAGCCCCAGGTGAATGTTCACACTCATATATTCTCTCTTTAGCACTTTAGAGTCACAGGGTACAGAGCCCCGTCCCAGCCCACAGCAATCATAAGGGGAAGAACACTCAGGCACACATATAAGAAAGCATTGTTTAGTAATTGTTAAGATTATAGCTTAAAGGCATTGAAAATAAAGCCATGTTGTACATTTTCAGGTGTTTAAATCAGGGTCCGCGTGATAAATTGTGCAGGATCCATTAGATGTTTCATCAGCCAGCTCTAAAGGCCTGGTTAAGAACTCTTTTCATTTAGATGTTCTAAAGTAGAGAGACAGAAACAAGTAGGACCGAAGAAGTACCAGGTAGGAGGAATCCTGGTTTAGAAGGTGTGCAGGTTTCTGAGGTGTGACAGAAATGTTTAATTTTTAGCTTGAAGTTGGTCCCAGGATGATTTTACATCCTCTGAATGTCGGCTCACAATGCATCATGGGGCGATTGAGTATGACTAGTGTGCCCACTGTGCATACTTAAAAAATGTCCCGATATTGTATCACATCTGGGTATTTCTCGCATAATCTTTTCATGTAATGTGAACGCACTACATACTAATTTTGACGTCAAACTTAGCATGAGTAGTACGATAGGATTCCATTTCAAACACGGCCATTGTGTATCGTTGTCAAATATTACCTATAGATGTGTGTAATAACCATCCCTCCATCCTTTCAGCCAGGAGGAGGAGTCTCCCACATGGTCAACCTATGTTGGCAAAATGTTCACAGCAGCCAGTACCTACCTGCCCACGCAGGTGTCTGACATGATGCATCAGGATCGCGCCTTCGCCACCGTCCGACTCAACATGTTCGGCCTAAAGAACATCTGCGCCCTGGCTGCGTGAGTCAGCACTGACAGAAACGCTGGAGTGTTATCATAAACGGTCTGTGCTGCTTGTGCAGGTTAATTAGCTTTTGTTGTTTTCGTCAGGGTTCAAAAGCTCCCTCGGCTGCTTGTGGCGTCCTCAGACGGGTGTCTTTACATCTATAATCTGGATCCACAAGATGGAGGCGAGTGTGTTCTTGTCCAAAAACATAGGTTTGTATTTTATTCTCATCTTTTATTTACGGAGTCTAATAAAGTTTAATCTTATTCCGAAGAAATGGAGTTGGAGTTTTTGGAATTCATCGCCTTGGGTTGAATAATTATCTTGATTTTTGCATACAGCGCCATAATGTTCACGTGTCCCATTGGTTGGTACAGTCTTTGATCTGTTGGCTTTGTTCCTACAGACTCTTTGACTCTGGTGAGGAACAGCCAGAGATGAAGGATGGGGAGAAGAACCCTGAGGATGGTCCCGCACAACCTCCCAGCCAAACATATGCTGCCACTGTGGCTCTCCCTTCAACCCCACCCTCCACCACCACCCTTATGGGTAAGACGACTGATGCACAACTGGTTGACAATGCAACATTGATATAAAGATCTCTGCACAGATGTTCAAATTGGGTAAAAATATATACGTTAACTGGCTAATGAGGAATTGATCTATAGTAATGTTGCAATATTCAAGTATATTATTTAAAAATATAAGTTGTCAGTTCATTTATTGTAGTTTTTTGGGGGGGGTTTCTAAACTTTTTTCAATTTAAGAAAAATCTACAAAGAATTCCTTACGACTTGACTCCTCTTAACTGCTTTGTTTAACTGTACTGTTCAAAATGCAGACTATAAAGCTAGATAGGAAACTAAGGAAGTTATATTCTAATTAGTCCATCAGCATTTTTGGTGATATATGATTTTTTTTTAATTCTAGTTACTGCACACTACAAAAGTTAGGGTTGTGATGAGGTCGAGGGCCAAACTAAGTCCTCTGTCTGCACTCCTTTCTCCCAGGATACTCTGAGGATGGGGGGGCCCAGAAGGGCGAGGTGATTCCTGAACACGAATTTGCCGAGGGCCCCGTTTGTCTGGATGACGAGAATGAGTTTCCTCCTGTGGGCAACAACCAGAGTAACTGACCAAACATCCCCTCCCCACCCAACACACCCATCTCCAGGTGCACAAAAACCAGACTGATGTGTTTCAAGCAAAATAATTGGACTGTAAAATTCACGTGCCAATGTGCTCCATGGGATGAGTGCAACAGCCCCTCTCACAAGTTCTAGAGTCCTACTGTTACCCCCCCATGAAACGTCATTGACATCAGTGTTAATCCTGTCGTACTCGACTGCACGTTTCCATTATTGTGGGATGTGTGTTTTATCATTGGACTTTTTTATTTTGTATGATCTAATACACGTGTCAAACTCAAGGCCCGGGGGCCAAATCTGGCCCTTTAGAACATCCAGTTTGGCCCGCAGGAGAAAGTCAAATTATTGTTGAAATTACCAAATATTTCAATAGTTTGTGGATCACAATTTTCCCATGCTTTTATCACATGACTGCAGTCATTTTAAATCTCTAATTGTTCAAAGAACTCGATTTTCCTGAAATTCTTTCACATAATTTCCCCAAATTAAATAAAAAAGAGAAAATCTTGCAGGGACTGACATCTGTCACTTATTGCCTGAATATTGTCGGGGCCTTACATACTTCATGTATCATTTATACGTCGTGTAAAGTTCAAAAGTTCAAACTTGGGGACATTAATGTTGAAATTCCTCGTTTTCCAGCCTAAAATCTGCGGCCCACTAAAGCTCACACTACTTCATCTTTGGCCCCTGAACTAAAATGAGTTTGACACCCCTGATCTAATACAACAGTGTTGGTAGGAATAATAACAAACAGACTGATGCTACATGTTCATATTCATACCTTGAATTCTTGAAACTTAGATGAGATTTAATTTAATGGCTCTTTAACAAGTGACTATATTTAATCCCTTATCAAGTGTATAGAAGTCTGTGTGTCTCATTAATAATAAATGATCAGCTGTTTAACAGCCAATAGGAAAAGACCAAATTACCAATATTATCAAACTGAGTTAAATTATGATAAAGTAATAAAACACTAAATATCCAATTGCTTATTGGTGTTCAGTACTGTATATGTCGATATAGATTATATAATTAATATTATAATATAGATATTAAGACAAATTTTGACACCTTGGAAGTTGCTTGCAAAAATCAATTTGTCTTCTAATAAAATGCCGAATAAAAAATGGGTGAGCCGGGTGCGATTTGGGAAAAATCTGACATTGTTAATGGCATTTTTTAAGCATCAGTTTTACAAGTTGTTTCACAAATTGCAGGTCTATTGAAGCTAACTAACGGGCATTCAATGTGTCATACCTCCAAGGAGAGGCCGCAGTTTCTCAAAAGAGAAACACGCCTCTTAAACCTCAACACATGCTGTTAGTCATGTTGTATGTCTTGCATACCTATTTTTACAACAAATAAAAATAATAGTGCAGAGTCAGGAACAAATGTGACCTGATAATGTAGGAGAAAGGAGGAGGATCTGTGGGAGGAGCGGAAAGCAACGGCTAAACGTGAAAAGTTTAGCAATTAGCTGCACATGATGTCGACGTTACAGGTCCTTAAATTTCAGAGTTTGTTTTATTTACCACATGATACAATGTGTGATTATTTTTACACAGATTTATTAAGTATTCTTTTGCTAAAAAAAATGACATGTATTACACATTGATACTTAGGTTTATCATTTGTAACCATATGTGAAAGGTTAGTGCAATGTGTATAATGTATATATAGCATTATTATATACAGTGTATTCCTGTTGTACTAGTAATAACACAAGTTGCCACAAGAGGGCGCCGTTAGCTCATGCTATATGATGGTGACTCAATAAAGCAGAATTGTCTCATCCTTATGAATATTTGTGATTATCTTGCACAGATCATGAAACACTCTGCACCATAGGAACGACGCTCCAACTTTTCCTGTTTCCACCAGGTTTAAATTCTTGAATGTGTTTTTAGTTAGTATAATGATAAATTGATTATTCGTGTGACCTCTGGTGTGACTGGACAAAGTTCTTCTGCCTCTTTTTGTTTGTACATCTCTTGCATTTGGACATTGGACATCACCAACTGACAGCTGTGCACTTTCAGAAGAGATAACCATCTCTGCATGTTTGCTTAAAACTGTCACTGGCTTGTTTTTGTATGTGTGAGGCAGGGTTGGGGTCAATTACATTTTTAAATTACAATTACTTCTTAATTGTCCATGTTCAATTACAACTCAACTGAAAATGCAAGTGAGGCTGCAGGTGCTGGTCCGTGTCGCATTGCATTAGCTAGCATTATCCTAGCATTAAGATTAGCGTTAGCATTAGCCTAGCATTAACATTAGCTTAGCATTAACCTAATGTTAGAATTAGCCTAGCATTAACATTAACCTAGTGTTAACATTAGCCGAGTAATAGCATTAGCCAAGCTTTAACATTACCCTAGCATTATTATTAACATTATTATCATGAACCTAGCATTAACTGAACATAAGCAATTAAGTTGAAGTTGAAAGGGGTTCAATAAGTTGAAAAAGTAATTGCATTGCTTTAGCGAGCATTAGCCTAGTATTAACATTAGCCTAGCATTAACCTTCTCCCGGCAATAGAAATAGCTTAGCAATACCATCAGCTTAGCATTAAAACCTAACGTTAGCATTAGCCAAGCATTAACATTAGCCTAGCATTAAAAATAGTTTAGCAATATCATTAGCTTAGCATTGACCTAATGTTAGCATTAGCCTAACATTAACATTAGCCTAGTAATAGCATTAGCCTAGCATTATTATTAACCTAGCATTAGCATGAACCTAGCATTAACTGAACATAAGCAATGAGGTTGAAAAAGTAAAAAAAAGTTTAAAAAGGGGCAAATAGACACATTTTAGGAAGAGTTAAATCAGATGGAAGAAGAAAAACATAGAATAATAATAAAGGACCGGAATAATAATATGTCATAATTATAATTAATTACTAATTACTCGATTACAATTAGAATTGACCCAAACCTTGGTGTGAGGGTTTACATGACTTCATCTGAGCGTATGGCATCGACACATGGGCTGCGTGGGGTCACAGCAGGGAGCAGCTGAGCTATCTGTGCTGTAATCTGCTGTGGACACTGACTGGTCTGAGGCGATGTCCCACAGCAGCTCCTCTCGTCTGCGGGCGATCCTCTCTGCTACATCCTGGTACTCGGGTGTGTCGACCTCTAGAGGTGTGTCCTCTGCCTGGTCATGATCGAGATCAAATATTAGCGGTGGATCGTGGAGCTGCTGTTGGCCTGTTCCACCACCACATGCTTCTGCTGCTCCTGAAAAAACAGCCAAAAGAGTGCATTTGATTTAATATTATAGATGTTTGATATTAGATTTATGCCAATATTGTCCAATACTACATTTCTGATATTAACTGTCACCACTGTATCCATAGACCCCCTCAACCTAAGTTTAGGTCACATACTGTATTTCTCAATGGAAATAACAGATTAAACCTGATTAATGTAATGCTGCACTGGAACTAATCAATAATTAAACATTGTTGTGCAAAATACGAAAACTTATTCAACTTTAGTAATAGAAAAAGTGTAATTTTCATTTTTGTTATGTTGTTTCAAACAACAGCACATATTGGTTTGACAATATGTGAAAAAAACGATACCAATGTAGACCGATATTACATTTTATGGCAAATATTGGCCAATAATATCACTTATCTCTATATAAGAGTGATAATTCCAGCAAGTTCATTTTGTCTTCTTTTTTTAAATATATATTAAGGTTTTGTTTATTCAGCCATGTTTTTTTTTTTTCTTCTTTTTTTTTTCAGGAGATAAAATTTCCTGAAAAAGACTTGTCTGAATAAACAAAACCTTAACATATACGAGTAATAGATTAAAATAATAACAATCAATAAATAAATATTAGATTTTATTTAAATACAAATGCCTTTCTTGACTCCCAAGGACACTTTACACAACAATAAGTATATAAAAAACCACAATAAATAAAATACCCAGTTAACACATTAGGGTGAGAATACACAGCAGTTGTATTCAGGTGGATAATCATAATAAACTCAAAAAAAAAAGGCATCAACTTTTTGGGATTATCTTGACACGCAGGTGACAATGACATTCATTTACATTTGTACATTTAAATACAGTAATAACAGTGAGAGATGCAGGTTAGGATTCAAACTGGCTGCGATTTAAACACACATTTGAGGACATCAAATAGTTTGAACCCATTAATTATTAACAACATATTTTTCACAAGATGTTGGACCAGTACCAAGTGGTTCAGTGACTTATCGATCTGATTCTGTTAAACATACCCCTCACCCCCCTTTTACCTGTAATGTAGAAAGCTTTGTGTTTCCCTGTTCGGGCTGTTTGCAGGTCACCAAATTTCCCAGAAGCCCCACTGTTTGGGTGAAAGAGAAACTTGGGAAAATAAATAAAATGAGAGTATTATCATTTGCGAATGGCGCGCGAAGAATGCAATAACACGGGCAAAATACAGAGAATTTGCTTGTACCTCTCGTCCTCTCTGCTCTTGATGTAGAAGAATATTTGATGCATCAAAACCATCATAACGTCTATCAGTGGGGGGCTCCACCCCAGCAAGGGACAGGACTGTAGCAAAAATGTCCATGCCACTGCATTAAGTGCAGACATTAAACATGATTATTTTGTCACTGTTGTTGGAGTTGCATTAATTTACAAGCATTTTTGCATGTGTTCAAGTACAAGTAAAAAGTAGCTCAATTAAATAGTACTCAAAGTAAAAGTTACTAGTTACTTTCACCCCTTACGTTTATTCTTGGTAATAAATCTTGCCACGGTTCCCTTGCATACAGTAAACATCTCATGTATGAACTTAAAAATAAAAAGACCAGATCTTGCAAAATTGGAACTTAATTATTAATTTTCTGTATAAAATAAAAGGTTTGTCAAAAAATTACAATTCTTTAAAAAATATATATATTTATGAACTCTGAGGAAAACTGAGGAAATATCCCCCATTCAATGCTGTTGTGGTGCTATGCATTACGTTTAATCTGATTGGCGTTTGTTTCTGGTCATTTAATTTTTTGTAGTTTCACAATGCCCGTTGATCATTTTAAAACAAAACATTATAATTTACTCAGTAACGGTTGGGTGTAGAAATGTAACAGATTACTTCTTTTAAAATGTACTTAAGTACAAGTAAAATGAATGATCGGGGAGATATTTGCTCCACAAACACTTTTATTGGTACAAGAACTGAAAAAAGCAACTCAATTACAGTAACTTGAATATTTGTAATCTGCTACTTTCACCTCTACAAATAACATTTATAAACAAATAGTCAATGCTCCCAGTCCTGATATCACAGACACTGGGATTGGACGTTAAACTGCTTATTCTAAAACCTTCATAACCACAGAATAAATGATCACGTGTCTACCTGAGCAAAGCAGAGCTGGTAGTGTTAGCAGGAATCCTCCCGGGCCAATAGGCCACTGTTGGCACCCTATGGCCTCCCTCCCAAGTGGTCCGCTTAGCTGAACCTCCACCTAGCACACATGGAAAAGATGCTATAATTACCGCTACAATCTAAATATTTGTTTTAAATAAAAACAATGTCATTTTTTATACCTTTACTTGTTTGCCATGTTCCTCTGAAAGGTCCCACACTCCCTGCATACTGACACTTCTGCTCCCAGGGACCATTGTCACCTTATTACAGTGTTGAGATGTGTAAAACAGGGTTGTGGTCAATCATAAATGTAATCACATAATTGATAATTCATTACAATTATGGTATGATTGTAATTCTAATTTTTAACATGTCTTGATGTCGTTATCGTAATTAAATTGTAATGGAGTTCAGAAAATTGACTTTGTATTTGTAATTGCCATGAAACATTATAAAAATTGTCATTTATAATTCAATGCAAAACTAGGGAACCATGCAACAGTTCTATGTACAGTTCTACACACATGTAGTTAACAAATATTAAAATATGTTTCATATCAAGCTTTCCCACATTTTACCATTTAAAAAACATTAAAATCGAGGGGTATACGGATACAAAAAAAAAGGTTTAGATGCCCACACCATAAATATTATAAAACCTATGTTTTCATCGATTAAGAGGCCTAACAAGGTAACTAATAGATAGTAAAGGAATGAAATAATAGATGTTTGTTTTTAGTGTATTTTACAGCTGATTTAGATCCTGTTGCTGTATAAGGCATGCTAACAGGATGCTAACACAAGAGGAAGGTTAACTTTTATTAGGTTATTTCAGGCTTGCTAATTGTGATTAATTGTAGTTGTTAAATGTAATTGCAATTTACTTTCTGAGGATAAAAAAAAAAATTGTAATTGGGAAAAATGCTGGTCACTGCAATCGTCATTGAAAACGTTATTGTAACTGAAAAATGTAAGTGATGAACACACAGTCTTATTCTGTGCGATGCCCCCCATGACGGACCTGTGAACCAGATGAGCGAATTATCTCCGTCTGTTTCATCAGATGCAGTCTTGACTGCACCAACCAGACTATCCAGCTCTCGCAGACTGGCTGCATACGCGCTATCCGTGCTATCCGTCAGCGGGGGGGCCAGAGGGACGTGCATGTGAGCTGGTGCAAAGTAAAGCAGATAGGGTTTGCCTCGCTCTCTGAAAGAAATGAAATGACCCCCGAGTTAGATAATGTGTGCTTTACTTCTCTAAACAAGTGTCACAGTAACATAACACGTGACATTTATGACAATCCTTGACTTTCACCATTGAGATAACACAGACATAGAAACTGATTTTCTTTTCAAATAACTAGGATTAGCAAATGTCAATTTGGAGTTTGACTTAGGAAGACGTTGAAAAACTCACACGAGCCTAGATATTAAGTGTGGCCCTGCAAACTGAATGGTGGCAAAACATACGAGACTTTACTTAAAGCTGCTGGCAACGATCCCCATCATCTCTTTTAACACAAATAACTGAGACCAGAATGCACCAAGACCAAGACAAGATCAATACTTTTGGGAGTTGAGACCAAGATCAAGACCATTAAAATGAATTTTGAAAACTATGACAAGGTTGAAGAGTAAATTGTCTTGCAAAATGGGAGAATTTACGCACACACAAATGTCAAAGGTAAGAATTGCAGCTTGCAAAATTCTTCTTTTTGACAAACATTGAGTTTTTTGACAAATTATCATGTGGCTTGAACTTCAGAAAAGTTCCACTTGATGCCGTTTTTTCGTCCTGCTTTGTTTATGGCGTTCCCTGCGATATGATGTCACTCCTCGAGACATAAAATGTTGTCTGTATCCAAGGGGTTTTTGTGGAAATCCACAAAATCAGTAATTCTTTTGGCACAACTTTCAATCCGTGAATAATCCAGAAACATGATGCGGTTACTTTAGCAGTGTGTGTTTGGGGTCACACTGACTAATATCATTGCTGGCAGCTTTAAGTGCAATTCCTTGTCTTTATTTTATGATAAAAGCAAAAGACCGGACAAATAAATTAAAAGCATTTAATTTTGCGAATCTGTACATTTTGGAATGAACTATAAACTAAATCTATTCCATTAAAAGTCTTTCATTGTTGAAAGCACAGGGTTAACAACTTCTAAATTGTTCACATGACCTTGGAGGAGTGTGACGCATGTTTGCTCTACATGCACAGCTGCAAACAGCAGGGTTCACCCCCCCCACACACACACACAAACAAACACAGGCATTCAGAAAAACTGCCATAGCACCAGTATCAGTCTGCCAAAGTAAAATCTCTTTATATGTCCTAAAAGTGCACTAGAAAGTACATAAATACAGAGTGAGTTAGGAGAAGTGGGGGGGGGGGGTCATTGAACCTTGCATTGTGTATAATCCTGAGTGCTGCTGATATGTATTTCTCCGTTAGCGTCCACAAGTTAAGCGGCTGCTCCACAACAGTGTTGTTTTCAATGAGAGGAAGGCCCATCTTCGAATAGCAGCCTCCATGTGCACGTCTCTTTAATCTGAAAAATACCAATAATAGATTATATGTTGACGATAATGAACAAAACATTCATTCCAAGGAGTCAATCCTTTTTCTATAACAGTGATTCTCAAATGGGGTAGCGTATGTGTTTCACACAAACGTGTGAGGCAGGGGTGACAAACTAATATTAGTTCAGGGGCCAAACACTTACATAGCCACCTAAAGCAAGTAAACCCCTAAAAACATATCAATTGTCCTATCCATGTACAGCCTATATTTATAAATGAGAAATGCAACAAATAGACAAAACACATTTTCTATAAATGACACAAGTGTAAACTGTAAATTTGATCATATTCATTAAAACATTACATTGGCTCAATAACAGATAGCACATTAACTTTGCCAGTAATCACCAGTAAATTCCAACCCACATTTCCACACACTATGGCCAGGGTTGGGCTCAATTACATTTTTCAGTTACAATTACGTCTTCAATTATCCATGTTCAACTACAATTCAATTATGATTACGCTGACCAGCATTTTTTTTAATTACAATTAAATTATGATTATTTTTTTTCCCCTGAAAGTCAATTACAATTACGCTCTCAATTATTAAATGTCTTAACCATTTTCTTAAATCAGCTGTAAAATACACTGTAACAATTATCCGTCATCTAATATGTTTCTCATCTTGTTAGGCTTAAATCAAGGGTATACCCCATGATTTATTTATTTATTTATTTTTAATAAAAAATGATCTTCTTAACATAGCTCAGACCATGATTCATACTGAAAAACTGTAATACCTACTACCTGTATGAGTGTGAAGATTCACAAGGTATTATTCACCATGGCATGTGAGGAAACGCCTACCTACAAAATGCAACAACCAAGCCTGATTAACATGTAGGGATTAACCCGCTTTTGAGGAGGTAGAGCAGACAAGTTGATGCCAGTTGAACAATTGCAGCCCAGGCTGGGCCAGCTCGTGCATGTGCAGCAACAGCAGCTGCAACAGCAGAAGCAGCTTTTTCAGCTTTGTGTCACAAACACAGTGTTGCCAGATTCGTGGTTCGGGTTTGAGCTGTTCTAAGATGTAATTGGGCTGGAAATTGTCCATCTGATCTGGCAACACTGATTCTGAGTTTCACGTGTGACGTCACAAGTGTATAAAATTTGAAACGGGGCAATTTTCTCTGTGTTGTAAGACTTACACAGACCACAAACAAACGACTGGATGGGTTTATTTCACATTTTGTGTACTGCTGGACACAAAAAAGTTAAACGTTAGATTAAAAAAATAAAAAAAAAAATGCTCTCCCCTCACCACGGGCCGGATGTGATGTACAATCAGGCCGGATCCGGCCCGCGGGTCGTAACCATGGCACCCCTGCCTTACGCCATAGAAGAATCCATTACATTTTGGAGAGGATCCAGATCAATATAATGATTCTGGATCAATTTCAACATTTGAAAAATCTCTTTCTCTCATCATTGGTGAATTTTCAAAATTTCATACATTCATTCTTTGTAAGTTTGATTCTAAACTGACCGATCTTTATGAAATTTGACTTAGTTATGGTGGGTTAGTTCCTGCTCTACCTCACCATGTTTTATCAAATCAGATTACGCATTTCATTGCGATTTTTCCAAAAACTAGTGTACCATACATGTGGACCTACTGTAAAGTGTGAATGATCAGGATCAGTGATCCAGATAACTGTCAATATCTGACAAAGACAAAATTGGTACTTGGCAGATGGTTTGTGATTGCTGATTGCTTTTACAGTACTGATATACAGTGCATGTTCATGATAATAGGTCAGGGGAAAAAAAAGGGCATATAACCAGCATAACCTGATCACTTGCGGGCAGAATGAGTCACACGGAAGGCATGGTGGCACGTTATATCCTGGTATGTCTGTGCAACCCATGTCATTACTGTAGGGAATTCCTAAATAGTAGTCGAAACCTGTTCAAAAGACAAAGAAAGAAGTATCACTACTGACATTGGCCACGATTACATGATGTTTTTTAATTCGGAATTATATATTCCGAATTAAATCATTCGGAATTAAAGTGTTCTGCTTCGTGTTTACATTGAAATGGTAATTCCCGAACGAGGTTAACATGGAAAACTGGTTTGTTCGGTTTTAGATAATCCCGCTTTAGGTCTGGGGGTTGGGAAGGCTCTGATTGGACATGGGGAGAACGTGACGCATCACGTCTATCAGGAAAAACACACAACTGCCGGCTATAACACAGAACACCACACATGAAAACTGTTTTCACTTTTATTTTGATTGTAGTTTTGAAGCAGCAGCTCGACAATAACACAGGGTTTCAGTTTGGATGGCGGAAGGAAGATAGGAACTAATCACCGGTAAAAAGCCCAGTAAAACTCTGGAAAACAATCACCGGGAATAAATAGTTGCTCCCTGGTAAAGATAGTAGCTCTAACAACTGGTAAAATGATAAACTTGGTGATATTACAGCCTGTGAATGCAGTACGGGGACGCATTTACTCCGCCTCCGGGTCCTAGTGCCTGCGCGTCCAGTGAAGCCTGTTCCATTTACCTTGTTTACCAAGGTCCGTGTGTGTTTAATAAGTCTGTGTGTGTCCGTGTGAAAGTCTGCATGTTTATGCCTCTGTCAATCCACTCTTTTCATTATATCCATGTCTTTTAAGGCTCTTATTAAATAGTCTAGGCTTGAGTCCGGGCCACACGTCATCGCCGCAAGTCGCGCAAGCGCAGAATGACAAGAATTAACTTAAAGCGGAATTAGGCAAGTGAAGTGTTTACAAGAAAGAAGAATTATCTAATTCCGAATTAAAAAAACGGAATAAACCAGCCACCTAATTCGGAATTAACTTTAATTCAGAATTAAATTAGCATTAGGAATTATGTGTTTACAAAGTCAGGTTAAAGAGGAATTAACTTTTATTCCGCTTTAAAGAGGAATTAAAGCTCCCATGTAAACGTGGCCATTCATGGTGAGATTTCAATAAAACTCTGTTCTGAGGAGAGGATTTAATTACTGTGTCATGGTTTTCCTGAGACAGCTATCAACAAGTATGAAGTCTCAGGCGAATCGCCTAAAATCTTTCCCGTTTTACTGGCTGTTCGGCTTTTAAGAGTTTCTGTTTTAGAATGAGTTTGAGTCCATGGTAATAAAATTGTTAAATAGCAATTACACATGCAACATGTGTGTTGGTGTGAGTTACGATCATGTTGAGGCAGATGTGAACTGAACACAGCTGGAGGGAGTGTGATCCTGAGCTCATATATCATCAAAATTAAAAATGAAGATATTTAAATATAGAATGATTGACTATTTGAACGGTTGCCGTACGGACAACCCTCGGTGCTATTGGTACGTCTTAGGGTTAGGGTTAAGGTTAGGTTATAACCCAATATTGCAACAATTTTTATGGTTAGGTTTAGGTTTAGGGTATGGTGTAGTCTTAGTCGCGCAACCTAAATTGACCAATGACTGACCTATCACGTGACCTAAACTGGTCAAATAGGGGCGCTTTGTACGGAGAGAATGTTGATATATGGATA
This sequence comes from Gouania willdenowi, assembly GCF_900634775.1. Lineage (NCBI taxonomy): Eukaryota > Metazoa > Chordata > Actinopteri > Blenniiformes > Gobiesocidae > Gouania > Gouania willdenowi. Next base: position 11,550,906 of record NC_041062.1, on the reverse strand, counting down.
GAATGTACCTCTGTTAGTTGGGCCGTACGCTCCATTGTGTCCAAGATGCCATTTCCCAATCATGGCGGTGTAGTATCCTGCCTTCTGAAGAAGCTGAGGGAACGTGACTTCAGACAGAGGCAGACCAGCCACAGAATTAACTCCAAAGTTGTGAGTCACACCGTTTCTCAGACCGTAACGACCGGTCAGAATGGCAGCGCGGGATGGAGAGCATGTCGATGCTGGAGAGTGGAAGTCTGTCAATCTGGAAGACATGGTAACAGTCATAATAGCCACGTTTTTTTTTTTTTGTCCTTAAATTCCTACAGTGTTGACATGGATATTATTGTTGCATATCACACTGTGAAATGATGGCACTCTCTACCTGAGACCTTGCTGGGCCATCACATTGAGATATGGAGTGTTGTTTGTCTTCTGCTCAGCCTGGTTAGCATCTAAATCCCCCCAGCCTATATCGTCTGCCAGTATGATGATGAAATTTGGCTTTTTCCTGAACTCACTGGCCAAAGTGTCACCCTTACACTCTGTATGAAACAGCAGCAAGCAGAGCAGCAGTGGCAGGAGAGAACTGGTCCCACCGTCTGCCATCCCGGGTCACAATCTGCAAAGGGTTGCACAGGTTACACTCACAACTTTAGTTGAGATGCCAATTTAGTAACACAATGAGCATTATAGCTTTTTGTCCCCACTACACGAGGTCATATTTGCAGAGCCGGCCCAAGCGACTTTCATTTTGGGGGGCCTTTACACTGAAGCATAAACTACTGTTAATGAATGGTTTATTATTCACGCATGATTATCTCTCACATCCATATCAATTACATTATAATCTTTATCTCTTAATTAATAAGCACCTTAAGATTAAAACTGGCAGTCGATGTAGGTTATAGTTTAAGTAAATTTTATTTGCTCTTTGCTGCAAACTGGAAATTTCAAAAGTGGTCAAAAAAAAAGAAAAAAAAAGAAAAAACAGAACATACTTAAGTAAAGACTTTTAAAAATGAAAATTACACAACAAAATTATCACTTGGGACAAATTTAAGGCTCTGGAATCAGCCCAAATATGTCAGGAAAATAACACTCACACCTTTAAAGATATACGTAGGTTTTACTGTTGGTGAACTGCACACAATTTATCAACTTAGAGTCCTTCATATTATAGACCAACAGCCACAAAAATGCAAACTGATGAGTTAATTCCTGGAAATCTTTGAATATATAAATAAATAAATAAAATAAAAATAACAAAAAGACAGTCATCAACATCCACCGCCAGATTGGTTCTCATTATAACTCACAACTTTTTCCTAAATGTCCTAAATCTAAGAACTTAGATGTATACATAAGAAAATGTGATCACATCAAAATATGAAGTTACTATCTTAAATGGTTTCTAAGAAAAGCTGTCCCCTTTGAAGATACCTCAAACAGAGTCCAAAAAACGGAAAAACGGCAATAACTCCGGAAAAAAATAATTGTGCGCTTCTCATTTTCGAACCCCATCAAGGTATTAATACCTTGAAGCCACACACCAAATTTGGTTATTGTATCTTAAATGAGAAAAGCTGTTCCCTTTGAAGATACCTCGGACAGAGTAAAAAAAAACAAAAACGGGAAAATGGCAATAACGCCGGAAAAAAGAATTATGCGCTTCTCATTTTCTAACTCCATCAAGGTATTGATAACCTGAATGGGAATTTGTCCAGTCAAACTTTCTTTTCCTGTCAAAATGCCAAGTTGAAGAATTAGTGTGTGTGTGTGAGAGAGAGAGAGAGAGAGAGAGAGAGAGAGAGAGAGAGAGAGAGAGAGAGAGAGAGAGAGAGAGAGAGAGAGAGACTGTATAGTCGCTGAGGGAAACTGGCTACAACCAGATCTTTTTCTTTATCCTCCCTCCCCCGCGTCGGTTTACCAATGTGAGCGTGTGTAACAAACACACAGAGCGTGTCTGTGCGTGTGCTTGTTTACGTCCATGTCTGTCTGTCTGTCTGTCTGTATGTTTACACTCTAATGTCAACGAGCGCCTCGTTTATCCCCTCACTGACGCGGTGCGCGGGACTAGGAGTTCGTCGACCCTCGAGTGCCGGAGGGACCGTTTCCTACAGCCGGTGACCGATAACAGGTGAGAAGGAGCGGAGGAAGGGAAGAGCGCCTCGGTAACTTAACCAGCGATACACACACACACGCGCGCACACCGTGTGGTTACCTTGTACCGCGAGAAGTCACTCACTAGCGCGTTTTTGACCGTTGCACGCGAGCCTCAGCTGGACCGGGCGTGTTGCGTCAGCCGCACGAGGACGGACCATATGGTTAATGGCCTCACGTCAGAATCAGCGCTTCCTGTTACTGCTGCTCACATGAACACAAACTACCGGCACTACGCGGTGCTCTGGACATGTGTGGACTTTCCTACAAATAAACAGTTGTGTTCAAGTTGAATTTTAAACTGCACATGAAATATGTGGAGCCGTTTGTAAAGTTGCACGTGATAAAATTAACAGCAACTTTTTGCAACACTTAGCAACAAACCACGTTAAAAAAAACAAAAAAAAAAAAACGATGTAAAACTTTTTATGTTATTTTTAGCCAGGTTTACAGCAATATTTGTAGAAAAAAAATGTTCTTGTAAAAATATAATGTCAATGTTAAATCTAAATCGAAATGTTTACACTTAGATTTATCATTTAAAATGTAAGATTTAGATTTAGTGTACAGTTGGCTCACTGTACTATACTTGTATTTATCTGTGTTATATTTGTATATTTATATTATTTTAGTACTTTTTCCTAGAGGTGCAGTATTGTATTGAATCCCTATTTAATTAACAGTTATTATTATTATTTAATAATGTATGCTTTTCTTTCTTCCTTTTCTATGTTTTAGTGTTTGTTCTTTTCATTCATTATTCTAAAGCATCTGTTTAAAAAAAAAAAGCAATTTTCTCCTTGGATAAATAGCTGATTTAACGTCTAGATTTATTAATTAATATTTACATTTAGATTTAATAGTTAACATTTAGATTTAACATTGACATTATATTTTCACAAGCAAAAAAGTATGGCTGGAAATCCGATCAAAAAAAAAATCACATATGTTTTCTACACGTGGTGTGTTGCTAAACGTTGCTGTTTATTTTAGCATGTGCAACTTCACAATTAGCGCCCCATAATAACAGAGCTTCACTGAACTGCACAAGTTGTAGCTTTACAGATTTCCCTCTTTGTCTTTAGTAACATACATTTTGAATAATAATCATTAGGGGTGGTGGGGAAAAAAAGATTATCAACTGTGATTTTATTACTGACCATTATGAATCGATTCCTAAATTTCCAAAGATCAATTATTTAAATTTTTAATATTGGAATTAAAAAACAGGCAAGTCCTCTTAATTTGCATATTTCAATTACATTATATATTATATACCAGGGGTTTGCAACTGGTTTCATGCTAAGCCCCGCATTTTGCCACAGTCGTTAAATAACTCTATTTCCTGTGCAACATGCATTTCACAACATGCCTGTCAAAAGAAAAGTTTCTCTCAAAAATAAAAGACAAATTCAACATGAGAGACATTAAGTATTTATTTATTTTTGACCAGCTGTCCACGACGCACTTTTGGGTCCCGGCCCACCAGTTGAGAATCACTGTTATATACAACTCTGAAGGTGCTTTGAGGTATGACGCAAATAATTCAGAAGCTGACTGATTCTAATTGGAAGATCAAAATTCAGCAGTCATCAAAAACTTTATTTATGATCGTTAATAATTGAAAATCAGTTTGAAATCGAATCGATAATTCAATAATCACAGTTGAATCAGGAATTAAGGCTTTTTAACCACCCTTAATAATTATAATCTGTGTTCACTGATGAATTTGTTGCAGGAATATTTGTGGGTATTTCATTATTTATTTATTACACTGACCTTGTTGAAGTGAAGTATTCTTGTTACAAACAGAAGTTCAGATTTCTTCTGAAGTCTAGTTTAGTTTGTGCTCACACTCACGCCCGTACATGGGGTGTCGGGACATTGAATTACATGAAATACTTGTTATGTACACATTTTATTAACATATTTGCTTTCTATTCACTTGTCTCTATGTACACGAGTTAACAATGGATATATTAATTTTGTGGGGGTTTTTTTCCAAATAAAGTGTTGTTGCTATTTATTTATTCATGTATAGTTAGATATTGACTTTTTCATTCTTGAAAAGAATAGCAATACTTTGATTTGAATGACTTTGCCCTCTTGTGGTCAAATATATATAACCCACTACTGTACATGATATTTATACTGTAGCTCGAATCATATAAAAGTTATTACTGAACTAAATAAATATTATTAAACAACAGATGGTGGAAAATGTTCCCTTTCATTGAGGCAGGCCAACTGTAGCTTTTTGTCCTAATATGACACTATATATAAGAAAACTTCATATAAAGTAGGCTTTGTGCTAAGATGTTCTCACACAGATTTAATACTACTGGGACAAAAATTTAATATTTTTGAACACACTGGTGAATAGTTGTGGTGTAAAACAAATGAAAAGTTTCCTCAAAACTAGTTACTTGGTCATTCTTGAGGGTTCGTGTGTGAATTACTAGTATTCAACATGTTTTGGTGAACTAAAAAGTACTCATTGTGTATGTCATCTGTTCTAATTGTGCATGGAATAATAAAGGCATGCATGATGATGATGATGATGGACTTTTGTCGTTTTTGTCTGCATCGTCTTTTGCATCAGGTTTACTTTTTTTTTTTTTTTTTTTTTACAGAATAAAAACTAAAATAATGACAAAACAGCATACAGAGTAGGGATGTCCCAATACGATTATATTGCAGCCTTGAGTATTGGCCGATCACAGCACGAATCATACATACTTTTATTACTTATTTTGTAGTGTGGAATGTTAGAAAAGGCTTGATCAAGTGATGTTACTCAAACAATAGTCAACAATTCAAGTTCACTTGAGTTTTTTTTTTTACTGTCAGTACATGGTGGGAACAACTAAGGCTGAACGATTAACCTTAATCGCATCAATATTAAGGTTTTCACTAATGCGATAATGTAACCTCAGATGCTGGAGGTTTTTTCTTCCGTCTCCATCATTTGAGTGATATACAGTATATGTTCACCAATCAGAATTGCTGAGAACCGTCTTCCTGGGCTGCTGGCCAATCAGAGATGGTTACAGGACACAAGCTTGTACGCGCTACAGCGAGTCTCTGAGTGCGCTAGCAACTACACTAGGGTCCTATAAAATCCACGTTAATGGAATCAAACAATGAAAACGTAATCTACTGTTGAACGCGGAAATGGACAGAATCGGGTTTAAATGCCATCATCGTGAGGGAAAGGACTTTTTTTAATTGGGAAATGTCCTTCCCACTCTCATCTTGGCCGCTTCAAACACCACCTAAACGCCGTCTATTTCTAAACTGGCAAAAACTAGGCAAATCCTCCCTGACTCTTAAATCAGAGCCAACCAGTGCCCGCTTAACTTTAACGTGTCTGTGGAGCTCCGCCCATTTCTCATGTAGCGCTGCTGCTGTGCTCCGTGAAAACAGCAGCAACTTGAATCAGTGTTACCTTCTCAGAGTGTTTAAACATCTCATCAGAGCTACAGAAGATCTGTGGATAAAGTTGTGGACGAGACCATTGATACCAGGGACTGTAGAGTATGAAACATCGTAGACTAATAAGAACTTCTGAGACTTTAAAATATTCTGGCCCCTAGTGGTGAAAAAACACTTCTTACACGTGATGTGTCTTACACATTTATGTTTGTTTAATCATTACGGTCTGGAATGAAGTCTTCAGGATCATTTAAATTAGGTTAATTTAAATTAAGTTGATCAAAACTTCATCAATAAACCTGATCAGATTCAGTAAATTATTGATCCCTGAAGGTAAATTGAGTGACAATGCTGCTCTCATACATCTTTATATGACATGAATAATTAAAAAGGAGCAGTCAGAATAATCCATGTCAGTACAACTTATATCTACCATTTAATTGTATCTTACTCATTATTTTAAATTACATTTTTTTATTTTTGACATACATTTTTGTTTAATTATAGTTTTTTTTTTTATTGGTATTTATTTTGTTTCCTCACAGTAGAACTTATATCTTCCTTTTAATTGTATCTTACGTTTTTTTTTTTTTTTTTTTTTTACATACATTTTTGTTTAATTATGGGTTTTTTATTTATTAGTATTTGTTTCCTCACAGGAGTTAAAAACTAATATTTTCTGAAAAAAATTGATTAATATTTGTAAAAAAAAAAAAAAACGGATTTTCTAAAAATTTAGAAACAGAATTTAGAAAAAAAAATTTTTAATCATAAATCATATCGAAATCGCAATATCTGTCATAAAAATCGCAATTAGGTTCTTGCAGCCCTAGGAACAACTGAGGGTGGGGACAAAAACTTATCACAGTGCTTATATCGGAGATTTTAGATGCATTTCAATAAAATCTGATATTCGTTTTCTGGCTGATATCGGACCGATATCAGTATCGGATTGAGACACCCCTAATACAGAGTAATTGTTATTTAAACAGATGTGACGGGCAGATTACTATTAGAAAGGGATGGGTTTATCATGCTAATAGAGTGTAGGATGCTTGTGTCATGTTATTATAACTGGTTTGATGGAGTCAACAAAATGTACAGAATGAGAACATACAGAGACAGTAAACAGGAACTAAGTCATAAGACTTCCCACTAGTCACTTGTTCACTGTACAAGTAGATCAAAGAGCTTATGGTGTCACCTGATTATGCTCTAAAGAACACAGATCAGCAAATGCTTTGTGTCACAAGAAGTAAGTTTGCTGCATGGACAAGAAATGATCAGACTGAGGTTTTCCAGCAGGGTAATCAATAAAGTTCTTGGATTCTGTATCACACAGGCCTTCATCTTCCTAGTTCACGTCTATGTATTTTCCACGACATTAGAGATGGTTCTGGATTTGATAATATGATACTTGTAGCTGAAAAATGTGCTAAACACCCCTGATTGTAAAAAATATAAATAAAGGTGTTGAGTCAAATTAGTTTTGTTTTTAAAGTTTTTCATTAATTTCTTGTAGGAAAAGAGAAGGAAGCAATTACTCTGTTAGTTAAAGTCTGATGAAATGCCAAAGGAGGGAATCTCTCACGTGGACTATATATACATGTATATATACACCAAAGAATGGATAACCAAGGAGCTTTCTAAGACAGCAGACATGGGAACTGAGCTATCAGAATGGGACACATTCTGTGACAAACTGACCCAGGAACACAGAAATCTATCGAGTGGCCTCAAAAAGCTCTGCATATATAAAACATCTCAGTGTCATTCAAATCTGACATTTTTTAAAGCCTGTATTTAACCAGAAGAGATTGAGATTAAGAATCTACTATTCAAGAGATTCTTGGAATTCAAGGTTCCGCAATGGATTTTAACTGACAACCCTCCAGTTTCAAGCCTGCTTCCTCAAGCGTTTGGCCACGGCTGCCCACATAAACAATACAAGATGTTTTTTTACTAAACTTACTTTTAGTTTACTGTTTCTTTTTTTTTTTGTTTGTTTTCAATGAACTACCTCTGGTTTCAACCGACCATCCAAAAACCTATATTTTCCATCGCCAAGGATTTTGACAAAATTTTAACCAAAGATAGACCTTATATGCCAGTAAGACTCCATTAAAATCCAGAGGATGGGGTGCAGATCAATATACTGATTCTTGATCAGTTGAAAAATGTATATCTTGGTTTGTAATTTACTGATATTTATTAAATTTGACTGTTATTTCAGGGTAGTTTGTTAATTACCCCACTGAGTTGTATCTGGATCGGATCTAGATTTAGTGCAATTTATCGCAATTTTTTGAAAACCTGGAGGTGTCCATGTCCACACATTTGGACCTACTGTATCGTCATTAATGCGGATACAGATTTCTTCCAAGCCTTTCACATGTGAATGATCATGGTACCATGATGAGGACTACTCATCCAGATTTCTGGCAAAGAGGATATTTGTTGCTTGGCAGAGGTTTGCACTCTCTGAGTGCTCTTGTTTTTATTCGTTTATGTCTCAGCATTGATCATTACTTCTTTGCCCCTCTCTGAATATTGTTGCTTGCAGCACAGACAGTGTCTGTAATTTAGACGGCAGTAAAGGCGGCTGTTGTTTACAAGTTGACCCTTTTTATTCTAATCTGATCAACTTGACTGCAGTGTGGTGAAAGAAAGCACTAAATAGCAGGTGCAGTAGTTTGTAGTTCTTATCCTTGTTTCCCTGTCATCAAAATGCTTAAAATTCAAAAGTTATTGCTAAATAACAGTTTTTAACACCCAAAAAACAGGGAAGTGAATAGAGGAAGTTAATGAGTGTCTTTATTTAATGGTCAAACAGTGCTCATCTTTAAGCATTTGTAAACGCAGGAGAAACATTGACGTAGGTTTGCCTCTGATCTGCATCTTCTGACACAGATGTTCTGTTGTGAGCACAGTGGGAGAGAGATCTAGCCATGGACATTCGTTTAGACGAAGTGCATGTGGCAATAAATTGATTGGTTTTAGTACTAAATATTATAAGTTAGTGTGAATGGCTGCTGTGTTGCACTAACTGCCAGGACTTAGTGTCACAGAAAACTTTCTCTTAGCTCATTGATAGACTAATGCAATTATATTACTCTCATAATATAAAAAACATTATTGTCTTTCCAGATCATGGCTATTTGCCTAGAAAAGCTGAAACAGTTTTGGAAACCAAATGTGTACACCAAAGCCCCCGATGGAGGCTGGGGATGGGTGATCGCTGTGGCCTTTTTCTTGGTTGAGGCTTTTACTTACGGCACCATCAAGATCTTTGGCATCTTCCTCCAGGACCTGATGGAGGAGTTTACTGAGACAAACAGCCGAGTCTCCTGGATTGTCTCCATCTGTGTCTTTGTTATGACTTTCAATGGTAAGCACCAAAATGTTTTTGTTGTTCCAAAAAATTGAGTTAGACTACACATGGAAATGCTGTATATGATCAAAATCTCAACATAAGCTAACAGTTTGTTTATCATGGATCATCAGCTCCTATCTCCTCTGTGATGACCAACCGCTTTGGTTTCCAACTTGTGGTCATGGTTGGAGGACTGCTAATTTCCACTGGTACCACTGTCACTAGCTTTACCACCTCTGTCAACCAAATGTACCTCACCTACGGGATAGTCGCAGGTATTGCTTTTGTATTATTCTTTTGTCTCTACCTAAATCTACTCAATTTCCTGAAGGTAAACTGGACTTTCTCAGAGTTTTCCTTGATAATGTTTCGGCACTCATTCAACAGAATTGAGAAGTGCTTGGATTTTCTTTCAAACCTGTTTCTATTACTGCCCCAATGTTATGTTGATTGTTTTCCTTCACCTGCATAGGTTTTGGATACTGTCTTAGCTTCCTGCCCACTGTGACCCTACTCTCCCAGTACTTTGACCATCGAAGATCTCTGGTCACAGCCATTGCCTCTACTGGGGAGTCGTTGGCAATCTTTGCTCTTGCACCAGGTACCACAAACCATTTATGCTTAATCTATATATGCACTTATCCAGTTCAAGGTCCCAGCAAAAACAGAACAAGGCAGTGTATGCTCTAGACCATTACTGTTTAAAGTAAAACAAGGTTACGTCGAAAAGTTCTGGCAAAAGCAATAATGAGAAAAAGTATCTTGTGCTCTATGTTGCACAGTACACTAACAAGTACTCTATTGCTTTACATGTTTTGCTGTAATTTTTATAAGCCGTTAATAAATCTCTCTTTTTACGTTTCAGCATTTAGTGCAATGAAAAGCCATCTTGGATGGCGACATACCATGGCAGTAATGGGAGCTTTGCAGGGTATCATCATCATCTGTGGTGCGCTGCTTCGTCGAATAGTTATCCAACCCAAAGGGAACCAACTGACAGAGACAGACCAACTGACAAGGACAGACCAACGGTCTACAAAAGATCCAGAAGACCTCAGTGCCCAAGAGACAACGGAGAACCCAAAAATGCAGAACTCGGTTCAAAACCAAAACTCTGCTAAAAATACCTTCTACAGCTTGGACAATGAGCTGACCACAGACTCTGTGAGCACCGGGGACTCAGGTATTCAATCTGTGAAGGAAAAGCCCACAGGTAGCCCTGAGGAAAATACCTTTTTAAACCATGAAGCAAAGTCAGAGACCAACCAGAGCACACCAAGAAACGGCACAGCAGAGGTTAAAATCAACTACGAAGAAGAAAATCAAGTGATGAAAGAGGAAAGAAGAAAAGAAAAGCCTTCCAAACTAAAATTCAAACTCTTAGACTTCTCCATCCTCAAAGAGTGCACGTTCATTCTTTATTCTCTCTTTGGACTGTTTGCCACTTTGGGATTTTTTGCCCCTCAGCTTTACATCATCGATCTGAGTGTGAGTCGAGGCGTTGAACGCGATCAGGCCAGCTACATGCTTTCCATTATGGCTGTGGCTGAGATTGTGGGCCGATTGTCAGTCGGGTGGATCATGACACGGAAAGCACTGAGGACGAAAAAACTACTTGTCATGTTGGCATGTGTCGTTTTAATGACCCTGGATCTGTTGGCATTTACTTTGGTCACAGAGTTTTATGGTCTGGCTGTCTGCAGCGCCGTGTATGGGATGTTAATGGGAACTCTTGCATGCACACACATCCCGATGCTGGCTGAGGATGATGTGGTAGGGATAGAGAGAATGTCTTCAGCTGCTGGGGTCTATGTCTTCATTCAAAGCTTTGCTGGGCTTGCTGGTCCTCCATTAGGAGGTAAGAGGGATATTTTTATCATCAAGCTTGGTTGAATATTGGTTTCCTAAATTTGATCAATGATGTTTTTGTTCCTAATCCTCTGCTCAGGTGTGCTGGTGGACGTTTCTCAGAACTACGGATCAGCCTTCTACTCCTGTGCAGCCGGCATGGGAATAAGTGCCATATTCCTGGGTTTGGTAAAACCTGCTAAAAAAGGATTACTGTGCCGAAGGCGAAGGACGGATACTCCCAGGGATGCTCATGAAAGCAATGGAGTCCTTGAGGAACAAAATAAAGATTAAGTAAAGGGGGGAAATGAAGTAACAGTCCTGCCTTTTGCTTAGAATCAGATGAAAACAAGAAACAAAGTGCTTCAAAGGATGCTAAGGACACTAAAGGGCTACGCTAATAAATGGGTTAATTTACAATGAGCTGGTGTGATGCTGCTGAGAAACTGTATTTAGGTCAGTTAACTTATTCTGGTTTCACAGAAAAGCCTTGTGAATAGTTTACTTGAATTGCTTGGACATTAAAGTGAAGTGTAGATTTAAATGAATCGTCAGTTTTTGCTTTAATGGTTGACCTTCAACTGTCAAAATGGAGACCTAGCACTGTTTAATAACCTGCTGGTCGTCATTTCTATGATATCAGCCAATTACTGCACAGATTACCTACTATCCTAAGATAATAGACAAATCTCAGGCTCACTTGATCAAATGTGTGTTTTATTATCGATTGTCAACATGTCACCAATATATTTATTATGTAACAAAAGACGCACAACTTAATGTTTCATTTAAACAAAAAACCAAAATGGAATTTTTTCCTATGTTCATTTTTTGAAGCTGTATTTGAATAAAAGTTTCTTTTTTTACCAAAAGGACATTTTCAAGTGATCGTAAATGATTTTATTTATCTTTGCAAACTGTGTTAAAAAAAAATAAATCACAAAATGTACGAAACCCGTAAGACGATGGAAGATATTTATGCGTATCACTGGAAAGCTACACTTTTATACAAGGAGAAGCCAAAAAAGGAAAACTTCACCATTTTACCGCTGTGCTTTTGGACTTAAAACTTATTTTGATTTGTTGGAAGCTCTTTTTCTTACCGTATTAATACAAATGTCATTGTGCTTTAAGTAACTTTAATAACCAAAACTTGGATCAAAAGGACAATGCTGCATAGAATACTCATGTAATAGTTTCAATAATAAAAACTGGTTTAAAAAAAAAAAAGACACAAAAAAGTTATCTTCACAGTGATCTATGTGGCGTATTGGACCATTCCCTCCATTCTAGTAGTAGATCAACGACTAATTTAATTCAGAGAGGAATAAATGAGAACACTGTTTAAAAAGAACCCTGACAGACACATGCTCTCTTGTTTGGGGAGAGAACATGCAAAAAATAACCTTAAATCCCAGTTATTTCCATCCCACAAACATGCAAACTTTAATATCAGTTTAAAGTCATTATTGATCATTGCTGATGTAGAAAGTCTCCACTATACAAAAAAGTATAATTACAGAGAAGGAAACTGACCACTGCCTGTAGGCTTAACTTTTAGTCTTTTCCTAGTTTGTCCAAACAGCTGCGGAGCCACAGTTTGGAAGAATGAAAAGATTGTGTGAGTTTGGGAAAATGGAGAGCTGGGTGATGTGCAGAGGCCGTCTCTGTACCTGATGTCTGACTCTGACCTTCCTCCATCCAGCTGAGCAAAGCCTGCAGAGTAACGATAAATCACAGTCCCTAAAATCAGAAACCATTCACATTATCTGAGAGCGCAATCACATCTGTGCTAGTCTTCAGATGAATTACAAAGATAAAGGGAAACTTCACACCACCGTATCTGTGTAATGTAGATAATAAACCACAACAGTCATATCTCAAAGTAAAACATCCACTTTGGTGTAGATAACAATAATGCCACTCAGGTGTTAAAGCAATAAACTACAGTAAAGTATGTGGTATAAAAAGTTTATTACCTTGTATCTGTCAGCTATATCAAAGCCAAGGGAGACATGAAGCTTGTGGAGGCAGATGGGACACAAATCCAAAGGACGACGGTCGGACTCCTCGAGGTGGTTGGATCCTTGCATTATACAGTTCAACCACTGGCAGTGACGTATCCCAAACATGTGTCCGATCTCATGAGTCATTGTCTGGAAAGAAGCATTTCATTATGCAGCAAATAAATCACATAATTAAGCTCGCAATTAACATGAAATATCAATATTCATGTGTGTGTTTTTTTTGTTTTGTTTTTGGTGTGGGCTTAACGTGTTTTTATCACTGTTTATCACAATTTTTAAGCACCTTGCAGGACCTAAGCAGCAGCATGCTGGTGATGGGGGGAGTATAATACCCTTCGAACACTGAATAGTCCCCCTGCTTTGGCTGAAGCTGCTTTGTTAGCCTTCCAGCGTAGCACTTGGAGTTAAAGTTGTCATCGTACCTGGCAAAGCTGAAGACGCCCATACCTGTGCACAAAGCCGTGAGTGACGCATAAAGCCTACCAAGTTTTGGAACATTTTAGCTCTATCTGGTGGCTTCTGACACTAACTACATCACCAGAAACCATTTCATTGACTTAATTTCTATCTCATGATACAATCTTTACATAAAGTTGAACATGTTTGCTGCTGGCTTTACTTTTTGATACGTTGGGGTTTTATCTAATTAAAAAGCAAGAAAAACCCCCCCCCATCATATTAGGGTTTCTGGAACATTTGTTTATATGTTGTAAACACTCACCTTCACTCAGAGAGGCCTGGCCAAAGACAAAGTTCCAGGAGTCCTTTGGATAAAGGTCAATCATCGTGATTCCAATGATACAAAAAGCATCTTTTGGTTTCTTCCTTCTCAGAAATTGCAGAAGATCCCCTTTAGAAAACAAACAACAGCAATGACTTCAAATCAAACTGCAAAAGTCACAATTGTTAAGATGTTTTTTAAACACCACAATCAAATTTGAATGTAAATGCATTTTAGGGTAATGCAGAAGTTTCAACAATGAGTTTAGTAAATATGTTACACAGTTTATCAAAGAAAAAAACAAAATCTCTAGATTACCAGTAAGAATTTGCAGATTGTGGGAGTTGCTGTTCACCCTGAATGAGCATTGTGTGTCTGACACAGACACTGCAGGTAGTGACTTGACTGAAAGCCCATGGAAAAAAGCCTGGCAGTAATCTCTGAGCCACTCCACATACTGGTCTGTGTCAACTCCCGCTTCTCCAAATGAACCTACAACGTTGACAGGATGGGACGTATTAACCTGAAGCAGCCACTAACTGCTAATGTTGCATTTGACAGTTATGTAACATTTGCACACAAAGTTAAATATAGAAAAACAAGCTTGTCCACACATTCCTCCTGCATTAAGACGCAGCCACTAAGTACATTACACAAACACACTCACCTATGGTTTGAATATAAACAGTGTTGCAGCTTGCACTGGGGATCTTTCTGTGACGGTCTCTGTAGAAGCTTTGGAAGTCTTGAGGCTCCTCTGGGTGAGCAGAGATCCAGTCTGAGTCTGAGTGCACGGTGATGGGTTGGAAAAGGGACCCCGTCTGCCCTGCACGATACCCGTCCTCGAGAAGAAGCTTCTCTTCTTTGGTGTACTTATCGTAAATTTGTACTAAATCGTGAGAGTTTGAAACTAGTGCGTTGTGGAGAGTCTTCGCAGTGTGCTGGATCACCTTCATCTGAGATAGAGACAAGATCCCAGTATCAACATTGTATGGGGAAGTTCTTGCATTTTCTTCTGGGTTTTTAAGGTCTTTAAACTAAAGTAAAGACATCAAAAAACATGACCTGCCATAGGATCTAAAGTAAAGTCGCTACTCCACCCTTGTATGTCTCCGTTGGCTCCATATCAAGTCAAACATCCATTAGAAGATCCTTGTGTTGGCGTCCAACTCCCTCTGTACCATACGTACTACCACTGCCACTCTTTAGACTTCTCAGACACCATCAGACTGACGTTTCATCCAAAAGTTGTTCCGATCTACTACCGATGCCAAACACTCGGCCAAAGTGACCTCACAACACATTTATGGTGTTTTCAATGATTGAAAGTGGTGCCAAAACTATGACGGTTGTTGTTTTTGTGGCTTTCCATGGAAACACCCAAATACAGTCTTTTTTGCTTCCTTGTCCGGCGAAGAAATTCAAGAAATCACGGGAAGAATTAAGTAAAAGCACTTCTTAAGAATCAAAAATGTAACTAGTTTGAACATGACAGTCTAATCTGGTATCGTGAATTTAGCGCGATAACGTGACCATTTTAATATGAGTTGCGGTGAAACCAAAAGAATAGACTTCCTCAGCGTCAGCACAGATTTAGCCGATCCTTGCCAAATCTGTCTTTAAACTTTTCCGCTTCTGCACCGTTTTTGTATTCTTTTCCGGAATACCCAATCCCACAATGCAATGCGCCAGTTTTCCGAATTTGAATCCTCAATATTAGTTTGTGAGGAAAGTGTCCCGTTATGCGGTAGAAATACCTTTGCTTAATTGAGCTATGAGGCCTACACATACAGACCTACGATATATTTGGATCTACTGCATCGTTTTCAATAAGGATAGACATTTCTTTAAAGATTAAATGATCAGGATCACTGAACCAGAAAACTGCTAAAATCTAAAAAAAAAGAGGAGAATTGGTGCTTGGTGGAGGTTTGCGATCTTGAGTGTTCTTTTTGTTATTATCATCAATATGACAACTTGAATTACATACATATTTTAGAGTAGGGGTACTAGGGTTGGGAGATTATACCTTTAAAAAAAAAAGAAAAAATCTCAGATTTTTTGAAAGAAAAATCCGAGTTTCAATTTTTTTATTTTCCAATGCACTTAAAAATGACTGCAGAATTTTTTTGAAAAAAAAAAACTCGAATTTGCAAAAAAAATAAATCGTTTTTATCTACAAATTTGATAAATCGATTAAATTGATTTTATTTTTTGCCCAGCCCCACGGGGTACACATGGTGCTTTACAGATGTTACAACACAGAATTTTAACATAAATAACCTATAGAATAGCTAAAAAAATATTGCAGTACGTCATAAAAATTAAAGATATAGTGGAGTTGAAGTGCTTTTTTTTAATGACTTAACTTAATAATAGTAGTTAAGAAGTATTTTTAACTATGTGTCAGAGCCAATATGGAAAGCTAAATAACTGGATAAACAGGACTCACTATCTTAAGCTATAAAAACTACTATTAGAAGTAATTTGCACACAAATCCTAATTTAATCAACTTGCAGGACTGGATACTATGAAAAACACAGCAATAAATACACAAAAATAGATCAATAAACACTTCCTGCTTCCATAGACGTCAAAAACCTACATTTATGAACACATTGCAGCAGGTTTTAAGAAGTGAGCAGCACGTCTACATTCTACTCCATATCACAATATCGAATTAGCACAAATTACTGAAAAAAATAACTTGACAATATGTAATAAAACACGATAAATACCTTTTGTTTCAATGCAGGCAGTTGGAAAGCCTGTTCCGATGACGTCACGTAAATAAAGGGGCGGAGCCTGCAGATTAGAAGTCTCAAGCTGTGGTAATCGTCTAACCTAGGCGCTCGTCCACACTCCCACAGTGCTTTAAATCGTCTTATTGTGACTCTGAATGGTTTTTTTCAGTGTGGGAACCTTTGGCCGAGCACAAGCGAAAGTTTTCCTGCCGGTAGCGGTAAGTGGGCGGGCTACGAAAGCGGAAGAATTGTAGTTGGTGTGGCTAAGGTAGTTAGCTCCAGCCACTAGCAGCAGCAGCAGCAGCTCACTGTGCTAACATGCCGGGAGCTGCCTGACACTTCACCGTCAGCTGTGAGCGGAACAGCTCAGGGATAGCAGAGCGTTGTTGTCTGAGGCTACACCAGCTGGAGCTGCTTGTCCACACACACAGCCTGTGTTTCTACACCAGTGAGCTGTAAAACACTGCTGAGCGTCTCATCGAGGGAGTGTCAACTTCTTCTTTTTTTTGCCAAAAAAAAAAAAAAAAAAAAAAACCATCCGTGAATCGTGCAGACATGCTGACAGACAGCAGGTAACCAGAGAAAACACTCACACACTGCCATAAATACACCTAACAGCACATTGAGCTACTGCACTGACTGTAAATACTCACATGTATGTATATATAAGACAAGATAACATGCATTTACACAGTACCACAATGGCTTAATGGGTTTTACACACACTACTGTGGTGTGGGTGGATAAACAGTGTGATAGGACCAGGGTATCTTTAATCACACTGCAGGGATGAAGCAGTGTGACAAAGTTTCCCAGCACAGGAGACCCTCCTGTTTCCTACTAACCAGCTGTTTGCACTCACTCCCAGCACTAATCCTTTGGTTGAATGTCACTATACAATCATACAATCCACACACCTCACTAAAGATATGACAGTGAGTGTTCCCGGTACTATAAGAGTGCTTCATGCCTGATCATGTAACTGCTTTAGTGCGTGTTGCTATTTTTGGTTCCTCTTCATGTTCTTTTTCTGAGACTCTCCGCTCTCCTCCAACTAATCTCACACTTTCTCTCACCGCCTGCATCTTTTCTTCTATGACACGCACAATGTCTGGATGGTTTCCACCTCTGCAGGAAGCGACATCATAGCTGTGACAGTGAGGAGGAGCAGCAGCAGCTCATGCCTCGGGCTAAGAGATTTGGAAGAGGTCCTTGCCTCCATGTGTCAGATTTGGATTCCGAGGTACGATGGGTCAATCATCAGTGGTTAAAGTCTGTTATCTGACTTGGATTATGTGTGTCATGCATGTGAACCCATGTAACACTGGGCTTTTATGAGCGTTGAATGTTTTATTTACAGCTGCAGCATCTAATCCCGCCCCCCCCACCCCCACCCCCTGTGTTCCCAGTCTTCCAGCAGTGACAGCAGTAATGGGATCAGCAGTCCAGAGGCAACAATGGTGGCCAGCACCAGGCCGTGCATACACAGTCAGAGCAACTGCATCACCCAACACTCCCTTAGCCCAAAGCCTGAGGAATCTGCCAGCTCCTTGCAGCACGGTTTCCAGGGTGACGGGAGGGGGAGTGTCTCCTACGACCACATCAACAGAATCCTGCGGGAGGCGCACTTCAGCAGCCTGCAAACCAAAGGGCGTCCAGGCACAACATGA
This sequence comes from Gouania willdenowi, assembly GCF_900634775.1. Taxonomy (NCBI): domain Eukaryota; kingdom Metazoa; phylum Chordata; class Actinopteri; order Blenniiformes; family Gobiesocidae; genus Gouania; species Gouania willdenowi. The sequence continues at coordinate 11,532,945 of NC_041062.1, read as the reverse complement.
CCGTGAACTTTGACCCTCTGCTGACCATCTTTAGGCTCTCACACATCAGCACCGGCTCTGCCAGCGTGGACACCTCAATCTACACCCCGGGGGTCAGGGTTGAGGGGACGGCAAGTGTGGTGGTTTATATGATTCGGCCATGACGGCTCATCCCCACCTCCACATGTTCCATTCGTCCTCAAACATAAAGCACATCTGCCTTCTCATGGCCCAGTCACTGTGGTTCCCTGTGCAGTATTGATGTGTATTTGTACATGTGCGTGTGTGTGCACGCACCCACCCACTGCACTTTATGACTCTCTTTACATGCGTGTGTTTGATGTGTGGACATTTCCATTGGTGCTAATTACAAAAGAAGTGATAATGACCCAAGGTGCGTGCATATCAAAAATAAAGCAAAGCACTTTATTCAGCCTCGGTGTCCGTGCTTGTTGATTGAATATAATTATTTACCAAAAGTCAATAATCTTTAAATTAGTTTAAAAAAAAATGGGTGTAGTCCAACAGATACATAAACTGTGGTGACTTTGCTAAATTTAGAGCAGACATGGGCAATAATAAATGTACAAAGTTACTTTTAATACACAGAAGACAATGAAAAAGATCAAATTAACCCAAAAACGCAAACAAAATTAAAAGAACAAAAATACACTATGCATCAAAAAATACATAGAATGTCTACACAAACATTAAACAAAATAAGTCACAAAAAACTTCAAATAAATGAGAAATAAACAAAAATAATCATTCAAAATACATATGACTACAAAAACATTACACAAAATGACTCAGAAAAACAAACATCAAATGAGAAGTAAACAAAAACACACAAAATGACTCAAAAACTAAACAAACAAAATGATGAATTATGCAAAACGCAACACAAATACATAAAATAACTACAAAAACATTACACAAAATAAGAAATAAACAAAACAGAGAATGACTCAAAAAATACACAAACCCTTTGTTCTACCCTGTATTTCTGCTTAGATTGGTCAGTATTCTAAAGGCTGAAGTGTTAAAAATGTGGCCCTCAGATCTGACAATCACATGTTTGTGGCCCCCTGCTGTGATTAAAGTTGCCCATCTATGGTCTAAAAGAGGGTTAGGTGTGGTAGGTCGGTGGCTTCCAAGTAATACAAGATGAACTCCAGCGTAAGATCATAGTTAATTATAGAGCCTTCAGCGGCCTTTGGAAACTCCAGCTCATGCAGGAGGAACATAAACAAGCTTCAGGGTAAAAAATGCTATGGTTAGCATCAGTGCTGCACAGCGAGAGTATTATGGGTTTGAGCCCTGATTTCACCTTCCTGAAACAGACACAAAACCTGACGGTTTTAGTGCGTAAGCAAGAAAGACGTATGGCCATAAGCCTTTTTTTTCTTAAAAAAGGAATAAACACAATTACACACCCAAAGCAGATTTTAAAGGGGTTTGTACGTTCCCAAAACAATTCAGGGTAAAATAGAACATCAACATGCAACGTGTGAAGGAGAAGACATGTAAAGCAGTTAGAGCTGTAACAAAAATACAGCATGTTTTATTGTTCTCCATCATGTGCAGCAGCACAGTTTGTTCTTAGTGTTGGATTTGCAGCGTGCAGCACATTCTGCTGCTGTTAAAACCTAAAAAAGAAAGTTGCGAATATCAGCAGCACAGCCTGCCTACACATTCCTAAACACTGCTCACACACACAAACTTCTCCATTATTAATGACTGTATTAGTTCCTTGTCTTTTAAACCACCTGCTTACATCACAGGCATGTGCATAAATAATATAACCCCAAATATTGGAAGACATTTTTCTTTTACAAGTTAAAAGTTCATTCAGAAAAGTACCAGTAGTGCAAATTAGAAATAAAGAGGTTTGCTCTCTGAGGTTGGGTGATGTGTTACAGAGATTATATTATTACGTAAAAAAATAAAGGAAATCCTGAGAAAGAATCCCTTCCGTTCAGTTCTAAGTCCATTACGACAGACAATCAGAGGTTTTTAATACAGAAACAGAGCTACAGGACAAATATGTGAGGCTGAGTAATGAGAATTCAAATAAACAACTCACACAGGCTTATCATTCCACATGAAGGACCTTCGTCTTATTATTCCCTGAAAACCCAGTAACCTAGTTTTAATGAGAACCAGTTGCTGTTATTCTCATTACAGATCATTAACAAACTCGTGGCTGCTCCTTAATTAAATATCACTAACACTTTACTTTAAGTTTTGTACATTATTATCATTATCATGACATGACACCTTGTCATTAGCATGAATAAGGTGTCATGAAGGCTGTCATTAAGTGTCGTTCTTTACCCTAACCCACATGTGTCAAACTCATGGTCCAGGGGCCAAATCCGGCCCTTTGGAGCATCCAATTCATTCCACAGGAGAAAATAAAAATAACAGAGAAAACATGATTCATTGTGTAAATGAAACTCCACACTATCTGCATGGGCTCATGGTGTTCCTGGTGCTTAGATCACATGACATCATTTTTAATGTTAAACTGTTGAAAAAGCTAAAAATTCTTACAAAATTTTTCAATTGTCCTCAAATTGTTACATAATATTTCCCTTCATTAAATATAAATTGGCCACAAAATGTCGGACATTTAAAGTGAAGATCCTGTCGGGACTGATATCTGTCACTTATTTCTTGAATATTGTTAGTTTCTTACATACTGTACTTTGTATTTTATGTATACGTATAAGTGCAAACAAGGGCACAATATTAATGTTGAAATGACTAGTTTTAAAATCTGTGGCCCTCTTTAGATCAAACTGCTCTGTATTTGGCCCCTGAACTAAAATGAGTTTGACGCCCCTGCCCTAAGCCTACACAAGATCCCTCCACCTAACCCAAAGGTGTCATAATTTAGCAAACGACACCTAATGACAGCCTTTATAACACCTTATTATTAATAATGACAGCCTTATGTATAAAACTTCTAGTAAAGTGTGACCCAACCCTGACTTTGACATCAAACTAGTATAAATCTATGAGTGCATCAAAGCTGGATGATTCCAACGCTAAAATGGTCTCTGGATGTCAAAAGTGAAGAAATGAGAATGCTGATGCTGATTGGCTGTGATCAGAAATGAGGGTAGTGCTGTCGTCGTTTTTATTGCCAGTTAAAGACGTGTTTTTTCTAGAGTCTGAGCTGTGGGTGTGACTGTGTCTTAGTCTGGAGTCGGATTCTTCTGACTCAATGCGAGACGTCTGTGGAGAACAAGGCCCCATATGTTTGATGACCAGCTCCATACCACTGAACAAGGAGAGGGTGTTCAGTCCGGGATCATCCCTCGCCTTAGCCGTCCTTGCTGGGAGTACTGGTCCATTTTCGATCTCCTCTGTGGAGCAGCTCAGGGACTCAGTGAAAGATGTCGTTGTGTAGTTTGGTGTGTGGGTGACGACAGTGGGCGAGATGTCAGGGTGGTTACGTGTCAGGTCTGTGTCTTCACCTGAAAGCGTGTGCAGTAGATGTTCAGAGAGCGTGGATGATGAGTGCAGCTCGCTCACTGTGGCACCTTCATCCTTCCTTCCTCCCCCCAGCAGAGCCTCAAACTGTCTCAACATCTGAGGAGAGCAGATAACCAGTTCAGGGTGTGGTTCACTTCACTCCCTGTGGCTCTACACATCAACACATTGTACCTTGGTGGCTTTGTTGGCCACTGGTCCTGGAGGTCCTTCAGCCAGATGGTGAAGTCTTCTCTGTGTGGCTTTGAACATTTGCTCCAGAAAGATGAGGTCAGAGGTCATGAGGCAGGCGACGGCACACAGAGCACGCTGCAGGGATGAAGAACGTTACAATAAAAAAAAAAAAAAACACAGACAATGGGAATAAAAAACAACTTGAAATCTGTTCATGTTCACCATCTTAACGGTGAGAGAGGGATCCAAAAGCTTGTTTGAGAGTAACTCCACCACAACCTCACAGTTCAGAGTGGAGCATCTACAAATAGAACACAACAGAAATCACAGGAAGTGGACAGAAGTGGATTACATTCACTTCAAAAAATTATTTGCATTTTTTTCTGAATATTTTGTTTTTGGTGTTTTACGTGCTAATTTTTCCTTCTTCTGTTTATCAGAGTAATTTTTGCGGTTTTTCTGACAAATGTTTCAATTTTTCAGAGTATTTTTGTTTTGTTTGTCAGACTAATTATTTTTCTGTTTTTAAGAGTATTTTTCTCTGTTTTTCACACTATTTATTTCTCAGTTTTTCGGAGTAATTTTTTTTGTTTTTTGTGCAATTTTTTTCTTCTGAATTATCGAGAAACTTGAAAATCCTGCGAGAACAAAGTCGATAAACTAATTGTAATGCCATCAATGTGGCTTAAAGATCAAACTTTCTCCCAGTGTCTTAAACCAAGTTGAAATTTCATTTTTGTCAAATTAAACAAACCGGCCATGTTTGCTCTCAATAACTGTTTCAAATGACCTCTCAGCTCAGAAAAAAATTGTGAGAAAAACGAAGGCAAAAATTAGTACAAAAAACAGAAAAAAAAAAAAACTTGTCCAAAATAAAAAATGTCCGTAAAAAAAAAAATACAAAATATGCACGAAAAAGTAACAAACAAGCAAAAAAAATATTCTGAAAAAACATATTTATTCTTAATTTTTTTAAGTGAATGCAATATGTTTCCGTAGAAGTGGGACAGATATGAACATATTATTGGGATTAAGATCTCATTCAGTCATAATCTACTTCTATGAAATGTGTAATCTGGCTCTTGGGTTGATAAACCTTTACATTCCAAAGATGAACAGAGACACATTAATATCATGGTAGATCCACTGACTCTTTGATGAAGTGCTGACTCTCCTCCCTGCAGAGGAAAACCCTGGAGCCTGTGGTCAGTTGGTTGATGAGAGCCACTTCCTGGGCACAGTCCCCCAGTTGCAGAGCCTCCACTCTGAAGAGCAGAGACCACAAAGGAGGATCAAATGTTAGAAAATGACCCCACACAGGACAGTTCTGGTAGAAAGGGTTTGTGTCCTGAGATATTAATCCTCTAAATAGACTTTGGTAATCTTATTTAAACTGAATATTATCAGTTCAGGGGGTTTTCAGGAGGTTGAGGAGCTCTCAGATGTTCTGGGTTTGTTGGTACTTCAGCACTGACCGCTCTGACAGGTCCCCGCTGCTCTCTCTGCTGGCCCCCGACCTACTTCCTGTCCCAGCTGACTTGCTGGGGGCCGCCATATCCTGGGAAGAGTTGTTGGAGGAGCCGTTGCTGCTGTCTGTCTCTTCCCAGCCCCCTCCCACCTGTCCTGGGCACCTGAGGCTTGCTGCTGATGGAAAAACCCGTCAAAGGAAGCCTGAGGTGTCACCAAACCACAACGGCAGTTTCCCACTTCCTACTGAGATCTATTCTCTGACCTTTAGGTCTGCGTGCAGGCACGTTGTAGGCACACGCAGGCACGGCCACTTCTATCGGCGCAGACGGCACTGCTACGGCCCTGTAGTAGTTGTCATGGAGACGGATGCCCTGCTGCTCAGCAGGTGGAAGGACCGCACTGGCAACCACCTCAGCAGCTTTCTGGATCTTATCGAGCAGCGAGTCACTGCCTGCAAAGCAACAAATATGAAAAAAATCACCATCATAATAAAAAATATATATAATAAAACAATAATGACAGAAAAATCAAGACTACTGTTGAACCTTTGCTGTAAAGTCTGTCACTCACCTGTCCCCTGCTTCCCTGAGCTGTATCCAAATCCCTGCATTGATCGATGAGAAGCTGCTGAGCCCATACCTGAACAGGAACGAGAGACAGAAGAATCAGCAGACACATTAAATACGTCTACTGTGTGTAAAATGGACTAAAGCTGACATTTGGATTTACAGAGGAAGTCAATTTGTGTTCATTACATGGAAAAAACAACCACAGGATGTTTATTATTTTATATTTGAGCAGCGCTGTGGACTTTTTCTCTACTGCGTAATGACAGAGACATTTTTTATCATATTATTGTTGATTCAATGTTTTTACTGCTGATTTGAATGTTCTTATTGATTTTTAAACTGACTAATGTTTTCTGTTGCACTTTTTAGATCATGTAGTAAAGCACACTGAATTCCCTTGTGTATAAAATGCACTATATCAATACATTCCCCATGCCTTGCCTTCTATGTTTAGAGCCAGTTATAGAATAGAATAGAATGATTGACAGATGTTCCTTTTTACATTTGTTGCGATCGTGCTGGACTTTTATGCTCTTTAAATTCATGACTCACCCATAGCTGGAAGAGCTGGGCTGGATTTGGTGACACTGTTTTTGGTGGAAATGACATCAGTGAACAGCAGCCGAGCCACATCCTGTACAGTAAAACAAAAGTGTTTTACTTGTGATTACTGATGATGAGCGACTCATGATGAATTTCCCCGTGTGTCTCACCTGTGCCGTATTCCTCACTTTCTGGTACAGTGCTGTGCCGTGGACGGGGTCAGGCGGGCCGCTGTACACTTAAAAGAGCCAAAAAGATTGTTTTCACAACAGCAGCAAAAAGATTGAAACTAACACGTGTCAGAGAGGCTGATGTCTCACCTGAGGCCTGTTGGATGAAGGTGGAGTTCCTTCTGAGTTCTGTGAGAAAATGACTTGGGCCATGTCCACAGAGGTGGACAAAGATCTTCAGCACCTGAAGAACAAATATAAGTCGGTAAAGGAAGACAAAGGTGTAATGATGTCATTTGTGTGTTTTATATATATATATATGTGTTTACCTTCAATTTAACATGACAAGATTCAACCTGCAGCCGCTCCAAAAGATACTCCAGCAAACACTGACCACAGCCTGAAGACTCATGGGAGATTTCTACAATAACATGATGGTTAAGGATCCAACGGTTAAAAGCTAATAATAAAAAGCAACATCATAGGCCTAGTTCTAAAAAAAATAAAGAATAACAAATTGCTCACAGTGCAGATGTTAATGCATGTATTCAAACATAATCCCCGTTATCAGCCTGACCGCGCCGAGTAATCGGGCCAATTTCAGCTATCACAGATTATGTGTCATTGGTCAAAAGCCCAACCGATTAATCAATATATTAACTTTTTTCTGCGTGGAGATTCTGTCTGTGCATTCTGCGTTAATAGCTGCACAGTTGAATACAAATGTAAAACACTGGAAGAAGTTCACTAGCTCATTGTTCAGTTACATTTGGCCTTTTTTAATGTCTCTTTAAATGTCTTTTGGGGTTTTTTTTTTACATAATTTACCAAAAATAAATACAGTTTGCAAGGCTGGCTTTACAGTCCTTATCTTGATAGTGTTACAAATTAAAGGTTTCTTATTTCATTGTAGTTTTTTATCTTAAATCAAATTTTGGGTATCACTAATATGGAAGTGTCTCTAGTACGTAATACCTATCTATATACCAGCAGTCTATCCGTACGAAAAGATGACATAAGCCTGTGATATCACCGTGTCAGGATGGTCCAAGTGGTCTAAGAAGCCTGACTCAAGGATTCTTCTTTATTTATTTTTTATTTTATTTATTCAGTTAATTTCCGACATGGTTGCAATCACAGAAATTCACATCAAACCTCGTTTCTTCCCGAGTCAAACATTCTTATCTTCTTCATACCATAATTTCATCTTTTCTTTAACGTCTCTTTTTTTTTTTTTTTTTTGTCCTTTTTTATGTGATGTGTTCTCGTCTGCAGTCATTGTTCCTGTTGTTACTCCTCCTCACTGTCCTTTTTCTCCATATCTCCTCGAGCTTTCTTTTCCAGTCGTTGTTTACGTTCCTCCAACTCTCCAAACGAAAAGTTCTTCTTCTTTCGGAGTACCTTCATATCCTCGGAAAGTCGCCTCAGCATACGATGCATCAGAAAGGCACATGCACATACACATACCCCCATCCAAAGATCATGACCCCTAGCAGATAGATGTCCTCCACATCTTCCACTGTCAGCAGGGAGAGACAGAGTATCTGGCTTCTCCCTCGTGCATCCATGACATATCCACTTGGGTATGTGTCCTTTGGACACGCTGGTTCGTGCTGTAGCAATTGCCTCGTCGTGAAGATTTTGTCGATGGCGCTCAATGACCAGTTGATGAGTTCCATGTCGTCGCTGTATAGTTCGATGAAGAGTTGACTTGAGACCTGTATGCGTGTAGAAATATCCTCCGTGTTTTCTCCTTAAATCCTTTCAGATTTACGGATTGTCGTGTCTCTGCGTCAAGGCTATTCCAGAGGTTCATGGTTCTATACACAGTACTATGTTTGCCAACGTTCGATTTGACCCTGTCTGGTCTTAACACATTATTATGTCTGAAGTCGTAGGAATTTTGATTGTATGTGAAACGTTTTTGTATTTGATGTGGTAGTTTTTTAGATGAAGCCCTAAATGCGTGTATTTGTGTGTTGTAGTGTATTATTTCTTGCAGTTTTAGGTATTTTGCCTTCTCGAATAATTCGTTTGTGTGTGCGTTGTGTGGTACTTTATGTAAAAATCTTATAGCTTTTTTTTGTAGTTTAAATAGTGGTTCAAGATACGTTTTGTAGTTATTACCCCATATTTCGGAGCAGTAATTTAAGTGCGATGCTATGAGTGAAGAATAGATTGTTTTAAGTGATTTGGTGTGTAGGATTTGTTGAAGCTTCCATAGGATGTAACTGCTTTTGGCAACTTTGTTTTTAACTATTTGTATATGTTTTTTCCAGGTCAGCTTGTCGTCCATCCACACTCCTAGTACCCTATATTCTTTTACTTGTTCTATTATTTCCATGTTCATTTTCAGTGTTATATCTCCTGTTATTTTTCTCTTTCCGAAATTGATGAATTTTGTTTTACTGACGTTTAGGGCTAGTTTATTTACATCTAACCATGTCTGAATTTTTGATAGTTCTTCATTTGTTGACTCTATTAGAGTTTTAATGTCTTTACCTGAGCATAGGATGGTTGTGTCGTCTGCAAACAACGTTAGTTTGAGGCAATTTGAGACTTTGAAAATGTCGTTTATGTATAAAATGAACAGGTTTGGCCCTAAAATTGAACCCTGTGGCACACCACATTGTATGGTTTGGCATTTTGATGTGTGTTCTTCAAAGTCAACATATTGTCTCCTATTTGTCATATAGCTTTTAATCCATTTTAAGGCGTTGTGCTTTATTCCGTAATTTTGAAGTTTTTCTTCTAGAATATCATGATTAATTGTGTCAAAGGCCTTTTTTAGGCCCAGAAAAATTCCAAATACAAATAGTTTTTTTTCTAATGCTTCTCTTATATTCTCCGTGATGTCAATTATAGCCATTGCTGTTGAACGTCCTTGTCTAAACCCATATTGTCCTTCATGTAGTATATTATTGTCTTCTATAAATTTGTCGAGTCTTTTCATGAAGAGTTTTTCCTGAATTTTCGATAATTGTGGTAATATTGATACAGGTCAATAATTAGTGAAATTCCATTTTTCTCCACACTTGTAAATCGGTCTGATTTTTGCAATTTTCATTTTTTCTGGGAAAACACCATTCTTAAATGAGAGATTACTTATATGTGTTAGTGGTGGGGTTATTTCAGCTGTAATGGTTTTTATTAGACTCAGATTATTAACGTCTCTGGATTTTTTTGAGGTACAGGTTGTGATTATTCTATCCACCTCTGCTTCTGTTACTTCTTCAAGTACAAGGTACTTATCAATGTCTTTCTTCTCATTGTCAAAATGGTTCCATTTAAGTTTTGGGTGTTTATTAATCCCTTTCTCCATGTTTTTTCCAGTATTTATGAAAAAACTGTTGAGTTCTTGTGCTATTATGTTTTTATTGTATTCTTTTACATTGTCTGCATTTTTTTCTTTGCTTTTGTGCATGGTTATGGTGTTTATAATTTCCCACAATTTTTTGTTTTTGTTTTTATTCTCTTTTAATTGTTTTTATTGTATATTCTCTTTTTTTTCTCTTAGTAAATTATTGACTTTGTTTCTGTATTTTTTATAACGTACTTCTGCTTTCAATGTTTTTTCTGTTATATATTTTTTATATTATATGTTTTTATTTTTGCATACGTTGGCTATTTTCTTATTAATCCATGGTACTTTGTTTTACTTTTGATTGTTATTTGTTTCAAAGGGCAGCATTTATCGTATATTGTTGTTATTGTGTCTGTAAATGTGTCATATGCTACGTTCACGTCTTCTTCCTTGAAAACACTCTCCCACGTCTCTCTTTTTATCTGTTGTTTAAAGTTTTCTAGTTGTTTTTCTCCTTCCAGTCTTCTGTATGTCAATGTGTTATGATTTTCAAGGTTCTTCTTCTTTTTAGTGTTAAGTATCGTAAATATTGGTAAATGATCAGAGATGTCATTTATTAATATACCACTCGTTAGATCTGTGTTTTGTATGTTTGTGAAGATGTTGTCTATCAGTGTTGAGCTGTGTTTATTAATTCTGGTTGGTTTCGTTATGAGAGGTTTTAATCCATTTGTGTACATGTAATTAGTAAAGTCTTCAATGTGTGTATTTTTTAAAGGGTTTAAAATGTTTATATTGAAGTCTCCACATATCTGCTTTCTGCTGCCGTGGGTTTGAATCCCACTTTTAACACATATGTTTTTTATTTTAACATATTTAACACAGCAAATTCCCCCTTTAATAATACATATACGATAAAAAAATAAAAATGTTAGGGTATTTCCAGGGTTAGAGTTAGGGATAGGGCTAAAATAAAAGGGTTAGCGGGGTAGCTAAAAATAAATAAGAGCTAAAATAAAACCGACGGAACTTTAAGTCACGTGGTGCACCTATCACGTGACCTAAACTGACCAATGAGAGGCGCTGCGTACGGATAGACTGCCGGTATAGTGACACGTATTACGTACTGATAGCCACTGCCTACAAATATTTGTGTTCAGATACAGTACATATCCTGTGTATATCAATGTTTTTATTCCTTAAATCGGTCAATATATCGGTTTATAATATCACAAAAGCAGAGAAACCCAAAGGATACTTCCAATCTCTTGGAACAGGTATCCCGGACAGGGAGTTTCATCATCCGCTGTGGCCTTCATCAGTGTGGGCACCTTGGATATAAATAGAGGATAATATTGGATAAAAACATGGAGTAAGGCTGGAATACAGTGACAGTGCAAAATCATGACACAGCATGACTGTCACGAACATCTATTGATACGGGAACTAAAACCTTCATGACAGCAGTGGTTGGTCAACATGTGCAGCTACATCCTGGTTTACATGCTTGTTAGTGTAAACGAGAGGATATGAATCCGAATGTGTCAAACTGACAGTAGGATTAGCATGGGGGCTAAAGCTAGCTGTGTTTCTGACAGCACAGCAGGTGCAAACAGTCACGTCAGCGGGAAGTAACAGTTCACAACCTTTCTCAAAGTGTTTCCTTTAAAACGCCTAAAGATAACTTGCACTTACTTTCTGAAGAAACGCCAAGCGCTCCATAAAGGTTGCCATGATTTAGCAGCACTAGTTACGAGAGTTGCCCATCTTCATCAGGGCAACGTTGCCAGATATAAATGATGATTTCCCGTCCCACACCACAATCCTATAATAGCCAACCATAAACTATCCCAAAGCCTACGGAGATATATTTTTGTCTTCATTATTCAATAAAACAAATTAATTAATTCTACTTAATAAAAAAAAAATCACTAAATGACAGAAAAACAACGAAAATATTTTAGGAAATATTTCCGTAAAACAGGTTTTAAAAACCACGCATTTCTTCGAAAGCAAAGTTGCCAACCCGACCTGGCAACGCTGCTTCCGGGTTCCGACTGACACAAACAAAGGCGTGGCTCGACGTTAGCCAATCACAGAACACCAAACATAGAACAGCTCTTTATGTTTATTGGCTGGTGAAGTGATTGACAGGAATAAGAGCTAATCATGTTACAGAATGCTCTCAATGACTTTTTTTCGGTCATTCCCAGCAGAACCGTCATGGCGCCGTCCATGCAAGGGACATAAGTTGTCAAATAATGCGACCTCTTCTACAGAAATAGTGACTTTTCTGCTAAGCGTGAAGCAGAGTTTGGTTCACATTTGGGTTCATGTCTGAACAGTAGCAACAACATGTCGGGGTCAAACGTGTGGAGTCGCAGCAGAGACAAACTGAGGATTTTTACAGAACTCGTTGGACAGTGTGCAGAAGAGGTCAGTGCTGGCAACCAACGACATCCATCCATCCATCCATTATTCGCCACTCATAGATGTCCAAAATTCTGATTTGTTAAAATTAAGTTGTTAAAACAATAAATATTTTTTTTTACTTCATTCGTGTCCAACACACATTTAGATGAAATCTCAACAAGAGAAAAACAAAGGTAATATAAAATAAAGTACGGCTATTGCAGATGTGTGATCATCTAAAAGCAAAGTTTTCTGCAGTTTTATTTTGGTGGGACAAATAATTGACCCTACTGTCACGTCACAGCTAAGGGACATAACTTTTCATGGGCTTTTATTTTGAAAGGTGAATATATTATTCAGTTGAGTTTTTGAAACTCTATACACCAGGGGCGTCAAACTTATTTGAGTTCAGGGGCCAAATACGGACCAGTTTGTTCTTATGTGGGCCACAGATTTTAGGTGTGAAAAACAGCAAATTCAACATTAATGTGCCCTGGTTTGCAATGCATTTCTGCATATAAATGATAAAGTTTGAGTATATCCATCCCTGCAGGATCTGGACTTAAGTTTCCCTGATTTTTGGGAACATTTCGTGGCATAATTTGAGGAAAACTTTTCAGATTTTGGAGAAATTGAGAGTTCTTTCAACAATTTGAGATGAAAAATGACTAGAAAACTGAACTTTGCAAATAGCGTATTTTAATTGAAGTTTAGTCCATGGAGGGGCAGATATTTATACATCTGAATTAGTTGGTCATTTACAAAGTGTTTCATGTTTTTTTTTTGTTTTTCTATCATTTTTAAAGGGTTGGATTTGGTCCCCAGGCTTTGAGTTTGACACGTGCTTTACACCGTTTTGTATTTTCAGTCTAAATAGATTGATAAATGTAAAATATAGAAGCTCACGAGGCTGGGTTTTTTTTTAATGATTAATTTGTTTATATATTCGCATCCACAGTATAGGTCATCCTGGACTAAATCCTACAAAATAAGTGATGCATTAAGGTTTGTCTACTGTATGTCTGTGTGATTCAGGCTTCGGTGTATGGAAAATGTGTAGCTGCCACCACAACAAGCAAACGGGAGCTAAAGAAGGATTTGTGCGCCAAGGAGTTTGCAGCTCTTAAAACCTGCTTTACGAACGCTGTAAGTAAAACAATAAAAGTGAATCCATCACAGCTTTCAAGGAACGTTTGGTGAATAATTGTTGTAATTTTCTTCACTTTTATTGCAGGCCAAGAAACGAATGAAATAAATTGGGACCCTCGGGAAGCAATTGTCAATGATTCAGATCTTGGACACATTTCTGTTGGTTCTTCACAGCATTTGGTCATGTAATAGTTTGTAAATTAAATATTTAAATGATTGTTTCCAATAAATCTTTTTTTTTTTATTGATGAACAGATTTTTATTTTGTACAATCACATTAAGTAGAATTCGCATGCACAGGAACAACAGCCTTACTTTATAAAAACCTAAATCACAGTCCTCAGAATCATATTTTATCCTCTTTCATGTTCTGCTTTTAATAAATACAGCTTGGTGTGGTAAAAATATGGTGGGTTGAACCTCAATATACAGCATGTGGATCCTTAAGGCACTTACAAATTAAATATTTATCACACAGTAAAGCTACACTACACACCTGAGCTCCAGAGTTTGGAACCGAGTCAATAAAAAGTATCCATGACTTTCGAGAAGGCTCGGCCATTGATGACATTCACAGAATTTACAACATTTATATCCAAGTAACAAACAATATCGAACAGTCTGTAAAAATAGAAACATTATACAGTCGTCACAAGCTGATGACTGAAATAGATTTAAAGTGACTCAAATCGAGACATTAAAGACATGTTCTGTGAAACCCTCCATAGAACACTTTGCATAGATATATATACATCCCAGAAAAGCCAAAATAAGTTAATATGTACATGTTTCCTCTTTGGGTTTTTTGTGGAAAGGCAGGAATAAGATGAAAGACGTCCAGATCCTGGTCTGCTGTGTCACAATATCCTGGACTCACAGTCCAACTAGGAGAGTGTGTGTGGTCCATGGTCCTCTGAGGCCTCTTTAATGTGTCGTGAGTGAACTATTGCCCCCACCAGGAGCTGCTCCTCCAGGGCGGCGTGCAGGCCGGGGCTTCCCATCTCCAGCAGGGGCTCTAGCCCAGGGACCCCCCTGGAAGCTGCACCGTCCTCCTGAGGCCCTGCACCAGCATTGGGTAGCAGCGCTCTCCGCCTCCGTCTCAGATCCACATCTTCCTGGTCTCTGATGTTCTTGTGGGAGCCCTGAGGGTGAGCTCCATCCTCCACCTCCTTACTAACGGCGGCGTTCTCTTTGAGGTCCCGCCCTCCTTTCTTCAAAGCCTCCATCTCACCTCCCACTGCAGCGTTTTTAGCCTCCATGCCTCTCTCCAGCTGAGCCAGTCTCTCCTGAGCCTCCACAGCCTCCTTTTTTCTATCCACGAATTCATTGTCTGCTTTCTGGAGCTCAGGTTCTCTGATCAGCTTGTCTTTCCTCTCTCTCTCCACTCGTTCTTTCTCCACCATTGCCTCCACCTCCTTTTCTATCCTCTCCTTCTCCAGCACTTCCTGTCTGGCCAGCACTTCCCGTCTCTCCTTCTCGAGTCGATCATGTTCTAAACGTGCTTGCTCTGCCTCTTCCTCAGTCTTTTTCTTTTCCATCGCAGCCATTCTTTCCCTCTCCAGCTGGGCCTGCACCTCCTTCTCTATCCTCTCCTCCTCCATCTTTTTCTTCTCTTTCTCCAGCTGAGCCTGCACCTCCTTCTCTATCCTCTCCTCCTCCATCTTTTTCTTCTCTTTCTCCAGCTGGGCCTGCACCTCCTTCTCTATCCTCTCCTCCTCCATCTTTTTCTTCTCTTTCTCCAGCTGGGCCTGCACCTCTTTCTCTAGATGGGCATGTACCTCCTCTATCCTCTCCTCCACCATCTTTTTCTTCTCTTTCTCCAGCTGGGCCTGCACCTCTTTCTCTAGATGGGCATGCACCTCCTTTTCTATCCTCTCTTCCTCCATCTTTTTCTTCTCTTTGTCCAGCTGGGCCTGCACCTCCTTCACTAGATGGGCATGCACCTCCTTTTCTATTCTCTCTTCCTCCATCTTTTTCTTCTCTTTCTCCAGCTGGGCCTGCACCTCCTTGTCTAGATGGGCCTGCACCTCCTTCTCCATCTTCTCCTTCTCTACTCTTTTCCTCTCCAGCTCCTGCCGTTCAATTTCTAGCCGTGCCCGAACTTCCATCTCCATCCTTTCTCTTTGAAGCTTCTCCATCAAGTCTTTGTCCTCATCGGGGCTTCTCTCTTTGTCCCTCACCTGAACCAACTGATCGCCTTGAGGAGCCACCTGCTGGACATCCACTACTTCCTTGGCCAGCGGCACTCCTCTCGCCCCCACCTCCTTCTGCGTGTCAGAGTCAGCGGGTCGAACAACATTTCCATCCTCCTTGTAAGCTGCAGGAGGAGCTTGATTTTTAGCAATGACGTGACTGTCGTCTCCATCCTGTGTATCACCAGCTCCGTCTTTTGGTTTTGCTGCCCCGCCTTCTTCTACGTGTTCCTGGATGCTCTTCTCTGCTTCAACTTCAGCAGCAGCTCCTTAAAGTTGGAAAAACAGTCTTATTTATTTCAAGTTCAGGAAAAACCGCAGGAAGAGATTTGATTTCACTATTTAGACTAAAGTCAAATGTAGGGTTGCACGATCATGGCCAAAATGATAATCACAATTATTTTGATCAATATTGTAATCATGATTATAATCATAATTATTTATCATATTAGGGAAACATCTGTATTTCTTCTCCACTACTTTAAAAAAAAAAACAAACAATATATGAACATTTTACAGTGCAAAAGAAGTTTTAAATAAAAAATTATACCCCAAAAAATAAAAAAAAATTGTACCAAGGGTTAACTGAATAAATACATTATTAGAGTGCTTTCACGAAATGCAACACATTAGAAACAATTACAGTTCACAGCTCTCATCAAGCCACCAAATGACTCAACGATCAGGTTAATTTAATAGTTGTAACCAAAATAGTGATCACAATTAAAATTCAATTAATTGTGCAGCCCTAGTCAAACATCTTTGTTAATCATTTTAATTTTAAATATCATTACATTTTTGCCAAAAAACACATTTCTTGCCAACATGCCCGTACACACCAGCGGGCTGCTTCTGATGCATTTCTTTGTGCTGCTCTTCTATGACGGCCAGGAGAATCTCCTGCTGGTCCAGAAGTCTCTTATGTTGCTTTTGTTGTTCTTTAATCACCTGCAGCAGCACGGCGTGGTCAAGCTGACCCTCTGCACACGGTCGTAAAAGAGAAAAACATTAGAGACGAGGGAAATAAAACCATATGTTTTGATTTTAACTGAAAAAAACTCCCGTAAACACAAGTTAGGGAGCGCAGTAAATGTCTACTCTTAGCAATATGGTGATAAAATGACTCAAAAATTGACGAGATTTCTGTTCAAATGTTGAGAAACTGTAAGGGAGAAATAGAGTTAAAGAGAAGAAAAAGCTAAGAAATTCCTACCTGCAACCAGCTTTTTAATCACTGCGATAGGGAATCCAGCAGAGCGAGAAAAAAACAACAGGTAAAGGAAGAGAGAGAAGAGACAATAAAGCAAAAGGAAACAACAGAAGATCATGGTCAACAAAAGGCAAACAAAGACCGAAGCATTGAGAGGTAGAGTAGGTCGGGTGCGTCGCTCCTGTGGTTTAGATGCATTAAGCAAGATCAGGTGTCTGAGTTTAGATCATGTGAGGACATGCAAAGTGATGATTGGAAAAGAGGAGGCGGCTTTAGCAGCATGCGGCCAATCAAAATCAGTTTATGCTTGCGTTCATTCTGATTCATTTAAACATTTTTTTTGTAAAGGTGGAGGCATTTCTGTTTGTGAGGCTTTTACTTTGGAAGGGCAGTTCTGTTTGATAAGTGGAACCATCAGCCACAAAAATCTGCAGTTGAACCAATCAGTGCAGGAGCTTCACCTGGTCTGCATTCGTTTGTGTCCCATATGAGATTCATGGACCCCAACATTTCAAACTAGTTGATTTGGACATTAATTGGCTGCTGTCACCGATTATAAAATGGACCAAAAACCATTATTGCTGATTTCAAGCTGTGGATTTGATCAGAGCTGCTCCACATACTTACCCTCCATCTTATCATCTGATGCGTCTTTGTCTGGAGGCGGAGCTTCTTCTGCAGCAATACGACGCTCTCCTTCAGCCAGAGGAACTGAAACGGAACCAACAGATTGACAGTTGCATCATTCCTACAGTAACTCTGAGGTCTTTCATTCTCAGAAGGTGAAATGTTGGAATGCAGACCGTTAGCTGCAGCTTCTGGAGCTATGACCTCTTTGTCGACTCGTGCGACCTCCACCTGATTGGCTACAGCTGCTGCTTTCACTGCAACATCGTCTTTAGCAGGCTGGAGTTTCTCCACCTCCGGCTTTTGTCCACCTGCGTCTACACTCGGCTCCTCCACCAGCTTGTTAGATAAAGCTT
Source organism: Gouania willdenowi (assembly GCF_900634775.1). Lineage (NCBI taxonomy): Eukaryota > Metazoa > Chordata > Actinopteri > Blenniiformes > Gobiesocidae > Gouania > Gouania willdenowi. The sequence continues at coordinate 11,515,289 of NC_041062.1, read as the reverse complement.
TGTCTCCGCCCAAATCCACCTCCTCTTTCCTCACAACAGCTGGTTTCTTTTCCACCTCAGTGTCTATCTTGTCTCCCATCTTATCTCCTCCAAGCTCCTCCTCCATCTCCTTGTCAGTCTTTCTGGAGTCTACTTTGACTCTATCGTGAGGTATGGGCGGCTCGTGGCGGTGAGCGTCTCCTTCTGGTACTGCCACACCTGGGTAAAGAGGCACTGATTCATCTCCAAGGTTAAGAATGAAGGGGGAGTCATGGTTTAGTATTCTCACCTCCGTCAGGACGATCCAGCTGCACCTTCTCCTCCTGGTTGGTCAGCTCTTCTGGGCCTTTGATCTGTGGTGGCTCCTCCTGGTTCTGGTTCAGAGGTTGAACCACATCCACCAGTGGAAGGTCAGGCTTGTCCATGTCCACCGGCTTCACGCCTGTCACAAAAAGAAATACAAGGAGTGAAAACCCAAGGTCATGCTTGACCCCTATGATGAGACCCTGTAACCACCCACCTGGTACTAAAACTGATCACCTGTAAACCTCTCATATAAGCTGCCACTAGATGTCAGCAAACACCAGAAGCTGACATGCACCCATTCGTCTTTTTTGGAAAGTAAAAATAAACGGACACAAGTCCTTTTGTCTGAACCAAACGATTTGATGCTCGTCATTTTACAACAAAAAAAGCGCAAACTTTTCCAGTAGCAGTGGTTCCCATTTTGATATCAAGAATTTCTGACATTTTTTTTTCTAGAATTATTTTTTGTTAAACTGTACTACAAATACAGATCTGCCAGTGTTGGTAACAAGTTGGAGTTTTTTTTTACTGCATTTTACTATTATGAACTAGATTTATATTTGACAAAGTGAAAGTATAGAATACAGTTGTTTAAGATTGTGTTTTAGTTTAGTAATTAAAAATGACTCATTAAAAAATGTATTTTGCAATGTTCTAATTGTTATTCTTTTACAGACATTTCAGACGACCCCATTTAAATTCCAGGCAACCCCACATGGGGTCCTGACCCCAAGGTTGAAAAACACACTGCTTTAAAGTCTTTAGCTAACTATGGCTACAGTAAAGATACTTCACTGAACTAAACAACGGAATGAACTTGCATTCGTTACCACGGTGTTTTATCTTTTCCATTGTGTCAGAGGTTTTATCATAATAAGGTTAATATTAGTTAATTTTCTTTAATAACCTGATTAATCACTGTAGCTGCTTTATTTTACTGATGTATCAAACAATATTTAAGTATTGAGGAGAGCATCTTTTTTTGTGCGAAACATTGGATTTCGCCTTGATCATTCGGGATAAATTTAAACGGTAAATTTAAAGGCAAATAACAGCGATTAATATGGAACCCATGCTGAAAGAAATAGCTACGTATGCCATCATGAGTTTAAACCACAGACGATAAAAAAGAGGGAAGCTGAGAAGTGGGACGCACTTGTTAAACCTGACAAACAGGAAGCATGTTCATGTTCACCCCTAAACTGTTATCAGGTTTCCTCCATCTGTCATTTTCATTTGTTTGGTGTCTCCCCAAAGCCTCATCACCCCTTCCTCTTCACTCAGAGCATACAAGCATTTTATAGCTGTGGGGGGGAGGACGATGTATTTTGGGGGAAGGGCTGGAAGGAGGAATGAAAAGAGGGAGATGGGTGGAAAGAAATTGCTGGAGTTTGAAGGGCATCAATCTCGCTTCATCAATGTCAAGCTCTGAGCGTTGCTTTGTGATATTATCAGGAGGTTATCTCCCGTCTGTCGATCAGTCTCTGCCCGACTCCATCTTTTCCTCTGCCAAAGATAAAACAAAACCTTTGTTCTGCTTTGTGCTTCTGTTTTAGTCTCGCTTTGCTCCTTTAGGGCAATAAAAACCTCCTCTCTCATACTGCAGGGCACAGAGATAATGACATGCAGCGCTACCGTCCCAGGTCAGACATGACAGCCATGCCTCTGACCTGTTTCCATGGCTCATTAACAAACCGAAGTGGTGTGAGCATCAGCTATCGGAGAGCGTCGGGATCTTTACCGGGCAGGTCGGGGAGATCAGGCTGCAGCAGCCGGCTTTTATCGGCAGCTGGATGAGGAGGAGCAGGACCCCGGACCTTTGTGCCAGGACCACGGGCCGATATCGAGAGGGTAGTGAAGGTGCTGATTAACAGAATGCCAAGACCAACGCAGAGCACCAGCTACAGGACAAAAGAAGTGATCAGCACTGACAATAAAAACATCTACGGGTACAGGGTCAGTAGCAGCTTTGTAACCTGTGCAATGATCCCGTTCTTCTGAATCTTCCTGTAGATGAGAGCTGGACATATGAAGCAGATCATGCTTCCCATGGTGGCTCCAGTCAGGCCCAGGATGGTTTCCACTAAGGACAGAAAAACAGGGATTTCAGACGATAAACAATAAAACAGCTAAAGTAAAAAAAAAAAATGTAAAAAAATCATTAAAAACAGAAAAAAAATGAAGTTCCCAGAATCTGATAACACAACAAAAAAGAAGAGAGAGTACAGTAACTATTATGGTGCAAGATTGTAAAACATTCTAAAACTAAAATAACAAAATACATTTAAATAAATAAAACATTAAAAGTTAGGGTCATATTCAACCTCAAATGTATTAATAAATACAAAGCAAAACCAAACTGTCAAATTGAAACAAATATTTAAACCTTTTTTCTCCTTAAACTGCTTATTTAGATTCTTAGTTGTTATAAATATGAGCAGCTGCGTCATATACAGTACGTGCAAACGTTTAGATTAAAAATATCTTTTAAATTAAAATTTTAAACAGATACAGAATGGAAGAACAAGGGGGAAATTAATAACATCATGCTTGCTGTGTATCCAGTGATATGTCATTTTTTATTATTATTATTTTAATTACATATATTTATGCTGTCATTGGTTGGATTTTTGTCGTTGCATTATGAGGCCAACTAAATTTATGGCTATGACCTGAACAGTACTTCAGGGTAAATTTAAGTGAGACATTTTAAGATGGAATAGTAGTCGGACTAGATATGTTTTTACTTCTTCCTACACCCTTTTCAAACAGAATTTGGTTTTGAAAGAATGAACGGTAGCAGACAAATGTTGTTATAGCTATCTGTATTTGCTTACTAACATATATTTTTTTATTTTTACACATATGTATATATGTGGTTTTTCTGTTTTGTTTTCCTCATTCAAGTTCAAAATAAACACACTGAATATAAACATTAAATATAACTATATCCATTAATAAATGCCATTCTACAATTAAAATGACAAAATACTTCTCTGTGAATAGATGTTTTCTTCTCATCAATGGTCATACCTGATGCTGTCCCTGTTGACAAAGATAAACCCGCCATATCTCCCTCCCCCAACTCTCCCATTACATGTGCTTCTGGCAGCAGTGACACCCAACCACACTCCCACCCACGGACTGGGCACGGAGCCACGAGGTCCCATTGCTCATCCAGAGGATGGACAGCATATTGTTTCCCTTAGATTTAGGGTCCGTTCCCCCACTGGGGCCCTTAGCTCCTTTCTACACACTCAATTAGTCTGATTAGATACACAAAGAGCCAGTGAAGCCCTTTATGAGTGTGTGCGTAAAATATATAAAAAATACACTCCCATACTAAACAGGACACCTCCGACATGTTGGAGCAGCATTGAAAGCTTTAAACTGGGTCAATAACACTACTTTATACGAACACTTCAATCTACGTGTGAGAAGCAGTGGATTGTGGGAGAAAAGCCCCGTCCTCCCGTCAGACCATTGCAAAGAAGATTCAAGTGCAAGCCCTGATTTAGAGGCCGTGGAGAGTGTGACAGTTACTAACTTGTAAAAGTCGCATTCACATGAACACGCACACACGCACACACTAAACACAGGACGTACCGTTGGGGATGAGGATGCCTCCCACCATGGTGCCAAACACAATGCAGAGGGTGATCACCTTGAAACGTAGAGGAGGCATGTAACCCCCAGCAGCAAACGTCCCATCCTTCTGCTGCACCCAACAACAGACAGAGAGAAAAGAAATGTTTGTTTGTTTTTTTAATAAAATAAAATAAAATAAAACCATGAAAGGGGTGATTGCGAGTGTTGCCAATTCCAAACTTAAAGATGCCCACAAGAGACAAAAACTTAAATATCTAGGAGGAATTAAACATGAATTCCACATCTCAGGAACATCTGATTATTTGCAGAGTTTTGTATCATTTTAGAACAGAGAATTCAGCGTATGTGCATTAAACAATCCAACAGCACGACCTTTCTAAATCACTCAAAGTTTCAATTCCTTTTTTTTTTCCAAAGCTGCGAGGACATATTTGTTAGATTCAGCTTTTTTTTTTCCCAGCAGAGAAACAATTACAGCATGTAGAACAACAGCTCTCTATTCACTCTCAAATTCACACAAACTTCATCTGCTTTGTTGTTTTTAGATTATTTGGACAGCTTTTTAAGAAGTTACTTAAGTTACGTGCACAGGGAAGCCTTGAAACGATAAAAGTAGCGTTTGAGCTCACTTGCTGTTCAAAAAGCATGGTGTTGATGGCCTGGCGGCAGGGGAGGATCATCATGGGGAAACCGAAAGCCACAGACATCATGAAGCCTACGCGGATCATTTCAGTCACCAGGTTAGAGGGAAAGTTCATCAGCACGTTGCCAGCGATGGTTTCTGTAAAGCTGACGTAGCCAAAGAAACCCACCTGACCCAGAGAGAGAGAGAGAAAGAGAATAGGGGGAAACAAAAGAAAATAGTTTAGTAATGTTTACGTTATTTGTGAGCAAACATTCTGTTTTTACAGGTAAATCATTCTGAATATTAGAATGATTTTCAACCAGTTTATGATCTATTATCCAACAACATTTCAGATCCTAAATGAAGCAGAAGAATCCAGTGAGATATGGGAAATAGCTGATGTTTTGCTCACAGTGATGTAGAAGATTGTGACCACGTTGAGGGAGGAGGTGAAGATGGTGCTCATGCGTTTGACCGATGGCTCGTCCAGGCTGTCGTAAGTTGGCAACACCTGCCTGTGAGGAGATACAAGAGCAAAAAAACAAACCACACCATGTGCATCCTGCATGAACTGAGATCACATACATGCTGTCATGCTCCTGCAGATTCCTAACCAACAAAATAAACTATTAGCACTTCCTGCTAACCAGTTATCAGGGTTGGACACCATATGGTCGAATCCCAAATACCTGACAAATCCAAAATTGTGTTGGGTTCAAACCAGTTGGTGTTCTTTAAGGCGAACTGGAGCTCATTTGTGTATCAGAGACTTTCATTTAATGTTTAACTTTTAAATACGTAACTAAATCAATTTTAAAAAGGAGGCAGTTATTGAAATTAGAAAATAATTAAACCAGATGTGTTCAAACATATTCATTGTTGTTCAGGAAATGTAATATTAGCATGTAAACATAGCTGCATGTTGTTCATCTTACATTTAGTCTGAAGTTCATAAGTGTGAAACTGTAAGCTAATCGTTAACAAAGTGTCTATTCATATGGTTGGCGTACGGACAACACCCCCCGGTGCTATCGGTATGGTTACCGACCTACGAGTACGTAGCGTCTTAGGGTTAGGTTAGAACCCAACATTGCAACAATTTTTAGGGTTAGGGTAAGGTTTAGTCTTAGTCACGTGACCTAAACTGGCCAAATAGGGGCGCTGCGTACGGATAGAATGTCGGTATATTGATACGGCAACCGTACGGATAGCCACTGCCGATCGTTAATGCTAATCCAGGTGGAAAGCATGCACTCTTTAAAACTTCAAACATGCAAATTAATTCAACGATATTCACGACACATAAAAATGTTAATGAGAATTTGTTCTATTTTTTTTTTTTATCTCAATAGTTTAAGCCAACGGACGAGCATCCTCTAATTATAGAAAATATGAGCAGAGAAACCGTGTGTGTGTGTGTGTGTGTACGTGTCTTAGTACAAACATCCAGGATGTCGCATCTCAAAGCAATATTTTACCCGCTGACAATCTTTTATTGTTTTCTTATGAGCGGCTTCTTCTTTCAGTGCGAGAGTTCAGCCAAAAACAACAGAGGTCATTTTTTTCCCTCAATAATGGTGACATTAAATCAAAAATGAAGACATTTTTCATATTTAATCAGACTGTGAATGCATTAGTTTCTGTGAGGTGGCAGCAGTCCAAAGTGAGGATTGGTAGTTAGACATTAGTGGGACTGATCAATGTGCAAAACATCAATAAGCAACACTTGCATGGAACCGACATTGGGGTTTAACAGAAATAGGACTCAAGACATGGTGACAATTCCAGTATTTGATGTTTACACTTGAGCAGTTTATGTTGACTTTGGCAACTGGCCACGTGTCTAATCCAAACTCTGTGCACGCAAATGTCAATATTAACACTTCGAGATGACACTAAAGAAGGAAACTCTAAGATCCTCAACACACGCTAACCTTAGTCCCACTGTTACAGTAACTCCCTGTCAGCTCTCCTGTCTTGGTTTTGTATGATTGGAATAATTGAACTTACTTATCACTTACCTGCTTATTACACAAAAAACACGTGTAGCCCCTGATTAGCCCACCAACATCACTCTGACACAATCATATCACAGACACCCATTTAAACCTGCCACTTTAACCCTGAGCCCCAGCACAGAGGAAAGAACAGAGGCATGCAGGTAGATGAGTTAATGTGAGAAAAAAGCAGAAATTAGTGCAACGGTTGGAAATTCTCACTATTGAGGGGCGGATTTACTAAAGGTTTAGTGGTATTAAAACGTGAGCAAACGTCACTCCATGCGCATGCACCCATCTGTCACTCACAGTCACATCCACGCACATTTCTCCACTGCGGGATGAATAAAAAATATTTATCTATATATCTATTTATATTTTATGTATCTGCTGTAATTTATCCATTTTTTTTTTTTTTTATTCATTTCCTCTACTAACACCTCCAATTCTGCGGCATTCACTCATGTTCACCCTCCATGTTCAACACAACACGTACAAAACACTCATATAAATAAGGGCGGTCTGCACCAGTTCTGCACGTGCACTAATCATTGCTGCAATCTTAGTGAATTACGTGCAGCCGGTGAGGAAACTGTGTCACTAAAGGATATATAGAAGCAACTGATTTACTACCCTTTATTTGAGAGCTTAGTGAATCCGCCCCTGAGAGTTTAATTAATACTTTGCAATCCTTGCATAAGTGGATGATTATGCGTTACCACAAAAGATTTTTCTTTTTTTTTTTTTAAAGTTGTGCAATGTTTTAAAATGCAAAATCAACAAGATCATCTCAAATACAGTAGTGTATTTACAGATGCTGAAATGAATGAAAGTCTTTCTCTGTAACAAAAACTTCCTCATCAAACTTGTTGTGCAATACATGCACTAATCCTGAAAACAATTACATTCCATCTGTTTAGTTTTTTTTTTTTACTTTGTTTTAGTTAAACTAGATCACAAAGTGAAAGTATAAAAATACAGTTGGTTAAGAGCTTTTGCTGTTTTAATAATAAGAAAAGAATAATTATTAAAAAATGTCAAAAATCTACTTTCATTTTTCAGAAATGTCAGGCGACCCCATTTAAACTCCAGGCGACCCCATATGGGGTCACGACCCCAAAGTTGAAAAACCAAGATTTAGTGGCTGATGAATCAATTTCTTTCTATAATTTTTATCACGACTGACACTTTATCTGTTCATTTTCCACTCTCTAATGTAACCCCTATAGTGCCATCCCGTACCCCTAGGGGTAGACATACCCCCCATTTGAGAAACACTGCTCTAATGGACAGCACGTGTGAGTGAATTCTGTAGTGTGGCTTGTTTAGGGGAAGATCTGGGTTAGGATGCATTCAACACTCCATTTAACTGTTCTTTTAATGTTGTTCTGAGAAGTAGTAAAAGCAGCAACTCCTAAAACAAGTATTTTGATACAAAATCAGCTATAAAATATATATTGATATATTGATATAAATGATATTGTAATTTTCCATATCACCAAATTAGAAAACTCGATATATCACCCAGCCCTAATTCCATCGTGCAGGAATCAAAGATCTGAATCAGTTTTGTTACGTTAAAGTGCCACGTGTTTTTTCCCAAATCTGTGTGATACACCTCATGTTCAGCTTAATCTGACTTCAGTGTCTTTCAGCCCTGTTCAACCACATCATCAAAGCATAATCCTGTGCAGGTGGAGGGGCGAGAGGAGGAGTACTTACGACTGACAGGCGAAGGCCATCCCACAGATAGGGAGACAGCGAAACACACCCTCCCAGCGCACCACATTGACCTGCCCTAGCCACCAGCCACTGAGCAGCCCATGTTTGAACGAGGACAGCACCATCTGAAGGGAAGGAGGTGGGAGGGGGGGAACGGACGGACGAGTTACAGCCCAAACCAAAACGATGACATGTGGGAGGGAAGAGTACAAAGGGAGGAAGAGGAGGAGAGTAGGAGGAAGGTGCCTGCGCTGACGGACGTCTGATGACAGTAATGAATGAGGAGAGGAAAAACCAGAGGAAATGAAGAAAGGGATGCAGCGACGAGACGTGACAGGAAACCCCACACTGAACAAAAAACCTGCCACAGCACAAACAGCTGAGTCATTAAAGGGACATCAAATAAATCAAAGTGATTTTTTTTCTTTCCAAGTGACTATCGTTTAGGTTTAAAAAATAAATAAAAACGAGCTCAGGTTTTTCCATCAGCATGTGTTTTTTTTTTTAAAATGTCTTGCTCCTTCCATTGTTCACCACCACACCCAAGCTGCTCATCCTGGGTGTGGGAGCAACATATCACTTTCACGCCTTTATAGTGAATACTGCCACCAAAGACACACACACACACATCAACATACACACACTGACAGAGCTTAAAGGGCCCACTCTAAACCGCTCTGCAGGTGGATGGAGGGATGACACACACAGGGGTCCCAATGAGTGGAGGCGGGGTTTAAAGTTGTCTTCCCTCTCCGACCCCCTCACAATGCTTCCACAGTGTGTGTGGGGCAGAGGAGGATCATGGTTTACTTACGGGTGACAGCAGAAGGTTGTGGCGACAATGGGCAGACACTGAATGATGCCCCTGAGGCGCCACAGGTGAACGCGCTCCAACCAGGAGCCTGAGATTAAGCCGTAGCGAAGGGATGACAACACTATCTACAGCACCAGGAGCAGATACAGCAGTGGGGGAAGGAAAGGAAGGGTGCAGAAGAGGCAGTGACAGGACGAGGGGTGAGACGAGGAAAAATAAGGAAAGAGGAGGGAGAGCAGCACAGTGGAAACAAAGGGAAAGAAAGGGGGGGGTATTAAAAGAGAGGATGAAAGGAGGGAGGGAAGGAGATACATCACTGTTAGAGGGCTGGGGTCTGGACTGGGCCGGTCCAGGGTGTAAAGCTGAACACACAGCACATCACTGCACTCCATGTAAAGGCATGCAACAGGACTGCTAGTGACATCACACAGAGGGACCATACACAGTCGTATGAAGTGTGTGGAGACAGCAGTGCAGTCCACACTAACAGAGAAAACGTCCTGCGAGCCTAAAAAAACCTACTACATCACATTAGACAGAAACTGCTGCTGGATTTCGACTTTAAAGAAGAGTGGGTTTAACATAAAGCAATGGAAATCTTTATAAAACTTTAAACAGGAGTAGAAATTGTCAGTTGACTTGTGTACAAACGTAGTTCTCACATGTTTTGGCCCAAGTACCCCATTTTCTCCTATTTCTAAAACCAAGTACCCCCTTTTTTCTCAGATAAATGAGTGATAACACACAGTTCAAAAAATCTTACTTTGTAAATAAGTGAAATGAAATAATATTTCCTCTTGAATAGATTTATTTCTATAGTTTTTATAATTACCAGTCATTTACCTCCTGGTGTGGGACCAAGAATGACCCTTATATTTTCCGTTTGTTCTAATCAAGATAGTTTCTATCAATATTATTATAATTATTAGGGGTGTCCCAATCCAATATTGATATCGGATATAGGTCCGATATCAGCCAGAAAACGAATATCAGATTTTATCATACTGCATCTAAAATCTCCGATATATATTATATTATATTCATTCAATTGTAGAGTTCTGTAGATATTATGTTGAAGGTTAAAATGTATGTAACCAATTGGTTATTAATAAATGGGTCAGTTTTTCTCATACCTACTGTTGCTGACTATTGTTCTCTGTTTGAGTGACATCACTTGATCAAGTCTTTTCTAACATTCCACACTACAAAATAAGTAATTAAAGTATGTATGATTAGTGCTGATATTGTATTGGATCTATATCATATCAGCCAATACTCAAGACTGCAATATCGGTATAGTATCGGAAGTGAAAAACTTATATCGGAACATCCCTAATAATTATAACGTTTAACCAAAAATAGAAATGATAAAATCCAAAATGTTTCATGCTTTTTTTGGTTAATTTTCCTCTCTCTCAAGTACCCCCTATAATGGCATCGCGTACCTCCATTAGAGAAGCACTAGTGTACATAAGAATATTATTATTATTTTTTTTTTTTAACTATTCACCACAGAGGAAGTTTCAATTTTATTCAGGAATCACCTGCACCAGCAACAGTTTCCTGTCTAAAACGAGCGAATGTGGATCTGCTCTTTAAAGGAAAGGAGGAGCAAGACAATTGTGTGTTTGCAAAGAAAACATAGTTCAGTATGATGAAGGGAGTAAGGACAGTTTACAATGTTGTGTCAGCAAACAAACTTTACACTTTAAAAGGAAGGCAAGTCAAGTTACCATCATAAAGTTCAACACAAACACATGTATAGCTCATATTATTACTGCACTTCCATTGACTTTTAGCAGCTACAGTAAAGGCTACAGTTGAGCTCACCGTGAACATGAAGAAGGTGTAGAACATCAGAGCCATAGCGGAGAACGACTGAATGGACGACATCATGTTCCTCTGGAGGCTCAGTGGGAGGACGATGAACAGAGAGACGGCGACCAGCAGTACCACACGGAAACTCCCCGTCACCTTCACACATGTGATAAAACACAGGCTTTACACAATCCTCTCTGACTAGCTCTATGGAAGAAGAGTGCAGGAATATTAATTGTTCACAAACTTTTAAACCCAACAGCTGAGCAAAGAAATTGGAGCCCAAATCAGCGATGACCACATAGAAGGCGATGCAGGTTCCCAACATCAAACCGATCATACTGCAACGACAAAACATCAATGCAAAATGGCAGCCACGCTTCTGTCAGCTGTGGCTACACTGTAGCTTACCACCACCGGAGTGACTGGTGTGAATGAATAACGGTTTCTGTAAAGCGCTTTGAGTCTCCTCAAAAAACGCACTATATAAATCTACGCCATTATTGTTATTATTCATATAGGAAATGAAAAAGTTGTATCGGGACATCCCTAAACGAAAGTTTCAAAATCGAATATTAATAATTTAGCATTGTTTTTTTTTCTCATATTTTACCTCAGTTCCACCAGTGCTTTTCCTGGTTTGCCGTATGCATGGAAAGCTGCAGACACAAAGAGTCAGATTCAATATGATTGACCGTCTCTATCAAATTATTTCAAAAAAAAAAAAAAAAAAAAAAAAAAAAAAAAAAAGTAAAATGGCATTTTCCAATAAATATTGTCCCTAGGCTAAGAAAGAAGGTTCAGTGAAACTCACCCAGACCAGCATACGTCCTGCGTTTGGTGTTACTGGCTGTGTGCACTAGAAACATGCACGACTTGTGGGTCATCCATGAGCAGAAGAACAGCAGCAGAGCCCCCAGCACAATCCCACACTGTCAGAACAATGATGCGAGAATTATAATAAAGTTCACAAAAACGTGCTTTCAAAAAAAAAAAAAAACAATCAAACTACCAGAATATGGACACAGCCAATGAGTCAATGGGAAAAGAATTGTACATACTCTAAGGAATATATAAGAAAGAAATTGTGCATATTCTTCATAATATTGGTATTTTTAGTAAACATCGGATATTGTGATACAGCTTTAAAAAGTGCAGGTTTTTAGAAAAATTGAGAGTTCTTCCAACAATTTGAGGTGAAAAATGACTATCATCATGTTATATAGGCACGGTATATATTGTGAAGTATCATTGAATTTATTCATTTGCAGGGACTGAGATATCTGAATTATTTGGTAATTTACACCATAATTAAGGTTTTAATGTCCTTTTTACTTTCACCTGGGGACCGAATTGGATGCTTTAAAGGGCCTGATTTGGACCCCAGGCCTTGAGTTTGACACATGCTTTACAGGGTCACATCAAAGACAAAGAGATGCTAATATTGTAATAAGTAGTTTTTTCTTCCGATTTGAGTGTACGGAATGGTCACGTGACTTCTGGTAACGTCATAGGCCACGTGCGAATAGCACTACGACTACGCACGAATAACCAGTCCGTGAAAGTAAGAAAGTGTCTATTTGTACAGTTACTGTACAGACGACCCCCGGTGCTATTGGCACGATTACCGATGTACACGTACGTTGCGTCTTAGGGTTAGGGTTATGGTTAGTTACAACCCAATAGAGCAACAATGGTTAGGGTTAGGTATAGGGTAAGGGAATTGGCCAATGACTGACCAATCACGTGACCCAAACTGGCCAAATAGGGGCGTTGCGTACAGATAGAATGTCAGCATATTGATATGGCAACCGTACGGATAGCCACTGCCTATGAGTACCATTTAGTTGAGCTACTTTTTACTTGCACTTGAGTAATTTGTGTATGACTTACTTGTACTTGAGTATAATTTCAATCAAACAGCACTTGTACTTGAGTAGAATACGTCAGTATTACACTCACCTGTTTGAAGCAGAAAGGCATGGTGAGCACACTGACTCCTACGATGCTGTTCACCACGTTCACGATCAGGCCCCAGTTGGACGCCGTCATGTTTGAAGTCTTTAGTAACAGAGAACAGGAGCACAGAGCGAAGGGTCCGTCTAGTTCCTGGAGCGGCGCGGACTATTGTCCGCGTTTGTTTGGCTTTTCTGGCAACTTCACCGAGCAGTGACGTGGCGCTCTGACGGAAACACGGAGGATAAAAACTCACTATGTAAACTCACAGCATTAATTACAGACTAAAGCTCCTTCAAACAACACTTATATTAAAGGTCCGTTTGCAGAAACACATGTAAAATGATTTACAAAATATGATAATATCACATCCTTACAATGAGGTGAACGGGTTGGTCAGTTTACCTGTATTTGACCCGTCTACGTTATCATTGATTCCTCCGTAACATCAAGAGAGTATTAATGGATGAAAGGTCAAGTCTGTAACTGTGTAACACGAACAACAGCAGGTTGAGATAACTCAGGATTACCGTAAAACACCATTAGCAACAACGCGTAACCAGGAAGTCACATCTGCAGCCAAGGACAGGGTTGCCAGATACAGCTTATACTTTACCGCCAGAAGAGTGCAAAAAAAAAAAAACCTGTAATATTTACCATTATTATCTTCATTATGGTGGTTTAAAGTAATCATCAGCTGGGTCTTTCATAGAAAAGCCTTTTAAGTTGTTGAATTTCTTTTTTTTTGCGTGTTTAGTTTTTTTTGTGTGTTTGTTTTTTTCTTTTTTAAAATTTGGATCAGTGTTCCCATAATTTAATATAATATAACATATTTCTGCTATTTTTACGCAAAAATTCAAGCTTCCAAATCATTTTTATTACTTTGTACTGTTTCGGACTGTAGCTAAAGTCCTTCCAAAAAGTGTTTTTTGCCACTACGTATCACATACTTTATTTTGAACAAACTGCCAATGATTCCAAACAAAATTTCCTTTTAAATAAAAGAAAAAAATTGACAAAATTGGATTTTAAAAAAAACAACTAAAAATGATCTTTTTGAATCATCTAAGGTAGTTAATTAGATAGATATTACTTATTTACTTACTGGCTGGAGAACATGCACCTAAGGTGTATATTCTTTGTCATCCGATGGAATAAAATCAGGTTGTTGTTTTGTTTCTGTTTTTAAAAGTAAAACAAAAAACCTACAATACTACTTATTTTTTTAACTCACCAAAAGAACTTTTTTCTTAAAAACTGACTTAGGCGGTTTTCCACTGAACCTGGCAACACCAGTCAAGCGCTAAGAGAAGACGACATGATTTTTAGTGCTGTTGAAGTACATTGTCGCCCCCTAGTGGTCACATTATTACATCAGTTTTACTGCTGTATTTGATGTGCTTTTTGTATTATTTTTGTGGATTGTTAATACATCCTGTTCCGTCTCTTTTCTTCTATCACAAAAAATATTAAAACTAGTAAAAGTAGTCATTTTTCAGTTATTTGATGTGGACTAAATACTGATTTTGTTCATGTTTATGATCTTTTTTTGTATCTAAAAGACGACTTTATTTAAATAATGCTGTTTTGTTTTGCTTAAAGTCAAAAGAACATTGAAATCAAAAAATATGAAAACAATTCTGTCACATGTTTTCCATATTTGCCACAAAACTGGCATATAAATACAAAAAATGTGACCACAAAAGGTCAACGTAAAAAGATTATTTAGTTAAATAAATAAAGGTTAAAACCTTAATAATTTTCTATCATTTTAACAGGTCTCACTTTGTAGGTTAAAGTGAATGTGTAATAAAAGACACTCTCATAAGAACAACTACTACGTAACCATTTTATTGTTATGTGATAGGCATCAAAGGTTTGCTAAAATATTCTCAGCACGTACAGCTGGAATAAATTTCTACAGTAGCTGAATGACTTTTGGTCGTTAATTCATTGTATTTCTTGGGCTCTGCTAAAATGAATCCTTGATCTTTTCGTTGAAACTAACTACAAAACAGATGTTAAGGCTAAAGGTTTTGCTTTTGTACAAAGTGAAGGGAAAGAAGGAAATCCTGAAATGTATGAGCGTCAATCTGAGATGGTAATTTATTATTTGATACCGTATAACAGACATAGGCAACTGGCGGCTCAGGGGCCACATGCGGCCTTCGGTCTAATTTTGTGCGGCCCCCAAAACAAAATTGCAATTAATGAATGTGGAAGTTATATTAACAACAACATGATACACAAAACTCCAGAAACACAGAAAAGAAAAGCAAAAAGCACAAAATTTCAAGACAAGTACAAATATATGAGTATTATTTGATAAAAATCACAAATAATACTCATAAAACACACAAAATAACAACAAAGACATGCTAAACAACCACTTATACACACAAAAAGACTACAAAAACAACAGCCATACAAAAAGGACTTCAAAGACACACTGATTCCACAAAATGACATAAAAATACACAAAATGACAACAAGAACAGAAACAAATATAACAAAAACACACATAATGACTTGAAAAACACAAAAATTAACCATATTGATGAAAAAAATATACACAATTAATTTAAAAATACACAAAATGTATATTTTTAAGCTTATATTAATGCTCAGATTGGACATTCTTCTAAATGCTGACATGAATGTTAATAATGTGCCCATCAGATAATGAAATCACAATTTTGTGGCCCCTGCTGTGACAGAAGTTGCCCATCTTTGCAGTATAACATTGTTTAAAGCTGATTAATTTAAGGAATTGTCATATTTGCGTGTTTAGTAAACCAAATAAATAAATAAATAAAATAATGCTAACACTAAATACCAACAGACATGTTTAGATCCTGTTTTTTTTCAAAAATCCTGAATATTCCCTTCTGGGACAGGAAACCAGCATCAGAATGAAACAGATCACACTAAAACAGGTGGATGACACTGAAAATATGCAGCGTAACACCTGAAGCCTGTGGTTGACCCTGTTTGTTTCCTTTAGCTAAAGCCTGCTGCCCTCTGTGATGCACCACTATTGTGTTTGTTGACCAGGAAGGAGAAGGAGCTTTCCCTGCAGCTGGGTGAGCTTTCCTCCAGGGATGAAGGGTTTCACAAGCAGGGAAGAGGCTGTAAGGGTTAGAAGAAGAAAAAAAAAGAAAGAAGAAGAAGAAGAAAAAGGGGAGGGGCTATTGTGTGGAAATGTGTTGCTGTGTGTATCTGAAAGCTGGGGTACTCGATTTATTTTATTTAATTTATAAAAAAAAAAAAAAAATTCTTATGAGCATCATATAGCAGTGGTTCCCAAACGGTGTGCCGCGTGACAACCACATACATATAGCATTATACAACTACACAAAAATAATTATTTTTTAATTTACTACTTTGTATGCACTCATTTAATAATACAGAGGCAAACTCTATACCTATTTTATTTTATTTTTTTCGTTAACAAATATTTCACGAGTAATATAGTTGTCTTTGTCACATTTTATTTGGCATTAGTAAATAATTATGCACATTTACAGATATTGTACATGCAATGAGTGATAACACATGTTATAAAGGCTATTTTGCACAATAGATTTGCCTTCAGATTTTTACTTTGGGCACAAAAACTATGGTAACCACCGTCATATAGTATATCGTAAAAGTACTAATTTCTGAAAAAATCGTACGTCTGCGTGCTGTCTGTACCTTATAATGAAGTATTTTAGTTAATAAAAACCCCGGAAGACCTCCAGCTCCAATCACAGGATTTAGAGGAAGGAGGGGCCACAAAGGAGCCTCCTCATTGGCTGCCGCGATATATAGAGAAGCGCGTGCACGGAGCAAACTTGCTTTAAATCTTGGACTAACTTTGGACGCACAAGTGGCTGTTTTCCTTCTAAACAGGTAATATAATGTTCTATTTTGCTATGTTATGTGCGCATCGTTTTGCGTGGCGACGTGTTTTACCGG
The DNA here is from genome assembly GCF_900634775.1 of Gouania willdenowi. Taxonomy (NCBI): domain Eukaryota; kingdom Metazoa; phylum Chordata; class Actinopteri; order Blenniiformes; family Gobiesocidae; genus Gouania; species Gouania willdenowi. The sequence continues at coordinate 11,498,503 of NC_041062.1, read as the reverse complement.
TAGTGCACGTTCAGCTCTTGTGCACTTCCGTTGGAGGAGGAGACTGGGAGGGATTATCAGAGTGAGGGGCGGGATTTACGGTTCGAATTCAGCCACGCCCCTCTGTCATGGTTCAAGAATCAGGTAGTGCAGCTTTAAGGTGTGTATTTGTAGCCATTTATTCCAACTGTAGGGTTTTTAATCTACAAATTTACACAATGTAATATTTTCGCCTGTGTTTATTTATTTATTTGTTTGTTTGTCTGTTAGCAGGATCACATTCTTCAGGATTTTTATGAATTTTTACCCAAATATAGACCGTACGCCATAAAAGATTCTATGAAATATTGGCGAAGATCTGGATTAATTTACTGATTCTGGATCAGATTTAAAAATGGAAAAATCCCTATTTCTCATCATTGGCAACATTTTTCATTTTAATTCATATCTTGGTTTGTAATGAAAGAAATTTGGCTCAGTTGTGCCACTGAGTTTAATCTGGATCAGATCCGGATTGCACATTTAATTCCTGTCTTTAAAAAAAATGGAAGTCTCCATATATTTGGGCCTACTGTACCTATATATTAATGGGGACAGACAATGTGAATGATCCAGATAACTGCTAATATCTAGCAAAGAGGATATTTTTAGCATCTGGTGGAGGTTTGCGCTCTCTGAGTTCTTTTGTTTCTATTTTAATTTTATTGCTGCGCTTCATTTTAAGTAGCCGACCTAAGTATAGTGTTTATTGTCATTATCTGCATGTTTGTGTGCGTGTGTGTAGACGTGCGTGTGCATGTGTATGTGTGTGTGTGATCAGAAAGGTTAAGACAGGAGAACATTGTCCATTGTGCACCAGTGACCCCTAAAAATCAATGTGACAGACCAGTTGATTGGCTGGAGGGTCCTGTCTCTCTGCACCTAATCCCTCTAGGTAGACCCTCAGCCAGACCCAGAGCGTGCTCGTGAGTGTGTGTGTATTTATCTCTGCTTGTGTGTGTGTGTGTGTCTTCATGTCTTTTATGGTAGACCAAAGGCGTGTGTGTGTGTGTGTGTACAGTATGTGTGTAAGAAACGTCGGTATGTGAGCATTCTAATTAGACTGCAGATCTTTTTTTCTGGGGGGTGGGTGTGGGGAGGGGGGGGTTGCAGCAGGGGAGCAAATTTTCAGGCAGATTTGGACGGATAACCCGATTGGGGAGAAATTAGACGCAGTCATCTGGATTTGACCTCAGGCCCTCAGAGTGACCTCCAGGTCGTTCAGGGGTCATGGGGCACAAAGCAGAGCGCTGACCCCGCACAGGTCAAGCATGCGGGCGACTGAAAGGACGCCTTTGTGGGGCCTGGCATGTTCACTATTTCCCATGAGCACCAGGGAACTGTGTCTGCCCAGGAAACTGCACCGCAGACAAGGTGTGTGTGCGTGAGTTACTGTTTATGCACACGCGCGGTTGTTGTCATTGATTTTTGTTTATACGTCTGCTTTGTTTGCTTTACGACCGTCACTGGCAGAGGATCGTACTTTAGCCTGATTTTTATTTACTGCCGCATGACTCAGCGTTTGTTGGCTTTTGTATATTTTAGGAGACTTCGGCTCCAAACTGTCAGGATAAATGACTTTGCACATCTTGTTTCAGGAGGCAGTTGCTGGAAAGATTTTGCCCAGTTTTTTTTGTTGTTTTGTTTTTTTTTTTTTTTTTTCCTCTTTTCAATCCAAGTAATCGTTTTTCGAGCTTAAGCATTTGACATTTGACAAGATCTGAGATTTATTTTACTTGTGTTTGTGTTTAACGTCATGTCAGTGAGATGGCGGAGATTTTTTCAGTATGCCTGTGGTTCTTGCTTGTGTACATCTGTTAGCGCCTCCTTAATGAGCGCATGCACACTCCCTCCAGTCCTGTGTGTGGCCCTCAGAGAGCCAGAGAGAAGCCCTCTGCTCCAGTAATCACATTTAATTACACACCAGCATTAGACGGCCCATGAATGGGGTTTTTAGGCCGGCCTCTCACACAGAAATTGGCTGCATCCAGCTGAACATTGCCCACCTTTGTTCAGCCCATCCCACTATTTTCTATTAGGACTTTGTCATTTGACCATCATCAAAGCACTACAGGCTAGCACTAACAACCGCCCGACTAATGCTACGCATTAAAACTGGCAAGGTAAAGGGAACAATAGGTGTTTTCTTGGCTGAACAGCTAGCGTCTGCACCACTAATGAAGCAAATGGACCACACATTAGTCTCTATCCACAGTCAAAGGATGTATGCATGGTCTTCGAAATGTTCTCCACTGCAACATTTCAGAGGATTCTTCTTTTAAGAAGCAAGACAAGATTTACCAAGATTTAAGAAACTTCATTTGCAAGTCGCTATAAGTCAGACTATAGTCACTGACATATATGAAACCTGATATATACAGTAATGTCCTGCAGAATGTTATAATGACAACAACAAAGAATTATTGTTTGTTTCACGCTTTTTACGTTTTGGTTTTCACATAACTACAGACAAAATCAAGATTTTTCCAAAAGTTACATAATATAATGATGTAATACTTGTTTCCAAAAGTCACAAACATTTTGAGATTGCGCTTAAATAGTCAAATAGGTTTTTATTATTAATACATTTGAGCTTTTTTCAACTGGTGCAACCTTGATCACAACACTATGGTATTGAAATAAATTAATAAATGATGCTGCATCTAGATCAGACATTTGCAACCCCCCAAAGAAAATACCCTAAATAGTGGAATTAGTAGGAAGGAATAATGACACCCAACATAATACAAAAATGCACCAAATGTACAAAAGTACACCAAGTTCCAACAAGAAAGGATTCCAAAAACCACTAAATGACTTACACAAAACAAACACTTAACCAACACGTACACAGAATAACTCAAAAAAGACAAAGAAAATGGCATTAAAATTCTGGCAATTACGTAACATTACACAGAATGACAATAAGCACACACAAGATATTTGACAAAAACACACAATGACTCAGAAAACATGCAAAAACAACAACAAAAAGACACAAGAAGACAACAAACAAAGTCAGATCAACATGCCCTTTCCTGTATTAATGCTCAGATTGGTCATTTGGGGTTTGTTTGTAGTTTGACATAAAAAAAATATTAGTGTTGTACAAAAATATCATGATACAGTCACAGGTTCATTAAAATGCATCACTTTTCTTTTTAAATAACTTCATCCATTTTTATCTTGAAATCTCATATGTTTAATTTGGATCCAATTCTGATGTAGCATTATAAAGCTATGGCTCTGTCACAGTGCTATAGAACTGCTAATGATGTAAATACCTTGTCTTTACACCAATCAACACCCTTTTCACAATAAAAGTCCCAGAGCGTTGAATTAAGCTGCAATGCAAATATTCATTTCGTCACCTTGAATGTTTATGTTTTTCATTCATGACAGCAAACACAACAGACACACACACACACACACTGAAAGACACATACACACACATTTACCTGAGATGATGTTCATAAAATCAGCATGCTGTGAAAAAATCCAGGCTTGTAAAGAGAAGAGGTGACACACACACACACACACACACACACACCACAGCAGTATTTGGTGAATAGTGCGTTTGACTGGAATAAAAAAAATAATAAAAAAAAAAACCTGTTGGGATTCATGCTGGGCTCCTTCTAAGAAACTGTGCTATAAAGCTGACTGTGTATTAAAGTGCTGATGTCCGTGCCTGCCTCAGTGATCTACAGCGTGAGTGTGCGAGTTAAATTCTCTACATGTTCCAGTGATCCATAGCTCCAAGGGACTTTTTTTTAATATACCACATTTGGACATTTTAATGCATTTGTGTGTTTTTAACTCAATGTTTGTGCATTAGCATGCTGCTGCATGCCACACAGCACTGGGTTTGCAAAGTTTTGGGGTTTGGCAAACAGAGAATGGAATTTCTTGGTGTTCAGACCAAGACAGAGAAAGGTTTGAATGGCGACTCTAAAAAGCAGCAAACCTTAAGATGGGGAAAGTGGTAGTCGAGGCCTGAACTGGCTACAGCTGAAGGAAGCTCAGTATAACTGGTGGAAATGGGGCGGGCCATAAATCTCCCTGTAATTGACAGCATTTGAGTCCAGCACGGAGTTCAGAGCCCAGAGGGAATCTGTTATTCCAGGTTCTCCTCAATTCCTCCACCGATCTTTGCTCTCTGGCCATTTGCAGCCACTCGTTCAGAAACATGTTTCTCCAATGAAACACAGTTTTATATGACTCTCTGGTGCCAGCAGCATCATTAGGATTTTAGGAGTGGTACTTATCACATGAACAGCCTGGTCCTTACCGAAATGAAGGTTTGGATAATTCCTGCTTTTAAAATGGCCATGACTGATTTATTACGATCACAGACAGTATGGACTGGCGTCAACACCCTTAGCCAATCTAGTAAATGTAGCTTTATATGTTTCAGTCCAGGCTAAAATAAAGAAAACAGCCCAAAAAATGTCAAAATGTGGAAGATTCATGTAATAGGAAACCAGGTGCGATTAGGCATTTCATTTAATGTACCGTGCAGTTCGTCACATTTGGCATGGGTTTGTCTCCAAAAACACAGACACAAAAAAATACTTTAGAAACACAAAATGACAACAAAAATACACAGTGAGTCAAAAAAAAAAACCCAGAAAAGTACGCAAAAGGAAAACAATATACACTAAATTACTCAAAAAACACACAAAACGTCTTTAATAGATACACAGAAAAACACACAAAACAACAATAATCACAAACACTTTGTTCTTTTTTTGCATTATTCTCAATGCTAAGAGTGCAGAACAGTTGAAGTAAAACAGGAATATTATGCTGCACTTTGGGTTTTTCCATCAAACTAATGTATAATGTTTCTTTGAAATGGTATTCCAAAAATAGTATTTGTCGGGCCCTGTCCACAAATATGGTGACTATTGATCATCAAAGTGAGTAAAGTTTACCTATAGTCCCTCATTTCAGTAGTTTTCTATTCATCCTCCTCAGATCAGATGTACAATCTGTCTTCCCCTTCTCTCCTTTTCACATGTCTTTCCCACTTCCACTTGTTCTTCCTTCCTCTTTCTTTTTTCTGTTCTCATCAAAATTCAGCTGCGTGATTCCCTCTCTGAGGACACCATTGATCTCCCCCTTCCTGCGTGTTTGAGAAACACTGGGCGGGCAATGCTTGGAGAACTCAGAGAGGAGAAGGGCAAAGAGGAGAGGATTGAGTGGGGAGAACTAGAGATGCAGAGCAAAGGAGCTGAAGAAAGGTTAAAAAAAAAAAAAAAGAAGAAGAAGAGGAATGGGAGATGCAGAAGAGACCCATTACTACAGTATAGTGGCCTGGAGAAGAAAAGACATGGGCTCTTCTCGTGATCGCATCTTCCGCCCCTCTTTTGAAGCGTGGAGAGACAAGAGAGCAGCTATTTACTGAAGCCCACACATAATGGCTGCTTTTATTTACTCTCGCCTATTTAGCTACTGCCAAGAACTCTCTAGATTGGAGGCCAAAAGCAGGAACCCAAAGTGTTTTACAAAATACCAAAGTCTCCTCCTTCTTCTTTTTATGTGCGCGTTCTTTATTTGTTTGCTCATATCTAACTCCCAACCTCCCACGAAACAAAAAAGCAGAGCTCGCTCGTTTCCCTCCTGCTCAACATGTGGCCACGTTTAATCATGACCTGCTTCAGGCCAGGCCAGGCCACGTCCACGCGCACAGGCCGACATCGCAAAGGTCATCAGTGGCATCCAGGCAGTGATGAGGCTGACCCCCTGTCCTGAGGCGACTAACCAGTCCTCCGCTCCACTCCACTCCTCCTCCGGGTTCACTGGTGACCTTTAAGAGACTTTCATTGGTACCAGACCTCGGACAGACTGCAGCTCATCAGGAAAATGAGGTTGTCGTAGCAGAAAGCTCTCTGCTTTTTACTAATCATGCTTACTTTAAGGTCTGCAAGTCGTCTCCTATAGATCTACACATTCTTCACTTAAATCCCCAGCACCTGCTTTAAAAATGTAGAAGAGTGATGAGAGACTTTAACCAGGTAATGATGTTGTTATAAGGTCAACAACCAAAAGATCTTTTTAATAACGCCTGAATGTGTGTGTTGGTTAGCGCGTTGTCCTGGAAGCCAAATAAATAAGAAATAAATACTTTAAGTAGTAAATTAATACGATTTTGAAAGAAAAATAACCAGCTTAACCTTTTATTTTTTCTAAAAAAAAATATGAAATGCAGTTTTCACTCTAAATAATAGTAGAATCACGTTATACAAACGGTGCAACCACAATCGGCTTTGCTCTTATTTTTCTTTTGGTTGTCCTTTACCCTTGTATTTCCCCCCCATTCAGGTGTAACACTGTCCTCCTTTAAAACAAAATGTTTTCCTCCTAATTAAGTCTTGTTTATTTCAAATTTAAAAATGCAAAAAATATTTCTCTCTCTCTCTTATATTCAGGTTTCATTCAGTACTGCACTATGAATGAGTATCAAATCACTGCTGCTTTATGTTGTTTTTTAAGCCATTTCTTTGTTTTTCTTTATAAATTTGAACAAATTAGTAAGTTGACAACTGTAAAATTGTATTACTGTAGGCCTGAAGCCATCTTTTCACTGTTATTTAAGAGCATCACACACTCTGGACTTCTGTGACCTTTGGACTCCAACAGATTGTGGGAATTGTTTTGGCTTTTGAGTATTTCAGATGTGTGTGTGTGAGAGTGTGTGTGTGTGTGAGAGTGTGTGTTGCTGTGCTTCAATTCCCAAAATAAAAATCCCCTCGACACAAAAATGTGAATGCCACGTAGTTAAATGTGCATTCATGAGTGACAATAACAAAATATCTCCTTTCGCAGCCTCTGATTGGTGAGTCTAGGCTCAAATCTAAAAAAAAAAAAAAAAGATGAAAAAAGATCCAGTCTCTGTGACCTCTGCTTTAAAACTCTGCCTTGCTTTAATCATCATTTGTTTTGCAGTAAGCGGTAAAGTCACAATCACTGCATTTTTTATCCGTTCCTCCAAACTAAATCTGTATCTGGAGGATTATTCAAACATCTGCTTTTCTTTGTGCAACGAGTTTCTCCAACTTTTGTCCTCCTGAATCACAACATTGGGGTTTCATTTCTCACTTCTCGTACAACTCACAAGTCTCCGCACCTTGACATGTGACTGATCATCCTACTTTCCTCGACTCTTGTTTTCGCTGTACGGCAAGAAAAAAAAAAGAGAGAGAAAGAGAAGATGCATGCACTCTTTCAAATGAAGCTCACAAGGGAATGATCACAAGACGACGCAGCTTGTGCATCGTCTTCTCTTCCTGCCTCATTGTGCTGTTTACGTCTGGTGACAGCTCAGTTGACGGATGCCCCTCTTGCCCCCCGTGCTTGATGCCTTTAGTTAGGGCTTCCTCTGAGCCTCCTGTATTCAAAAACACTAAGCCGCCACATTAGGATCATCCCTCATTTTGTCTCAAGTCACTCAGTGTCACCCTCTGACAGACGCACACACATTGATGCTCCAAATACAAGCATGCCACTTTCACTTTGTCCTCTGTCTACCAACACACACACACACACACACACACAGACACACTCATGCAGGCACACATCTGTGAGGGATTTGTTCAGTGAGATGATAACCAATAATAAATAATGTGAACATTTGAAACTCATTGCAGTTTCCCTCTGTGTGACCCCAAAAAAGGTCCACGGAAAGTGGATGTGTGTGAGGAGAAGAGGCCCGGCATGCACGTTTATGTCGTCAAATACTGTATAAAGAATCCTAGAAGCCTACAGGTGTTCCCAATTCCTGGTTAGTGAGCAGAGGTGTAAAGAGTACTGATGTATCCTATATTCAAGTAGAAGTACTCTTACTTGATTGAAATTGCGCTCAGTATAAGTACAAGTAAGTTATACATAAAATACTGAGGTACAAGTACAAAGTAGCTCAATTACATAGTATTCAAAGTAAACGTTATGGTGATACTTTAACCTCCTTCCTACGTTTATATTTGGTAATAAATCTTGCCACGGTTCCCTAGCATACAGTAAACATCTCATGTATAAATTTAAAAAGGAAAAGACCAAATCTTGCACAATTGGAACTTAATTTTTTTTTACAGTCATCTGTGTAAAATAAAAGGTTTGTCAAAATATACCAAAAAAACAAAACAAACACCAATAAATTATATTTGAAATAATGAAATTCTCAAACTTTAAGTATAGCTACATTTATGAAATTCAAAACTGAGAAAATAACCAAATAACCCCCATTTAATGCTGTTTTGGCACGATTCATTACGTTTTATCTGATTGGTCGGCTATGATGTGATGCATTTCTAGTTTTGTCGTTTCACAATGTCTGTTGATCATTTAGAAAGAAAAAATTAACTTTGGGTGTAGAAATGTAACAAATTACTTCTTTTAAAATGTACTTATACTCAAATAAGTACAAGTGCCTATAAAGGCAACTCAATTACAGTAATGTATGTCAATATGGAACAGAATGAGGGTGGAGCTAAAACAATGTGTAAATCAATCTGTTACTTTCACCCTCTGTTAGTGAGCACCAGTATCTTGCCTCAGTGTCTCTCAAAACATCTGCAGTGTCGGTCAAATCTAAATTCTTCTACAGATTTTTAACAACAGTTTGGTTAATGAGATTCAGATGATTCAAGATCAAGGCTCCTTTTCACCAGCCTGTGGTTTGGTATGTGTCCAGTAGGGGTGGCTGTGGCCCATCCTTTAAGGCATCACTTCCCCCGCCCCCCCCAACACTGAAGCTGCTGATGTTGGAGGTCAGAGGTCAACAGACGGCCTCTGAGCAGCACAGGGCGTTCCAGTCGAGCTGATTCACAACTGGGGAGACAAAAAAAACGTGAAGAAAGGCGGAGGACGGGGGCGTGAAGCCCGCACCGTGAGTGAAGTTTACACTGACAGAGGATGTGACTCCTCATCTGTCCTCCTCCTATGACCTTTGACCTCCTCATCCTCCACCTCCGCTCTTCTGTCCTAATAACTGGGCCTGTTGCATATTTAGCTGTTGTCATGGCAATGGAGTTTTGTTTGACACCATGACAAGATCTTCTGTTATGTCACCTGACCTCACTCTGAACCCACACCCACAATCCTAATGTGATGTCATCCTAAATAAGGATGACGTTTAACTTTAAACCAAGCTGTGTGTGTGTGTGTGTGTGTGCGCGCGTGTGTGTGTGCATGTGCGCATGTGTGTGTGTGTGTGTGAGAGAGAGAGAGAGGGTGTTCTATGAATGTGTGTCCAACATGTGTGCAGTTTTGTGTCCAGTTGAGGAATGTGGAGAGGCGGGACCTCACATCCAGAGAGTGTGTTTGTTCTATTTCCACTTTCACATCAGTGCGGACGGTGGGGGGGTGGGGGGGGTAAAGAAGGTGGCACATGACGTGTGTGTCAACTGAGGGTGAGGAGTGAATCTGACCCCCTCACACGCACACACCTTACTGCAAACACACACTCACATTCACTCGTGCGTACACACACACACACCTTCGCATCTGGTTTGGTCATCGTTCCACTTCTCTCTGGACACACACACACATTAATTCTCCTCGTAGAGCCGCTCACCCGTTTTTCTATCACTGGGAAGGTAAACCCACCATGTGAGGATGATGAATGGGCTATTCTGCACCGGAAGCACACGATAGAAACCCCCTGCCACATGCACACACACACACACACACACACTCCCCACTCCTCCCTTCTCTCCCCTGTGACCCCACAGGCCTCCTTCCTTCCTGATCACCACATCGACTCTCTCTGCACACACTCACCAACTCCTGTCATGTGTGTGAGAGACACTACAGGGAACGTAGTGTCTTGTCGATGGTGTCTAGTGTCTCTCACACACACCTGCAGCTTAATGCACGCTTGTGTTGATTGTGGTCTTTGTGTGTGTGTGTGTGTGTGGATTCCTTTTCGAAATTCGCTCAATGTATTACACGGTTCAATTTTTTATTTTATTTTTTACTTTTAAAATATCAATTAAAAAAAAAGAAAAAAAATGTAGGCACATAAACGACATATAATTCATGCAACGTCGCGTCAGCGTGAGAGCGTTTTTCATCTGCCTCCTTTTCAGCTATGGACATCACATGTATGGCTGATCAGAGGGACTCTGGAATCAGCCGGGGGAAATGTTGAAACTCCAGGTGGTCCACAGCCAATTAAATAAAGCATCAGTGTGCTGCTATTGGACACACACACACACACACACACACACACACACACACACACACACACACTTACTGAAAAGAAGCCCTCTAGATGCAGGAACAGCATAGAAAATAAATGAATATCCCATTCCCCGCAAAACCTCTAACTAATGGGAGGTGGGGGGTGGGGGGGTGGGAGGGGGGGGGGGGGGGGGGGGGTTGGAAGAGGGGCGCAAAAAACAAGTTTCATTTGCTGTCGAAACATTTGTATTGGAATTAAACATATGGATGCCACAGGCAAAGTGAGGGCTGGAATACATTAGAGCTGCACAATGTTACACTAACCCTCCAGTATCTTACGCCGCTCTGAGAGATTAATGGAATAAAGAGAAGCAGGGATGATGGGGTGAGTGAGTGAGTGAGTGAGTGAGTGAGTGAGTGAGTGGGTGAGTGAGTCCTCGTCTGTCTTTTTCAGGCCGCAGCAAAATCAATATTTTACCATGATACACAGCTATGGCTTTTGGCCCCCGCACTACCAGATACACCCATCAAAAGCCTAAACATTAAGTGTCCTGTGCTGCAGTCCGGCTTCAGAGTTAATGAAACATATCTGATGGAAATTGTAGTATTTGATTTGTTTTTAAAAGCGCCAATTTAAGGTTAGACAGCTTTAAGATTAAACCAAACTGAAATAGTCGCTCCAGGTTTTCTACACACACACACACACACAGAGAGAGAGAGAGAGAGAGAGTGTGTCATCATTGCTTATTGGTCTTATCATGTGTTGTGTGTATAGACTGATTTTTCTGTTCTTTTTGATTATAGTAGGTGATGATTATTTGAGTTTTGCAAATATGGTCGCACAAGAAATGCTTGAACTAGACTATGTCAGTGTTTAAAAAGAGAAGGACAAGGAATTGCATGGCAGGCTTGTTGTTTTGTGCCCTCGTAGAGGAGAACATTGCACTATGCATTGAACGTCTCCAGGGGAGCAGAGCCTGATGGTAGAAGTGCAGCTCACCAGCCACGTCTTTAGTTTAAAGTTTGATGAATGTGGATCGGCTCGACGGCCGTACGATCACTTTGTGGGGGAGAATTGTTGTTAAGGTAACCAAAACTACATCGTGTTTTCTAAAGTCATGGTGGCTTTCACTTCACCTTCAGGGGCCTCGTCGGCTCGCGTAGCTGGCATCAGTGTGATACCACTTAGTGTCATATTTACAGTGAATGTGACTCATAGAAAGAGTTTTTGTGGTTTGACGCTCAAAGTATTTACAAACGCAGCAGGTGAGTTTAGCTAAAATGCATCTCTGGGAATGAATTGAAACTGTTGTTGGATTATATCAGGTTTATGTGTGTTTCTAATACCAAACAGGCCAAAAATAATGCTCCTTCCTATATCTATTGTTCAGGTTGTGGTAATAAGAGCAAAATATAAGGAATACAAGAGAAATAAGAGTGCAGAATGTTTACTTTAGGCTTTAATCGACGAATTTAAACACCAAAACTCCTGAAAAATGAGTGATATAAGGATATCATTATTTGGTACGTCTTACATTTTACTCAGATATTTCATTTTGGTCATTTCCGTATGAATTCCATAGACGTTTTCTTTTTAATAAATGTACTTTAAGGATTCGGTGCTGACTGATCTTTAAGACAATCATCACTGTCTTTCATTTTAAACAACTGCTCCTAATATTTGGACAATTTTTCTATTTAGCCGGTAATGTACTAGTTGAAATTAAATCATATGCAAAGACCATTGGATATGTTTTCAGGTTTGAAAGACTTCCAATCAGGCACGTAGGACTCATGCGGTTTACGAGCCACAATCAACCCAATTTGGTCTACTGTGACATAGAGCGAAAAAAAAAAAAAAAAAAGCTCTTCATAACAAATGAGGAACAAACCATTTTACCGTTTGGTATTTTGTTCAATGATAAAACAAACATATTTTCTCATAAAAAATTCAAATCACACGCATTCAACTTTTGTAGCATGTGTTTCTTTAATTTTTATCGAGTACATATTTTTGGGGAGAAATAAATCTTTTAAATTGTTTTAATTGGTTTGTATTTTAAAAACAACCAAAAGGCTCACTAAAATATGTATTTGATATTCAACTGTTTTTTTTTTTTTTTTTTTTAACAGGGATGTGGATTTTAATAGTAATTGTCTGTTGTATTTTTTTAGCCTACAATTACATTGCATTAATTTAATATGAGTTACAGAAACGTACAGTCAATGGGACTACAAAGAACTTAACGTGCAGATTTTGGATTAATTTTTTTAACCTGGACTGTATTTTTGTCTCATGCACCACCAATAAAACACTCTTTATTCACTCCTTTTTTCTTTTTTTTTTTACAACCAAACTGTATTTTTCCTCCACAAACTTCCAGCATTATCCCAATAAGTGAAATGAAGATGTTTATATTTGCTGGCCGGAGCCTCTCCCTCCCTGACAATGCAGGTCGTGTAGCCTATGTGGCCTAAACCTAAACCTGATGATTTTAGCAGGACTTCTTGAACAAAGGACACAGACAGTGGTCCCTTTACGGAGCCAAATTTGGTAAATGTGAGCTACTGCATATTTTGCATAACAATTCGACCATTATTACAATTTTAGATATCCTACAGTGTGAGAATGACGAGCAATTTATCATTCGTTGCAGTAAATCACAGTGGAGACTGCGTTTAATTGAGTTTGCATTGTATTTCCAAGCTGGGTGCCTTCTCGTGTGTGTGTGTGTGTGTGTGTGTGTGTGTGTGAAGGAGGTGAGGGGGCACCCACACCCTCCACCCTTCTGCTCCGCCTCTGTTTTACAAAACAGTCAACTGGTAGCGAAAATGCGCACGACGCGCGTAAAAGTGGAGCAACCCGTGGCTGCGCGCACTAAAAAAAAAAGCCAAATGAGTACAGTTTAACCGGAAAGCCATTTTCCTGGTGCATCCTGGGTAATGCAATGAAAACATGTGTGACCTTTATTGTGATGTAAATGAAGAAGGTTCAGTAGTTGTTTTTTTCTTTAAAGCGTGGTGGTTTCTTCCAAAGCGCACGCGCTCGTGCACAAGGCCATCCTGAACGCGCTTCCCGCGCCGCACGTCCACTTCTGCACTAATCCACTTCACGGGCAAAAGCGCTTTGTTAATTTGTGTCTTAATTGCTTGTGATGCAGTTACGCAGATGTGAATGGGCTGCGTGACGCCCATCAGAGCTGCAGGCCGCCAAATCAACTCCAGGACACCGCTCGAACGCCTCGGTGTAAGTCCACTAAACATGCTGGTTCGGGGTCCTAAACGCGCCACGCATGCAGTCAAGCAGGGCACATCCCCTTCAAACACCCCCCCCCCCTTCCCCCACAAAGTCCTCTGACAGAGACGGTCTTACCATGTTTTTAATGCGAAAACCTATTTGTACACAGCATTCAATGGAGCACCCCATCCCCTGATCCTGCTGCGTGCGCGCACACACGCACGCACAACTGCCTACATAACATCTTCTAGCTTCGATTGTGCCTTAATAAATATTCATCATCACACGGACAGAAAAACAGCAAAACCTCAGATTTGGACCTCTCCTCTTTCCGTGACTCATTTCAAAGTAAACGAAAAATAAGTAAAGTATGTGTCACGTGTGACGTATTCAAACACACACACACACACACACACACACAAAAAGATAAATAAATAAATAACACGAGGCACGCGGTATAATCACATGTGCGCTTTATTTGAAAACAATTTCAAAATATATAGAGACATTTATTTAAACAATACAGGATTCAAAAAGAGACTATATCAAACACTTTGTTGGAACAGATGCTAAAAGTTTAAATTAAATATTAAAATATGTATATGTAGCCTAACTGATTTGCATTATTGTAACTGTAGTAAATAATGAATATTGCGTTTTCACTCATTGTGTCCCAAATATAATTTGAGCTGGCGTAATGTCACTACTTTAGGCCATACATTTTGTTTGTATTCTAAATATCAAATTTAATACAAAACTATTTTATTTTTTTTTGTATTTATGTAATGCAATGTAAATTATGTATGTATTTACTACATTTGCTGTACAGTTTTATTTTTAATCTATAAATCAATAATACGTTTTTGGTCATTTATGTACAGGTTGGTTATAGTAAACTGTGGACATTTACATTTTATATATATATATATATATACACACAAATTTTATTTTATTTTGAAAAACTGAATTATGTAATATAATAATTGATTTGTTGTTGTTTTTTTTTTTAACAAAACTTTGTTATTTCTGTCTAATTTTATTTTCCATGTGAGGATAGCTACTATATTATCACTATTGACTGTAGAACAGAGAGATTCTCCAGGTATGATAAATGATAAATAACACAGTCATTAAAAAATATTGAAGCATTAACACACACATTGTTTTGGGTTTTTTTTGGTGTGTGAGACTCTGCGTCCTGCCATTGTTGGAGCCACAGAGGGAAACTGGCCGTCCTGCTGCAGTCACTTTAGATTAACTTCACACACACACACACACACACACACACACACACACACACACACACACACACACACACACACACACACACTCAAAAAGAAGAACAACAAAAAAAAAAAATCTACTAATTTTAGCGGGTTTAAACATAATTATGTAGTATTTAAAGACAAACACACCCATAAAAACACACACACTATTTTTCTATTTCCACCCAAGTTGTTCTGGTGAAATCACAGAGGAACCGAACTGTGAGTTTTTGTTTAAATTAATAAGACCTTAGGACAGAAACAGAGAATAAAATAATAAGGACAATATGTCTGGGTTTTAATGAGCCGATGTTAAAAGTGCTGTGACGATGAGTACAAATAAAAGCGTGATCTTCAAAGCGAACGGACCAGTTCTGTGTGTGTGTAATTATTCACCAACAGCCAGAAATCATACATTAATCCTACACTGATATAAAAAAAACAACAACCAGATTTAATCTTTAGATTACCGTGCAAAAGATAACTAATCCATGCGAGAGAAAAAAGCATAATAAAATAAACAAAGCAGCTTTACAACTAATGTCACATACGGGTTATTACAGCCTAAACGCCGATCGTTTCTAAAAACTTTATTCGAGTTTAAATACTAGCTCATTATTTGCAAACAAAAGTTAAAAAAAATAAAAATATGTAGACCAATTCATATGGTTTGGGATAAATTCTTATAATATTTATATTAATTTTAGGAGCTGTTTGGACACACACACACACACACACGCTCAGATTCATAAATATTTGTGTTTTTATAATTATAGTACAGTAATTAAGTTTTATTTGATTACATTTATACGTTTTTGTTCAAATATATTACATGTTAAAAGACATTTTAAAAATTAAAATACAAACTATTTTTTATCAAAAATGAATAATTTGAAAAATAACAATATTTTTTACAATTTGTATCTCAATGTAATATATCATAGCACAATCTTACTGACTTACAGTAAATTGTATGTACTTTTTTACATCTTGAGTGTGTGTGCGCGTGTGTGTGTGACACCCACCCTAATCTTCACACAATTACAGTTTCTCTACCATTTAATTTAGTTTGTATAATTTATTTAATACCTATACTTATATTTACATTTTGATTTGGTGAACTGGAAAACTTTCTATTTCTCCCTACATTCATAGGCCCTGAACTATTTGACAAACATCAAAGTATCTCGTCCATAAATCACACAATTGAATCCAAATTAAAATCTCACCTTTGCTTTAAATTGTAATTTAAAAAAAATAAAATAAAAAAGAATGAATTGAGTGATGTCCAGAGTCCTAATTTCCCAACGTCGTCCGGTTCAGACGTGTATGTGCGTGTGTGTGTGTGTGTGTCACGAGACGACCACAATGGCACCGTTAAACACACAGCACGAGCGCAGAGAGCTTTGAAAATGGCGCCCTGCAGACGCCTCCATGTCTGTGCGGAGGGGGTGAGGGGGGGGCCCGTGTCCTCTGCTCCAGTGTCGGCTACAGAATGGAGGATTCACGCGTAAACGCCGTCGTCCTTCTCCTCTCTTCAACCAGTCAGTAACGGCACAGTGTGTCGGTACGAGACCCGATAGAATCGCGCGTAACGAGCGTCCGTGGCTCTCCGTGAGTCCCCGCCCTTCTCTCTGATGCACGGGGTGGATTTGCCTTTTCTTCTGCGCCTATCGTGCACTACTGCTCGGAAATAACACGTTCCCTGCTCTACCTGTGCGTTTTGGTAAAAGTCCGGCTTTGGCTGCAAAACGCGCAACAACCATCCAGTGCAGAGAAGACAGGCGGGCTGCACGAATAACCGCAGCCGAGCTCCTGAGAAGCTTCCAGGGAGAGTTATGGAGAGGGTCTCTCTCTCTCTCTCTCTCTCCCCCCTCTCTCTCTCTCTCTCTCCCTCTCTCTCTCTCTCTCTCCTCACGGCGCAGCGGCACCGAGGGAGAAGAAAAGAGGGGGAGGGGGAGGGGGAAGCCCACGCTGCTAGCCAGAGGGAGCCCCAGTGCATTGAGTGTGTGTGTGTGTGTGTGTACTCTACTCACATTATAATCGTTGCTAGGAAATCCTTTCTGTTAGAGTGAGGGAGGATCTACACACATGAGGGGGGGAAAAAAAGCTAAATTAAATCAACCTTTAATCTCTTTTAAATGGACTGTTTTTTTTTTTTTTTTTTAAATAAATAAATAAAAATAATGTGTTTTCTTTGTTGTTGTTTTTTTAAGAGTCTGGAATTGCTGATGCAGGGTGTGCATGCTGTATGTGAGGTGATCAAATAAAGTAAAATAGTATGATTTACCCTCAGCGAATGAATTGATTCAGTGAGTGATACGCCTGCCTGTGTGTGCGTGTGCGTGCGTGCGTGCGCGTGTGGGGGGTTACTGGTGGTATTTTCCGATAAATCACTCTAGGCTCACAGAACAGTCAGTCCTCACCTATGTAAACGCACCCCTGAGGGCAACAGATTTATCTGGACGAAGACGGTTTTCTTCCCTCACACACGTATGAGCACCCCCTCCTCTCTACCCCCTCCTTCCTATCCCTCTCTCTGTTACCCCCATCCCCTCAACATGGAGATGGATGGCCCATGTCCCCTTTGTCTAGATGCAAATGGACTTTAACCCTGAATTACAGTAATGGATAACTCCCCAGAAAGGCCTAATAATGCAGGGCTCATAGGATGTACATGCACACACGGTCACTGCCAGGCAGCCACACTGGCCAATGCAGATACGTTCGCACGTCTTTTTTTTTTTTTTTTTTTTTAAGCAGCTGCCAGTGAATTTACACAGATTTCTTTAATTGTACATTAACTTTCATTAAGGGCCAGACTAGAGTTTTTAATTCATGTTTCGTCACATGCGTGTACCTTCAGAATTAAAGCACAAGCTAATAAGCACTGAGTTTTGCTCTACAACTGACATAAAGCTCACTAAATGTTCCCTCAGACCCCCATAACACAGGGATACACCATTGTTGGAACGCCATGCTCTGTTTTTATGCCCGTATGAACTTTCTCTGGCCTGTTTCATCCTGTTCTTAGTGTACAAGCTGATGACAGACGTCGGAGCTTTAACATGCAGCTGAATACAGAAATGGGGATGTAGATATGATCCCCCATTAGCAGTGGCGCCATGCTGCTCCGCAACATTACCACGGCACTAAAAATTTATTTCAGCGGGGCGCTTACTTGAGCTGATAAAGAGAAGAAAAGAGTTAAGTTGAGATAGAAAGCCTCGGAGCAGGTGTGCTGTGTTTTTGAGGTTTAAAAACGAAACAAAAAAACACAATGTATCCTATCCAGTGTGGCCAACAAAACACAACTATATACCTGATGTAGAACAAACACATTTTCTGTCAATGTAAATAAATCATTGACGATTCCTCACAAACAGGCTCATATCAATTTAAAGTTTTACACAAACTTTTGACACAAGTTTATGGCATTTCTTTCAGATACATGTTGAGGTAGCATGCCCTAATTCATCCTATTGGTGTTTCATTGAATTGATTTCACATGTCAGCTCGTCAAGTTCTTCCAAGCCAAACTTGGTTATTGATAACGTTATCAAACCGAGAACAATTGAGCAGTTATTACGTAAAAAGAAGAAGCTATTCTAAATCTATTACCACATAGTTGGGAGCTTACAATTGTCTAATTATCCAACCATTCACTTACATCGTTCTGTGACTTTACACGGAGTTGATGGGATTATTTTGTTTCCAACTGCTTCCTATTAAATAGTCTCATTGTACCTTGTTTTAATGAGATTCTGTGGCCATGAATGTGAACGGAAGGTCAGAATTACAATAAGAAATACTAGCCTAATATTACGTCCCATCAAGTTTTATTGCATAAGTCTTGGATTTATGACAGACGTCTTCTTTTATTATTATTCCAAAAGGGAAAATTCTCAAATCTCCAGACCAGAAAAACAAAAAAAAAAGCTTTATCTTTGGATTGATACAAAACCAACGAGTAATGAAGGAGGTTTTTCTTTTAAACCACATTGGTTGGAATAAAGCAAACACAGAAGACTCATAATTATAGGAACTGTTTACCAAAACACACAGTGTTACGCACTTCCCTCTCAACAACTCACTAAATCATTTCACCCGTTGCTCAGCCTCTGGTGCTGCTACGTTCACACCAGCCTCATGATCGGTGGCTGGTGTGAAAACAAGCTATTGTTATTGAGAAAGATGGCTGCAGCAGATGAAGTGGCTTTGTCAATGTACGACAATGCACCCCATACGTCCTGATATGGCACATTTAGGAGCATTTGCAGCTGTGCTCCAACATCTGCACCCTGACTGCATGCACACCACTGAGGAGGACAACTTTCGTTCATGCGCTCGGTTAACAAAACATTATTATGAAAAACAAGACAAGTTGAAAGTTAGTCCAAATGGTGGAACTTACGGTCGTCGTTCTTCAGAAGAAAAAAGATGTCGAAACGCTAAACTAACATGTTATCACTTATTGGCGTGGGAACTAATCCCAGTTTACTTTAAAACATTTAACATAGACAGTGTTCATTGTCAATTTAAAGACTAATGAACCCAACATGTGTTTTTGTACAGTAAGAGGAAACCGAGTACCCACAGGAATGTCAGGCAATCCCAAGGAAACACCATATTTTTTTTCTGTACGTTTAATAAAGACAAAAATAACTATGAGCTCTAAAGCAGCTAATAGAATAGAATAGAATACACCTTTATTGACGTCAAATTCACAATTGCAGTAACACAGTATGAGAAAAATAAATACAAACAGGATAGTAGTGCAAAAACGACAGTCATGTAAAGATAACTAAAAATCTATGTTAGCAAAGTAGTTGTTTAAGATGAACGCAACTTCCATAGCGAACTATAAAGTACATTAGTCATTTGATGAAGTGGCTTTTGTACAAAAAAAAATGCATTAAATTTCAGGAGTTTGAGATATTATTCATATACAATGCCCTATCAAACCTCCTCTATGTCTGTGTTTTGCTTTGCATATGAGAAGCTCCTCCTTGCGATTACATTGAGCCCCTTGCAGAAGAGTCTAACACTCTGTTGATATTCTGTTTTATTAACCACATCTGAACATCTTTAATCGGAGTCAGCCTCACCATTTGAAGAGATATGTGGGTCAGACCAGGGGCCGCAGTGAAAAAGAAAGGAATGATAGTCTTAGAGACGGCTAAAAGATGACGAAGATAGGGGAGAAGTGAGTCGACTCCTTTGTAGCTGAAGCTGATTGGATCAGCGTTGAGTTGACCTCTGACCTCACAGCTGGACTGAAAGAATGGGTTTCAACACATGCATCCGTTTTCTACTCCCAGGCTACAGCCATGGTGGAGATCACATGATTGGAGCACGCTAAGCCACGTGACGCTGCTGCAGATGTAAAGAGCAAAGAGCCAAAATTATAAAGGGAAGAAACGAAGTTTTTAGTGGAAAATTGGAAAGAGAACAAGGACTCCTAGATGACACGGGAACAAGTGAACGCGTCAGCAGATAGCGAGGAGGGGGTGGGGGTGTCACAAAGCTAGCTTTGTTTCTGTCCTGGCTGCTGCATTAGCAGCTGCAATACAAAAAAAAACTGCTCAGAGAGAGAAGCGAAGGGTGGACGATGGCACGAAGGGTTTGGCGTGACGTTTAAGAGACGTCTCTGTTTGTCACTTCGACACATGCGCTTTAATGCTGATGAACACTATATAGACAGGCTGTAATACATACAAATAAAGCCCCTTTAGCATAAAGGCTCTGCTGTGTGCTTCTGCATTACCACATGAGAGAAAATATATGAAATAATTCACTTTACTTTGACAAGACATCATATCCCAAAAATAGCAGACTCATTTGTAGTCACCTCAGTGACTCAGCCATGGGTCACCCATCAGGGCACCAGGCTTCTGTTGGACGAGGTGTGTTTTATGTGTGCTCCTCTGTATGCACTGTGCATTTATCTCAGTGGAAAATAACCCCCAATTCTCAAGAACACCAAACAAAAACCATCGCACAACAATTTAAATAATCAAAACCAGCACCAAAAGAGGAGCTTTCCTCGAGTGGAACCAGAGACAGTTTTAATGTCTGAATCTTAACCTGCTGCAGCTGTGTCACTAATATGGAGGTCCACGACACACACACTACACACACACACGCACGCACGCGCACACGGACTCCGAACGAGCGACTGTGTTACACAACATCAAATTCAAAGCTCCGCATCTCAAGACAAATCTCCAAAATTTGTCCACGTTGATCAATAATGCCATATGTGTGCAACAGCCTGATCGGTTTACAAGCTGGTTGGCAACGCGCACCAAATGTTGTCAAGGACGTGCATTGTCTTCACTGCAGCTGCTGCGTTTTTCAATGAATATTACAGATGTTTCCTGTGTAAATGTGTTTACCAGATAATGTCACACAGGGTGACATTTTCATAAACAACTTACAATACAACACTATTTAAAGATTTGCTACCTCTCAAGCGTAGAATGTGGCCTGTCATTAAACAAATACACTTCACATGAGAAATGCCTTCATCATCAGTTTGTAATGTGCTATATGTGTCGGAGTTAATGAGTGAAGGCCACCTGACACCACTGATGGTATCTTATTGGGCTGCATTCACTCAACAGAGGCAGAACATAGAGCAAAGACGCCCAGACTAGTTGGGATTTAGTTGTGTAATGGCTACGTTTGGGATTCTCCTAATGAAGAGGGAAGCTTTGCATTTCATGCTGCAGGCGCTGCTTTGAAAGCAACAGACATGCCCTCTGTCAGAGTTAAGAGGTTGTGAGGATAAATGAATTTCGAACTGGTCGGTCTGGATTCAGCTTGTATGTTATGCGCTCCTTTGGAAGAGATAAAACTCCCGTTGAAAGACGTGGACTGGGGGCGTAGGGGTGTATAGGCACAAAAAGGAGCCAGTCCAACATGTTTTTTTTTTAGAAACAACAACTATAAAGCAAAGTTACCGAGAGGTTTCACGTCTGCCATTTGAAAATGTCTTTGCAAACCAACAGTTTACACTCACTTCTTATATATTCACTCAATCTTGCTTTTACATTAAGTTGGCCTTTTCCGAATATGTTGCTGTGTTTGGCACAAGAAGAACGTCTTAAATTACTTTTTCTTTTTTTTTTTTTTAAATGAAAATGTGAATCATAGAGGAAATAATCTCAATATAGATCTTGTGACCAAAGAAGGATTACAAGACGGTGGAAAAAAAATGCACGGTGAAAATGATACAGAGAGATGACGAACTAGTGCCGACATGACTGAAAGTGAGCCAGATAACAATGTCCAACAAGACATTCCCCCCCATTGGGGACTTTTTAAATCTAAACTGTGAGCTTGACACGCAAAAAAAAAGTATTGTGTTTTAATCCTTACAATGTGAAATTGAAAGATTTTTTCGAATGGAAAGTTGAAAAGAACAACCTGGACATGTCTTCATTCTGTGTTTATATTGTTTTAAAGTTGGATATTCTTGCTTTTTTGTTGTTGTTTGATTTCCTTATTGCAGGACGCACACAAACATTGCATATGGAGACAAGTTTGAGAGGCGCTGCGTCTCTTTGCGATGCAGTTTTTGCAAACTGACATTTCAACACATGGAGAGCACACTCGGAAATCCAACCGACATCTTTAAACGGATGACAGTCCACATACCACAGCAGGAAAAATGTCTCTTCAAACATGAAATTGTCTCATTAGGATAATTTAATATAAAAAGGAGAAAATATTTCTTGTTGTTTCTAGAGTAAAGTGATGAGATTACATTAACATACTGTACAACCCACAATGCATCAGTGGGCCAGTGACAAATGAAGGTCAGGTTCTTTGGTGGGTGGGGTGTGTTGCAACCCACCCACTTCCCTTCTCATAAATCCTATCAAAGGCAAAACCAAAACCATACTGGAAGGATTTATGTTTGCATTGTTGCTTTCAGTTTTGAGAACAGTTTCTATTTTTCAACGCTGTGATGAGGGCAGCGCAGATTGGAAAAGTCATAATAGAATTACTGCGCCTGAACTGTGAGTTTGTTTAGGTGGATTTGCCTGCTGGGACGGGTAAAACATATATCTTGTTGGTGGATGGAAATGTCTGATGTCACTTTGTCAAAGATTTTTATGGCTCGCTTCATTTGAAATTCACAGAGGCCATGCGAGGCATGTGAGCACATGGGGCCACTTTTTGAGTTGGGAGTGTATTTTTTGGCCAGTCCACTAAACATTTGATATGTTTTTTGGATTGATTGATTCAGGCTGATAAAGAATATTTAACCTTTTATTTTTTTTGTAAGTAGTACTAGGATTTGCATGTTTGTTTTAGCTGCTCCAATTGACTGCAGCTTGGAAAAAATGTATATAAATATTTACAAATAGGGAATAGAAAAGAAAAAAAAAATTGACTTAAACCTGTTTCTAATTTTTCCTCCCTTGACCTGCCCTTCGGGGTTGCTCGGGGGTCCCTGCATCCCAGTTGGAGGCTTCCCTCCACCCTCCTGCCGCAGGAACTCGTGGGGTGCGGGGCCACATGAGCTGTGATGCAAGGGTTAACGTGGTGACGTGGTGACCCGTAGGGCAACAGAATGGGGCTACAGCAGGGGGGGGGGGGGGGAGCAGAGAGCCGAGGCTCGGGTCCCATTTGGGAAGCTCTAGCCAATTGCTTATTTTGCTTAAATCGACACAGATCGAGGTCTGATGCTGCAGGAGGGAGAGGTAAAACAACAACAAACCAAAGAAACAAAAAAAACTTTTTACGTGCAAACTGGGCTGGATCAAATGGACTCAATCTGTGGGTAAACGTTAGTAGGAGTGTGAGTGTGTGTGTGTGATGTTGGTCGGCCATCCGAACAAAATGCCTCTAAACCCCAGAGTAGCTGCACACAGACACACACATGCACGCAAAGACAGAGAGAGAGAGCGAGAGAGACACACTTTACGCACACACACATAGGTGGCAAATTATAAAAAGGTGGGTAAACTGTGACCTCCAGGCGGTAATTAGGCCAATCATTTGCTAAACAACCGCCACTATAAACAAATAGAAAGATTTCCAGAGGAGGCCTGCTGATGGCCTCTTTTCATGCCAGGCTGTTCCACTAATAAAAACAGGGGTTTGTGTGGTCTAGGAGCGAGTATGTCCTAGTTAACTTTGATACAACTCAGGCTCCACTTGGATGGAAAGTGACTGAAAGATGTGTGAAGGAAGCCTTCAACGTGCACAGCAGCAGCAGATCAACAGCACAGGACTGGAAAGCCTAGCTTTAGCCGCTCCTCCACACTCTTGTTGTGGGAAATCTCGCAGGCTGTATCCGTGAAGTGTAACGCACAAGCCAGGGCAGCTGATGTCCGTTCGGCCTCCTCCCCCGATGATAAAACAGCGAAAATACGAGACAGCCCGTGGACAGGAGCAGAGTGCATGGGAAAGAGAGGGAGAAAGGGAGAGTTTCTCCATCAATTTTCTGTTTAATGTCAGAGCTCGGGCTGCACTGTGGGAGAGAGAGGACGCGTCATGCTCACATAAATCTGCTATTATACAGCTTCACGGAGAGACTCACATCCAGAGGATCCGGTGCTCGTCGCCGGGGAAAATCCCCCAGTGGATAAATTCAGCAGAGTTAACGAGTAAGTGGGCTGTTTAGGTCCATACATCTCAATGCGTTTTGAGGATTATTTGACGAGTTATCAAGCTTTGGGAGGAGGACACCTTTCCCGGTGGTTTGTTCTCAAGTTTATTGGCTTAAATTGTGCTAAATAGGGACAGCTGTTTTTTCCGGTTGGTGGTTTTTTACTGTTTGGGTAATTTATTCTCCTTGTGCTTTGGTAAACGCTTAATTATTTGTGGTATTTTCACATATTCATGTGGGCTATGATGTCTTGATTTTTATTACCATGCTCATGTTGCTAAAAAAAAAAAAAAAAAAAATGGTTTGGAGTGTGTCATCATATCCAAACTAGGCTCATGGAATGAATTTAGGTGTTTTTAGCTTTTGGTTGAATCGAAATTCCTGAAATTCTTAATCCAAGTTTTATACAGATTTTATAAAAACCTAAAAACCTTATCAGCCATTCAATTTGTTATGAACTAGTTATTTAGTTTTTGTGCACATGCTTGAGTCGCATGGTGCCAAATTTTAAGCAATTTAGGACATCATTTGGGTTTTGTTTTTTTTTGTTTTTTTTGCATGGAAAATTAATTATTTTTTAGTCTTGTGATGAAGGCACAACGATGACACTCACACAAAAACAGTGACTAAAGCACATGTAGAGTTACTCGGCTTAAGTCAACACAGTTGGGTGTTAAAGTTTGACAGGCTTACTGGTGTTATATTATGTTACACGGTAAAATAAAGACAGATTTAACCGAGCTGCTGTTATTACCTCTCTTCCTGTCTCCCTCACACACACACACACACACACACACACACACACACACACACACACCCACACACACCCACACTAAATAAATAAATTGTGTAGCAGACTTATTCTAGATTTATACATTGTGCAGGAATTTCCGTTGCTTTTATAGGCTATGAAGATTTTTTTTTTATCACCAATTTAAAAGCCTTTTAATAATTAATCCTACATGATGGGTTTCTAAATAAATATGTCAAAAAATGTAGAATACGTTTTGTTAGTGTTTTTATTAATAAAGTCAGTTTTAATATCCAAGTCAAGGATAATTTTCCCAGTTTTTCAAATTGATAGGCAGTGACTTCAATTGGCAAAAGAAATAAAGGAAAGAAAATTGCTACTGTTTAAACAAATCTGCAGGAAAAAAAGCAATTTAGCAATTTTTTCTTTAACATCATTACAGATTTAAGGTATATTACAAATATACAATTTAAAGACACATTTGTAAAAAAAAAAAAATACAAATAAAAATGATATACTAAAATGAAGTGTATTTAATTCCTAATGTGACGTGTAGGAAATTAGAATTACTGTTGCATGTTGCGTCTTTTCATTTGTATCACATATGATGCAAGATAGCGTGTATGACAAAAATGTGATGACAAATCCTTTTGATGGAACTCTGAAAAATAACCATTTTTGACATCATATTACAAAATGTACAACTCGCTGTAAAGAAATACATTGCTCTCTCTGCGTGTTTTATTGGAATCAGTACCTGTCATTGCCCGATCTCGTTAGATCTCAGAAGCTAAGCAGGTCTGGGCCTGGTTAGTAGTTGGATGGGAGACCACTGAGAACTCCAGGTGTCACAGTGGGGGACAGTCGCTTCAGTGGTATCTGTCATTGTGTCCTTGGGCAAAGACACTTCACCCACATTGCCTAGTATGAATGTAGAGTGTGAGTGAGTGTTGGTGGTGGTCGGAGGGGCTGATGGTGCACTATGGCAGCCTCGCTTCTATCAATCTGCCCCAGGGCAGCTGTGGCTACACTAGTAGCTTGCCACCACTAAGTGTGGAGTGAAAGAATAATGCCTTAATTCTGTAAAGCGCTTTGAGTGTCTATGATAAAGCGCTATATAAAATCCAATGCGTTATTATTATTTAATAATAAATATCAATCGTGCACAGCCACTCATTGCGTTTGTTAAAGGAATCTGGAGCATATTCTCGCTAAATATGTTGAGTGATCAGTTTCAGGAGGTCAGGTGACCTCTTGACCCCCTTTGGCCTTTCCTTGGGGACGCTTCACAGTAAACCAACTCGCAGCCTAAAAGTTTTTAAATGTAGCATGTGGATAGTCCTGACTATAATAGCTAGAGAAAACCTAGGTCTTAGATGGAAAACGAGGAATTTGCTTATTTTGCTTTCTTAAAATGTGTATCGACAGTCTTGGGGAAGGGTTGAGAACAAAGTTGTGAGAACAAACTAATGGTTCACATCTGAGCCACTCTCACATACATGTGTTAATACCATTATGGCGGTGTATAATATCAACATTTCGCTACCTGTTATGAATGACTTTTACGTGTCTGCTGTGCATGAACATAAGCTTACAGTGCAAACGTCACGCACACAACAACAGCGTGTGGATATTTATGTCTAAGTGGTAATGATAATAAAAAACCCTCCACCTGTGTGTTATGACGCTTCATGGACATGTTTGCGCTTCCATTCTATCCATAGCGACCTAGAGGTGGTTACAGTGGGATATATGTTTGTTTGGCAGGTCCATTCGGTGCACAAGCCATTCATGTCTCCATCAGCATTATCATTATTGTATACATGTTGCTCCCTCACCCGTCGTTTAAAATTGTGTCTGGAGGTGTATGCATTCACTCACTGAAAAATTGACATTTCTTCTGCCTTCCATTCCGTGCGTGGACTAATGGTGGCACACGCCGTCTCCCCCAGCACATCTAAAAAGAACAATCAGAGAAAACCACCATCACAAGACGGTTCTAAGCAGAAAAGATCATGTTGTTTTTGTGGCCTGCGTCACGTCTCACTCTGTCATGACATCTACTTGTTTGCTTGTTGGAGGGGTGTAAAGAAGGGGTTTGGATTTTGCTTCTTTTTTTTTTTTTCCCTCCGATATGTGTCTTTTGTCTCACAGAAGAACACAACGTTAAACAGCTGCATGTCTCCTTGGTGAATGACTCGCTTTGGAAGTCATTATTATCATCATTAAAAGGCTATCAGAAATATCTGGTGCAGAATGGGATGGTTTGGTTGTGTGGAAGGCCTACCGTGGAGACGGCTATTTGGACCAAGGCTACAGCTAGTGAACAATGCCTTTAAAGACCATGGACCACGTTAGATCTCCACTTCTTTACCTGTAGGTGCAAATAAAGATAAGAAGTGTCTTTTTATAGGAAGAATGTTACAGAAGGAAGGAAGTTGTGCATACAGGGTGACAGAATGTGGAATCAGATTAGGGGAACGTAAATATCCCTAATGTAGAGAAAAGCAGGGTGAACTGCCCGGGATGGCAGTGGGATTTGAGCCTCGGTGCAGTGTAGTCTGGTGAAAGGGAGAGGGAGAAACAGGGAAGGGGAGAAGAAGGGAAGGTGGAAAGTGTCAGTCAGGAACGCTTCATTGCTCGAGGACAATCTGCACGCAGGACCGGTCTGTTTCAAGAGCAATCAGTCAATCCGCATTAATTACCCCCACCCCCAGCCTCCATCCCTGCCTCCACCCTTCTCCCACAGTGTAAGGGCACTATGGCAGCCGCACGGGCCAGAGGAGACTTGTGCTGCCTGTTGTGTTGTGTTTTTTTTTTTTTTTTTTTTCTCCTCTCCCTTCTATCTGTTCACCAATGCCTATCCACTGCCTCTTCCTCTATATCATGAAAGCGACAGACACCCAATAAAAACAAGCTATAAAAGCTCTTCTCTACTCAATGTATAAATTAATTGTAAATCCACGTATTAAAACGACAGGGTGCTTTTGAAAGCCACCAAGCAATATCTTTATTGCGCCAGTACCATTACCGTGCAACATGGAAAAAGATTAGCCTACTACACATTTTTTGAAAATAGGCAAGTTTGTTATACACTTTACGCTTATCGTCAGTCAAAGATAATAATTTTTAAAAAAAATAACAACACATGCACTATACTCTGCATGAATCCAGAAACATGATTTGCTGCACAAATGATGGAAACATAATATTTGGTTAATAAAAAAAATGAAAATAAATACAATATTTTATATTATTACAATTATAACAGCAGGCTAGACGCATGCGCAGTAGGAGACGGTGAAGAATAAAGGAATAAATACAAGCGTGCGTGTGTTTTTGTGTGTGTGCATGTGTTTGTGTGTGTGTTGGAATCTAACTGGAAAGCGAGGCTGCGCGCAAATGGAAAAATACGGTAACGATTATTTAATTACAGACGCGATAAATCTGCTCGGTTTGGCTTCAATTATAAAGCGCTTCCTTTAATTAATTAAGCTTCATCTTATATAAAACAGGTAGGATTTTAACACTTTAATAGCCTTTAGTTTCAGATGTACTTCTCCTGTTCTGCTCCATTGTTATTTTTTTTTACTTTTTTCCCCCCAACTCTATAGATTATTCCAGCTTCAATGGCGCTTTTAAACTGCGTCATTGTAAATTGCATTTCATATCTAAGCCGTGTTTTACAATTATTAAATTAAGATAATTATACGTTTGGAACTTATTACTTTGAGGTCCATAGTTTTAGGCGTTTTTTTTTTTGTGTGTGTAAAAACAAAAGTTGTGCTTTTCTTTTGCATCAAACCTAATTTCTTCTGAAAGCTGAACCAAACCTTTCAGGTTCGAAGAACACCCGGAAATGTCCACTTAATTATTAAATGTTTGGCAATAAAGAGATTTCGTCGACATTGCGCGACTAAGGTGCTGAACGTGGTTGAAGTATTTAAATCCTGTTATCTTACTTGTGGTGCAACATTAAAAACGTTGCAGAGATCGTGTCTGTAATTCTTCGTGGTCGACGGGGGAAACTTTTACCTCCACATTTGTTGTTAAAAAAAAAAAAAAAAAAAAAAAGCTTCTTCCTCGACAACGCATTAATGGCTGTTGTGTCAATCACCGCTTCACGTCTTTCCTCTTCTATTTTCTTAAAACAAAGTTACTGCATTGTTGCTTGAATCTAGCCTCTGCGTTATACAACGTGTAATTTCCCCTCTTTTGCCGTATTCCCTTTGATTTAGTCACTCTTGACTCTCCTTTTGCTCTGGGGCCAACGGGGTTTGCCGTCGGGGAGCCTTGAAACCGTCCCTCCTTATCTCCTTTCATCGTTGAGCGCGGGGCCGCCTTGAAACCGCAGGGGCAGTAATTGCTTTTTTCAGGCAGCCCAGTGCGGACTGGCCAGCAGCCAATCAGAGCCTTGTTTACACTCGGTGATTGACAGGGCGCTGGCAATTTGCCAGCCAATCAGGACGCTCCTTATGTCAGCGCCAAGAGTTTTAACCCTTTACCTGCACGTGTAAACAAACCAGAACGGGACTATTAGCCTGTAGCAGCTCACATGTTCCACACAAGTCCATATTATTTTGCTTTTGATTGTGAAAATTGGTGAACCGTGCATTTATATTGCGGTGGAATTAATTTTACCTGTAGAAGTTATTTATTTTTAATTAAAAAAAAAAAAAAAAAATATATATATATATATTATTCAAATAATTTCGTCTTTGTCCCAGTCGTTACATTCCAAGGGATCATATTAACATAACAACGTCTTTATTAAGAAAACATATACGTCTCATTTACCTTTTTTGACATGAAAAAATAAATAAATCTGAATTTATTAATAATAATAAAAAAAAAAAGGAACGTCTGGCAGAAGCTACAACAGGCAGAAAGATTATCTGTCAAATTTAGTCTAGACTGGGTTTGCCATGTTGTATTTAAAAAAAAAAAACAACTGCATGAATCTATTATCATTGAATCATCACTAATACAGCAAAAATTAAGTTGCAAATATTTATTGTACAAGTCTATGATTTGTAAATAAATTGTGAAATATATGGACAATTAAATTATTATATTGTGTCTTGATTTATACTTCTACTAATGTTTTTTTTTTTTTTCGGTCAATGTATTTATTGAAAACCTAACGTACGTAAAAATAGTGTCACTATTTAAATTATTTATGTTGACAGAAGCCATCCTTTTATGCTGACAATATGTGCACAAATAAAAACAACAAATTCTGCACAAATCATATCAATTGCAATAAATAAATAAATAAATGAACAAATATTTTATATATAGATAAATTATAAATTACTATAATTTGTTATAGTTTGTGCATGTGTTCATATCATAAAAGGCCTTGTGAATAATCTGAGTAAATTAAAAAATAATTTAGGAATAAATTTCGCAGCCAGTTTATTTTTTAGTATGTTCACTATAAATGCGCATTTTACCAAATGAGCATTAATAAAATATTGCAGGGTTTTAGCTCAGCTTTATATCCGTGGGATTACACCGAACGCAGACGGGTTTTTTTTTTTTTTTTGCTCTCGATCCTATCCTCGCTCATCAGCGCAGAGGGTTGCAAATCAAACGCCCGCCGTTTTGCTCAGCGGCTGTAGCAGCTCCCTGATTGGCTGAGGCCAGCCCGCCAATGACAGTGCGTGTTTACCGTCAAAGGGGGGCGGGTAGCGTTTCCATACGTGTGTGTGTGTGTGTGTGTGTGTGTGTGTGTGTGTGTGTGTGTGTGTGTGTGTGTGTGTGTGTGTGTGTGTGTGTGTGTGCGTGCGTGTGTGTGTGCGCGTGCGCGTGCATGAGGTTGGGTGGACGCGCAGGCCTATCGGTTTGAGAACGACAATGTGAAAGCGTGCCCGTGACGCGCCCCCCTCCACCTCCTCTCTCCACACACACACACACACACACACACACTCACACACACACACACACACACACACCCTCCTCTCGGCGTGTCTGAGTCTCGGGCTGCATGAACGAGTCTCGATTCACTACAAGCCTGAACTTCTACGATGCGTCCCTGCCATACCTCCATAGAGTGCGCAGCGCAGTCTGCATCAGCGGCAGCGGCAGCAGCAGCAGCAGCATAGGATGTAATCAATCCCACATGTTTCATCCCTGCGACTTGGATTTTCCACTTTGAACATTTTCTACTTTTTCCCCCTTCCATTCTGCTACACGGTGGATATAAGTTATCAGTAAGTAAGAGGATATTCTATCATTGACCATCTTTGTCTCTTCATCCAGCCTATTTATTTTGTTTCATGCTGATTTGACTTATTCTTATTTTTAGATTAGCTCGCTCTTCTTTGCTGCACATTCAAAGCCAGATCATTTACATTTGCAGATTATTCACGTTACAGCAGCAGAAACGCTGTGGATCTTTAAGCTTTAGTCTTTTAATTAGAAAAAAAAGGTTGCGTTTAGCTTATTCCAACTGTATCATCCTGTCCAAGCTGAACTGTGGTGTGTGTGTTTGTCAATTATTATTATTATTATTATTATTTTTAATGTATTTATTTTGACCCCTATTCACAGCCAAATTAATTTTGTGTGACTGTTGTATCCATCCTTACATTCTCACACATAGTTTGGTTAAAAAAAATAATAATAGTGATATTTTTTTATATATATATTTTTTTGTCAGTTTCCCATTGTGTGTGTGTGTGTGTATGTGTGTGTGTGCTGGAGAGGGGGAGGACGGTAGTGCTCTCTCGGTGTGAGGGCTGCGCAGACGCCGGGTTGTCTTCCTCTCAACCGGGGTTGCCTGTGCTGTGCAGTCGCCACCTGAATATCCGGATTTACTGCACACGTTACGCGTTGTGACTTTATTTTATAGCAAAATTTCCACCGGCAATGAGTCGACATCCTGTATTATGGTTTTTTACTGCTTTTATACTCATTATATTAGTAAGGAATGTGCGTTTGTGACTGTTGTGCACGTCTGCCCCCTCTCTCCCTCCCCAAAAAATAAAGCAAATTAGTCACATAGATATGCGAATTTCGGAAGTGTAAATTGCAATAGCAATTTACACTTTAGTATGGGGTTGTCGATAGTGTGACCCTTTACAGTGACGGGTGTGTGTGTTATGGACACACGCACACACACACACACACACACACACACACACACGCCGACCCAAATGCTCATTTTTTTTCTCCCTCTCCAACTATTACGCGCCGTGCGCTTTTACGCAGGATTTAAAAACCAGTATGGCTACTAACTGTGTCTCTCTCTCTCTTTCTCTGTTGACGCGCAACGTAAACACACAGAACTTGTGTTTATGAGGTGAAAATGTAAAAATGTATAGACAACTGTCAGAGCAGAGTGGTTTATGATTAATGTCCCGTATAGAAGAAGGGCCATTGTTTCTCACAGCTATAGAGAGAGCTATTTTTGTTGTTGTTGTTGTTGTTTCTCATCTTCATTTTCCTAAACCTTCATGGCCAAACTGGACCAGGCTAAAATCTCCTTCAAAGTAGAAAGAAAATTAAATTATTCATATGCACACTTATTTTGGAAAGCCCTATCAAGACAGCGTGAGCTACAATTATGAAAGAAGGAAGCATGCATGGGGAACTTTGAACGATCGCTATCCCAGAAAACCATTCCTAAAAGTTATGGGAGTCCAGAACATCAAGTCTCGTGTGCGTGTAGTTTAAATATCATTTGTTATTTTCTTTGCTCCCTTCCCTTTCTGGAAGGTGCGATACATGGACGTGCCATACATTGAAGGATGGACTCCCCATATGTGCATCACAGTCAGGCCTGTATCTAACAAAATGATAGAAACTCAATAATAGACTATTTCAATGTTTATTGCTTTCCTCTGTAGTGGGAAATAAATGTGATTTCATCTGTGTTGGTGATTACGATAGAAAAAACATATAAAAGGCCTGGACATGATGCATTGCGTTATATTGTCAGGAAATGGGGGGTGTTGCTTTCATTGATGCAACACCTTTAATGTTAATCCTGATTACAGTGGCACAAACTGTAAAAAGTCACATTGACGCTGATTTGGTGTGAGGAATGGAAAATGTTGGATTTATTTTATAGGAGATTTACAATGATTTAGATATAGATTTAAGACAATTAGGTTATTAAACGCTATAGCAGACTTGCGTTGCGTTTTTGTGACGTTCATTTTTATTCAGATGACAGTAAATTGCGTCTACTAAACAGTAATTATTAAAATAGTGAAAAATAAATGTCCTAACTTTAGGACATCACTGTGTGACTCATCGCCATACGGACTGTAAATCCCTGGTGCAGATGGCTCTCTCTCTCAATATTTTAACAGAAGAGCCCCGAGGTCCATCGAGCGGACCTTGTTGAGTCTTCTTTCAGCGAGAGCTTTTCTGTTTTTGTTTCTCCTTCTTCGTCCAACACAGTAACCTCTTGTTCTGTGTGTGCAGCATTGTATCTGTACCTGAGCCAAAGTGCTTCATCTCCCATTCTTAATGCTGATAAAAAGCTCTTCTGTTTGCATCGTGGTGGTGGTGGTGGTGGTGGTCACAGGATGAGGATGAGGAGGAGGGAGGTCATCTACTGGGGCCATCGATGATGTTACGTCACTTTTTTTCCCTTTTTTCTCCACAAGATAGAAGGACTCTACATTTACATGCAGGCTTTGTGAAATATATGATCGTATAGTAAATGTGAGCTTTAAAAAAATACATAAAATAAACGTGGCGTTTTTTATATATATATATATATATATATATATATATATATATAAATATAATTAAGGTTTCTACTTGTTTGTCCAATCATGAATAGTAACCGTGTGTGTGTGTGTGTGTGTGTGTGTGTGTGTGTGTGTGTGTGTGTGTGTGTGTGTGTGTGTGTGTGTGTGTGTGTGTGTGTGTGTGTGTGTGTGTGTGGTGTGTGAGATGATGATGATTGCCAGCGCTTTGACTTGTGTCCTGCTCTCTTTTGTAGGACATGACGGGGACTCAGTTTGTATCCAAAGCCAAAACTCCACTCAATGCGAGCGGAGCCCGAAGTTAATAAACGGGGATTATTATTATTCGCCTCTGGGTGGCTGAAACCTTCGGTACCTACGGATTCTTCTTCTTCTTCTTCATTTTTTTTTTTTAAACTCTGGATTTGGGATTTACCGTTTCTCTTCGGGGATGGAAAGCAGAGATTTTGCTCCTCCACACCACCACCTCCTGACTGAGCGGAGCGCCTTGGTTCACAGCGCCGCGTCTCGGATGGCGCCTGGCGGCCACGGCTCCGTGCAGCACCCGGCACACTTCCAGCCCGGGAAGTTCTACTCATCCCACCTCTCCATGGGTCCGCACTCAGGTCAGCGCTATGCAAAGCAACTCTTTCTTTCTTTTCTTTCAACACCATGAATGCATGACATTCGCGGCTTTAAGAAATGTCCTGTGCTCTCTTTTATCTGGAGCGTGTTTTTCAAATCGCAGCCGTTTGGAGACGCACTAGTTTGAGACCAAACTGACACATGAATTTATTATAGGCCTACATTTGGAATAACTTAAATAAATAGAATGTGTCTTTTTAGCCTCGTGATAAAAAAAAACTGAATATAAAACTATAAAGGAACAGAGCCATTTTTCACAAATTAGATCAGGGGTGTCAAACTCATTTTAGTTCAGGGGCCTAATAAAAACCAGTTAAACATCAACTGGGCCGTAGATTTTTTAAGGTGGGGAAATAAGAACAACTTTAACATGATTGTGCCCTAGTTTTCAATATCAGTTCAATTCACTTAAAAAAAATTCTTTATATATATTTCTATACATATTTATAGTTATACATTTTCGTGTAGTTTTGTGGAATTGTTCGTGAGAAATTCCAAGATTTGTAGAAAATTGTGGATTTTTCCCACAATTTGTAGTTAAAAATAACTGCATTCATGTGACATAAACAAAGGAAAAATGCAAGCCCTTGAAAATATTGTGGAGTTAGTGAATTTGAGATATCTACAACTGGATTATTTGGTAATTCACAAATAATTCACGTTTTCTCTGTCATTTTGTACTTTCTCCTGCGGTCCGGATTGGATGCTCTAGAGGGCCGGATTTAGCCCCCGTGCCTTAAGTTTGACACATGTGCATTAGATCAACTTAAATTCATAACACAGGCCCCGCTCACTTCTTTATACCCAGATTTTAAATCTTTTGGGAATTTTAAAATTGCAATCCGCAGA
The DNA here is from genome assembly GCF_900634775.1 of Gouania willdenowi. Lineage (NCBI taxonomy): Eukaryota > Metazoa > Chordata > Actinopteri > Blenniiformes > Gobiesocidae > Gouania > Gouania willdenowi. Next base: position 11,463,222 of record NC_041062.1, on the reverse strand, counting down.
TTTATTTGATTTGATCAACCATGGGATTATTTTCCAAAAGCATAATCTTGTTATAGATTTATATAGTTTCATCAACTACATAATCGTTGTCATTGGATTTAATTAATTACCACTGGGTAATTCTACCCATTTATATTTCCCATTAAAATATGAATGAAAGCTTTTAGCTGAGCCAGTCTCAAAGCACTGGCTCCAGGAGGACGGTATACTGGTGCTGCTGCTGATGGGTTGGGGTTCATGCTGGTTTCAAACTGGGGGTCACTGTGGTGAGGGGTGGAGGGGAGCCTCTGCGGGTAATTCCACAAAATCCGGTTTCTATATTGAGCGGAGACGTGACGGGGTGCGAATGGGTTGACAGTGCATGCATTAGATTTAACAAGTAGCTTTGGTATCCTGTCTCAATAGGGGAGGTGTGTGTGTGAGTGTGTGTGTGTATGTGAGAGTGTGAGTGTGTGTGTGTGTGAGAATAGTTCCTCATAAGTGTAAACACACTAAACTAAAAGAAGAAATGTGATGGTTTACTGAAGGTGATCTGGTCCATACGTATACATACTTATACATATACTTATTTCTTTTTTTATTTATTTAAATACATATGGTCCATTGTGAAGGTGCCTCTCTCTCTAAATACTGTTCAGCAAACAGACACAGATTTATAACTTTCATAAACATAATTACTTCCACATTTTTAGCAGCGATTTAAAATGAAACATTACAATTATTAGATTTTGGTTTAAGACTTTTATTTAAAATGACTGAATCATTTGTGTAGCGTGCTTTATTCATTCCATTTGTATTATTAGAGCTCTAATTGTGTAATGGTGGCAGAAATGCTACATACTTCATATCAAATTCTTAACAGATGTAGTAGATTACATAAATGCAGTAAAGCAAGGTTTGCAGCTGCCATAAATTAACAGCATTATTATTATTATTATTGATAATAATAAAAAAAAATCATTATTTATGTCATGGTCATTTGAACATGTATAGAATAAGTTAACTAATATAGTATTTAAAATTCTAAAAGAAACAAAACATATATAAAGTTATTTGGGATTTTAAAAAATATATTTATTCACAGTTTTACCAGTAAACAAAAATTTAATTTAGGCTGCATGATAATTTCTTATTGACGTTTTTGGATCATTGTGTAATTTGTATTATTGTGACGATGACTGAATAATTGCTTATATTTCAGAACAGGGGATGGATATATATATATATATATATATATATATATATAGTAAATAAAATGGCTCATGTATCCCATTGAGGTGATTTTATTTTGAAACTCCTCACCTTTGTGTATTGTAGGAGGTCATTGAGCGTTGGTTTTGTCAATTTCATGCTTTTATAGTTTGTTATACTTGTTGAAGTTAATTAATATAACTAAATTATTAGATGCATGTTGCATATATGACATAGATGTTGCTTAATATAAATAAATATACATATTCTTCTACACTGTTGACAGAAACACACAAGCGACCTTTTAAACAGCACTTTCACTGATGTTACTGCTGGCTGACATGCATTAAGGTCCAATTCAAAACGATTCTGTAATGTTTAAGTGAGGGAATATAGGCATAGCAATGCAGAGTGATAATGCTATTGAAATATATTCAAGAGGGCCTCTCACTGGGTCTCAAGGTGCATGACACTGTATTGAGATTCTAGATATCCAAGCTCTCCATGCATGCCTCTTATGGGGTTTTGACTGACATGATAGGCATAGAGGATTGTTGTTTTGGGTTGGGGGTTGGGGTGTGTGTGTGTGTTTGCAGGGAGGTTAGGATGGGGGTTTACCTTTGTCCTTGCCCCCCTTAGAGATTCAGAGAGCTGTGTGCTTGGCCCAAGGCTTCGGCACAGGGGGTTGATATAATGTGGAGTAGGCCACATCAGAGCGGGGCAGGAGTGAGGGTTATGACAGGGTTTTGTTTCAGATCTTTTTTTTTTTACACGCACACACTTTTAGAGCTGACACACTTTTTTTTTACAGTCCCACACCAACAAAACCGAGTGTATCACTTACAAAAATAATTCTTTCTCTTCCTGTTTTTTTTTTTTTTTTTTTTTTTTCACCACGTCCGAGAAAACCAGCAATCCATCATTTTGCCGGAGCCTCTTATTTAGATCAGCGTGGCGTCTGATTGAATATGGTCACACTTGACATGGCGATGGAATGACAGACGCATACCAACGCCACAAGAATCAACCCTCCCCCCCCCCATTTGATAAAACCATGACACACAGGTGTTTAGATTTCTGATAAGAGCAATGAGAAAGCCTTTGTGTCTGTCTGTCTTTCTTTCTCCCCCCCAATCCCCCCCTTCCCTGTTCGCCCCTGGGCAGTAGTTGTGCAAATGTGTGGTTACCCGTGCGTGCGTGAGTGTGTGTGTGTGATTAGGGTTAGGTTTAGCCTGCAGTAGCACAGGTGTGCAGCATTAAGGAGGGCGTGGTGCAGTGCTTGTCATTGAACAGGTGTGTTACTTCCCAGACAGCAGACGGTTTTTGTTTACATGGTTGTGTACGTGAGTGAGTGTGTGACCTAGTAATGAAAACAGAAAGAGTTTATGTTCATGTTGTGTTTGGACACACGCATATACACACACACACACACACACACACACACACACACACGACTTCTCACACAAATTCAGATTTGGAACATTCTTTTGTTGTTTTGTGTTTGTAACACTACATTGTAATAATCTCTTCTTATAAGAACATTCTCTCCATATTTTTTTTTTGTTTTAATACTTCCTTTATTGTCCTTTAATAATTTCTCCATTTATCTCGACTGGTTTAGTCTTGTTTGCCAAGCTCGAAGATCTTACAGTTGAATTCTTATCTTTACCATGAATCGCTGTCGCTGCATGTGTGTTACATGTAGCCACCCTGCACATTCATCATGATCTGTCGTATATCTTCTGCCTCTTGTAAGTTTTCTTTCAACAGAAGCTTTGATCGGCACAGATGAGACACAACCCCCTTAACCCACCAATCAGCACACACCTTCACCTAAAAACAACTTGCATTGGAATGCCAGATAGTGTATTATTTTATTTTGGAGGGGAAGCTACAGACGGCAGTGGTTTGGGTAGAAGTATGAGGCATTAGTGAGTGAGTGAATGAACAGGGTGTTTATTATGTCTAAAGCTAAGGGTGAAGAAATGCCCTGCATTGCTAGAAATAGACAGGGGACAGGATAGAAAACATTGATGGATGGACTAGAGAAGAAGAAGGAGGAGGAGGAGGAGGCGCAGACTGGGGTGGAGGAGGTGGTGGGTAAGGATGGAGCCGAGGGATTAGATAGGCTGAATGTTTCCACCTGGTTGGTAATCCAGTCAGATTACCACCGCCTGACAGCATCTAGCATCTACTGGCCGTCATCGCCGACTTCTTAGCATGGAGTCTTCTTTTCCCCTCCGGAGCGTGAGTGAGTGAAAGCAAGAGAGAGGAGACGATTCTCTGTCTGGTTGTGTGTGTGTGTGTGTGTGTGTGTGTGTGTGTTTCATGAATCAGCAGCAGCGTAGCCTGAGTGAGTGGGTCTCGCTCTCTCTCACCTAACCAAACGTTACCCGGGTTCCCTTAGGGCACGTCTTATGGTGCAGTGTGCAAGACGACCCCCTGTGAGGAGGGACAGCTGGCTGCAGCCTGGAATCTAGTACCTGAATATATACGTTTTTCATACGAACCACCACACAGTCGATATATAATAATAACAATCATGCATCAAGTTTATATCGCACTTTTTGGGGACTCAAAGCCACTTTACAGAATACAGAAAAATAAAGAAATAACAATGAAAGTAAAAGAAAGGTTAAGGAAAAGAAAGTTTGAACAGGAGTGTTTTAAAGTTCTATAATGAGTCTGTGTTCTTGATGGGTTGTGGGAGTGAGTTCCAGAGGGTGGAGGCGGCAGCGGCAAAGGCTCGGTCCCCCAAGGTTCGGTGCTTAGTGCGGGTAATGGGTGTGAGGAGGTTGGCGTAGGCAGAGCGGAGGTGGTGGGTGGGACAGTGTTGTTGGAGGAGGTTGGTGATGGTGAGGTAGGGAGGGGCTAGGTTATATGTTCCCATATGGAGGCTGAGGACTAGAGAGATAACTCCAAAGGATAACATGGTCAGTGACTGTCTCAGCCAAACACCAGACAAGGACATGGTAGTATGAGAGCAAGCAATATCAAGAGAGCAACCACTACATAGAACATACCATCGTCAGATAGAAGCACAAGAACAAGCACTGAGAGCCATAGAGGCCTGGGTCCACCATAGCAAATGAGAGCCAAGCCTCTGAGATGGTCCAGCACATAGCGACAGAGTGTAAGAGGCCGGCAGTGTCCGCTTACATGGAAACGCACAACCAAGTGGCTGAGATAGTCTACAGGAACATCTGTAACCAGTACAGACTGGAAGCTCCCAAGTCCCAATGGGACTCACCACCAAAGGGGGTTGAGAACAACACGGCTAAGATCCTGTGGGACTTCAGCTTCCAGATTGACAAACAGCTGCAGGCTAACCGAGTGGACATAGAGGTGGTTGACAAACACCAGCAGAGGGCAGTGGTCAGAGATGTGGTGATACCAGCAGACTGCAACATCCGCAAGAAGAAACACAAGAAAGTGGAAAAGTACCATGGGTTCAAAGAACAACTGGAGCAGATGTTGGAGGTCAAAGCCCACGTGGTCCCCGTGGTAGTAGGAGCACCCAGGGCTGTGAGCCCCAAACTGGGAGAGTGGCTCCAACAGATTCCAGGAACAACATCTGAAGTCTCAGTCCAGAAGTGTGCAGTGATATAACAGCTATATATGGATAGATATGTGTGTTTACATAGCAGAATCAGATTCAGAAAGGTTTTTATTTGTCAAGTACAGTTTAAAACAGCACAAGGAATTTAACTTGGCAGTTGGTGCGAAGAACAAAAAACAAAAAAAACAAACCAGGAACAGTAATAATAAATATGAAGGATAAAGGATAAATATATATATATATATAATTGTACTCCACCGTATGGGAACTATTAATACATCGGTAAATGGAGTGTTTTTGACATTATTTCGAATGGTATGCATATATCTGATGGGACAAGCCTGTTGTAACATTGTTTTCTACATATAAGATCAATTATGCTGCAAAGGAAAACAAATCACTGTAACTGTCTTACTAAAATGTATTATTATTAAAAGCCATTATTCATTACGTGGGGCTTTTAAAATCATTAAAACCCTTCCTGTTACAAGATAAACCATTCTGTGTGCTTTAATATTTCCAGCAAACCAAAGTTTGAATGCATCTAATTCCCCTGATCGTGGTTTTAGGGGCTTAACAGGTCACACTGATAGGAGGATGTAAACACAACAGATGATGTGAAATCTTTTAGATAATGATGTTGTTCTTTTTTTATGGGACACTCATTGTGAATTATTTTCCTCTGTGACAGAAAGACTTAGTTCCAACTCTCATCCGACACGAGAACAGCTGCTTATTGTCGGCAGCAGTGATTTGAAGGGGGGCATTTGGTTGCGACATCTCCAGGGTGTGAACACACACCACCATCTGATGACTTGGCATGTGAATGGAAAGCACCAGACTTCCTCTCTCTCTCTCTCTCTCTCTCTCTCTCTCTCTCTCGCTTTCTCTTCTCATTTCGCTTCTTCTTCTGTCCCTCACTGGTCAGACCTCCACTTCCCCATCCTCCTCCATCCCTCTCTGCCCACATGCTCTCTTACCACGCTTCCTGCTCTCCTCCTGCCTCTTTCACTTCTCCTTCACTCTTGCATTTGCTCCTTTCAGCTTTTGGAGTGGTGCTTCAGCCTTTCTCTCCTCCCCTCTCTCCTCCTCTCTGTCATGTTCCTTCCCAGTCTTCCCTTTCCCCTATGCGCTCTCCTTGTTTTTCAATCGATCCCCCCCCCCCCCCCCCACACACCACCCCTTGTATCTATCTCCCATCTCTGTCTAACTCACACCACACACCCATTGCCTCGGTGCATTGTGCAGACCAGCTTTCCTCTCTCTATACACTTCTCTTATTTCTGGCTCAGTTTCAGCCACCTTGCTCTCCTTTTCCACATTGTCTCATTTGTTTTTATACCTTATCGTTACTTACCACCACTCAGGCCGGTTGTTAACGGCCTCATCCCGGTGTTGCTCGGCTTACAGTCAACTAACTGAATCGAGACAATTGGAGGATTTGGCAAGAGAGAGTGAGAGCTCAGCGAGCTGCCTTTGAAGTCAAAGAAACGAGAGAAAAATGACATTTTTAACAGGCCTCAGAATAAAGGTTTAAACAACTCCGTAGGAGGAGGGATGCTGCGTGCGTGCTAAATTTAAAACATTTTTACATTTTTTTATTTGAGGGGAATGAAGCTGTTATTGATGACACGACAAAAGTCCCAAGACATGTGGAAAAGAAGTGTGTATATATCCGTCTATTAGAGCTGGGCAATATATCGTGATTCAAGATATATTGAGTTTTCTATTTTGGCGAGAGAAAATCACCTATTTCGAGATATATCAATTTTTTTTTAACTTTTTTTTTATTTATACAATCACACGGTACAAATCACATCATATAAGTATTTAATATTATTTAGTATATTTCTGACATACACATTTAATAGCTCATTTTGTATTAAAATACTGGTTTTAAGAGTCGCTGCTTTGGCTACTTCTCAGAACAGCATGAAAATCACAGTTAGCTGATAACTGAGTGCGTCCTAACCCAGACCTTCATTTAAACAAGCCACACTACAGAACTCACTCACACGTGCTGTCTCTTAGATAAGAAACAGACTAAAGTGGAACATAATGATTAGCTGTTTGCTCATAAAGAAGGTGTCTGTGTGGCATTTTTCAGCAGCAAATTTAATCCAGAATTGTCTTTCTGGTCAGACTTTGTTGAGTTAAAAACATTGAGATATATATCGTATATCACCATTTTGAGTAAAAATATCAAGATATGAATTTTGGTCCATATCGCCCAGCCCAACCATCTATTCTGTCCTTTCTTTTGTATTGCTTTTCTTTTCTTTGGAGGGATTAAGACAATTCCCTGTCCACGCAACAGGGGCGGGAGGTGACATCACTTAATGGGGATATACAGACATGATGTCACAGGCCCCCCCACAGGTCTGCACGGCTTGAAAACACTCTACAAAATTAAGGTGGCGCAACCAAGGCAACCCTTATCTCCAGCGTCACCTGAGACATCTCAGGGTCACATTTATGCCTGACTCATCGTTACTCGAGCTGACCGGGGCTTTTTGTTTTCCTCAGCTGTCCTGTTTTGGTTTCTCTCCTCGATTCATTTCAGCTCTGTTTGGCTCATTCGTATTGTAATGGTCTCCATTCAGGCGGGTCTGTGTCCAGTTTGTTTTGCTGTCAGGGCTTTTAGATGGATGGAGGCGGCTGTAGGTTCATCTGGAGGTGAGGGTAAAGAAGAAGAAGGCATGCAGGGACTTCCTCCAGAAAGCACGGCCCTTCACACTGCTGCTGCACACACTCACTGACTGACCATTCTGGATATAGTGTGAGAGGCAGCTAATGGGAAATAGGGGGAAATGGCTGTATACGTGTGCATGGGAGCAAAGGGGGGGGGGGACGGGTACGGAAAAGAGAGAAGCAGCTGCGTGGAACAGCGTGGATCGTTACACAGTGACACACATGAAAGCATTAAGTATATTCAGGAGGCTTTGTTGAATATACATGGAGCAGTATGTGTGTGTGTGTGTGTGTATGTATGTGTGTGTGTGTGTGTGCAAGAGTGAGAGAGAGAGAGAGAACCTTCTCTCACTCTTCTTTCTGAGAGTAGTAAGAAAAATAGAGAGAGAGAGAGAGAAAACACAAAGATCTGTCATCAGTCATTCATGGCTAATCAGTCTCGTGGGACATGCACACACTACACACACACTACACACACTCACACACACTCACACACACTCGGTGCCAAGGTCCTAATCCTACTGGGACTGCTCGTGCCTCTGTGTGTGCCTGTCTAAATTTTGGATTCAGGCTGATTAGAAGCAAACTCTCTCATTTCACATCTCTGTCTCTCTACCTCCACCATCTTTCTCCCTCCTTCCGTCTCTCACCGTCTCCTTCTTTGATTGCATGATAAAGTGTTTTTTCTCACTCCCTTGTCTCTTTAATAACCTCCTACTGTCTTCCCGACTCGTTTTGATGTGTGTTTTTGTAATGTTCCCGAAGCATGTGTGCATGCATAATATAAGGACTTATTTCTGTGAGTGAACGTGCACTTACGTATGCTTTTTGTGTGTGTGTGTGTGCTCACTCCTGTCTGATTAAGCATTGTTTATGCGTGTCGGTGCTTCATTAGAACCTCTGTGTGATCTTTGTGTTTTCTCATTTCCTTCAGTGCTTGTTCTTGCTCTATTATTTTTTTTCAAAGCAAATTTTCTTTGCGGCGGCAAAACACGGAGCATGAAAGAATTAAAATGTTTGGAATTTACATGAAAGGTTGACGCTAATCATCGTAAAGCGTGTTTTGATCAGAATCGAAGAATTTGCCTTTGCACCTTGACATATTTGATGATGCGCTAACATTTAACCTGAAGACAATCCTCCCACAGGGTAAAATATATACACAATATGTACAGTACAAATGTAGTTCATTAACAAAGCTTATGCTAAAGGTTTTAAGACTTAATAGAGGACTTATAATCGAGTGCTTTTAAAATTTGTGACATCAATGAATATATATAAAAAAGAACTAACCGTCATTTAACATTTAGTTACAATAATATGAAAAAAAAAAACAATACAACTAATACAAATACAAACGTTACTACTACAAATAACAATATTAATAATACAAATCTAGTTTTTCCTTTGGTTAATTTGACCATTTTCACCTTAAAAATTATTCAAACTCATCTACGTGGAAAACAGGATGATTTGAACCTCAAAGGAAGAAATATTTATTCTCTGTTTTTTCTCACTGACTTTTGTTATAAGAAGGAGGAATCGTAAAGACCACAGGCATCTACTGTATTTACTTCATCATTTTATCTGTCAAACTGTGTTGTATGCCACCCTTTGTAAACTTAAAAATAAAGAATTAAAAATGAAAAAAAAAAAATATTCAAAGAATTCTCCAAAAAAGCTGCTGATTGTACAGATTCCCAATGAAAGGATGCTTTCGCTCTCGTCCTCATGCTTGTGTTTGCCAACCTGACATCCTTCACACAGCAATGCTGGAATTCCCCGTAGACCTATTATCATCACGCTGTCTTGCCAAGTTATAATGCATTTATAATATGAAGGAAAAAATTGTAAAACAAATAATGAAATAAAAATAAAAGTGGAATTACCCTAAGTTCTGATCATTTAAAAAATAAATAAAAACACTTTAAGATACGTTAAAATGAAAAGCAGCTGCTTTTCCATCATCATCATCTTGATTTTCATTCTCCTCCTTGTATATTTTCGTTTTCTTCTTCGTCTTCATCTTCTTCATTTCCTCTGTGCAGATCTCTGCAATAATCTTTTATTCCTGTGTAAATATTACAGCAATGAGAATATAAAGAATGGGAAAACGACGCTGAAATAAGGTCATGCTGGGTTATTCTCACCTGCGTTCCTTCCTCGGCTCTGTCTCGCTCTTTCAGGCTCCCTCACCCCTTGCACCCCCCTTCCATCCCACCCTCCCTCGTCGCCTGATTCTCGTGTTTGCTGTCTGCTGATCCCACTCCTCTCTCTTGTTCAGTCTCTGTCTCCCTCTTTCTCTCTAACAAACATGGTATTTCTGACACCCACACACACACAGCCATGAGTGTACTCGCACACACACACACACACAATGACACCTGCACGTTGAGTCGTCGAGGGTATAATTTAAGTAAAGTGCTTCTCTAAGATCCTCAACCCCTCAGCTCATGATGATGGACTCTCGTCAGCGACAGACTGAAAAAGTCCCACAGACGGCTCCAAACAGCGCTTTTCTGTAATCATGAGAAATTTGAGCCCAGTGAGGAAATTCACATCTTTCCGGGCCACAAGGGTCAGCAGAGACTTGAGCAGGCTGCAGGTTTTCATCGTGTGCCTTGCCAAAGAGGACCTCGGTATAGGATGCACTGCATGTTCTCCTTTGCTTGTTAACGGTTGCCTCACTCTTTGCTGCAGCTGCTGCCTCTGCATGGCATGCTTTTGGTGCGTAGGTGTGTTTGTTTTCAGTGGAGTTTGAGCTAACTTTGGTTGAAGCAGCAGTGAGTTGCTGCAGCGCTGCTCCAAATCTGTATCCTCAAACAAAAAACAGCTTCAAATGTTGTGTTTTGGTAATTATCGAGGTACATAAAAAAATGTTTGACACACTTGATACATTGCTGGGATGTACAATTCAGAAAAGGGTTTTCAGCACTCACACACTAATTGAAAAGCACAATTTTGAATTCATATACTTTTTGTCAGGGATGGTTCTTCTAGCAGTTGATGAATGTACTTCCAGCACATCTTTGGCCTCTTGTTCTCAATTTCAATATGCTACTTTTCTCAGAAATTTATACCATGCTTGACAGCTAGTGATCTGACTGCTTTTGGGTTGTGTATGACTTGATTTTCTTTAAATAAGGCACTTGTTGCTAATGTGTAGCCCTCCCTCTAACTCCAGTTCTCCACATCGATCTGGGTCTGTGCCAGGTGAATCCTTTCGGAACCAGTTTCAGAACCTGATTGGGCGAAGCACCTGTCCACTGTGACTTGTTTTAGCCAATCACACGGCAGAGACGCCGCTATGGCTACAACAACAACAAGGCTCCGCTGGTTGAAAACATACGTCTTTAACGCCTCTCGCTGTTGCTCTCTCAAAAAGGAAATGCTGGTTTCTTCTAAAACTGACTTTATAGCAGCTTCCACACGTTGGTCCTCCTGCGTCGACATCTTTCTGTTTTGATTCGGAGCTATGCTAATAGCGGTAGCCCAGCTAGTTCCTCTCCCAGCATGCGCCAGTTTTGCTTTTTGACGATTCTGCCTTCGTCGATATCCCGCCCTAAACCACAACACTGCTTCATGATTGGTTCGAACCGGTTTGGTTTGCTTACAGAAGGTAAGGGCTGGAGCAGCACAAGATGGATTCTGGTGTTTGTGAACACTAGGAGAATCCATCTTGCAGTCAAGGTTAACTTGTTGCAAATTCAGAGTTAAAACTACCACCAATATACATTTTTTATTAGATGCAATCATAGTGTTTGCCTCATAGATCAATGAATTGAACATTACTTACCTCAAAAAGAAAGGAAAAAGGTTAAAATTGCTGCTTGTGAAAGTTTGTTTGCATCTCCAACGTAAACTCTTCATTTGTTGACATTTCCGTGCGTTGCATTGTGGGATGCGGAGTCCCGTAGACAGATACGTAGATGTGTTTTTACTTCATTCTTACATCATTTCTTGTATTTCTTCACCAGACAAGGACGACAGTGACTTGCTTTGCATCATTTTTGTTCAACTTTGTTCCAGGTATTGCCTTTTATGCACGTGTCTCTGGGACTCCACCACAAAAAGTGTTTAAGATGAAAACAAACTTTTTAAAAAACAATTTACTTTTTTTCCCACAAATGATTCAAACACTATGATTTGATCTAATCAGAAATTATCGCGGTGGCAGCTTTAAGCTAAACTAGAAAAGCACAGCTACATTTTAAGGTGCCTGAGCTGAGTTTTTACTCAGTTATAAGGAACTCCCTCCCATCACAAAAGCTAATTGCTACTATAAAATGTTGAGTATTCCAGCAGCTGATTGTTTAGGACGTATTGGGAGAAATACTAACCCAATAAGTTCAAAGTCTTCATATTTTATGGAGGTGTCCGGTTCAAACTATTTTTGTAATCAGGATGCTGTTAATGAGTTACAGGAACTGGCTATATAACGCATAGTATGTTTATTAGTGATCGTGTCCAATCTGCCATGTATTGTAATATATTAACCGCCATATAATAGATGTTGATAAGCGGTCAACTTTGAGTTTGAACATTAGCAGATCACATTACTCATAACGAACGGTCGTCGAGGTCACGGGGAATCTGGTAAACTTGGGTTACTTGACATTTCCTCAAAGCGGATTTGCCTTTACAAGGCCTCAGCGCTGACGAAGCATCTTGGAGGGGAAGTGAAATGTCTTCAAGTTGAGCTCAAAGCGACTTGCCTTGAATAAGTTTGTCATGTTCACATGTGCGCCTACCTGCTCGTCTCTGTTTCAGCTTTGTTCTCCGCGCACGGTGACGTGGTTCGTCTTAGCCTCACTTTGTGCTCTTCCTGGTGTCTTGATCCCTAAGTGTATTTCATCCAGCGGCAAGCGCAGACATCTTCAACTCATTATGTGTGTGTGTACTGAGGTCCTAAATGGACCACGAAGGCGTGGCCCAAGTATGTGAAACCAAATGACAACCAGAATCAGCTTTTTCACTCTTTAAAAGTGCTGCCATGCCGGAAGTGGAAGTGCTGCCAACACAAACACATTCCGACACACGTAGACCCAAAGCGCGTGCACACACTAAAGTACGACGGAATTGCATTATTGACCTTCACCGCAGGCTTTCCTGAAAGATCAGCCACCGTATGCTTTTAATTTGAAAGGCTATGTCTGTGTGCATGTGTGTGTGTGTGTGTCTGTGTCCCATTATGACCCATACAGAAGAGTCGGTCTCATATGACTTCAATACATTCCCCTGTTTTCTTTGGTGAAACATGGAAAAACCAACTCGGACAGTGCCCCACCTCCACCCTTCCTGTTTCCTAAGGATCTCTCCTGTTGTGAGTTCCTGCTCTCCCTGACCATATATGGCCCTTCCTCCTGTTGTGAGTGGGTGGGCGTGGAGCATCCAAGAAGTTTGCGGTCAAACAGGGAAACATTTTACTTTTCACTCTGTTTCTGAGTGCATCTAATTTGCAACGTTGGACCTGAGGAGCTGAAATGCCAAGGAGCATTTTTCTTTTCTTTTTTTTTTTGAAGTGGGTCTTTTTGAGCAGATGAAATGTGTCGCAATTTTGTCTTCTCGTTTCATTTGGTTCCTTTTGCTTTACGTTTGGTGTTGATTCTCAGGAAGTAACAGCGAGCGGATGATGTGACGTTTGGCATCCGTGTTGGCTTTTGATGTAGTAAATGCACACGTGTAGGTGCAGAGAGATTAGGATGTTGCTACAGTGGTGGTGTGCATGCTGCTAGCAGAGCTCTGTGTGTGTGCGTGTGTGTGTGTGTGCATGTGTGTGTGTGTGTGTTGTTTGGATGGCGAGGTTGTACTCTGAAGCTGGAGAGTCATGTTTTGAGCAACGTCGTTCATAGTCTGCTGATTTATGCACCTCACAGGGAAATCTCTCATTTGTAGCTCTTTCATCTCATTTTCACCCTCCTCTCTCTCTCTCTCTCCCTCTCTCTCTCTCTCTCTCTCTCTCTCTCTCTCTCCTCTCCACTCTGTCCTCTCTCTTCTTCCTTCCCGCCGTAATGTGATTCACCACAGTTGCTTGTCCCAGGCGACATGCCACGCATTGCTTGCGACGCACACCCTGCTCTCTAACATGAATGAGTCAAGAGGAATCGTTGATGAATAATAAGATGGAGCAGAAGGAAAATGTTTTCTGAATCTGGTCGACCTAAAGAAGTCCTGTTTTTTTAGCCATTTTCTTCCCCGAACGCATTCTTTGAAAGCACAGCTCACACACATTGAATGTGTCTGTGTCCCCTGCAATAATGCTTTCATGGACCTTTGTGTGTGTGCGTGTGTGTGTGCGCGCATGTGTGTGTGTGTGTGTGTGTGTGTGTGTGTGTGTGTGTGTGTGTGTGTGTGTGTGTGTGTGTGTGTGTGTGTGTGTGTGTGTGTGTGTGTGCCTTGTTTGTGTAGCTCTGTCACTTGTGCAATTCTTCAGTGTCAAAACAGATCAGAAAGGTCTGGTTTGTCTCGTGCCCCTAAACACACACACACACACACACACACAGCCATGCACGTGCACACACACACACACACACACACACAGCCATGCCCAACCTGACACATGTGCACGCAAGCACACGCCGTCTCAAGGCTCAGTGCCAAAGCTGCTTGATAGTTGGAGGCTTATGAATGGGTCGAACTGACGAGAGGTTGCCAAGTGTACGGCAATAAGCGTAACAGCCAGGCTAACGAGAGTCAAAACCTCTGAGACACACGCGCACACACACACACACACACACACACACACACAAACTGTTCAGTGTATCAGTGTGAGCACAGCGGCTTTAGTTAATTGGCAATTGTGACAATAGGACACAAGAGGATATCGATCTCCAATTGGATCCATATTGATTTAACTCATCATGCTTCCAGGTGTGTGTGTGTGTGTGTGTGTGTGTGTGTGTGTGTGTGTGTGTGTGTATTGATTAGCGTCCACCCCAACCAGTGTGGATTCAGATGTGTCTGTTTCTCACTTTTCTTGAACTCAGTCTGCCTATTGTTGGGGGTGACATTTTTTTTTTTTTGAATAAATGTTTCGTTTGTTGCTAATTTTAAACATGACCGCTGAGCTTTTTGACTTGTTTGATTCGTTCGTATTTAATTATTTGATGCCATAAAATACGTATTTATAATTTAAAAAAATAAAATAAAATCTCACAACAGTAAGTGCACAATTAACTGAGATATTAAAATATTTAAATGATTTTTCATTTTATATACAGCAGCAATTTCATTCCCTCTGGATTTTACCACAAATTAAGTTTTACACGCTCACATCTCAATAAAAACTCTGATACCTAAATAAAATAATTAATGTTGAAATAAAATGTTTCCCAAACGAGGTGATTACTTTAGTGAGATGCTGCAAATGCTATTTTATTCAGCCTCTTATGATTGCAATAATTGGAATAACAGATTTCTCATAATAAAAAATATTTTAGTTGGTGATATTTTTTTACTTTTATAAATGCATTTTGCCCTAAAAATACTTTCCTAGAGACTCTATTTGCTAAATTCTGAAATAATGGCACCAAACTCAGAGGTTTATCCTGATGAATCTTCAGATTTGCTGCTATCACACTCTGCTGCTGCTGCACAAGGAATATAATGAAGTGGCTCTTTTTTTTTTTTTTTGGCCCCATTTTCCATGTGCGTACCAAAAATATGCCAAGTAGTGAAACCTGCCCAAAAATCTAAGGCACATTTCCAGAAGTTCTTCTAAAACACTGTTCGAGTGTTTTTCAGGGGATTTTCCCCATAGCAAATCACATTACAGTCAATCATGAATAAACTAAAGCAGATTTTGTTCACTGTACGAACAGCTGACTGCCTTAGTGTGAGTAGAAGCTCGTAGTCCTGATTTTTATTACCTTGGATTGTCAACACTGGTGGATTCGCTGTCTGTGTGTTGACAGACTTTTCCAAGTTATGATGCCAACTGGGGAAAAATGGGAAGCATACGAGCACATTTTCCTCTTTAATTACGACTACGGAGACTGAGTGGAGCTGTTTCCTCAGCTCGCATCTTGTATTTATGGTAAAGAACACACACGAGTAGGTTTTTATTGGTGCAAAAATGTTGTTGTTCAAGGTGATTTTTTATTTTTTATTTTTTTTTGGAATAGATGCATTTTTATAATAACCAAACAAAGTGATGATAAGGTGTTTCCTTAATACCTTTGTGTCTAATTCAATGTATTTGTATTTGAACGACAACAAGAGGATGCAGTGACAGATGGAGAGGGAACGTGTGGAAAACAGAGGATGAGAAGAAGAGGTGGAGGAAAACAGGGGCTGAAATGAGGTTTACGTTATAGTGGCTGGCCTCCGAGATGATTTTCCATATCAGCAGGCCAGAGGGAGTGGGCAAATATGATTTCTCCCCAAACTCACCCACAAAAAAACATACAGAGACAGTGGGGAGTCAGTCAGGTGATGAGGGGAAAAAGGTGAATAAATAGAAAACGAATGGGAAAATGGATGAGGGGTGGAAATGTGATGATGGGGAGAGATTAAAGAACAACAGTAGGACAAAAAGTCAAGAATCGAAGAAAGTACATGAAACCAGCTTAAAGCACTTTCAAAGTGAATGAAATGCATATTAAAGACCATTTGTTTACTTTTAAGAATGCCTTATCTGAGCTCAGGCTCCCTGTGGTAACGTTGCCTAAGTTGAGAGCATCTGTAAGACAGTCCGTGCGCTGCAGACAGGCTTATTCAAACTGTGTTTTATTATGACTGGCTGAAAAGCCGCTGATCTACAGTGGTACAAAGGAAGATCAAGTGAAAAAACACGCGCTGTACAAATATCCTGTCGGTGAAGGAAAGTGAAAGAGAGAAAATAAATGTCTTGGAAGGGTCTTTTTCTCCATCCTCCAAATTTATTATGACTAGAGTGAAAAATATCGAGCGCAGAAAATGGAGCGACTTCTCCTTTTAAATTGTGCTATGTCTGCCTTTACTGTATCTGCAAGTGTGTGTGTGTGTGTGTGTGTGTGTGTGTGTGTGTGATCTAGTTGTTTCACACACACACATTTGTCTCCTAATACACCCTGCTGCTGCTCTGTCTCTTGATTTATCTCATACCCTCCTGCTTTTGTGTGTGTGTGTGTGTGTGTGTGTGTGTGTGTGTGTGTGTGTGTGTGTGTGTGTGTGTGTGTGTGTGTGTGTGTGTGTGTGTGTGTGTGTGTGTGTGTGTGTGTGTGTGTAGAGGGAGAGAGAAATTGGCAGACAGCTGAAGGCATTTGTGGCTACAGTTGTGGTTGTCAGGGCGTGGGGACGTCGCTGAGGTGAACGCACTGTACAAATGTGTGTATGTGTGGACTTATGTGGTAATTGCCTTTGATGCGACGCAGCGTTTATGGGTAACGACCCAACCCGCTATCCCCCCCCCCCCCCTCACTCTCTATTTCTTCATCCAGTGACTAATTACCTGATTCCCTGTGGATTTGTTTCCTCCTTCCCCTACAACTGTTTAGGTTGTTGCTCTAAATGAGAGCACGCTGATGAGTGAAGATACGTTCAAACTTGCCAAACCCAACTTGTGCTTCTTCTAAACAAGATTCCACTCATAATATTATGGGAACGAGCAGCGTACAGCGTGGATCCTTCATACGTGGTGGTTGAATATAAACATCTGGTTTGAAGTGTATTTGTAGGTTTTCAAGCCAAAGTACATCTTTGTTGCTTAAATCCAACCCCAAGGAACTTGAATTGTTTTCAGCTGTTTGACGACGAATGATTTTGAAGTAGATGTTTAAGGAGTGTTTAGTGATCACTTTGGATTTCAACAACAGGCCGAAAGCGTTTTTTGTGCTTCTTTAAAAGGTACCTTAAAATGTGTTTAATGCGTTGCCAATAAAGAAAATGTGACATTTGAAGTATTTTTATGGAAATATTTTCTGCTTTACAGTAGAATCCATGGGGAGCAGCCATGTGACATCAAGTCGTTGATTCCAGTGCAGTGTTTACATTCGATCCCAACTGATTTCCCTGGTTTTCCTCCTTATTTAGGTTTTTGTAGTGCTTTTCTCCACATTTTCTTTCATATCGATTTATTATTTACCATTACGGACAACACAAGCGTGTGTGTTGAAGCCACTTCTGGTGTGTCTGAAGTTGTTATTGTGAGTGTGGTGCTGCACACAGCCACAGCCAACTGGTATTACATATAATCTGATTATTATATGATTAAAATTCACCATAGTTACCCTTTGAAACCAAATTGAACGTTTTTTTTTTTTTTTTTTTTTTTGCATTAGCAATTTGCAAATATACTATTTCTCTAATTTGGAGGCTTGTCAGCTTAAATAAAGATACATGTGTGAGTGAAGTTTGGATGTTTTTATTCTAATAGGGAAAATAAATCTGAAGCAGCCTGAAAAGAAATGATAAAAGTTTGCAAAATGAACAATAATTTTAGATATTAACATTATTTTTGCTGTTTTCTGCATAGTCATAACACAAACATTTTATTTCAAAAATGTGCAAAAAGAATACTGTATTTTAAAAGAAATGAGATATTTAGTGTTTTTCATTACAAAAAATTGAAAGCAAGACCACATGAACTCTATGGAAGTCATTAATGTAGCAAACTTATGTAATGTGAAAGGAAATCTTTTAGGCTGCTTAATAACAGGTAGTATTAACTGTTCCTTATACCCACCAAATCTCACATTTTTATCTTTATCTTGCAGACTTTGTCCCTTCCGCTTTGCATAACTAAGTTTGCTGTTTATTTGGCAGTTTCTTCATTAAGCACCCAATAAACATTATCTTAGTCTATAAAGATAATAGTGTTAATTCTGTAATCCTGTAAATCAGTTTAAGCCCTTTGTCGTCTGCAGTTTTGCCTAACAGTTCAAAAACATGTAAATAAGGCAAACTGGAGTCTCTAATTTGACTGTAGGACTGGCCATCTGTCAGGGTCTATAAACGCACCTTAAGGTCTATGAACAGGATAAGTGGATTAAATTGGTGGATTAAAAGTGAGATTATTAATGCCTTGACGGCTTGTGCTTAAACATGAACAGTGAATCTGTGACAGCCCTCAAAGCAAATGTCTTTGAATATTTACAGGTGAAATTTAGGCCATTCATTTTGGATTCACGATATGACACATCATTTTCACACAGACGCAACAAGCGATCTGTTTTTCAGCAGCTGATGGAAGTAGCTCAGGTTAATCATTTGTTCGCTGTTCTGTAACTGTAATTTTCTGATTACAGTTGTGTGGTTTTTGGATTCATCCCTGGCACTAGAGGGCATGTGTTTGGGTATGATGTAACACAAAGGTGATGACAAACCTAAAGAACACAAAACTTCAACTTGTGCTCACTAGACTATGAGGCATCATTACAAACCTCTGCTTTAATGTGATCAAAACTTTTATTATTATTATTATTATTATTATTATTATTATTATTATTATTATTATTATTATTATAAATATACATATATCTTTTTCAGGTGAAAAGTTTGGAATAATTTGTATTTTTAGTTATTATTACCAATCATCAGCATCATCTAATCCTTAACACTTAGGGTCCTTGATGAAGACCCTTAAAAATAATAATAATAATAATAATAATAATAATAATAATAATAATAATAATAATAATAATAATAATAATAAATTTGCAGTGCCCCATAGGGGCCTAAATTATTCAAATTTAGGTCATACCCCCACAGTCACATGCCAACCAAGGATCTCAGATTTGATGTTGTTAGCATTTATTTTGACCGAGATATGCAACTGTTCGCGTTTTTATAGCTAGCCAGAAAACTTTACTTGTTAATAATTTGCGCATATTTTGACCGAACAAAATTCTTTACCCACCTTTAGATTTAGGTACAACTGAAGACTCTACGTACCGAGTTTCACACTGATTGGACAAAACCCCAAAGAGGAGTTTGAAAAATGAGGTTTTCCAGTTTTCGCAATATTGCACCAACACAATTATAGGCGGAAATGGGCGTGGCCCAGCCCAGGTGATTCGATGCTATTCAGGAAATCTGTGGACAAGAGGTTTTTGAATGAGTGACATACGGTGCAAGAGTTATGGACCAAAACGTGTTGAACATGGTTATAGCGCCACCTGCTGGTGGACATAAGTGAGTTTTTGCGTTCGAGGTAAGCTGAGGGATCTGGACCAACCCTCCAAAGGGCACCGCCCTCCCTTGCACAGTTATGCAGTCATACGCGGTCCCAGGCCCTGTGGGCTTGGCCCTCTAATAATAATAAGAAGAAGAATAAGAATAATTAATACAAAGGATGAATAATTAATAAGATAAAATTACAATAATGTAAAGAAAAACATTGCGGACATACGAATGTAGTGGACATTTTATAAGCAAGGTTTTTTTAACGCATTTTACTTAAAATAGCTTTATTTCTGTACTGCGTGAGATCTCTAACACGCAGACTCTTTTTGTGTCCCCTAGGTGCTTCTTTCATGGGCTCCTTCCTAGCGAGCAGCCTGGGGTCCCTGCCATCCCACCCTCCTCCGCCCTCAGGACCTGCTGCCTCCCCCTCCTCTCCTTCCTACAGGGCTGGACCTCATTCAAGCGCTTCTCCTATCTGGTTCCCCCATTCCCATGAAGGTAAAACACACACACAAACGTACGCACGCACGCACACACACGCAGGAAGCAGCACTTGGGTCTCTGGTTAATCCGGGGTCTTGGTTTTGGATTAGATTGAGATGAAGCCATTAAGGGGTTTAACCAATGCTGAGCTGTGGCCAAGCACGTGCAGCAGCGATGCCTCTGATGATACTATCACACACACACACACACACACACACACACACACACACACACACACACACACACATACAATCCTCTTGTTACCATCTCACACAATGTCACACACTGTTGTGTACTGGGGGTCAGTTCTGCTCTGAAACACCTCCATTTTCAACCAGACTATCATCCTCTTACATGGGCTACAACCCCCCCCCCCACCCCCTCTTGGGCTAACCGTCATCCAACGGCCCCTTTCCTGATTACGCACACAAACACACACACACACACACACTCTGTATGCATCCTCTGTGTGGCTTTTTGACTGTTAACTGTCTGTGGTCAGTGAGTGAGTTTGTCTTAGTTATCTCTCAGTTCCAGGTACGTATTTGTGTTTGCGTATTTTAATGGCGAGATGTCCCCAAAGAGATAACCTCCAAAACGTCGTTGACAGTCTGTTTCCGCCACGCGCTGCGTTTCTCAACACAATGTGAAACCGAACACAAACCGAAACTCCAAACAAAAATATCACAAAGTGGATTCACAGACGACTTTTCCACTACGAAATGTTTTGACAGGTTTAATTAGTAAAAACATAAAAGACTGCCTTTTTTTCCTGTTATTGATGGTGCATTGTAACTCAATTCAACACGTTTAATGTGATTCCAATGCTAATGTATTGATTCCAGTTTTATCATACATTTTTGGCCGTAACACTTCCTGTTTAGGATGTCGGCTTATCCGGCACAGGGTTATTTATCATGTATTTAAGTTAAGTGTATAATTTATGCTGATATCTTGTTGGTTCAATATCGGCATTGTATCGGAAGTGAAAAACTTGTATCAAGACACCCTTAAAAAATACGAATAATTGATGAAAACTCCACCCCTCACATTCCTATCAGAAACAGCTGCACATTCCTCTTATGGACTCGTGCTCCGGTTTTCAATGAACCTTGGAAAACATCAGATTACCACGTCGAGCGCACTCGTTTTTTCTCCTGCCGTGACATCTAACAAGTGGTTACGCTGGCAACGGATGCTGTTTACCTGCAGACCTGCTTAGAACTCAGCAGTCGTTAAAGTTGTCTCTAAAGTTAGCAGTTTTTGTATGTTCTAGTCCGAGTAGAACTGGCTGACATAGGTGTTACATTATGTTATTTAAATGAGAGTTTTTTTACATAAAAAAAAAACCCACTAGAGACAAGTGAAAAGTAATGTCTGTGTCGTAATGATGGATGACAGTGTTTGAACTGATGGAGATTTGATGCATCAAGTCCAAGATGAATTTTCCCACCACGTCTGCTTTCTTTTCTTTACGCTGGGGTTAATAACACTCGACAAACTTTTAAAAAAAAAAAAGGAACCCCATCTCAGACTACTAATCAGTTGTTTTGGCTCATTCAAAGCTCATGGAGTGATAAATAGTTATAATTAAGGCCTAAAATGATGGCTAATGTTGCCCTGAACTTAGATTCATAGAAAGCATGAGGGGCAGGACTTGAGCCTGAGCATGCCACAGAGCAGCAGCGGTGCAAAGCCAGCCAGAAAGCGTGTGCTCGGAGGGAGAATGTGTGTGCGTGTGTGTGTGTGTGTGTGTGTGCCTATCAGGCAGATTTTTACCTCTGTGTAGCTTAGCTTTGATGTTTGAACACAAACACACACACACACACACACATGCGTGCACAAGCGTGCGCGCACAAACGCACACGGTTGCACTACAAATGATTGTTTTTAAGGATTCAAGCCAGGGAGCTCCAGTAGGCCGTCTGCCAGCTGGCTACGGTCCAGAGAGTGGAGTAGAGCCAGCATAGAGAGTGGAAACCTGGCTCACACACACACACACACACACGCGCACACACACAGTGACTCGACAGCCCGCGTACTCTCCCGATTCCACACCTGTCCTTGTTTCTTTTTGTCTCCTCTCTCATGTGCTTCATCTCCTTGCCTCCCTTTTCCGTGTCCTCTCATCTCCACCATCTCAAAGCCCTCTACTTCCTCCTTCATCTTCCATTTCCTCAACACACACACACACACACACACTCACACTTGCACACATACACATCATATGCCTCTGAGCTGCACCAGATTGGGGGCTTTTCATATTGACAGCTCTTCTTTTCTGGCATATTTTTTCATCCCATGTCCTACCATTCGTTCATGCACTAAACTCTTCTCTCTGTCTCTCTCTTTCCCTCCTTCTGTTCTGTCTCTCCCTCCATCTTTTTGCCATCACGTCCCTCCGTCGTCTTTGTTCCTTTCTTGTTACGCCTCCCCTTTTCTCTCTCCCTCCCTATGAGTTTTATCACTCATCATAACCCGGGGGATTGGCCTTAGATGGCTGATAGAGCCTCTGGCTAATTGTCACCATTTAGATTCACTGGTTGTTAACCAGACAAACACACACACACAGACACACACACACACACACACACACTCACAGATAAGGGGATGCACATTCATGCATTTACATTGCATGAATATGCAGTCTCACACATAATGAAAAAAGTAGCGAGGGGGCGTTGGTGCTTTTCCAGTCCGACTCTGGAATGCGTAGGATGATTTTTTATGGAGAGCTGTTTACTTTGGCCACCACCGTTAAACTTTTAACGGCTGCCAATTAACGGGCCAGCAAGGACACTCTGTGGGGCATGAAAGCAGCTGTTGGAAAACACTCACACGCACACACACTACCCAAACCCTTTTTGTTCCATAATGTGGAAATTTGCGTTTCCTGTGTCTGTTTGTGAATGTGTGTGGGCCGGTGGTGATTTTTCCATCTGAATAACACACACCCCTCCTCAAGAACCACAACAGCCCTGCACATGTACATGTAGTACATATCGGCGCCCACCAGTGCACCCCCCCACTAACTCAACCACCGAGACCTCCTCCCACGATGCAGTTCAACGTCCTTGAAGACAAGGAACGGAGTGAAACGACCATTTACCTCCCAGTGACCTCTAGGGAGGAGAGTGCGTGGGACTGTGTGTGTGTGTGTGTGTGTGTGTGTGTGGGGGGGGTGGGGGGTGGGGTGGGGGTTGGTTTGTACTATTTAACTTAAGTTTGGGAAAACTGTGTCTTGTTGAGAAGCGAATTCCATCCAGTTAAATGCTGCAAACACTTGGCAGTGGCTGTCGGCTGTGGTTTTTGTCACCACTTTGTCCACTGTAAATAATGTCAACTCATCTGGCATGTTTGTGCAAAACTGCATTTATGGTGAGAGTAGTACTAACGGGCCATATTTTAGAAATGTATTTATTTTCTCAGCGTTTTCCAAAATGACATGGTTTCATGATAGATTGTACAGATAAACTGTTTGCTTAGAGGGCTGCTCAATGTCAGCAGCAAAAAAAAAAATAAAAAGAAAAGAGAAAAAACCTCAATCCTTCCCTGGTCTCCCTCCCACTGACAGGGTACCCCAGCTATTCAGGAAGTCTTGCTTCTCCTTTTCTCCCCATGAGTCCCCTGGATCACCATAGCAACAGTCTGTATGGACAGCACCGCTTCTACGAAACTCAAAAGGGTAGGTGTTATTATGTGTATTACGTCCCTGTAGACTACAGCTGTATATCATCATTACCAACTGAGAAACACCATGATCTCACTGTTGAATAGTAATAATATAATGTATATAATTAAAGCTGCTACCCCCGATAATTTTTATTACATGGAATCCTAGTGTATGCCTGATCGAGAACAGCATTTACCCCAAAAACAAAGGAAAAAGGTTGAATATGACACTTGAAAGTTTGGTTTCATCTCCACCGTAAAACACTCCATTTGGTGAAATTTTGGCGCGTTACATTGTGGGATGCTTAGAAGTGTTTTTACTTCATTCTGGAAAAAAAAATGGTGTCAAGTGATCCTTTTCCACGGTAAGAATAAAGGAAAAACACTTCTACGCATCCATTTATGGGACTCCACATCCCACAATGCATTGCGTAAAAACGTCAAATGGAGTGTTTACGGTCGAGATAAAAACAACTCTTTTTGGAGTAAATGATGTTCAATTAATTGATCTATGAGACATACACTGTGATTTTATCTTATAAAAAACATATCGGGGGTATCATCTTTAAGTAATTAAAATTAATACTCTTTGTGGTAATGTTTAAATATCTGTATTTGTTTATTTTAAACTGAACTTTCATTAATACTGTCCTTCTCTAGATCATTTCTACCTGAGGGGCCTTCCTCCCCAGCCTCCTCTGCTCTCCACCAATCACAGCCTCCCTCCATTGTCCAGGGCTGCTCCTGGCCACCCGCATGGTTCTTGCAGCAGGGAAACCGACAGTGGGGGAGGGGGTGGTAAGAGCTCCAAGGATATGGGTGAAAAAGGAGTTTTATCCAAGGAGAGAGAGCGATCGAGCAGCAAGGAACGGCTCCAGGATAGCAAAGACAAACTTCATCATCACCATCACCACCACCACCACCACCATCCACATCAGACAAACCATGCCACTACTCCATCTGGCCAAAAACCTTACCCCCACTCACACCAGGCTCTCCTTCCTCACCTTGCACTCCAAGCCAGGGAGGAAGAGCACAGACAGTCTTTAGAGAGGCATAAAGATTTCAGAGATGGTGACTCTGCTAGTCAGGGAACAAAATATATGAGTGCCTGTAAACTGCCTAATAGTTCAGAAGATGTTGGCTCTGGAGCAAAGGGGGGAGTGCTCAGCAGCTGCAGTAGTGGTGGGGGGGGCAGACATCCCTCCGGAGGCAACAGGCGGTGCTCCAAAGATGGACTCATCAATAGGGAGATGAAGATCAGCGAGTCTTCACCTTCCTCATCTGAATGTATGAGACGAGCAGCAGCAACAGCAATCTTAGCATCTCCAACCCCCCACTCTATTACTTCCTATTCTATGCCTCCACCCCCACCGCCGCCTCCCCACACCTTGCACTTGAGCCCCACAGTCGCCGGGGGATGGCTGCACAATGCACATCACCATCCACCTACTGAATTTTACTGCCCCCCCTCTCCTCTGACGCTCACATCCTGCAAAGATCCAGCATCCAGCGCAAAAGACTCTGGCCCCACCTATGTCCCCTCAGTGGAGCTAATAGGGGACCCTGACTGTCAAGGAGGAGGTGGAAGTGGAAGAAAGTCTAATGATAAGAGTGGAGACGGGTCATATGAAAGTCCTTCTCATCACATCAGCCGACTTTCTAGTTGTCAGAAAAAAGAAAAATCCCAGGCACACCAGCAAAAGTTGGCCTTTGGTAAGGCTGATAAACCTCCTGACTGGAGTCAACAGATGCAGAATCTACACAAAAGCAGTTGTAACTGGAGTTCTCAGCAGGACCTAAGACCATGTAGCCTGGACACAAACTCGTCCATCAGAGATGTCGAGTCCATGGACAATGTTTATAGGCATTCACATTCACTTGATGTCCAAGAGACAAGTCCAGGTGCTGTTCAGCGTATGTCCAAGAATACTCCCAATCCCAGCCCCACTACCCTCGGGGACTGCTGTCTTTCATCTTCGGATGAAAAGGTGGGTTCAAGGGGGGCATCTCAGAGGGAGGGACAAAAGATTGCCAGGATCCGACACCAGCAGCACAGCAGCCACGGGGCAAGTGTGGAAGACAGCGGAAAAGAGGGAAGTCAAACAGTCCCTTCGTGGCGGGCTCAAGGCAGCTACCAAGAGGAGCAGAGAAAAGGCACACATCATATATCTGTTAGTAAAAGCTTCAAGAACCAAGCTCCAAACAGTGACAACAATCAGCCTCACTCCCAGCTGCCCCCCCCTTTATCCTGCTCCTCATCCCATAGCACTGAAAACGAAGGCAGTGCCATGAAGAACCTTATGAACTACAGCTCCCAGCAGCCTTTGTTGCTTCCTCAACGAAGTCCTTTTGGGGGCCTGGGCTGCCTCACACAGGGTGGAGAGAGATCTGAGAGGGGGGAAAAGGGGGGGGCTAAAAGCAACACCTTCCAGCAAGAGACCCCCAAGCAATCACTCCCTCCGCGCCGAGCGCCCACTAATGAGGGAGAGAGAAGCGATCGAGGTGGGAAGGAGGCAGGAGAGGCCGGAGAGGGGGAGGTACGCCAGCCGCCAGTGGGTATTGCAGTTGCAGTAGCCCGGCCCCCCCATCGCTCACCAGACAGCACTCCTGGACAGAGCAGGCAGGGAAGGGTACTGCCCAGCATGAAAGGTCAGATATTGTTTGAGCTTCTATTGCATTTAATATCAATTCCAACTCCAACATTCACAGCAATAAGAGAAAACATCCACAAATGTCCATACGGAAACATCTGTTTATATTGTAGTCGGTCTTTACATTAGATAAGGTGAACAAATGAACACATCTTAGTCGAGCTGCACGAGTGTTGTCGGAAAAATGCAATACTTTGAACAATTTATTATTGGGTTTTGAAATGAACATGTGTTGCATATTGAATGACAATTTTACTAGCAAAGCATCCTGCACAAGGCAGTGCTCAATTTTAGGATTAAAAAAAATGTGATTTTTTTTTTCTTTAGGTGACAATAACAAGATGAAAATGAATTATAAAAATCCATGTGAACAAAAACATATCCAAATATAAATAATAAATCAAATAAAAACTACACTATAATTTTGTCTAATGCGATCAGATGTGATCATGTGATCTTACACATTGATCACATCAAATATATCTGCGTGTATTTACAAACATTAATATCATCCCTTATCAGGTTCATCAATGGTAACGGAATCTTTAAAAAAAAATCATTGTGTCACATATAGACTTCACACAATCAGCCTCATTAGCATTAGCTTTAGCATTAGCATTAGCAGAGCAAACACATATTTCCTGACTGTGGCATCACAAACCCTGCTGTAGCTAGTCGACTAAATATAATAATAATAATATTTAGCACTGTAATATAGGCTACATATATACAATGAAAGCATATTTTTATTTTTATTTTATTATTATTATTACTCACCTTAGTTACAAACGCCAAATGTCAAAGATTTAGATTTTAAATCCTAATGTCATTTAGTTGACCAAAACTATACTATAAGTGAATAGTCCTAATGACTAAATTTGGACTCAAACTGAGTGCATTTTAGTAAAAAGAATATGACAAACTAAATGAAAATTTGATGTTAAAATAAACATTGACAATGGTTGTGATATCTAAGGACTTTTGGTATTGTAAATGAATGATTCCAATGGTAAAATGAGTAAAAAATACTTACACGTGTAGTAAAAGTCTAGAAGTATTTCCTTTACTGAAAAGGACAATTATTGCATGAACGCCTGTGACTCTAAAGACAATTTTCCAATTTGATTTGTTTGTCAGGGATGTCACGTCCCATGTATCCTCTGGGTCGGGAGGCAGAGGAGAGGAAGAGAATGTCAGAGGACCACATCAGTCTTCATTACCTGGACAGAGACAGAGAGATGATCCTCAGGTACCTAAAGAGCCACAAATAGACTTATTGTATGTGCACATTTATTTACTCCCTCACACATTTATTCCCTTTTTTTTTCCCTTCCCATCTGATAAGCAGCTCTTCTTTTATTCTTTTGGCTTCTCTCTGTCTAAATCTCTGCCTCTCTTCTCTCTCTCTCATCACCTCACTCCATTTACTCTTCTCACCCTTTGATGTGGTATTCCTCTATCCCCTCACTCTCTCGCTTCTCCTCTCGCTCTCGATTTACCAAAGATGAGATGTGGTGCATTAATGTTACGAGGACTAATATGGATGTCTCTGAAGTATCACGCTCTTATTATGTAGTCATATTAGGGGAAGAAAACATATAATGAGAACTCATAGACTAGGCAGAAGATGATGGTCGTCCCTGTTGCCGTTACATTTCCTTTTTTTGATGATTATAATGGTAGTAGTTGTAATGAAGATGACAAGGATGAAGATAATGATCATAATGATGGTGATGATAGCGACAAGGAGAGGAATAATCAAGATAATGACAAAGTTCATCCGTGCTGTTGCTGCCATGACAGGGAAAACAAGGATTGTGTGGAGTTTGCCAGGATCCACCCATCAAGCAGCTGCCAGGGAGACCTGACCTCTCACCTTCTGGTCCCGGGTGGAGCGAGCCAGTTAGGGGCCGACCCTGCTGCACATGCTCACTCTGCCCACCATCACTGGATGCAGAGGACAGGAAGTCCTACCCTGTGGATGGGACATTCTTACGGTGAGTGCATTAATTACAAGGAACGCCTCAGATATCTGACCAATTCTGTTTCTGACTGTGTCGCCTGTATCGTCCGTCTGTCAAATTCAGGTCTGACCCATGTTGGAATTAGTCCTGGCTTCCCTCCTGGTCTGCCAAGTCCTCTCACGCCTGTCTTAGGGTCACTTACCCAAGACCCCAACTCTCCTCTAGTGGTCCTCCCCACAGAGCCGGGTGCTCATCATCACATTGGTAAGTCAGGGATCCGCTTACATCAACAACTGGGCACACACACACACACACACACACACACACACACACACACACACACACACACACACACACACACACACACAGACACAGCAGAGCCCGTATTGATTGCAGTCTGACCATGCACGCCGCTCCTTGCCTCCTCCTCTCCTTCCTCTACTCACTCGTGCCATCAAAGCTGCTGCCATTTCTCTCCTAGAGTTTTAGTATCATTGGCTAATCATAATATAATGCTCAACTAAGTCCCTCTGTCAGTGGGACTATGTTTTATGACTTCATTAATGGGAACAGTTATTCCACTGGCCCCCTCTGCATGTGTCCAGCGATATGCAAGCCATTTTAACTGGAGCTGTGGTGGTGTGCAGATGTGTGTGTGGATCGATGGAACATCATGATACAGCAAAGACTGTGTTTTTATGGCTCAACCGATGTGAATGAAGGAGGGAAAGCGCGTGTGTTGCATGGACTGTACGTGTCTGCATCTCTCTCTCTGTGTGTGTGTGTGTGTGTGTGTGTGTGTGTGTGTGTGTGTGTGTGTGATGCTTTGCAAACAGGCTGTGAAATTTAATTATCTCCCGCCTCCCTTGCCTCGCTCCGTGAGAGTTCCTGCGGAGAGGGGAAGTGCATCCACTGAACCCTTCCCCTGGGAAACATTAGCCCACTCAGGCTAATCTCACAGAACAAAGGTTCCCAGCGACAACGCAGCCAAGAAGAAATGTGTGTATGTGTAGCGTATGTGCGTGGAATTCATATGCGATGTCAAGAGGGCCTTAGCAAGAATAGCATCATGATCAGGGAACAGAGGAAGATGAGGAATAAAGGACTTTTTCCACTTCTTCCAGAAAGTTGTTTTTCTATCAATTTGTTCCCCTATTGTTGAGGAGGAATTATTAATCTTAAGTTCATTTTCTTAAATGAATAAAAAATAGAATAAAAACAATTTATATATGCTGTCATTAATAAAAGACCATTTCCAGTTACCTCATTTATTATTTTTTTTCCCTCTTGCTTAAGATGTTCTGGAGCATTCCGCTCTGTGGCCCCCTGTCTATGGAGGCAGAGGCCCTCCACCTAACCTACAGCATCACCCAGTCTACTCGCGCACCTCGTTCCTACGGCAACAGGAGCTGTATGCTCTGCAGCATCAGCACCAGCAGCAGCGAGCCATTGAGCACATGCAACGTCAATCCATTGGACAGGTAAATCTAATCTAAATTCAATCCAAAGCGTTTCAGTGTCACACTTTAATGCAACAACATAAAAAAACACTAGTAAGGGTAAGAATGATCCAAATATATATATATATATTTCTTTCTGCAAAGTAATATAAAATGTATTTACAGGATCACACTCAGATATGTGTTGATTTACTTTAGATCAGGGATGTCAAACACATTTTGCTCAGGGGCCAAATATGGAGCAGTTTGATCTCAAAAGGGCCAAAGAATTTAGGTATGGGAAAAAAGTAATTTCTACATTACTGTGCCCTAGTTTCAACTTCCACATGTAAATGATCTATACAGTATGTAAAATACAGGCACCGACATCCAAACAATAAATGACATGTATCAGAAGGATCCTAACTTTTAAATTTTCAGATTTTGTGACAAATCTTCGAGCAATTTAAAGGAAATTTGTGTGAATATTTGATTATTTGCAGTATTAAATAAATATATATATAAATATATATATATATATATATATATATATATAAATTGATTGCTCTTTCCATAATTTGTGATTGAAAAATGACTGTAGTCATGTAATAAAAGCACAAAACTGAGCGCTGCAAATACTGTAGAGTTTCAATAAATGTGTGTATTTTGAGGGACTGAGATACAGTATCTATACCTGAATTATTTGGTAATTTCCAAACAGTAATTCACATTTTCTCTCATTTTTACTTTCTCCTGTGGGCCACAATGGATACTCAAAAAGGCCGGATTTGGCCCCCGGACCTTGAGTTTGACACGTGCTATAGATCATTTATCCTAGCAATTTGGTTGCACCGAGATTGTTTTTAATTTTTATTCATGCTATTGTGTGTTTTTACATTTCTGCTTCAATAGGCATGTGTACATGTGAAGGTAACATAAGGTTAAAATACATTGGGTATTCAAAGTATAGTTTTTCTAATTTTTCTAACTTTTTTTTCTTTCTATAAAGCGAAAACATGAAGATCAGACTGTCACAATAGAAGATTCTCCTCATGAATCTCCAGCCGCCTCCAGAATGTCCACCTCTTCTTCCTCAACATCCTCTATCTCTTCAAATGCAGCCAAGCCTTTCTCCCACACCCCTCCTCCCCTGAAAACATCCACACCCTCTCCGGGCATGTGTCCCAGTAGCCGTCAGTCACCGTGCTACCTCTCCTCCTCCTCCGCACGCCCGCATCCCCCAAATCCCCTGACCCCTGCACCGAGCCCGGCTGCAGCCGCTCCACGCTCCCCAGCGCTCAGCCCGGCTCCCTCACATTTCTCCAAAGTGTTGGACAGGGGCAGCGACAGAGGAGAGGGACAGCCACCTCAGGACTACCCACAATCCCTAGAGCCAGGTTTGTGCAAAGTGGGATGGGTGGGATAATTTACCAATGATGCATGGAAGGAAAAGAACAAAACATAAATAGAATAATGGTTTCATGAAGATAACTGATTTATTATTGAAATAGATGAAAAACACATGCCTGCCTAAATGTATAACTGGTCTTTTGTTAAATTATTTACTTAATTGAACAAATTAACATAAAAAAAAACTAAAATAAATAGTACTCAGGCAATAAAAAAAGAGACAACTATCTTCTTCTTTTTCTGTTCTTTAAATTGTTGAATTTGAAGATCTTCAAATAATGGCCGACTTCTTACTCTGTGTCCTTGAGTGTATCTTTGCACGCTAAAAGAATTTGTGGGCAGGCTATCTATTAAGGT
The DNA here is from genome assembly GCF_900634775.1 of Gouania willdenowi. Lineage (NCBI taxonomy): Eukaryota > Metazoa > Chordata > Actinopteri > Blenniiformes > Gobiesocidae > Gouania > Gouania willdenowi. Next base: position 11,431,700 of record NC_041062.1, on the reverse strand, counting down.
CAGAGAAAACACATGTGCACGCTTTGTGTGTATGGGCCCCAACGGGTCGACTCCTGCGTATGATAAAGTCTGCATGTGTGTCCAAAGGAAGGTCGGTGAAACCTTTAGACAGAGTCTCTTTGTCCTTCACTGGACCTTAAGAAGCGCAGGTGGCAGGATACGCATTTATCTGACACTGTTGTCAAGCGTTGGAGGCGGAGGGATACCATCAATAATAAGATAGAAGGGGCGACAGAGGCTGGTTGTGCAATCACAGACGGGGGAAAAGCAGGGTGTCATCAATATCCTATGCAGATCTATAGATTTCTACACATAGATTGTCACACGTGCATTCAAACACAAAAACAAAGTGTGGACCTGGTAGAGAAGGCTGATTGTTGCAAGTTTTTTTTTTTTTTATTGTCATAACCTCTGAAAGACCTCTGCTCTGTCCTTTCCATCAGATCTACCGCCTGTTTACGCTTACCCTCCGAACACAATGGGCTACAAAGTCGGGCCCTCGCCTCCTGAAGCTCAATTAGCCGAACAACCCACAGTGGAGCAAGAGCCAGCGGAGCCTGAGTCCAAGCCCGTTCCACTCCAGCACCACATCCCACCTCTCACTGTTGATGAAGAGACCCGAGGAGAGGAGAATGAGAGACACTGCAAAGTGGTTAAACCTCAGAGTGTAACGGACCGGGCAAAGGAGGATACGAGAGGATGCCTCGTCTCCCAGCCTCAGTGCAAGGCTTCGTGCATTTTTACAGATCCAGTCATAGATCCATCGTGCACAGGCACAGCTACAGGCAACACCATACAAGTGGAGCTTCCTCGGGGTTGCACAGGCCAGAGGGCCAGCCCGAAGGAGCCCCGGTTATCAAAAACACTGGAGGATGACGGGGAGCCTGGAAAAGAGGACACGGAGGACGATGACAGAGTGAAAGTAGAGACTAAACCAATCGAATGTATTGTCTCTGTGCCTAAAAAGCCTGAGGAAGAGACGGAAACGGAGAGTGAGAGTAAAGAGGGAGAGAATGTAGAGGTGGTCGTGGATGAGGAGGAGGAGGAAGAGGATAGAGGTGAGGTTGTGTTGTCGTGCAGCTCTCCTCTTCGTTCCCCATCAGATGAACTCACAGTAAACACAGCAGCACAGCTCCAGGGGGCTTACATGTGGAGTCTGGAGCTGCTGATCGCTGCCGCTCTTTGCGCCACCAGAGATGCCTTGTACCCACCAGAGCCTGTTGAACAGGCCCCAAACCCAGCCGCCCACCATGGGATGGAGATACTGGGGGAGCTGGCTGAACTGGAGATCCAGCAGAGGAGCAGGGAGTGCAACAGAAAAGAAGGTCAGAATCCTTCAAAAACTCATCATTTTCTGACCCATTAATCAATGTTTGTTGGATAAAGCCTTGGACAGGTGTGTCAAACTCATTTTATTTCAGGGGCCAGTTGTGTATTAAGTGGGCTGCAGATTATAGGCGGTGAAAATGGGCAATTTCAACAACAACTAGTTTGCATTTCTCATGTGTAAATGATAGGTACATTATTTAAGGCACTCACAGATATGAGTCGCTGCAGTATCTTCAATTCATTTGTGACCAATTTTTATTTCATTCAGATAGAAAAATTCAAGATTTTGGTAAAATTGAGAATTCTTTTAACAACACGAGATTAAAAATGACTGCCATCATGTGATATAAGCATAGCAAAACTCTAAATATTGTTGATTTTAATTGAATTTGTGTGTTTGGAGGGTCTCGCATATCTATAACTTAATTATTATGGAAATGTTACACGATGATACATGTATTCAGTTATTTTAATTCTAATTGGTCGCTCTAAAGAGCCAGTTTTGGCCCCTGAGCCTTGAGTGGCCCAAAAACAGCTTGAGCAATGTCGGTACTTTAGCATTCTGTGAACATAATCGATAGGTTTTTGTGTTGTTCTGTTGTGGAATAAGAAATAACAAGGCCTTTAAATTTAGATCAAGGTTAGAGAAAGGAGAAGAAGACAGTGCTAAATACTACCTGTTCGATAAAGAACTAGGCTAAGCTGCAGACTTAATCCAGAACACCAACTTCCACCATCTCTCTCTCTCTCTCTTTCTGCTCAGTGTGTCCCTCAGGCTGCGCGTCTTGCTTTGCTAATTAGACCCTTTCCTTTAAAGCACTTCTCCTGTAACTGCTCCTATTTTCCCTGCATCCCTCTGAGAGAAAGTGTTTTTATTTATGCCAGCATCTGTGTGAGTGTGCTTTGTGCGGGGCATGCATGCTGGTGCGCTCGTGTGTGTGTGTGCGTGCGTGTGTGTGTGTGAGCTGTTAAGTAATCCCAGATGAAATCCTGCTCTCCTTCATCAGAGTCTATGTGTCTGGCTTCTCCATGTCTGCGTTTGGGGGGAAAGCAAGCATGTAGCCCCTCATCCTCACCCCTTTTTTTTTTTTAAAGTTTATATTTGTGGAACCAATGTAATCTCGTGTGTAAATCCTACCCCTGCAGCCTTGTTTGAGGGGATTAATAAGTGTAAAATTCACAAGTCATTCCGCTGCCGTGTATGCACGTCTGCATGCGTGCGTGATATGGGACGTGTAAGCTGGCGTTTGTTTACACGTGCATGCACGTAGTTAGCATCGGTAATAGGTATGAAATCAATAAGTCCTGTCATGGCGTGGAAAGCGCTCTCCAAATTGCAACACATCCATTTAAAACGCACTCCGGCCTCGGCGTATGGAACGTTATTAATACCGCTGATGGCATTTTTGTCACTCTGAATGCATTCAGGGGATGAAACCAATCCCAGACAGATGCATTTATGGCGTTCTTGATGCAGACGAATATCGCTGCTGTTCGATGGAGATCTAAAATACAGATTAATGAATCGAGGGATAGATATCGTTTTCCCTCTCCTTGAATAAATTAGCAAGATTACCTCTATTTACACATAGGCACATGAGCTGTTCTTACACTTTATCCCATGTTCCTTATCTTTGCACCAGTATAATGATTCAACGGTGTTTAATGGTGGGTAAACTCAAAGCAACATTAATGGTTTTTAATTTTCCTCCCCTGTTTTTGTATTTCCTCTCAAACCCCCCTGAGCCGCCTCTTATTATAACCTGCAGTGCATTTGAGAGCACAGTATGGTCTTATTACTGTGCAAAGCTCAGAGTCTAACGTGTGTGTGTGTGTGTGTGTGTGTTGTGCCGTGTGGATGGTTTCAATCGATCGTGGCCATCCTCCAGGATACTAAACTAGGTGTGGTGATGTCAGCGGTGATGTCATTCTGTCAGGGTAATCGGAGCACGCCATTGGCTCAGAGGTCTGACAGATGAGATGTCAGTGACCTCTGCGAGCCAGGACAGGACAAAGCCTCTGCTCTTTCTCACTCCTCTGCTCTCGCTGGAGTTACCTGTCACCCTCTCATCTCCGACGTACACTCAGTTTTCTTTGTTTTCTTTCCTTTTGTTTCTTTTTTATTGCACGCTAAGACATTATTCTCACTTCCACGTCTCTTCGTCTTACCGCATGCCTGCGCCTTTATCCCGATCTGACACATAGGTTTTAATGATGTCAGTGTGTAGGCTGTGCAGCTCCAGTGCACAGACTAAGAGCCCTACTTTCAAAGCATCAAACCTGATGTGAGAAATGTGTCTGACACAATGGGATACTGTGCAGTTTAATTCACGGTTGCCAATAGGATTGACGAGAAATAAGCAGTGGTCAAGTGGCAATTAGAAAAAAAAGTTTTGCCTGGAGAACAAAGCATGTTGCACACTGACCAAAGTTAGCTCACTATGACAAAAATACATATCGTTTATGTTGTCGAACCTTTTACAATTAGCAATGTGCATTGTACTTTATAAAATATGATTTAAAACACAAAAAACTGATGAATGAGTACAAGAGAGTGCAAACCTCCGCCAAGCACCAAATTATCTGGATCAGTGATCCTTGTCATGGTGCCATAACCATTCAGACTTTAAAGGCTTGGAAGACATTTCTAACCCCATTAATAACAATACAGTATGTCTAAATGTATCTGCACCCCTATTTTCCTTGTTGAAAAATCGTGACGAAATGCGCAATTCAGATTCGATCAGGATGAAACTCAGTCTGGTAATTGAGGAACCAAGACAAACAAATAAGTAAACTCCATTGAAAATAACACCTAGTGGTGGAAGTAATAAGTGAAATGCATAGCTCATAGGGAACAGCTAAACAGCTGTTGTCTCTGGTCAGTCACCTCTAATAAAGGAAACTGGGAGATGGAGATGCCTTGAGACAACTTTACAGGTTTTCTAAACTACAATATCCCTGAACTGGGTCACCTGTCTGTCATATGCCAATAGACTTTTTACCAATATGTCAATTTTCACATAAAACACACCTGAACATATTAGGACTGATCTGATCAGGTTGTGTAACAGTGAGACCATTGGCCACGTTTACATGGGAGCTTTAATTCCTCTTTAAGTGGAATAAAAGTTAATTTCTCTTTAACCTGACCTTGTAAACACCTAATTCCTAATGCTAATTTAATTCCGAATTAAACAATTCCTCTTTCTTGTAAACAGTTAACAATACTTAAGTTAATTCCGGTCGTTTTGCGCATGCGCGACTTGCGGCGATGACGCATTTGGTGACGACATAATCCGACATGGCCGCCCGGACTAGAGCCAACAGAAATAATAATAAGAGCCTTAAAAGACATCGATCTATTGAAAAGAGGGGATGGACGGAGGCATAAAGATGCAGACATTAACACAGACACATGGATGGGTGATACTAAAACCCGGAGACGGAGTAAATGCATCCCCGTACTGCTGCACAGGCTGTAATATCACTAAGTTTATCATTGTAGCGGTTGTTAGACCTACTATCTTTACCAGTAAGCAACTATTTACTCCTGGTTATTGTTTTACTGGGCTTTATTTACTGGTGATTAGTTTATATCTCTCTTCCGCTCCGTGAACCAACGTGTGTTATCGTTGAGCTATAATCAAACTAAAGGTAAAAACAGTTCTCGTGTGTGGCCGACAATAAAAGGTTTGTTGCGTGTTTTTCCCGATAGACGTGTTCGACGTGATACGTCATGTTTAATTCGGAATAACTAATTCCGAATTAAAAAAATATCATGTAACCGTGGCCATTGTATTGGAAGCATTGACGACTTAAAATCAGTTCGTACCATGAAAGTGACTGACACACGCACACTTGGTCATAAAAACAAGGTCTTAAGCGTAATCCTGGTGACCCTCTCCTCTCCTTCTTTAGGAGGAAATTGGATTCTGTCCATGTCCATAATGAGGAGATGTAGGAGAATAAATAGATAGCTCAATAAACACTTTGGCTCTTATTGCTTCTCCTCCCTTCTCCTCCCTCCTTCTTCCAGCTAAGTTGCCATCCTCCTCCGCCTACTTCGTTCCTCATTTCTCCCCGACACAACACTTACGCAGTATGTCTGCGTATCTCAGCAAAACTGTTGTAAATTCCTATGTGCCTCCCCCCCCACCTCTCTCCGTCTCTTGCTCTCTCTCTTTTTCTCTCTGTGTGTGTGTTGGTGTGTGTGGTGTGCCGGCGCTTACAGATTGTCTCATGAATATTCTGTTTCATCTCTGCTGGTGCGGTGACAATGACAGAGTTAATGACAGTGATAGATGTAAAGATCGTTCTCTGCCACTCCCCCTTGTGCGTGTGTGTGTGTGTGTGTGTGCGCGTTTGTGTGTACACGATTATTTGTGAACACCAGTATACATCAAATAAACGACACAGCTAATATCATAAATAAGACGACTTTTCATGAAAGGTTTCGACGCTTAAGGAAATAAATGGGTTAATGTTTTACTACGTGGTGTTGTACACTGTGCGACGTGCAAATCAAGTGTAATATGTCTCCACCAGGTGAGGACATGTTGACCTTTGACCTTCATAGCTTGGCAACCCTGGCAGCAGCCCGCGCGCTGGAGGTTGGGGTAGGGGCCGAGGAGGACGTCTGGTCTGACCAACATTGTGCGACGAGGAAGAGGCTCAACCTGCGAAGGAAATGCAGCTGGACGCCTCGGCACGAACCAGTGAGGCTCAGATCAACGTGTTCTTTGAGTTTATGTCCGCAGTCATAAATCCCACTGCTGAACGATGAGCTGATAAGGCGTTTCCACACGACCCTCATTCAAGGCTAAACAACAAAAACAAACAGCATCGTTTTGACATGAAAGATCTTAATGTGTTTGGGATTCAGCCTTTCCGCTCCAACCGTAGCCTATTTACACACACAGAGGACAGCTGAAATTGTTTTTCAAAATAAAATATCAATACTATTATGAAAAAAATGGCTTTTTCAAGGGAGGGAGAGGGGTACAGCAACAGGATGGGACATTTAGATGATTGAAAAGACAACTGTTCTCCACCTAATGTGATCAGAGTTTGGATACCTGAGCCTATTCTAGATTATTTTGAAAATGATACAGAATAAATCATTAGATTAACATCTGCAGCACATGGGAGAACATGCAAACTCATACATAAAATACATTCATAAAACTGGGGCAGCGAGGGACTGCGACCCATGACCTTCTAGCTGTGATGCAGCAATTTTGTCACTAAGAAAACCAATAAATATGGTAGCTATATTACATATTACATAATATATTATATATTGTAATTTCTATTATATAAATATTAAAATAGTGTTCAATTTTACACAAAGGAAGATGTAATTCTTCTGTATTTACATGTTTTTAAAACTAAAATTGCAAAATTCAAATCAATCACAAAACAATTTGTTCTTTAGGTTTGGTTCTTTAGTTTGTGTTTTTGTGTTAGCAACTTGCAACCGCGTTCCTTTTGAGCTCCTGGTTAACGTAGAAACCAGTTGTTTCACGGATCAAACTAGTGTTTGTGTTGCAGGAAGGTAATTAACAAGTGCGCCCCAGTGAGTTGGAAAAAGTTGGGGGGTCGGGTGTGTTCAATTCTTCTGCTTTCGTTCACCGTGTTTGTGTCTTCATTTTGTGCGTCAGGTGTGCCCAGCAAAGGGCTCCATGGAGACGATGGGGGGAGAGGAGCTGGCCATGCGTGTACAGCTGGCTGAGCTACAGCGCCGCTACAAAGAGAAACAGAGAGAACTGGGCAAACTACAGAGGAAGCACGACCACCAGTGAGGAAACACACACACACACACACACACACACACACACACACACTCTCTCCCTCCTCCTCATTCCTCTTGTCTTTCTCCTCCTCTGCAGGAAAGAGGAGACGTCTCGTAGCCCTGCTCGCCGGGGGCCTGGACGCCCCCGCAAGCGCAAGTCCACCCCCGGCCCAGCTGCTGCAGAGAGCTCCAAAAGACTCCGGTCAGTCGTCCTGATGTTGCGTCAGTATAATCAGTGTGATTGGCAAGCCCAGCTCATTCATTCTGATTTCTGTTTGTGTTGTTGGTGAAAGGCACGGCTGATTTTCAAGAAGCTCCTTCTTCACTAGAATTGATTCAAATGCTCTATAGCTGATGATTTGCTTGATTGGGGACTGGAAGCTTTCACTCTCTCTCTCTCTCTCTCTCTCTCTCTCTCTCTCTCTCTCTCTCTCTGCTCTGCTCAAACACACATGCCCCAGACCCACACACGCACACACGCTCACTCGCCCAGTATTTGATGTGATGGGAGCTATAAGCAGGGTGTGATTAGGGAGGGTAATCGAGATGAGTGATTCATTAATCATCGTTAATCACTTATAATCTTATTTATCACTTGTATTGATCACGTCCCGATTTTCAACGCAAAGCTCCAGCATTTATTAATACGACTGGACAAAGTTCTGATGTGCAGTTATCGCGGTGATGAATGATTCAACACCACCACGCCCCCACAACGCACACAAGACACACATATACACACGCCACCCCCAGCTGCAAAACACATAGTTATCACCTAACACACACACACACACACACACAGACACACACACAACCTGTGATGCTGGCACACATTCCTCTACACGGGAACAAGCTTAAACTGCACACATACATTTCGACCCCTGTGATGATCGATGGGTTTTCTGATGATGCCACACCCCCCCCCCGCCACCCCCCAACCTTGATAAAATAATTAAAGAAACTCCTGGATTGTCACGTCTATAGATGTAATTAAAAACTGCTGATGAAAATTATGATAAAATCCTCGATGTCAGTCTTTGATGCTCATCTATCCCGTACACGTGTGCAGGAAGTTTAATTAGTGGCGCTGTCCATGGACATTATTGTTGTTTTCACCTGCTGAGAGGAGTCAAAAGGTTTGAAGGAAAATGGTGAGGCGTGAGCCATGAGAAGGATGCAATCTGTGTCGTTTTATGTGAAAGATTAAATGATATGTAGGCGCAGGACGGTATACAGAGTTCATGAGACAAGACGATATTTTTGGAAAGGGAAAAAAAAAGTGAAAAGGACTGCTTTTATTTGACTAACCCTGGACTTATTAAAATCCTTAATCTTTGTATTACTTTTTTTCAACTCAAGTGAGTATAAAAGGTAAAAAAAAAAAGGAAAATAAACAGTAACACAAATAAAATCAATTATTCCTATTTGACGTGCCGCTCTGCTAATAAAATGCAAAAAACAAATACCTAATGCCAGGTTAAAATTCCCACCAAATTCATCATTTTTTTAATTCTTCATTATGACGTTCCACAAAAAACATTGCTATTTGTGCAGGAACTTTTGCATTGCAAGTCTTTAACCTTAAACGAGGACCAGATTTATAATATCAGTGTTCTTTTCCAAATATAGCGTGTCTACATTTTCTGGCAGCAAATGAGACCTTTGGGCATTGACTCTGTCTCCTGCAGTTGGAAAGACGTGTTTGCTTGGGACAGATATAGCAGGTCCATGTACCACATCCATGCAAGAACTGTTGCTCCACAATTACCTTTATCGACTACAAAAAATGAGCTGTATGTTGGAAAGTGCAATTATATTTTATTTTCGATCATAAACGGTCCGTGAGATACTTATTCAACCTTCTGTATATATATATATATATATATTTTTTTTTTTCTTTTGTGTTCTTGTCCGGTTTCACAACCTTGTAGCAAATTTTCTTTCACAACACACATTGAAAATGCGTGTTGTGAATGACAAATAAAAATCTATTCTATTCGAAGACAAAAAGAGGAAGAGAGCTGAGATGATTTATGAACGTTGTGAAGGAGGAGATGAAGCAATAGGCAATTGCTTCATCTCCTCTCCTTTCCTCTCCTCTGCTGAGAGCCAAACTTTCCCCATCTGGGGATATAGAATTCACCTGCTGCAAATGTCCTGCTGTGTGTGATGTGTGTGTGTGCATGCGCGTGCGTGCGTGTGTGTGTGTTTTCGCGTGTGAGCATACAAGCAATGAGGCAAAGGCACAGAGAAAGAGGAGAGGGAGGAAAGGAAGAGTGGTGTTCAATAGAGGTTAGTGTTTATTGATTGAGCCCTGAAGCTCCGGTCAACGGACAGACTCCCACGAGACTGCTTCATTTCCCTTCCTCTGTCTCTCTCTCTCTTTTCTTCTCCCCTCTACACTCCGATCTCCCCCTTCATCCCTCTTTCCTCCTCATCTCCGCACCTGATACAGTAATTCCTACGTTTTTTTTTTTTTTTTTGTCTGGTGAATCAGCTGAGTTTCTTATCCAGGAGGCCACTGGAAATTTTTGCTTTGCTGTCAGGATTGGCAGTGAGAAGTCAGAGCCTGTCTTTAACTTTATCAAAGGGTGAAGAAGAGCAGGAAGGGAGCGAGACAATGAAGAAATCCTTCAGAGATGGAAGTGAAAGTAGAAAGGGAAGAGCAGAGAGGCAGAGTTATCATCCCAGAGAGAGGAGAAGCGTATGATCAGGTCTACGCTTTGATCTGTTTTGTCAACAATGTGTCCTCACGAAAGTGTGTGTCTGCTTTGTGTTTTTTTTTTTCAGGGCTGGGTTAAATTTGCTGCAGAGAAAAGACAGAAATTCATTAACCAACCATCACAACTTCAACAGCTTTAGCACGATACAGGTCTGTTCCTCTCTTTTAAACCCTTGTATGTCGTATGACCTCCTGGATGTACCAGTAATTACCCAAAAGACTTTAGTCAATAATCCTCATTCCTTTCGTTGACAGATGAAAGCGCGTTGTAAGCACAGGGGTCGGCCCAGTACGCTCAGCTCCAGAATCGCCAGGCGAGTGACCCAGTTGAAGCAGAAGACAGCGAACCAGCGCTGTGCTCCCTCAGCAGGCTCACGGCAACACACTGAAGACAAGTCCTTCAAGAACCTCTGCAGAGAAAGAGGGAAAGGTAGGGATGACAAGTGCAAACATGCACACTCATGATTAGGTACCACTCAAAAAACTAAAATCCTACTTTGCTGATGATTAATTGGTCAGATTTGGAGCAGAGCCGAGCAGCCCATCAGAGTCTGACAAGGAAGAGGGGACGAAAGCCCAAGGGGGATCAGTATCAACCCAAATAGGGCAGCTCAACACAGACAAACGGTGGTTAGTGAGAAGGATGAAGGAAGGGGGAGGAGTGATAGTGAGAGCTCAGAGAATGGTGAGTAACAAATGAGCAGTAGTGCGCTGCAGAAATATGATTGTGCACAGTGGCAAATGAATAAGTAGAAGCATTCAGCTGATGAGTTAATCAAGGGCAAAGTCTCCTGTCACTTCCTGGCACGTCTGACACACTGTTAAACCCATTAACGGCCCGGCCACAGGCACGCAACACAGCCACCTACGTCCTCCACAGTGTACAGTAACGTGAGCTCACTCCGGTTCCATTCAGAATGTCACACCCTCCCTCTTCCTCACCCTTTCACCCTTGTGAAAGCTCTCTCCCTGGAGGCCTTGAGCAGGAGAAACCCAAAGTTAACTTTCCTGTATTATATTTTTAACGGGAATGGAAGCTTTGATAGAAAAACTTCAGAGGAAAACTACAATAGAACCGACCTTGGGTACTTCTGTGGAAATGAAGTGGTTGTAGTTTGGTGTGTGTGTGTGTGGTGTGTGTGTGTTGTGTGTGTGTGTGGTGTGTGTGTGTGTCTGCGTGCGTGTGTGTGTGTGTGTGTGTGTCTGCGTGTGTGTGTGTGTGTGCGCATGTGTGTGTGTGTGTGCGCAAGGCAAAGTGTTGACGAGAATGCCATGTAAGTGACAAGTGTGTCAGAGATGTGTCGACACCCGACACGACCCCCACAGTCACTTACACACAGCTGCCAATAACGATCTGTGTGTGTGTGTGTGTGTGTGTGTGTGTGTGTGTGTGTGTGCAACACTGCATAAGTTTATATGATCATTTACTGTGCAGCTAAAATGTGAGCATATTCTTACAGTTTACCCATGGAGAAAGTTTTTTTTCCAGGGTTAAAATTCCACTTTCTTTTGGCCTCACACAGTTTTTGCTGTTTACTACTTAGGCCCTAGGCACATACACAAGGATGTTCTAAATGTGAAGAGATTTTTTATCTGAACAGACCCCCACGCTCCAGAACGCAGTGGGAACAAAGGCATAGTGGGACATGGTGCAAAGCTTTGTTCAGGGAAGAAAATTCCCTAAAAAGTAAAGCATCAAGAACTAACTGTTGGTTTGCAAACACCTAATGTTCTGCAAATGCAGGGGAATCTTGAAAAATTGTTGTAAATACATTTCATTCTATGTTTTTGTGGCCGATAATAATGGTAACTTATCAAAAGCTTTAAGAGGTCAGATCATCATAGCGATGTATCCGTTTCAGAAGAGGAACGCGTCAGCTACGACAGCGGCGATGGAGCCGGTGACATTCAGATAAACTTGTCCTCAAAAGAAGCTGCTGTTGGGATGCTTTCCTTTTCGTCACAGTCCTTAAGGCTCCAGATGCACCAGAAAGCCAGAAGAAAGGCCTTGGGACGTCCTGGTATGATTTCACATGTGTTTGTAAATCACAAAATATATGGTCGAATGTCACAGACCGGGAGAACGATGCTGAAACAGGGTGTTCTTGGGGAACTTTTTAGACCGCTGTATCTGGTAACACTTCAAAGGCAAGACACAGTCAATTCATTAGAGTCCAACACAATCACTCGTACGACAGAAACAGCCAAACAAGTGTGGGGAGAAGCTTATTGTACCACAGGGCCTCAAATGACACCAAAGCCACACAATTAGCATTTATTTTCTACTGTAAATTATAATTATCATAATGACACTTGCATTTCAAGAACAGGAAGGTCAATTTGAAACCGATGTGTTGTTGACAAATTAATGACGAGCCTTTTGTGTTTCCTTTGCACACAAAACCTACAGCAATGGACTCATTTCTATGTCGTTTCCTTCTTAAAACGTAGACATGGTGGGTTTGCTCGGCGCTGACCAGAGAAAAGCACAAAGAAGAACCAACCTTGCTAACACAGACACGGGCCGTCCGGACCACGTTGGGGGCAACAAAGCCCATCAGCATTGTTGGAGTACGTCGTCAATGGGTGGTAATGTTGGGGACTACAGAACCATGACAGAGAACAAGAGAACCATCAAAGATGACGAGAAGAGGGCGTCTGTCGAAGCGACTATTCGGGAAAGGTAGAGATTTGCAGAGTTGTATGGTGTTATGTGATGGTGTTTAAACCTAAACAGTAGAGTCAAAGAGGACGGGTGACTCAGATATGAGGCTCCCATTGGTCTTTAGTTCTCTGCAAAAGCAAGAGTGAACTATCCAGGTATTTAGAAAAAAAACCCTCGTCTTCAGTTCATTTTCTGCTGCTTATCCGGGTCCAGGTTACGTTGGCAAGTTCCTCATCAGAGTTTGACTTTATTTGTTACTTGTTAAAGCACGTCACACCTTGCTGTGCTGTAGGTTCCTGCCAGAAGTACCTTATACTCAGCCGTTAATCATTCCCTTTGATGATTGTATTGCCGACTTTAGTTTTAAATGGAGGTATATGTGCTTGCAGTGCTTACACAACAATATCCTTCCTTTATACTGTATGTGCAAACAGCCGCTGGCGAGAAACCCACATTTACTTTAGGGCCTTATGCCCAGAGGTTGAGTTGGTCCCTGAGATCTCCTGAAAATGTACTGAGAACAAATAGCTGAATGCAAACATCATTAATGTCCAAAAGTCGACACACCCATGAATGTTTTCGGCACGCACACAAACCGACGCTAAAAGAAAATAATTGCCCATGCCCTCTGGTGACAAAACTTGTGTCACTATAATATATGTTTTCCTGATGCGGGAAACTGACAGCGCATTACTAATATTATGGTTTCTTCATTGGAAGGACTGAATACATGCAGAAACCTGTTGGGCAAGCCGATTTTCCATCATCAGTCATCTGTCATGTTTGGATAAACTTGCTGAAACCGGTCTGAAGATGGGTAGTTTCTGATGTACGTGTGCGCTTACGTGTTTGTGAAGAGTCCTTCAGCCATAAACCGAAGTCTCACCTCGTCTGTGGTTTCAGATATTACTCAGTGTGACCTTTGACCTGTGAGTGAAAGGTGGAGGAAAGAGAGGGAGAAAGACCGAAGGCTTAATTGAAGTATTACATTACAGTCTCTGGCTGGGGTTGTTTTACACTGACGTGTTCTCCACAGCAGTGTTGAATCAGTCATCTGAAGCTCCTGTTTACTGTTGATTTGTCGGTGCACATAGTGAAGTGACACCACATCCTGCTTCCTATTGGCTGATGCCACTTTTTGATTCTCCCGTTCAGGACAAAGGGCACGGTGTGAGCCGACTCCTGCAGAGCTTCACAGCTGATGACGACTTTCATTTGGATGAGGAGAGCAGCTTCACAGAAGGAGAGGAGGAGGAGGAGAAGGAGAGTCATTGATCCACCTTCCTCCCAACATGCCTTGCAGAATACCTGGTGGGGACAAGAGCCCACACATTGTTTATCATTTTGTGCACAAGCAGTTCATAAAAGCACAGCGGATTCTTTTTAACTGTACGTGGCCACTTGTCTTTTACAACTTCTCACTTTCTGCATCAATCTTCCTCGCCTTCACAGCACTACCAAACTGTGTGCTGGGTAAAGAGATGTTGGTTGATGGATTGAAGATCTTGATCTCTAAAGAAGACGAGCTGCTCTACGCTGCATGTGTCCAAACTCTGGACCTACCTGACATGTAAGATCTCACTTTTCTGATACAGCATCTCAGCAGCAAAACCCAATGTAAAGATTTTGGACTAGCAGTTAGGTTGTATGTTCATATTTATTGTCTGTCATTAGCCACAATGTTAATGTTGACAACCAAAAATCATTATATTTTAGAGAGTTTTTGTTCACATGTATGTTTTTAATTCATCATAGTCTTGTTATTGTCACTAAATAAAATGTAGTCAACAAAAATATTTTTAGTCAACAGAATTAACAATGGTTGGCCAAGAATTTACCACAGAAAATAGTTGAGCTCAGAGTTGAATACACTTTTATTGTCTGGCAGTTATGGTAATCTATAGGAACAAAGACATGAAGATGAGTATATTAAACACAGCTGACTTCTCTAAAACATACCCATATCACTTTTTTACTACATTTATCCTGATTTATCAGTTTCAGTGTCGTTATTGAAGGGGAACGTGGCAATCGGCCCAGGATCTACTCACTGGAGCAGCTACTACAGGAAGCTGTAAGCTAGCCTTCGTAAACACCATTACATTAAGCTAATATGTGCCTAGCTGTGTTTTCTTTGACCAAAACTCTGCTGTTTATTCAGGTTTTGGATGTTCGGCCGCAAACTGAATCCATCCTGACGGCAGGGACTCGTGTCTGTGCCTACTGGAGCGAGCGCTCTCGCTGCCTTTACCCTGGATATGTTCACAGAGGTCAGAAAGATGTGCACACCACAAACAGATTATTAGACATACTTTCACAGCTCACATCCTAACTGTGCTGTGTTTTAGGAAATCCAGGAGAAGAGGAGAAAGAGGGGGTGTGTGGTGGAGTTTGATGATGGAGACCGAGGTAGAATTTCTCTCGTGAATATCAGACTTCTACCTCCAGGATACCAAATTCACTGTAAGTTGAGTTTTGATAAAATAAATTAAAAACAGTGAAAAGAATCATTTTATGAATGAATGTCTCACGTGGTCAATGTTTTCCATCAGGTGCCGAGCCCTCTCCTGCTCTTCTTATCTCTCCTGGACGACGAGGCCGGCGAAGCTCCACTCAGGAGAAGAAAGAGACGGAGAAACAAGCCAATGAGCAGCAAGCAGGAAGAACCCAGGAAAAGCGACCAGGTATGGATGAAAAAACTCAGATCAGCAGCAGTTATCATCTGCCTGTTTACAACTTTTTACTTATGGTCAGTGCAACTTTCTGTGTGAAGCAGATCAGTATAAATACATTTTGTCTTGGACTTGGCTTTTCTTGATCTTGGTTTGTCTTGATCTTGGTCCTGACTTGACCTCGACTTAATCCATTCTGGTCTCAGGCAAGTCTTGGTTTTGGATAGTGTGGTCTTGAGTACAGCACTAGAAAATAGCAGGATCGCAAAGAGCTGTAGATTTTGTTTTGTCAGTCACTCCCTAACTGCAACCTTATGTAACGCATAGGAAGTTGTATTCATAAGCATTGCCGTGCATTTATGCAAATACATACAACTGTCCCCTTGGGGCATAATCTTCAAAACAAAGCCTTTTTAATTATCCCAACTGCCAACCAATTATCAGGTACCAAAAAGGCTCATAAATAAAGCTTATTTTCATTGCCTGTCATTAAACCCAATAAAACCACATTATTCATGATAGTACAATGTGACAGTTCTGTGCTTTGTGCGACGTGCAACTTGTGTCAAACTATAAGTGGTTACAACACCTGGAGAGAGAGACTGGTTTACCTGGTTTTGTTCACTATGAGTAATGGATGTGTCGAAACTCACCTGCACATGTGACGATCAAAGAGATAATGGAAGTAGGATTCACCAAAGCTGTTGGCTTTACAACTGTCAGTTATTTATCTATGTTTTCTGCTGTTTTCTTTTCTAGTTGGCAGACCTAAGAAAACCCACTCAGTGCCTAAACCTGTCAGCGCCCCGACTTTAGTAACAAACACCGTTACTAAAAGTTCCCTGTTGAACTGGTCCCTACCAAGGAAAAGAACCCCTGTCGATTTCTTCCTCTTCAATGGTACGTCACGTAAGACCCAGAGGAAGATCCAAGAGCGAGATTTGGGCCTCTTCCATCGGCCAGCCTCCCACTCCCTATCACCATCAACTCCAATCAAAGGCATCTTTGGTTCTCCATTCGAAGTTGATTCATTTAGTAGCATCGCTAATGGATACTCTACATTTGGAAGTGCAGCAGGGCGACTCATCCCGACGTTGGCTTCTACAGCCTCATGCGAGTCCTCTGCAACTTCATGTACATCATCCAGCACCATGACAATGACAGCTGGAAGCAGAAGGGCCATGAGTGAACGTGATAGAAAACACTTTCTCGTAAAGCTTGACCATGAAGGAGTGACTTCTCCAAAAACTAAGAATGGGAAAGCTTTGCTGCGTCTGGGAGGCACAGGAGGACGAGTAGGAAGAGGCCACACCTCCACAGGAGCACCGCTGCGATACATCCAACCATCTCTGATGGTTAAAGATGGAAAGAAAAGAGGAGAGGGGAGAGATCAAGCTGCTGCCCGATCTGAGGTCCTTCTAAAGGGGGCTCCTACTTTGAGAAAAGATCCTCTTTCAGCTGGACTTGGATTGAAAACTGAGGATTATAGTTTGGAATACCCCAGCGACTGCCCAAGCTCCTCCTCTGAGCTGGACGAAGATGATGAGGAAGATCGTCAAGATGCTGACACACAAAGAAGAAGTGCAGGATCCACAACCCACCAAAATGGTCGCTTTCTGTCCCGTCCCTCAATCTGCTTCTCATCATCCTCCTCCTCTTCTTCCTCCTCTGGCTCAATCTCCTCCTCTTCGGCTTGTTCCTCAGATAATGATTCCTACTCTTCTGACGAGGAGTCTTCCTCTGTGCTTCTGCGCCGTGCACTACTTCAGCAGGACAAACACAGGCAAACACTGAAATCGGACCTTCTGAAACATGACCGTATGGCCTCCTTTTCTTCTCCCTCCTCTTCGGCCTCAAGTCACTGCTATGGTCCTAAAGGCATCATGGGTGCTGCAGGGTCCAAGTTGAGGTCTGACAGATTAGACGACAGGAAGGAGGGTGTGTCTAATGGAAGTATAATGTCCAATAGCAGCTCAGCAAAGAGTCAACTTAAAAGGAAAGAAAGCACTTCTAACAAGTGCCACCAAAGCCAAAGCAGCTCAGTGTGCCAGCAGATGAAACCTCCTTCTAAGGAGGCAACGGCAGCTAAGAAACAAAGGATGTCTTCTCCAGAACCAGTGCCCAATGTCACTCCATTACTGCCTGGACGACTTTGGAAATGGTCCGGAAACCCCACACAGGTAGGAGTTAGCAAGAGGAAAGTTAATACCGGTAGTTGTTTTTCTTGTTCAAAAACAGAGGTGGATTTTCGAGACTTTTCTCATGCTCCGTGTTATTGTGGTTACATGCTTTTATAACCGCAGTTAAGGATCCAGACTCACTGACTCAGTGCTCGTTACCTTTGTTTCTGCATTCACACCTAGATTACAGTAAATCAGGAGATCAGACACGAGCTGTATTAGCTTTGCTTGCTCTGTCACATCACTTATCACAATCAAGCTTACTCAGAACCGTGGATCTCTAATGGAGCTTTTCCTACTGGCAAGTTACAATCTGAGATAACAAAGCAGTTTGAGCAACCCCCGCCATATGAGCTTCGATCCTGCCACTGTGTTTGCTTTGCAAACATGACTACATCTGGCAGCACACATGCAGCTTAAAACAAAGGTGACCTCTCATTGTATACATGTACTAACCAATCCAGGGACAGAGCAAAGCAAAGGCTATTTGACTCACTAAGGTTAGAGTTTGAAATGTCTAATTTGTTCCGGTATTGTTGCTTTATTTGACCAAACCTTTTTTATTCCTGAGTAAACTGGTACATTTATGGTACTTCTGACCTTTAAACCAAAAAGCTTACTGTATTAGCTTTCTTGACTTTATCGAGACAGACTATTTTTTTTTTTACAAAATAAATCCTCCTTTTTTCCATGACAGAGGAGAGGTCTGAAGGGTAAAGCCAGAAAGCTTTTCTACAAGGCCATTGTTCGGGGCAAGGAGACGGTGCGTGTCGGGGACTGTGCTGTGTTCCTGTCACCTGGCCGGCCCCAGCTGCCCTACGTGGGCAGAGTGGAGAGCCTGTGGGAGTCGTGGAGCTCCAGCATGGTAGTCAGGGTCAAGTGGTTCTATCACCCAGAGGAGACTCGCCTGGGAAAGCGACACCGCGACGGCAAGGTAAAGACCAAGTAGCGAGTGAGAGACTCCTAAAAGTTGATGCTAATATACCCATGACCTTTTCAGATCAGCACAATGTTTCATTTTTATTGCCTGTTTGCTGAGGAAGTATATTCCTTCCAATTGGTTTGGAACTCTGTTAACACTCAATGTAAAATAAGCTGTTTCCTGGAAAGATCTCCGCCGTACAGGAAGTTGTCTATTTTACATTTTAGGCTGTAACTGTAGTTAGTCCAGAATAAATAGAAAGAGCGCAGAATATCTTGCACAAGCAGCAACATCTGCCACAACACAACATGAGAGATCACCAGTTGCAGAAACTCAAATCTTTCTACGGAAAAAAAAAAGCCCACACAAAAAGAGAAATGTGTGGGTGGAAAGACAATGCCAAACATATGCTTGAACAAAAACAGTATATTTTTGATACACACTGCTGTTCTTGTGAAACCAGTTTGAAAATCAACTTTTCTTTCATTGAATACATTACCAACTCTTATTCCTTTGTCCTTGCTAGAATGCCTTGTACCAGTCGAGCCACGAGGATGAGAATGATGTGCAAACCATCTCCCATCGTTGCCAGGTGGTCAGCAGGGTTGAGTACGATCATCTCATGCGTGAGCGCAAACCAGGCACCACGGCTAACGACCTGTTCTATCTAGCCGGAACATACGAACCAACCACGGGACAGCTGATCAGCGCAGACGGCATGGTCATTATGTCCTAGCAGCGCCAAATATTTTGAGTCCAAGGGGTAAAGGTAAAGGAGCACAAGAAACCTTTTCAGCAAAGGACTCGTACCCCTGGCACTTAGAGATTTTTTCAGAGTATTTGGGGAAGATTTTGAACCATTTTCTCCTCTGTTTAAGATCTGGACAGAGATTCCAGCCCTTCCTTGGCTGAAATAAGAGTGTCTCGAAAGGCTGCAATAAAAAGTACAGAAACCAAGGACAAGAGCACTTTGGCATGTAGTAACTATGAATTAAGTAACTCAGAAAGCAGCAGAGACTGTGCGATAAAGAGAAGATTTGCTGTAAACCACACTGGTTTGGATGGTAGTCTTATATTGGTAGTCTGACGACCGTGACAAGATCCCCACCTGGACCAAATAACACTGTAGTTTGGACTATGTGTATAAATGTGTGAATGAATGTTTGCAGAGTGGCTGCAAAATGCCCTGTTTGGGGTTTAATGAGCTCTAAGTAAATAGTGCTTTACCGTATGTGCGTGTGTGTGCGCGTGCGTGTGTGCGTGCGTGAAAGCATGCACTTATGCGTCTGTGTCTGATTGTTGTATGTTGCCATGCACGTTGATGTCTGGTAAAGGCATCAACACTACATTGCACCATAATATATATATATATATATATATATATATATATATATATATATATATATATATATATAATGTATATGCCTCTGACTCTCTGATTATTAATCAGTCTTGTACCTAACGTGCAAATTTGAGCCGCCTCGGCTGGAACACAAATCGATCTTTTTCTCCTTTTTCAAGCCATACACATCGATACCTCTCTCTTGCATCCTCCCGCTTGGGTGTGACGACACATGTACAGGTAGTTGGGTTGTTTATTAGAGCTGTGCGTGCATGACTGAGTGTGTGCTTACGTGTAGACGAGTGAGTTATACAGCAGTACCTGTAGATTAAAACAGTGTAAATAATATACATATTTGTCCTTATTTTTAATTTTTTGTTTGCAGAGAGGATTATTTTATTTGTATTTTTGGGGATTTCGTGTCAGGGGGAGAGGTAGGAGGTCTGGTGGGTTATTCTTATTTCTCAATGCACTGACGGGATCAGTGGTTCAGTTTTAGGGTCAAACTGAACAACTGATGTGTTGACTTTGTTTTGTAACTCCTGCTTGTGGGCAAAGGTTGGGTATGGTAAAAAGGATTTTTTTTTAATAAGAAACTATAGAAAAAGAAGAAAAATATGTAACAACATGTGTCTATGTATATGTTTCATTGTTCATTGGGTTCTGAACATGGTTTTTAAATTTAAAAACGAGTACTGAATACGCAAACTGAGTTTCTGATGTTCCCTGAAATCTCCTTTGTCTATTTCAGTCTGTATTCTTTATAAGATGTAGATATATATCTGGCAGCAAAAAATAGGAACATACCAAAGCACCTGTGAGTTTCTGCTTGTCTGCATTTGACAAAAACAATGATGTGATCAATCAAATCTTAATCCGGGACCTCTGCAATCTCTGAGGTGTTTGATAGCCTTCCTTGTCCTCTCGTGCTCATCCAGTGTTGCTATGGCGTCCTCTTAAAAACCATTGCAGCAACATTGTCTACATTGCTTTCCAGCTGATGCACTTGAGGTCCCCATGGCAACCAGAATGGCATCACGTGACTGTGAAGGACAATCAGAGCCAATCAATGGGTTCAATGCCGAGAAAGACAAAAAAAAAAAAAAAACCCACAAGGATCAAATTATCCTTCTTGTCACTTTTATTCATGCTTTGCCAAAATGTTTTCTTTTTTTTTTTTTTTTTTTTTTAAATGTTTGCTTATTTTTTCACATTTATCATTGTCTTCATTTTTTTAATGTCAGCCTGTGATGACTGTGTTATGTACAGGAAAATGGACACCAATGCCTTTTTTTTTAGGACTTTGACTGACTTTTAACACCATTGTTGCTGGTAAACTGCAAAGCAGAAGCTTTTAAATGGAACCTAATGTGAAACTCAGTTTTGAAATCTACTTTTATGGGTCTTTAATTGAATTTTTTTTTCTTAAAGCTGTATTTTTTGGATACACTGGATATCAGCTCTAAACATCACATTTGACAGAAATGACATAATTGTGTTCTTTTAGACCCACTGAACCTGCTTTTGTATGGTTGAAATATCCTACTAAAATTTATATTATTTCAAACCTTTATTGAAATATTATGTATTTCCTCTTGTACAAAAGAAAAATATTTATGTTAATTTTATTGTCTATTTGTGTTTCATTAATAAAAGATTCTTACTGAAAGAAAAAAAAAAAAGAAGACTTCTTGTTCGTGTCTTTTTTTTTTTCCTCTCACTTTCCTCCTGCCGGGTGTGAGCTTTGTGAATGTCGCCTTGTGTTCATCAATACCAATCATTTGTCTGCTGTACAAAAAAAAAAAGAGACCACCGAAGAAAGCAAGAGAGAAGAGTCACAGGGAGAGAGGCTCACATGAGCGGAGGAAGCAATTTGAAACTGTAGCTTCAGCCGATAGGAGAAGAATGGATAGAGAAAGGGAAACTGTATCCAGCTGTGTTTCATGCGGGGGCAGGAGGAAGCGTCCCCGGGCTCTACAGGTGGGTCAGGTATGCAGAATAATAAAAAAAACGGAACACGCACCATTAAGAGAACAAAAGCGGTATATCAGCCTTCCGTCTGCGAAGATTTCAAATCTTTGCAGCTCTTCAGAAAAAAAAATAATAATAATCGTGCATCACCTGAAACACGGTTAATCCACTCGGTGCAAGGCGTTCCTGCTTTGCAAAAGGAGAGATTAGCATACTCCTGCAGGGTGTGTACTTTATTAAAGACTTCCTGTAACACATTGTTTTCACACCTTTTTTAATCACAGCGTAATCGAAGCCTTTGTGACGCACCCTGTCTGACTCAGTGGTTCACCTTTGACCTTACGCTTCATTACTGGGCTGCTTTGTGGCACAGCAACCCTGTGCAGTGTCGCCTTGAACATCCACCACCGGCTTTATTTCAGCCCTGAGACATGCTTTGAAAAAGCCAGCCCCTCCTCAGCCGGCGCCTCTTTTACTTGTCAATACAGGAAAACTTGAACTCACCTCTTTTTTTTTTTTTTTTCTGAACAACTTTGCTAATGGGCCTTAGCGTAGTTTAAATCCACACACACATTCAAACGCAAGCTCTCTGCAGCCTTGCATGCGTGTGTGTGTTTGCTTTCCTTTGTCTTTTTGCGTTTTGACTGCTTCGCGTCAGTTGACTTGTTATTACAAAGATATGAAACACGCATTGTGGCCAACACACACACACACATGCGCGCTCCCATTCTGCTCACTGTTGGTCTTTTACATCCTCCTCATCGGCCCCTCAATCAACCCACGCCTTGAAAACACACAGACATTAAGTGCAGTCTTTGACTCCTTATCAGCAGGTTTGCATTTGGCTTATCTGGCCGACATTGTTAAACTACTTTACCCAGAATGCTGCTGGAGATAGTGGCACAATAGGAGGCTGGGGGTGCTCTCTGGGTTAATGAGAGGGCTTTTCACAGTGGGAGAGCAAACATACTGGCAGTTGATTTGTGTTTGTGTGTGAGTGTGTGACTGTGACAGACTATTTGTATCAGAGGTCAAAGTGTCACAAAAGGTTTAGCTCTCTTTGACTTCATTTTTTTATTCTAATCTGGTTTTGTTCTGAAAATCCTTCGTTTTTATAAATGTCGAGGTTCTCTTTTCGGTGGAAAATGTTTTATTTCGTTTAGGGATACAAATACTGAGGTTTGTAATTGTATAAGTAAAACATGCCAATGTGGCATTTTGGTTTGTAGGCAGCGAGCTGAAATGGGAACTATTCATTTCATTAATCAGAGCATCTGTATTTTGCAATAATCAGTACTCGGTATCAGGGAGTGTCAGAGTACTTGTTCTTATTCTGGACAACAGCCATATCCTATATCCCTACTTTTGTTATTGTTAAATGCAATAGAAAGTAATACAGTCAATCCCGAGCTGCTGCTACGCCTATACAACCTAGGACTTTAATGGCAAGTGAACAAACAGCGGGATAAGAACCCATACTGGCCATGATTGCATGATGTTTTTAATAATAATTTGGAATTAAAGAGTTCTTCTTCGTGTTTACATAGAAATATTAAGTCAGAATTGAAGTTTACATAGAAAACTGGTTTATTTGGCTTTATTCTATTCCGCTAAGGGTTTTGATTGGACAGGGGGCTATCGGTAAAAAACACACTATAAACCTTTTCTTTTCGGCTACAACATAGAAGACCACATACAGTAATAAGAACTGTTTTCATTGTTGTAGTTTTGAAGCAGCTACCCAACAATAAGACACTTATTCGGATTATTCAATTGAAAATTAAAATCAGAATAAAACAACCACTTAATTCAGATTTAAGTTTAATTCTGAATGTCCATTAGCATTTGGAATTAAGTGTTTACAAAGTCAGTTTAAAGAGGATTTAACTTTTATTCTGAATTAAAGGGGAATTAAAGCTCTCATGTAAACGTGGTGACTGTCTCTACGCAGCTCTTCTAGTCTAGAAATGAATCAAACCCAGGACTAAGTCGTGCTCACCACTCTATCCTTACTATTCTCCACCTAATACTGTTTGACAACGCTGCCTTTTCTCAGTACGCATTTGTCTTTGAAGCAAGAGCCCGTTTTACTTGTGTATGGAAAAACACAAAGAAACGTTCAATGATGTAGATCTTGAATGTTTTACGAGTTCAATGCTTAACATATAAAACATGTTGTTCATCAAAATGTGTGCGAGTGTGTGTAGTTTGTTTTTGTGCTATGGGACAAGAATAAGGAAGAAACACATTTGATTTTAGAGGAGGGATGGTTATTGTTGCATTCTGAAGGAAAGGAGAAGAAATATGTGTTTTGTCAGTTTGCAATGTGTGTGCGTGCATGTGTGTGCGTGCATGCGTGTGTGTGTGTGTGTTGTCCAGTTTAGAGAAAGGCCTCCTTTTAGATATAGCCTGAACATGTCACTGAAGTGAATGTATGACTGTCAGCTGTGGTAGGATACTCTGTGTATGTGTGTGTGTGTGTGTGTGTGTGCGTGTGCGTGCACGGGTACATTGAGGTCACTCAGTACGACAGAAAGATCAGC
This sequence comes from Gouania willdenowi, assembly GCF_900634775.1. Lineage (NCBI taxonomy): Eukaryota > Metazoa > Chordata > Actinopteri > Blenniiformes > Gobiesocidae > Gouania > Gouania willdenowi. The sequence goes on along the minus strand of NC_041062.1, from coordinate 11,407,560 downwards.
ACTCTTCTTCTTCTCTGCTGCACCTCATCCATCGTCCACATGAGCTTCTGTCAGCTCACCGCTTTTATTCAACGTATTATTATTATTAATGTGTGTGCGTGCGTGTGTCATTGTAAACATGGCTACGGTCTGTCTGATGCAACTCACCCTGTGGCAAACCCCACAAAACTTTTTCTTTTCCTTTTCACCTCTCAGTTTTACACTGATTCGTAGTCACTTTGTGGCCCATTACATAAAATAATGGAAGAAGACAGATGACATCAAATTAAATATTGGTAAATCTCAAATTGAATTAAACTTGAAAAAGTAACCAAATGATAAATATAAAGAGTTTTATTCTCATGTGGGGTTTTTGCTCTGAGCGCCCTTAGTCTGAGAGATAGTTACTAGGGGTGTCCCGATCCGATATCGGTATCGGATATTGGTCCGATATCAGCCCGAAAATTAATATCGGATTCAAATTTCTGAATTTCCGATTTAAAAATCAATAAAAATTTCCAATTCATTTTTTATTTATTTTATTCAATTGTAGAATACTGTAGATTAGGGATTGAACAGACTTGTTGAATAGTCGACTTAAGTGTTGTCTCGCGAGTCTGTCTACGTGACGTCGACTAGTCGCAGTACTTGACTTTTGCCAAAGATGGCGGCGCAACACAGCAAGCGAGAGTCCTAGTACCCCTGCACGGCAAGGCAGCACAACATCAAGTGTTTCTCCTCAAACGGCAGCTGGTAGGCAGATACTACGGCTAATACACATGCTAACGTTAGCTGTAGTGGTAAATGTCTGTGTATTAAGCAGATCTGGAAAGCATCAGGACGGAGGCTTCGTTAGCGGGGGAAGATCGCTGTTGTGCCAAAATCTGTGACCTGAAAAAATCTGTGACCGGAGGTGGCGACAATTCCAACCCCTGCGACTTCTGGGTGGAAATTTACTCCCCCTTAAACATGTCTGTATTTCTACTCCAGTCTGCAATTACTTCACCCACCGGAGCGTTATGTTTAAGGGGGATTAAATAGCTCTTTAATAGCTACGAAGAGGTTTAGGCTCTTCTTCTCTTCTGCTGAGAAGCCGGAGGGGTGATAGATTTTTTTGGGTTACAGACTTTGGCACAACACCGGCTTTGGTGAAGGAAGCCGAAGCTACCATAAAAACAGCCCAAAACATGACGCTCCGGTGGGTGAAGTAAATGCAGACTGGAGAAGATTTACAAACGTGTTTAAGGGGGAGTAAATGTCCACTGAGAAGCCGCAGGGGTTGGAACTGTTGCCACCTGCGGTCACAGATTTTTTCGGGTCACAGATTTTGGCACAACACCGGCACTCGGCTCGGCTTCCGCTCTTGGTGACGTCATCGAGTAGTCGATGTCGACTCGACTAGTATGCACATGAGTCGACCTTTAAAATTATGTAGTTGTTCAACCCCTACTGTAGATATTATGTTGAAGGTTAAAATGTATGTAACCAAATGGTTTGTAATAAATGGGTCAGTTTTTCTCATACCTACTGTTGCTGACTATTGTTCTCTGTTTGAGTGACATCACATAATCAAGCTTTTTCTAACATTCAACAATAATAAGTAATTATTATGTTTTTATTAAAGAAAAAAAAAAAGTATCTATGATTCATGCTGATATCTGATCAATATCGGTAACGGCCGATACGCAAGGCTGCAATATCGTTGCAATATCGGGACATCCCTAATAGTTTCCCTTAAATATTTTTTTCCCCCTCAAATGTTGAGGGAAAAAAAATGTAATGTAGCCAAACGTCAGCTCCATCATGAAAAGCCGGCAAACATTTTTTGTTTTAAAGAAAGACAACGTTTTTAAATGAAAAGTGCAACAAAATATTCTATAATTCACAATGAAATATTTCATTGGCATTGTGTCAAAGTCAAGGGCTCGGGGCCAAATCTGGCCATTGAGGGCATCCTATTCGTGCCGCCGAGGGAAGTAAAAATGTGCAACTAATTCAGTTGTATATTTCTCAGCCCCTTGACATACATAAATTCAATGAAACTTCACAATATTTACAGGGATGCACAGTTTTCCCATGCTCATATCACATGGTGGCAGTAAAAATCCTGCGATTTTCCTCAAGTTATTCCCCAAATTAAAAAAAAAAAGACAAAATCAAGGAAATTTCAGCGAAGACTCTAAACCAATTAATTTTTTTTTCTTCTCCCAGATATGTTGTGTGATCCATTACAAATACACAAATTAAAGAGAAGAAGGAGGAAGACTTGACTTTAACAGTTATAGAGCCTACGCAAAAGTAGAGGAGGAGAGGATGTGTTTTCTAGCAAGTAGGAGGACTTTGGAGCATCTGGGGTTAAACTCTTTGAATAATGGCATTGTTTCACGATTTCAACACAGGAAAATTGCAAGAATTATCTGTGATAATTTGATTAGCTGTGCAGACACTATATCAGGCAGAAAGGCTGAGGCTGCATGGTATTTAATAGTTGGAATAGTAGATGAGCCCTGGCTGGCTCACGCCAACAATAACTAAAGGTCAAACATCCTGTAAAGTCTTAGTGGACACAGCAACTTGAGCCATGGACATCGGATAGCAGCGCTGTAGGAATGTGTGTGATATTTATGATATGATCTTAAAGCGGTATGGAAATCGTGTGAGACACAGACAGATGTTCAATCGCCAAACTTTACCCCAACGACAGCAGGAGCTAAGATACGGTGTATTTATATAAAACAGCCCTGCATGTTCTTCTCTCGTCGTATTGTCAGCTACTCTACAGGGGTAGAGAAAATACCTGTAACGCTACACGTTGGGTAAATTAGAGTGAAACATGAACAGGGTGCCGGTGTTTGGAGATTTATCACCTCGCATGTTTCTATCACTTGTCTAAATGTGAACTGATGCAACGTGGCAAACCGGTCTGGTTGTGTTTCCTTACATTTCATCAGATTCTCACAATAATTTACATCATTTCAAAAAGCTTTTTTTTTTTTTTGTTCTTCCTCTGACAGCGGCGAAGGGAAAATTACAGCAGATAGGCATCTGTTTTTTAAACATCTCCAATTTTCAAGACCTCACCGCAGTGAACTTAATGCATGAGCTGCAACACACCTGAGACTTCCCACGGTTGTCCTTTGATCTTTTCCCACAGTTTCTGTCAGCTGGTGGTTTTCAGGGTTCAAACAAAGGCAGGATGACTAAAACTAAACCTAAAACGAGTAACGCATGTAATTAAAAACACGTGAAAATGATTGGCATTGAGGAAAAATGATTTCATCCATTAAGGTGCTAATTCTGAGGTATCGCCAAGTTCGTGTGGAATGGTGGAGTTTTTGTTAAATAAGTCAATTTTAGTCACTAAAATAAGACAAAAGCTAAATTTGCATAGTATAACTAACATTTCGATTACTACAAAATATAAAGGAGTGAATATTAAAAAGAAAGTGTCTATTTGCACAGTTGCCATACGGACAACCCCTGGTGCTATTGGTATGGTTACCGAAGTACAAGTACGTAGCATTTTAGGATTAGGGTTAGGATTAGGTTCTAACCCAATATCGCAAAATTTTAGGGTTAGGGGTTAGGGTAAGACTTAGACTTAGTCACGTGACCTAAACTGACCAATGACTGACCTATCACATGACTTAAACTAGCCAAAATAGGGGCGCTGCGTACGGATAAAATGTCGGTATATTGATACGGCAACCGTATGGATAGCCACTGCCTATTAAAAATGTCATATATGTTGTTCTTATGTATGGGGATCATGTCTTTTGCTTTTGTGAAAATCAGCCATATCTGTAAACCTTTTCCAATGAGATTGCTTTGTTGTTTGGGATGTGAAAAGGGAGCGGCTGATGTTTCTGGTTTAAGTGGTGACTGATTCAACCAGCGACCACTAACTGTTGCAGTAAAGGCAGATCATGTAAAAGAAGACCATAGTGATCCTTCTGCAAAGTCATTAGTAGCATTGGTAGTGTGTAGAGCTCTTTCTGTGCAGGTGTGTCACGTACAGAACACACATTTTTACTACAAGGTGCAACAGGAAGAGATATTTCCTCGCACGTGTTCTCATGTATTAGATTTACAATCCGTATGTTGCAATGAAGCAGTAAAACAATAAGCGCATGTTGTGTACGGCTTCCACGGAACATCAAGTGGTGGCCACGATAAAGAGCGTCCAAGTTCTCTTTAAGCTAAGGAAAAAAGGCTCAATGCTTCCTTTTTGACCTCCTTTAGCCTAGGAAATGCTGATGCATCTGTTACTAAAGGAGACAAGAAAATACTGACCCACAATTCCTTACGGCGACAACATTTCAAGGGAAACGCACACCTGGGTGCTCACGGAAACTCACGATAAGTAAATTATTATGTCACCATAGTTGAAGTGCGTCTGATTGTCAGAACAAATGTCATCGCCTTCGCCCAACTCCTCTCCTAACACCTTTCCTTTACCCAGTGACATCATCCAGTGGATAGGAAAGGAGATAGGAGCGACTTTTCGGACACAGCCCTGGTTGCCTTTATTTCTACGCGCACGGAGCTCTTCTTCTCTCCTTAATAACGTCTATGAAACAGCAGAGTGGGAACTGTCGCCCCCTGTGGCCACACATTTTTTTCGTGCCATGGTTTTAATTTATCATCTCTTAGTGAACAAAAGAGGTTTAACTTTTTACTGATTTTTAGAGCAACCCAAAGTAGAATAATGTGTTTTGTTAGGTATAGATTTTCTAATAAGGACATTTCAAAAGTTTTAGGCCACATTTGTAAAAACAATGGATTCTTTTAACAAAGTTCCTTTTTGCCGTGTGGATGTTGTTGTATTGTTTGTTGGAATTATTCTGGGATTATTTTCCATCTTCAATGTTTCCTCTTTCCACTTCAGTGACAAGAAACTCAAAAAACTGACGATCAGTAATTTTGTTGCTCATGAGGAAAACAAGGAAGTTAAAAGCGCATTTTGAAAACCCCCCTGAATAACAGATACTGAGACACAAACGAACATTACTTAATCATCTCAATGTTTGGTGAAACCTGAAAGGCAATTTGCAGTAGAATTTTTTCATTTCGTTTTACAAACGAAAGAGATTTACGAAGCAAATAAGTGAACAGATGACCCCCGCAAATGCTCTAAAAGCTCAAGATGATGCTCACATAGTTACCATGGTGATAAATGACAGGAACTGGATTACTGATTTCAAGTATTTTTGGCAAAGTTTGTAATTTTCTGCTTTGGAAAAAAAAAAAAAGCCCCCGTGGACCTGTTTTACATCTGGAAAATCCACATTGAAGTTATGAAAGCATGCAGGACACACAACGATTGTCATATGCAGTCACTGTATGACAACTGTTTTCATATGAGATTGTCTCTGCCTGCAGTCACTGAAGCTGAAATCTGCTCAGCTCTGAGTGACAATTCATCAACTGACAGCAATCCTGAGAGATTAAGATGCCAGGCTGAGTGAGCTAGACCTGAACCACAAGGAATGCACTGTACAGAATCCAGTCGTTTATTAAAGAAGAGAAATCAAAACAGGCACGGGATAGGTCCTGTTTTTGGTTTTAGCCTTTAGTCGTCCTCAGTGACTAACACACACACACACACACACACACACAGGAGTGCAGAGAAAGAGTGTTGTGACAGTTTATGCACCTGCGCGAATGTGGATGTTAGTGTTTGTCTGTGTGTTTGCTGACAGCTGTTTGTCGCAGAGCTGTCACCACTGTCTTTACTGTAAATGCTCCCACATGTGGGCCAAACACGGGGCCCATCCTGAGGTGCTAGGGGTCCATGTGTGTGCGCGTGTGTGTCAAAGACAAACTGTTTGTCCACTGTTGATTCCCAACATTTAATGTCACAGTGCACGAGCAGAAGCGTTTCACTGATCAATTCCTGAAGAACGTTTTGCAACAATTTAGATTTAAATAGATATTTCATTGCATTTGCAGAGAATCCCAATATTTCATTTACAGTTAAACACTTATCCATTACAATGATAAAATGTGTGTGCTGTTTCCCCTCTGCTGAAGTACTTTCTCACAGGTACAAACACCAAAGATCGCTGCTCTTTCTTTCTGCACTTTTGCTGCACATAGTGAACAAAGATGCAGATCATTCTTTTAGTGATTTTACTTACTTACTTTTTTTTTTTTTTAGAAGTATTGAGTTTGCTCTGTACACTTTAATTTGGCACATTTTAAATAGTTGTGCTGAATTTTAATACATTTATTGATTGACAATTTTGATCTTGCTTTTTTCCCCCCCAAAAAATTGAGCTTTCTGCCAAATTCCAATTTCCCACGGTGTAACATTTGTGTGTGTTATATTAATATATCAAATATTATTATTATTATTATTAATAATAATTTATTTTGCATCAGCAGCACTGTTTGTCAGGTATTTGCTTATTAAAATAACATATTTTTGTGTGTCATGCTCGGCCGCCCTAAAAATTCCTATTATGCCTCAATTATTTCCACGTTAGGTCTGGAGGTCATGCAAGAGGTCTTTCTTTATTTCTTGATGTGTATGCAGAGTTTTTAATTAGCATCGGTAAATTCCTTTTGGCAGCTGTGAAACAAGGGTGAATATCTTCATACCCATTAAACCTATTCTTATTACAGGCAGTTACCAAGGGGTTGCTACAGCATTCTCATAACATTTTTACTCATGCACATACCGCAAATAAACTATGATGACTGAAATTGGTTCATATGTTGAACAAACATCTTGTGGATTGTGAAAACCAGATCTAGAAAGGATTTCATATCTTGGGTAGAGCTCTTGGCAACCTATCATTAGACATTCTTCCCTACTAGGAGAAAAATTACATTTCCACTGTCAAGTTAATGAGTCTTAAAAATAGTGGATATCATTTGTTAATCTACCACCTCCTGCACGAGACTCATTTCTGGAACCCTGGGAAGTTTATCATTTTAATGTTGCTAATTATCTGTTTTATAAGAGCTCCAGTCAATGTGATATCCACCTTTAAGAAGAAAATAAAAATTGATAGCTTTATTCAAATGAGAAAATCAAACATTTGTTTCAAATTTGAAATCAAGCATCAAAAGACACTCTGTACGATGGTTCTTTTCCACTATTGGTACACCTCTACGTACTTGTCCTTGCGTCCCTATTTGGGACGGTAGCACCGTGACAATGTCATTTTTGAGGGACTTGTGCTCATACTTTCTGATATTCGGTTTTAGATTAAAAAAAACAAAAAAAAAAAACCAAGTTTACCAGAAGAAACAAGAAGTGCGACCAAACATGAAAATTTCTCCAGTGTTCTTTGCGCTCTGTGCACCACGGCGTCCTGCGTCATACTTATATTTGGCCTTCGTGGGAAGGGAAGTTCAGCAGGTGAACAGGTACTAAATAGTTCCTAAAATACTTGCGGCCCCTTTGTGTGTTTGTTGGGGCCTAAAATGCCTAAATTTGTGGCAGCTTTTTCAAAATATTTTTGCAACTGGCATCTGGGGGGTTTCTCGGCCACGGGGGGGTTGCCTGGGGCTCCCTGGCCCCCGCTCTTTCTGCTGGCCTGGCTGCATCTGCGGGCCCAGGGCAGTTCCTGGGTTTGCAGTAGCGGTTTTTTTTGCACATATACTGGTATACGATGCACTGGCACGCCTTGGGATGTGGGATAAAACTCATACTGGGCTTAACCTTAGACACGTTAATCCCAAAAACCTGCTTTAGGTACTACCATTCACTCATTCCCCCTGTTCACAGCCACCACCATTATAGCTAAGCTTCACACTTGTCACCATACTGGCTGAATTACACAACATAATAAGCACAATTTATTCTACAACCTCACATCTCACCCTCACTGCAAAACAGTCTATTCTTCCCCACCTTTTCTATTTCCTACCTTGAGTCTCTCCTCCCTGCTTCCTTTCCCCTCCCCTTCCCCCTCCCCCTCCACTTAGGTGTAACACTGCTCTCCCTTTTTATATCCTCCCTATAATAAAAGATTTCTTACCCTTCCTTAGGGAGGGCTGGTGATGGTCACAATTAAGCAATAAAATAAATCAATGTATTTTATTGCAATAACAAAATATGCATTGCTGTCTCACAATGATTGCACTTCCTGTGGTGTTGACCTTTGACAGCATGTGCAGACAAGTAAAAAAAACAAAAAAACAAAATATTTTTGCAAAATTTGCACTATGTTATGGCTCCCCAACCCTGCCCCTCCCCCCTTCTAATAACTTTGCGTATACAAGTTAATTTGCGCAACACCCGATTGCCTTTTAATTATTTTATAATAATACAGAAAAAAAATAAACTCAGATTCACAACAACTTTACAAGATAGGAATAGTTTCCATCCAATTTAAAAGGTTTTCAGTGCAGAGAATACTCAATAGAGAATAAATAGTAATTAAAAAAAAAAAAAGTATAATAAATATAGTGAGGTGAGTTTCACTTTTCCTAGTGTGCTTGAATGCACCATTGCTGCATGTGCCACTCCCTGCCTTAATTAGTGAATCTAGACTACATGTGCATTGTGCTGCCCTTTGGTTTGGCCATGCCTGAACTGTTGGCTTGGTTTGGTGTGTAAGTAGCTCTTTCTTTTATTTGAATGTCTGTTTTATTGAGACAAATATTAATGTAGGCCCCTGTTTTAGGCAAGTGTCGAATTATGTTTGAGAAACTACCCTGAGAATCTTCTGGTGACGGTGTAGTGTAGAGTAAACCTCGTCCGTCATGATGAAAAAAGGTAAGAATCTTTCCTTTAATTGTTAGGGTTAGAATTTGGGTTTATCATAGTAGGAAAATTTTAGGTAGCAAAATATTGTATGTTTACGTGTAAATATTGACTCTGCTATTAATGTGCCTGTAGGAGGATTTCATGCGGACGATTATTTTTCACTACACCGGAGCCCAGGTAACTGGTTGTAAGCTAACATGATGTAGCAGTGAATGTTCACTATTAATGCCAATTCATTTATCTCTGTTGTAGCTTTGCCACTGCTGTCATGTTATGCTCTCGAGTTTAGTGCTTCTTTTTGGTTTTTCCCACTTAACCATGAGGCATCTCAATCCGTTTCGTACCGTTTATTTTGATGTGTTGTGTGTTGCTAGTTTAGTTTGCTGTATTTTGGATTTGGTTTCGTAACCCCTTCATTATTTGGATAAGCCAAATAATAAGATCTGTTTTTATTGTATGCAATAAAAACAGATTATCATCCAAAAACAGATCCGTTTACACGTCGTGCAGAACAATTTACCTCCACATTCACACAACACATTAGCAAGCTGAGTTGTTCAAAGTTTTATAGTAATATTTGTTGGTAAATGGGACCATTTTGACATCTAAGAAGCAAGTGTGAAGACGTACTGTACATGATGGAAGGAGCTGGACTTGGTCACGTTGGTCAAATGTTGCTGTGATTGGACACAATTACAGTACGTGGCTTTGTAGGAATTCCTTTGTAGGAATTGGCTGAATTTAGTGGTATTGTACTTAAGACCAATCTCAAGACCAGATTTTAAAGGTCTTGGTCTTGTCTCGGACTCTAGCGCATTTTACGCGTTCTTGTCTTGCCATTCTTCAACTTAATTTATGCGACAGTAAGGCGAAGCACAGAATTGTTTTAATGACTTAAAGTATTTAGCGTTGGCTCACTGATTGTTCTGCCTCCTTGGAAATCTCTTCCAGTGTCTTCTGTCTCAGACACCTCCACAAACTGGCACATCAGTCAATCTTGTTTCTAGTCAAAAATAACTCTTTACTTTTGGCATCATTCCCCTGACAAATAAACATTTTTTTTTAGATATTTAAAATAATTCTGTATTGTTCTGTGGCTTTTAAATACATACAAGTATTTGTTTTGCGAGAATTCATTGAACAAACTTGTCAATATTTGAGAGTTTTGCAGGTTGTGCGTTGCACCTTGTTTTTGACTGTCATGTATTTATTAATCATTGGGATAGTTCTCTTAAAGTTGTCATGGTTTTTAAAATTTGTTTTATATGTTCTTGGTCTTGGATAATGTGGTCTTGAGTAGCTGACTTTGCATTGATAGTAGCATTTCTGAAAGGACTGATTAAGTGTATATTAAACACAATTAAAATGACGGTATAATATAAAACACTGTTTTTGAATGCGTCTTACATGTGTGTGTGAAAAGCCTCCATTGTGCCATTTCTGACAAGTTTGACTCAAAAGCATCAATTCATCAATAGCTGTCCCGTCATGTGTCTTAGTGCTGTGTATTTGAGTGCGTGCATGTGTGTGGTTTTGCATAAAGACTCTTTTGGTCCAGTAAGTTTACGTGTCTTCAAGTTGCAATCACATACAAAGACACAACCACAACAGAGGTCTTATTGTCATGTGCTCCTTCTCTGTGTGAGCGTGTGCGTTGATGAGCATGCATGGCTCTTAACCCTTTCATCTCATTAAGTGTTCATCACTCTGTCCTTCATCAATCACACCACCCAGGGAGATCACTCATCAGGGAGGGGGTCCTATGCCTTAAAATGATAACGTCTCTTTATCCAGACTCTGTCTGCGCACACACACAAACTGGAATGTCACCATAGGAAGTTTTGTCACCAATGGAAGCCCAACACAATATTCTCCCTTCAACAACACACACCCTCCAGCTCAATGTTTGTCGCATGTTTACACACACACGCATACACATGCACGCGCGCACACAGTTTCCATGGAGACGAGTAGGCAGCCATGCAGAATGAGTTCATAGTCCCTTGGGACATCTCCTTTGTCCATCTATCCATCACTCTCCTTTGGTAATGACAAGATGTCTCCTCACTGTCTGTTTTTTTTTCTTCCTTCGGCCTCTTTTCAATGTGAATAATGCATGCGTTTTAATTCATAAGCTACACTTCATACGTCCCATCCAGTGGGATGCAGCGCCGCAGCCTTTGTTCAAAACTCTCTTGGCTGCATTTGGCAACAACAGCATTGCTCAAAATTTCCCTGAAACGAATGCAACGATGGCACTGATCCCGGTTGTACAAGTTTGTCCCGTAATCTGGGTGGTTTTGCAATAACAGTAGCTCAGGGCGATTTGAGCTCTGAGTGAATTTTGGAGGGAGGAGAGGACATTATGGTTGGTTGCAAAAACACATTGATTGTGATTGAAAGTCATCTGCATTACTGCCTTAAGTCCATCTTTGAAGGTACGGTGTAATCGCCAATGCTCTTTGCTGATCATATGACAGACAAGTTTGACCTGTAAGATATCAAAAAGTTTGAAATAAGATAAATTCTTAGTTTTTGGTTGAAATGATTGTCAGGAATGTGAGGTTTTCAGGGAGATCTATAAGCAAAAATAAGTCAATTTTGATTAAAAACTCAAAATCCAAACAAAGTACTCACTAGGAAAAACATAATGGAACAATCAGAAAGGCACTGGGAAAGTGGACACATGGAGTAATCAAGGAATGGTAAGAGAAGCAACAAAAACAATCCAACTGTAAACAAACTGAGCAAGCACTCTAAACAGTGCAGGGAAGGTAATCAGAGGATGAGAAACACCTGAGTGGAAACAGGAGGAACAACTCAAATCTCTCTACACAAACTACAGGACAGAGACTGCCATAACATAAGCAGACAAAAAGATAAACCATAATGGACTTGCGGTTCATATACAACCCGATATTCTTTGGAAAGGAAAAAAGACAAAATATTTAGTTGTGGAAGAAAACGTGCTTTTATTTAAGGCTGTCACTTTAATGCTTTAATTGCGATAACAAAAATTACAGGAAAAAAAATAACTACGTTAATCGCTTTTTTTTTTTTAAAGCACTCCTAACAGTGCGGAACCATTCTTATTTCAAGAGTTCCTGGTATACCATAATACTGATGCACAGACTACATTAGATGACGGGAGACTACCGAGCGGCTCTGATTTGTTTGCGTTAATTTTGGCTTTTAAAAACACCGGATGAAAAACTAAAGCCTAGTTGTGTGCAAATTGTGCAAGAAAGAGTTTGCCTTGTCACTGGAGCTTTGCAGCCTTCTCTACCACCTCAATGTAGCGGCTAGAACGAACAGCTAGCATGGACACTCAGACGGTGCTAACTGCAGCATGCTGCAAACACGCCGTGACTGAAGCCTGATTGAAGGTTCTGCGTAAAATCCCCCACCGTAAACGCACGGAGGCTCCCAAAAATCCTGACTGGCAGTCAGCTAGGGCTGTGATTGGTCAGCTCCAAACCTCAGCTCCGGTCTCTGCCATGTTTCAACTTTTTGCGGAGCGATAAGAGAGTTGTTTCTACAGTGGACTGAGTCAAAGAGAGAGCCGAGAAAACTAAAAGTGCCAGAGTTTAATTATTTCCTGTCATGACTGCAGCACGCGGAACACCGCCAAACGGAGTCAATCACAGACAAAAGGTGTGTGTTTACGTCTCTGTACCTACAGTGTGTGTGTTTTATTAACAGTAAACAATGACCAACAAGCTGTGGACTCTGCCAGTGGAGCAGACATGTTTAAAGTGATTTTTACAACGCTGTCCCGCTCCAACTCACCGCTTCCCGAGGCCGTGGAACCGGTTACCTCGCTGCTCTTCAATGTTGGGTAAAAGCCTTGATGTCATCAGAATGCACAGAATGGCTGTTCTATGTTCAAAGTATATTCCGTCACTCAGGACTGAGATGATATCTGCTCCAATATTGTGGATCAAGTGATTAACCAACCATCAGATGATGCCCAGAGTCACGCAAGGTCCTTTTCTAAACGTTTTCCTCCCAAAAGCAAATGACCTGGATGACATGAGTTCACCTCCCCCACAGGGACAGCTGTGTAAGCTTGCTGTCTTTTATCTTAATAGTGTATGCATCCAGAATGGATTTATTGAAGGTCAGCGGCGTTCATTCAATATCTGCTTTGAAAATGTCATGAGTTATTCAATTGCATGCGTCCATGTGACAGCTACGATCAAAATTACAAAGCCGTCAGCTTTAATATCTGCATTGAAATAGACACGTTATTTACTTAATATTTCAAACTACCTTCAACAAATGTTTGACACTTAACCTTGGGAAGCTGCTCAAAATTTTCCACAATAAGTCCTTTATTGTTGCTCCATGACAGTCAAAATGTGACCTAAAATGTTGTAAGGCTTGTTAAAAACAGTCAGTCATGCTGGAATTGGAAGAGGAATGACTCAGTGTGATGGAAAACTTGTACAATGAGAAGGTGAAGTAATCAGTCTAAGGTGGTTCATTGGATCAAAGACAGTCAGGCAAGAATGTAGAGACGATGTCGGTGTACCATGAAAGGTGAGAGGTTAAAGAAGCAGATGAAGATGACTATCAAAAATCTAGACCTAAACAATGAGGCACTTTAGAATCTATAAATTCCTTTTTTTATTGGAGCAGGAGAAACGTTGGCTTCTTAAAGTGGACAGTCCAGGTGTTTGCTGCCTCTGTGCAAACAAGGCCATGTTGCTGTCATTTTGGGGTTGTATGTGGTGGCCTCATTACACCATAGACTTGAGCTCATTAGATCCATGGATTGTTTTCAGCAAGAGCCAATTTAGGCTACAAGTCACTGGTGGTGGCCAAATGGAAATGTTGAAAAACCACTGGTGATTTCACATTCTGCATCCCTACGGAGCTGATCCGGAGACCGATCAGTGTGGTTCAACATCAGACATCACGAATGTGAACCCAACACAGGAGCACTAAATGGAAATTTGTGACTTGTATTCCCTAATTTTCACAGATTCACCATCAGCACTTTTAAAATTGTTCAATTCTTCAAAAGTCATGGTATAACCTCATCATTCTACCTGTGCCTCAGTGGTATAGGCATACGCGGAGTTTGCGGGGGCAGGGGGAGCATTGATCTAAAAATGAGGATTTTTTTAATGACACAGTCAGCCACACAGAGCTAAAAAAGTAAGGAGAAATCCGGGCAGAGCTGCTTTCTTCTTGTAAATGGGACATAGCATTTTTTATTTATTTTTTTTTTTTACAGCAGTTTTACTGTTTTAGACAAAATGCTGGGATTCATTGGATTTTGAGAACTTTAAAAGTGAGGAGTGCTGGCTTGTCGCCATTTTTTCTCCAAGTTTGATTAAATAGTTGAGTGTTTGCTGTGATGGTTGTGTCTCAGAATGGTTAAAAATGGAAGATTCTAAGCTTTCAAGCGGTATATGATGCTGTATTTGAGAAGCATTTAATCACTTAAGAGCGAGAACATGCATTTTGACAGTGGCCGTTATGACGTGTCGATGCAGACAGTCAACATTATCAATTATGTTAGTAATATTTTTTTGCATTATAGTATATGTTACACACATTGTGGTTGGTGTTAATCCTGAGACTGTCTATATATTTAATTGAGTTTTTTCTTTTTCCCCCCGGCAAGAATCTCAAACTCCGCCGATGGGTATATACAAGTATTTATTGATAGCGGTGATGAATGCTTGAAATGACACAAAAGAAACACAAGAGGATGCATGCATGGCTTCACAATTGTCACATAGCAAATCTGACGTATTACCAACATTAGGCGGAAGCAGGATTAGCAAACCCTGCTACTAGTTTCAACAAACCCTGCACCATAGGCGTGTTGGAAAAGAAGCTTTTATGTATGTATTTATTTTTTCTAAAAAGGTGATCAGTTTGTCGTAAACATTTCCCACAGGTGTGAAGCTCCTGTACGCACATTCCCAACTCCCAGAGCTCCCAGTTACTGCACTCTTCCTCTTCCAAGCGGGGAAACTACTGATTCTAACCTCTGCACTCTTTTGGGCCTCTCTTTTACACGAGCCGTCTCTCTTTATATCACACACTGGTTCATCCATCCTTGCTGCCACCATCATTTATCGCCCTCCTTCTTGCTCTCTAAATATCTTTCCCACTTAGATACAGGTCATGTTATAACGCCAGTAACTGCTGCCAAGATGGGCAGTGATACAGTCGCCTCATCTCGCCTCGCCACCTCAGAATGGCTTGTTGTGAGATACGCTTGTGAATGTAAAATACGGTTGGACACGGTGCACGGCTCTCTATTACCGCTGTTCTATATAGTTACGTAAAGGGTGTGAAGGTTAAATGTGTATTTTAATGTGTGTTTTTGCTTTAATACAGGTCAACCCATATATCTTAATTAAATTATAGTCATTAAACACTGCAGGAAGCACGAAGGTCACGCGTGAATCACGAGCAGAAAAACGGCCCATTTTATTGTAAATTAACCCACACCTTAGAGCCATGCATTCCAGATTAACTGACAAAAGGCCTCTTGGTTATGTTCAGTATACTGTATGTTGTGTGTGTCCCATTACAACCAAACTGGGATTGGTTACAACCAATCCTGGTTTTTATAGTAAATGATAAGGAAGAAGGAATCATTTAAACATGGTTTTCTATCAACAATTCCATGATATCTATGAGAATACAACATATTTTATAGGGACACTGGGAAACATTTAAGGTTTCCTCTTTGCTGTGTCTCCACTTTTAAAATAGATGTATGAACACTTAAGCCACATGTGTCAAACTCAAGGCCAGGGTGTCAATTCCGGCCCTTTCGAGCATCCAATTCGGACCGCAAAAGAAAGTGAAAATTACAGAGAAAACAATAATTATTGTGTAAATTACCAAATAATCCAGTTGTAGGTATCTCAAATTCACCAACTCCACAATATATTTAGGGGCTTGCATTTTTCCCTTGTTTTTAACTGGCAAATTGTGGAAAGAACACAAATCTTGCAATTTCTCAAGCAATTCCTCCAAATTACACAAAATTTGTTGACAAAATCAGTAATATTTGAAGTGAATTGAACTGTTATGAAAACCAGGGCACAATAATGTTAAAGTTGTTATTTTTTCCCCACTTAAAATCTACGGCTTACTTGAGATCAAGTTGCTCCACGTTTGGCCCTTGAACTAAAACGAGTTTGACACCCGTGACTTAAGCGCTGCGATGTCCGAGGTGTAACCAGACATACAGTGTAACTGGGATTTGCTCCAGTGCCAAACAATCCTAGTCAGGACTGTTGAGTACAAGTCCCATCAAAATCATTATTAATGTCACATGACGGGTTAGATTCACAAAAATGACTACTAAATACCCTTTGGTTCATGTTATTTCACAAATAAATTACTATTGAAATGGCTTTCGTGGAGGATGAAAACACTAGCAACGCTGTCTTCAATAAGAGTTGGACCTAAATAAAATAATGATGGATCGAACAACCAAAAGACTACCTGTTGGGTCAGTCGAGACAGAAAGTTCTTACTTCCCCTTTTGATGCATTTGCCATCCTTAGCAGCTTCTTGTTGTTGTCAATAACAAAAAAAAAAACCTTCTCAACATCAGCACCACATGCAGGGTGCTGATCAATTTTTGCTTCTCATGTTTTTTTAAAAGAAGAATTTTTTTTGAACATATGCTTTGTGCGGAATTTGCCAAAGTAGGCAATGATGAGTTATTCTGTCTTTTAAAAAAACAGTGAAGCAGTGTTTTTAGCAGCTTTCAGGTGATATGATGATTCCAAAAGTAGTAAGAAATAAGGCACAAATGCTGTTTAAAGCTAAGGTTTTCTTTTTTCCAACAAATCAATTCAAATATGGCATATTTTGCTTGGAGTTACTACTCTATGCTGTTGTGTGTATGCAGTGCACCCACTGACCATCAGCAGTTTTGAAACAAAAATGAGCGTTAACCTTTAATAAATGCTGCTACATCCATACATCTGTGAGCAGGAGGGAGTTTGTACCTGGGGAGAAAACACTACCGAGAACCTTTGGAAAATAAAAGGTGGGAGACAAAGGAAAAAGCTAAAAGGAGAAAAAGCATCACAGGGGCCGCAACAGAGGAGAAAAACATCAATACAGTGGGCATTTAGAGGAAGCGATGAGGAGAAGAGAGAAAGACAGAGCCAGGGGAGAGAGGCTGGAAGCTCTGCTGAGAGGAAGAAGGAGGCTTGAAAATGAAGAGTAAAGTCTAAATGAGATTATCTGAAAGAAGTTGAAGACAATGAGAAAAGCATTCAGAGAATCTGACAAAGAGAATAGTGGAAGGTTTTCTATGAACTCAGCTCGAGAGGAGGGGGAGTCACCGATCACGACTCGTCCATGATGGGAATTCTGCTTCTGCTTTGCTTTCAGCCTTAAAGACCTCTAGTCTCTAATGACGTGCAAACAGTAATTGACATCATCATTTTACTTGCGTATGTGTCTTCAATGCCCAAGGTGATGGGCTGAAAGGCCGTACACTGAAAGACCCCACTGGAAAAAACAAAGTGCTTTGCCATTATGCACGAGTCAGGGAAAAGTGAAACAACAAATCTGCCCAGCCTCATTTAAAAGTATAATGTTTGTCTCCTACAGCACCTTCTCTCTTCATGTTTCACAAATTAAATACTTCTCTCATTTATGTCAAAACCTCCTATAGTGGTACAACTTTAATACGGTTTCTTTAATCGTTTTTAACACCAATGCAACATTAGACATAACAGCTTGTAATGTTTTAGTTAATGGAAGTTTAATAACACTTTAATCTTCAGTGCCAGCCCAATTGCATCTAATTACGACTTATTTTAAGGCTCTCATCATTTTAGATAGCTTGGCCTCAAAGTTATTCTGCCATGGTCACAAGTGATATGACACATCTTTTACATTTGAATTGTCAACTTTATTTTAAATCAGTGTATGGAGTGAAACTGTGGGAAGGATTTTAATTGAATAAGTGATTGGGTTTGACACGTGATTTAAACCGTTCTTTAAAAATAATATATTGTAACGAGCGACGTTTGATTCAAGCTTTTTGACCAAATCCGATATGCCGATAATGTACATAACTAAATTAACTATTACCGATATATACACAGATACCATCCCCATCAACCTAATTTTCAAGATTTGTTATTAGTCACACATACATAGTACAAGCAGTGAAATGTGTTTCTGTACAAGCATCCAGTTGCAATATAATAAGTCAAATTTTACATATTCGTATCTTGGGTCACATAATATATCGCTCCATGGAAATTTTAGGTTAAGGCAACTTTTAATGTCCCACAGGAAGTATTCCACAAATAAACATATCTGCAAAGTAAGAATACATATTCAACTTTAGTTATTGAAAAAGTGCCATATTCTGTTTTTAATGTGTTGTCCCAAATGTTTTAACTGATATCTTATTTTTGGCTGATATCAGTTGACTGATTATATGGCTCAAGTTTTAACTGTACCTAAAACTACAAATATTGATGGTCTTTTCTGTGTGTGATGAGTAAAGGCTTGCGTTGGAAAGCAGGTATAATCCCTCCTGCCTTTAGTAATATCACTATTGTACATTATTGTAAAACACAGATTGTTTAAGAATGCATTAGTTTGAGTTACAAAAAGCACTGAAATCCATTCACTACCACGAGCTTGGATGCATTTGGTCGTATTCTAGTAAGAAATCATGTAGTGATTGATAACGCTGCTGAGTGTGTGACAATTTAACTTTGTATTTATCTAACACAAAACTTAGACATAAATGTGTAATTGTGTGAAAATGCACCGCTGTTTTACAGCATTCTACAACTAGTCAAATAATTTGTAAAAAAATGGATACAAAAAAGTTGTGTATAGTTAAAATGTGAATTATAAATATCATTTTTGTATCAAGACATTTTATTGAGCTTTGGTATTCTTGTTGTTTTTTGAATGGTCGTCAGTATATGGGGTGCCAAGTGTAAAAATTTAGTATAAAAAACACATTTTCATTATTTATCTCACTTTTCTCATATTTAGCACATTTTCCTACATTTAACACGACATTTAACCATATATATAGAGGTAAAAAAGCATTAAATCTAAATATTTAAATCTAAATCTAAATGGTATATGTTATATCTAAATGTTATGTTGTATCTAAATGTTATGTTGTATCTAAATGTTATGTTGTATCTAAATGTTATGTTGTATCTAAATGTTATGTTGTATATAAATGTTATGTTGTATATAAATGTTATGTTATATATAAATGTTAAATCTTAAATCTAAATGTTAAATCCATATCTAAATGTTAAATCGAAATGTTAAATCTATATCTAAATGTTAAATGTTGAACTTAAATGTTTCGCGCACATGCTAATTGACCTCGCCCCTTGTAGCCTCAACCAATACACAAGCAGAGACACACACAGCCGATCCCACCCACCTCTTCACCCTTCACCGATGCCTGCCTGGGTGATAATGGCTGGTTCTCTACATGCGGCGGAGATCGAGCGCAGGTGGACCAGCTCTATATATGTGGTTAAATGTTGTGTTAAATGTAGGAAAATGTGCTAAATATGAGAAAAGTGAGATAAATAATGAAAATGTGTTAACTTTTATACTACATTTTTACACTTTCCCCCCATATCAGTAAGAAAGCACCTGCTCACATACTTAATACAACACTCTTATCAAGACATGGAACGAATAGTAACTTACTGTAGTCATTTTAGGAAGGCAGTGGCTATTCGTACGGTTGCCGTATCAATATACCAACATTCTATCCATACGCAGCGCCCCTCATTGGTCAGTTTAGGTCACGTGACTAAGACTAAACCTAACACTAAAAATTGTTGCGATATAGGGTTATGACCTAACCCTAACCCTAAGACGCTACATACGTGTACTAAACGTACAAATAGCACCTGGGGTTGTCCGTACGGCAACCGTACAAATAGACACTTTCTTTTAGGAAAGGTAGTCTTACGTGTGTGTGTGCGTGTGTGTGGTTTAGATTGGTCAAATCAACTGACAGTCAGTGATATAATTGCACCTCATTAGTCGCACAGATTGGCGCCCTACACTCCCTTTTCTTTTTCCCTCCCATTGGACGACCATTGGCTGCCACTCACAGAGAAAGCCATTAACCAATCACAGCTTGGAATTTGTCACTAAGGGGACAGATAATGATAAACTCAATCCTTAGGATCTCCCAGATAACTCATTTATTTAATTTAAAAGCCAAATGACGGAGCTCAAATGCAGCGGAGGCCACCGTGGCAGTCGGAGCAGAGGGTGAGCGACATGTTGTCTTCATTAAACGTGCGAGAGGGAATCAAAGCCTCTGCATGCAATTAATGCAAAATCACGCAGCTTATCACTTGCCCTCCCACACACGCACACACACACAAATTCAAACCAAGTGACATAGACACAACAGCGCACTGCTCATTACCCCTGTGAAGGTCTGGCCTCCATGGTCCAGGTGATGTGATGGGGGCTGTGGGAGCTGCCTCTCAATTGTTTGACACACACACACGAATGCAGACACAAAACCAATGAGACGATGGGGTCAGGTTAAGAGACATCGCCTGATATATGGCCTTTTATCTTGGACACACACACACACACACACACACACACACACACACACACACACACACGTCTCTCTCTCTCTGTCATATCTTGATTAGGCAGCTTAGGTGGTCCCAAGGAAATACACTCATCTGAGTCTGTCTCCTTCCCTCCTGCTCTTTGGCATGTTGTTATCTCAGGGTCCAAATGTTTGGAGATATCTTCACACACACCTGATGGCAAACAAGCTTGGTTGTCTTTACAGCCTGTCCTTCTTCTCACCGTCTCCTGCAGCCTTGACCGGACCTCCAGCCTGCTCACAAAGACCAACATCAATTTAGCGCAGTGTGTTGGAAAGGACAAGGAAGAAGTAAATGGGTTAGCAGCATGGGTTTGAACTCCCACATCTATTCCCTGGAAAATTGGATTCCCTAGCAGGCAAGGGAGGATATTTACCTTTGGAAAACAATTTTATTATAAACAAAACTTTCAACCGTTCTGTTTGAAATATATTTATATTCATGTCAGTGCCTAGAAAATGTTTTCTTTTTTTTAATGAAACCCTGTAGTATGAAATTTACATGCACTTCACAAGGAAAACCAAAGGACTGTCCACAACAACATAATGAACTCGCGTTCAATAACTCCAGAGCTTCCGTTATCCATCAAACATCCCAAGATGCGTGCAAACCCTAAAGATAATCACATGTTGCTGTTAAGGCAAGGTGTGCAGCAAAAGGTGATGACACTTACTGAAGAATATTAACTTTACAAAAGCCAAACATTATTTTTTGCTGTAGCACAAGCTGCCAATCATCCCAATCCTTATTTAAAAAACGTTATTTGGCAAATTACAGGCTGAATATAATGATTAAGCAGCGTCAATTGTCACTGCTATTGTGTGTACACAATTATTGTTTAGTAAGCTTATAGGTCCAGACTCATTTTATCATGTTTTCTTGAGATCTGACACTGCAAATACTCAAAAACTGAAAGTACAGTAATTAACTTTAAGAACCTTGAATTATGTACAGAGCCGTGAAAAAAATAAAATAAAAAATCTGTTTTGAAAAATGTAGGTTGAAATGAAGCATTTTTTTCCGTAAGTATGGATTTTATATTAAATATATATACGATGTGATGTGTTTTCAAACCTCTGTTCACTTTAATGCATCCATCTAATGGACTCCATATCCCACAGTGCAATGCACATTCGAGGAGCAATTTAAAGCTTTTTCATCTTTGTATTTTTTTATTTTTTTTTAAGCTATTGATCTTCGATTTATTAATGAGGCCTACAATCCTTTTTTTTCCTACAATAAATATTAACCCTCACAGCTTTAAAAACGCTGAGTTAGTCGAAATAGCGTGTGACCCTTTGTGTGTGTGAGACATTTATGGTGGTACGTGAACCATGTAAATGTAATCTATGTATCTATCACTAGCTTAGCTCCTTCAGCACTGCATGTCAGTGGCTGAACATCACGACAGAAATATGTTGCCTTTCTTCACTTCTTTTGTTTTATGACGTCCACACATTCACTTCTTAGCGCTGCGCTGAAGTTGGATTTCTCGGTCTTTCACTTGACAAAACATAAGAAATAACCTTGAATGTCAAACTATAATCCTCACTGTACACACTGGCACGGTGGAGAGAAAATTCTTACAGTGGATCAGCAGCAACTAAACGAAAGATGATTGACTTAAGAACAAGTGTTCTCCCTCTATCTTACACACACACACACACAAATGCATTCACGCACATACTCTGATCTGCCTGAGTGCACCCTTTTCAGCACATTATGACTTTGCTATGTGTTTTCTGTGTGTGTGTGTGTGTGTGTGTGTGTCGAAACTAACAGACTTCCCTCCTCTCGTATTCACTGATGATGTGGTGTGATGGGTGACTGTAAGCGAAACTATTGCCAACACATTTCAGGGCGAGTTCGTGGAGGAGAAGTTCAATTTCTCAACTGAATGGCCGTTGAAAGCCTGAGCTGCCTGTGTAAATACAACACAGCATGTGAGCGCTCTTGCATGTACATGCAGGCTCAAACATTTATACACACACGCACACACACACACACTGGTTGTCTAACAAGGTATAGATACCCTTAAAGAAGCCTGTAAAAAAAAAAAAAAAAAATACATGAGCCTAAAATGTTTGTTGCTCATCCTTAATCTTTGTTTTGCCAACACCAGTCATTTTATCAATTTTACGCATGTGCACATGATGCGCACACACTGACACGGACAGGTGTATCATGCATTCAGGCCCTTACAGTGCCGAGGCGTTCAGTAATTGAAGAGAGTAGAGAATAATCTGAGAGAATGACATCCCTGAAAGATTAGGTGAATCCAAACATTAACACAATTAAGTGTGCGAGCAGCCGAGTGTGTCGCAGCATTAGACACTGTCCTAATAGTCCCAGCATGAAGACAGAGGAGCGTGGGTGCGTGTACGTGTGAGAAAAGAGGCATGCGTGACTACTTATATATCCACAGTGTGATGAAGAAAAACGCCAACCACGGCAGTAGTTGTTTTCAAACGTTGCTGTTTTATAAATACAAGTTGTTTTGTTTTTTTTTAATCGCTTTGAAAACCAGGGCCAGATTTTCAGCTGCTAAATACAGTGAAAGGTCATAACAAATTGTCTTATATTTTATTGCTGTGATCCGGTTGTTAACGACTGGCACTTTATCAGTCTGTGAGCAAATGATTCAATTGTCTCCTGGTGATTCCACTCCTTAGCAACAGCCGTCGGGTCGGCGCGGCAAAGGCCCGGTTCTGATTTATCTCGCCGGCTGCACTCAGGTGCTGTTTTGTTAACAGGATTGGAGCCATTTATAACTGTGTTTCATTACTGTACTAAGAGCCGATAAGATGATCACTCACACACACACACACACACACACACACACACACACACACACGCACGCTTTTGCACACACAGAGGCGTTAATTCAATCCGCTGACAGGGAAACACGGCAAACAACATCCATTATGGCCTCGGAGCTAATTGGTTATGTTGGGGGGGGGGAGGTGTGGTGTGGTGGGAAAAGGAAGCGTGAGGAAGCCCATGATTTGGGCTTGATTTGAGGAAGCCCTTTCTACAATAAGCAGCTACAGGGAATATTTCCTCTGTTTTTTTTACCTCCTATTGTGTGCAATTATTCATCACATCCATCTCTCTCACCCTCATATCACACCAAAAAGCACCAGGCAAAGACTCTACAACCCATTCCCTCCCTTAACCCCCCCCTGGATGGCCTCTTTTTGGTACTTTTTGCAATGATTTAAAGTGGACCAGCAGGAAGAAAGATGTCATCTTGGCCTCAGGTGGTACCAAACTACAGCTACCCCTCCCTCATCTATCATCTGACTTACTATTAAAGATAAATGTACACTATCAAAGGGAGACAGGCAAGGTTGTGATGATTTAACTTAATTCATATACAAAAAACCTGATTTTTTAATTTTATTTTATTTTTTAGGATTTCTGGCTTTTGCTTGTTTAGTTCACTTTCTTTGACAGAGCATTGGTAGGTGTAGGGCTGGAAAGGCAGGATGATTATCAGAAAGCTGGACTGACTCCTTGGAGAAATGTGAGCAAAGGTGTTTGTGGAGAAGAGAGAAAAAGAGAGGGAATTCGAGGAGGAGGAGGAGGAGGAGGAGGAAAAAAGGATGCAGACACTGCCCGGAGAGACTGAATTAGCAGCTTTAGAAGACGGTGACCAGAAAAACACATCATAGTATAAACATCACCATACAGAAAAACGCACATTAGGAAAACTCTATTTTCATATTTCATAAAGACGTTCCTGACAAGCCAAATCTAGAGTAACTCTGATGCTCATGCGTGAATATCTTTGCGTTGTCTCTTTTGTATATGCAGGATCTATAAATATTTATACAGCGACGCAATTTGCAGCACTTTTCTCTCTACCTCCCATAATAGCTTAAAAATGAAACAATGAAAGCATGTTTTGAGTGCAAACTTGTTACTTTATGTTGAGGGTGTTTACATCCAGATCAGGTGAACAGATTACAAGATGTTTTTGTACAAACTTACATTAGAATAAGTGAACTTGTCAATCGTAATCTTCCCATTTCAAGACCATTGACATACCCGTGTCCAGGTTCTATCCCTGGTAATGTTCTGCCATGTCTCTAGCTGTGACTCATGTTCTCAGCTTCCTAATGTTCCAAGAGATTTCTTTGATTTGTATACAAAAATGCACAGTTAAGTCAAATTATTGCTATAGATGCGTCTTCTTCCCTTTGTTTTTTGGCACCACTTGTCAGTTTTATATCTACTAGAATACAAAAATATCTACAACAGTTTGGCCTTCTCGCTGACTGCTTTTACATTTTTGTGTTTATTAGGCATGAGGAGCAATCAAATGTAAAACAGTTTTCTGTCATTTTATAAACCAGACTTTAAAAGTCAAATGAGGAGTTAATATAATTCAGGCTGGTATAATCCTTCAGGTGGAATATATGCCAGTCAGAGAGTAAAATAACGGTGGATCCTCATCTGAGGAGATAAAGCAGCTCTCTGACCTCCTCACTGACTCATGCTGCTATAAAACCAACGTGTGCTCACAGTTTTACTTGCATTAGTGTGAACGCTGCACTGAAGCCAACCTTGTCAAATGACAAAGACAGCCCAACTGAAAGGCTATTATATGTAAGATTGAATAGGAGGCGCTTGAGAAGCTGAATATGCACACTTGTTGAGGTCAACATGTTTGACAAACTGTGACGTAATGATTACCTAGTGTATACCATTCACAAAACTGCCCATTATTTTTCTAAAGTTAGAGGCTTCCAATCATTCTGTTGGTAGCATAGACTTTCCTGTTTTAGTGTCTTCCTTGCGTGGAATGGATCTGTAGTGAAATGGCTGATAGGAGCATCTATTCTCTGGCACTATCCACTATTCAGCTTTTTTATAGTCAGTGCAATGTCAAAATAAAAATAATAATAAATCAAATCTGTCCACTGTAATCTTTTTGGTCCTCTTAGAAAAAGCGTCACAATGCCAAAGGAAGTGGATGAAACGTAACTAACGCTATTTCTCCATAGACTCTATTCTATAGAACTGGAAATACAATGAGTTTGTCAAGGTTTGGTCTATATAGGCTTAAGACACATTTTCTGAGACTGAGGCAGCAGGCAGGAGTAGTGTTCAAAAACCAAAAGAAAAAAAAATACAAAGTGAAGATGAACCAAGCAAATAAAACCTGACTCGACTTGACTGAACCTGGAGGTGGGATCACTGAGCAGGGAAAACAACTGACAATAGCTGGGTTTCCATTACAGATTTTCCCAAATTAAAAGCGATATATCTGAACGTCGACAAAGTATAAATGCGCTTTGAACATGTTTCCCGCGAGACTTCGCTGCTGGAACCTCCTTATTAACACTCTGCATTACTTTGCTGTTTCGTGTCTAATGTGGCAGAAATAATTTTCAAGTTATATGTATAACGCTAAGAAATGTTCCTGCCTCCTCTTCTGTCTACACACAGCGCGCCATGTTTTCTCAGACAGAAGTGGTCATGTGACCAGGTATGTCACATTTTGACGTGTATTTGCGGAAAAAGTGTTTCCATAGTGCTTTTGTGACACATTTCGAAATCGAAACGTCTGAAATTCCTCCTCATGAAAGCGTCAAAACGTTTTCACGATATTTGAGTGTTTTTTTTTTTTGTTTTTTTTTAATTCAGGTGTTTCCGTTACTAGTTTTCATTGCTCTATTTAGATGGTAATGGAAATGCAGATATTGATCCAGCGAACATTCTATGTCCAAACATTCAGCTAACATGTGATGGAGGTTAATCAGGAAATGAAGCACACCTGAGTGGAAACAGGAGGGAGCCTAATCACTCACAGCACAGACACACTGACAAGACTGGGAGTAAAATACACACAGGCTGGATCACAATAACAAGCAAGTAAACCTGATGTGACGACAACATATGTGACCACTGATTATACCCGTTTATAGCAATATTTAAAGGCTAAAAGTTAATATAAATGACTCAAAAGACATTTGTACATGCATTAGTAAAAAAGTGTTATTGTTCACCTAAAGTGAATTCATGTGATGAGTCACGTATCGCTTTAAGCTTGCTTACCAAAGCAGTGAAATCCATGTCATTAGTGCCATTCACATTGTTAATGCATGCACGACCAGGCAAAAGGTCAGCCACGAGCTAGGACATGAATACTTGAGCTATAGCTAAAGATCAGCGTGAGCTGAACGTGTCACACAAACAGTCCGAGTGATTACTGGTATGTTGAGTTGGACTAATGTGGAAAGTTTTGAAGGACGAGGAATTCATTTGTAACAAATAAAAAGAAGTGGCAGATTGAACTGGCATGCTTTTTAACTGGAACCAACATGCTGGAGTGGAACGCAGACTGTCTGCCTCCATTCAGCAAAAATATGGTTTAAATGTTCGGTTTCAGTTTAAGGACAAGCTTTGTATGAACTTCAGAAATTATAGGACTATTGACTCGACATGAAACACAACTTTAAAATCTGATATAACATAAAATACTGATTATATTATATGTGTTTTTATAAAATGTAAGTGAAATGAATTTATTTAATTGGAAAAAAACATTATGTATTCATTTATTTTGGGTCCTGGCTATCAGATAGAGAAGCTGAGAGACTTTGATATCGTCGCTGTTTGGAACTAAAGAAAAAGGTTGGAATTAATTTTGCAGCTCAACAAAACATCTATTTTTTCTTATAGAAGCATCCTTTCAGGTTGCCATTAAAGCCACTAAAAAAGTATTATTCCTCATGGACGTTAACGACACTTCTAACAGAACAGCTCATCAGATCAAAGTACTTCAAGCCCACCGTTAGGGTTCTGGGTTTGAGGGTTTTGAACCAACATCATCTTTATGCCATGGCCTTGGTTATTGACAGTATGTGAATGGCAGCCCTGAATACGTAGTAGTAATATGTTTGATTATTCACATTGTACAGTGTTGTTTGACACTCACTGTGTCACAGAGGAGCTAAAAGGTTGATTGGATTTGGTGGTGAATTTAGTCGAGGTGTTTTCACAAGATTCATCCGCCTCCTGCTTACTGTAAAGGTTTGTGTATTTCTTTAGCAGAACTTTGACACAAAATCACTTAAGGTCTTGGTTATTTTCCCTCTTAAATAACAGCATGGGGGAATGTTTTTTGAGCTTTATGAGTACAAAGTTAAGTGTGATTCCTACAAAACCTTAGGATGTCAATTCCATCACCTCAAGTCTGGGTAAATGATCATGATGTCAAAATGTATCTTTAAGAAAAGATTGATCAGTTTGAACCTGAGAATGAATACACATTATCACAGCATTGCACCATGAAAAAAAGAAGTTTGATAATGAATCAAAAATGACTAGAAGAGGGCGATAAAGAGGGACATTCTTTTTTACACTCAATTAGTTGTATTTTGATTTAAAACAAAAAAAAAAGGCACCTTAAAGGTTTTAATATTGTACAAGTAGATTTACTTTCACCTTTAAACATAAATTTTAACAAATCTGCAGTGAATATCCACTCACTGACGACTAACAATGCAATATTAAATAAGTTTAGTTTTTTTCTTTAATGGAAAAACAAGAAAATTGCTGAATAACTATGCTTTTATTCAGTGGTTCTCAAACTTTATTTGTTTTTACCCCCTTTGAAGAATGGAAAACTTTCAGTTCACCCCAACTGCAACATATTGAAAAAGGTAAAAGTAAGAGGTGAAATTAATGGATTACTTATTAAATTACTACTCAAGTTACTGCAATTGAGTTGCTTTTATGGGTAATTGTAGTTTTTTAGCGTGTTTCTAAATCAGTAATTTTACTTGTACTTAAAGCTGATATCTGGAGTTTCTGAGAAATCTTTTTATGTATGATTTTTTTTTTTTTTTAATTCATAAAAATACCTAACTAGTCTTTTACTATGGTCTACTGCCTGTGGTCATTCATATACATTAAGTATATAGGTCCCTCCTTCATCCTATAGACCCTTATACAAATGGAAACGATTGGCTCTTACCTGACTCATAGACCTATATCAATACGATCCAATGTGACCTTGTGTTCCGCGATGCACGTGTAGAAAAGTAGAGGTGTGGCTTCTGGTAGATTGCAGAGGCATTGGGAGGAAGTGGAGCTGTTGAGGGCGGGACATCAAGATGTCCCCTCAGTAACTCTGGATAGCAGCTTTAAGTATGTTTTAAAAGAAGTTAAGTAATTTGTTACATTTCTATAGCCAACCGTTTGTGAGTAAATTATAATTTTTTGGTTTAAAAGGATTGTGAAACTACAAAAAATTAAATGACCAGACAACAATCAAATGCATCACATCATAGCCGACCAACCTAGTGCAACGCACCAAAAAGGCATTAAATGGAAGTTATTTTCTCAGAGCATCGCCGGAAGATTCTACAAGCACTGACAAAACTATTATTGGTGTTAGGTTTTTTTAATTATTGTACATTTTGACAAACCTTTTATTTTATACCGATGCCTTTGTGGAAAACAAAGTAAGTTCCAATTGTGCAAGATTTCGTCCTTCCTTTTTAAGTTAATACATGAGATGTTTACTGTATGCAAGGGAACCGTGGCAAGATTTATTACGAAAAATAAACATGGGGGTGAAAGTAACTAGTAACTTTGAGTACTATTTATTTGAGCTACTTTTTACTTGTACTTGAATGTTTGTACTTCTGCTTGAGTAGGATATATCAGTACTTTTTACATCTCTGGTAAAAGTTAAAACTATCCTTCAAAACGTTTTTTATATTCCGAGTACGTTCCACGATACATTTAGCAACATTTTAATATCATGTTGCATGCATGATATATCGTCCCACCTTTAATAATTCATTGTTTTTATCCCCAAACACCATTTGATCAGTCATCTCCAAATCAACAAAATCCTGACCCTACGAGTTGGCTATAAAACCTCTATGACTTTACCTTTATTAGGATATTTGAACAATGAAACCATTGTAAAGTCATCTCTGAGCTATGACCTCTTCATATGATTTGACAGTTACTGATGGTCTATGTATTGTAGCTCAGATGCTTATGAACTGTGACAGAGTTGGATGTTTGTCTTTGTCTTTGTATTCTCTGACTAAAGCGTGAATCTCAAGTCCTTCAATTTGCTTGGCTTTACAGATTTGCAGTTTGATTTGTTCATACATGCACTGAACATCTCTGGTATGTGTACACACCTGCCCAATCCAAGTGTCTTCTACCTTTTACAGCTACCACACATCGGAATGTTATGCTTTGGCAGATATGTGGCATAAAGAATGAGAACCACGCTTGACTAGAAAATGAAAGTTTCCCTGGAATAACAAACAAGTGAATTATGTAAAACAAATTAAATAAATGAGTCACTACTCAGCGATGATACATGGCGAGAGCGAGGTTATGCGGTTTAAGTTGGCTGGTAATCAGTGTTGCGGTTGATTTGTGTGATGTATATAAACACATTTTCTGTGTGCAAACAGCAAGAGAAAGGTGGGGTTCACTGCTTTGTCTTCTTTCTATTGTCCTCCCTGTCCTCCCCTCCATTTCCCATCAATCTCTCTTTACTTATGGGCTATGTTGATGGATACAGCATCGTCAGCAATATTTCACGGTAGCCTACAATAGTGGTTAAAAAAACAAAACAAAACAAAACAAAAAAAAAACCTGTTCCATGGCAAAACAAACAGGCCCCAAGCTGCTTAGACATGTGATGACAAATGTAGAGGGAGTATTAACTACAGTCAAAATGGCAGCGTGAAGCCCCGGAAGAATAGAAAGAAGAAAAGTGGAATACTTGGTTAGACCCCAACAGTAACCATAAGGCTGGATAAATCTCACAATGGCACACACACACACACACACACACACACAAACAGTTCTTTGAGGAGCCTCGGGCCTTGGGGGACCTGTGGTTAGGAAACTGAAAAATGTCCTTATCACAAAAGGACGACGATGGTTATAAATAACGTGGTTGGGATAAACACAATAATCCCTGCCGATGTGTGCGCGTGCGTGTGTGTGTGTGTGTGTGTGTGACCATAATTGCATTCAATCATCAGAAGGTAAAGTTTCGTAATGAGTCTGGAGAGATCAACTCCTTGGCACATTTCTTTCAAAAAAAAGAACATTTCTATTTTATATTCCGCGTTCGATGAAGTGACCAAAAGCATTAGACAAGCGGAGGAGTTTTCTCAAACAGGAAGAGAACCACAAAAAAATATTCATCACAGAAATGTATCCAAACTGTATATTATCCACCCTAGATACTGTAGGTTCTCAGTCCTCACATGAGACTATGAAAAGCAACAGGAGATGTAACATCCAGAAGTGATGCTACACAGCACACGCAGCCTAAACGGAGACTCTCATCTATTGGTCCAGCTTTAATTTAGTTAGTTAATGAAGATGTTTGGACAGCTTTGCTTCTTTTTTTTTCACTCCATGCACTATTGAACACTAATTAGTCAGACACCATCAAATTGCAGAATACCGAGTTTAAGTTAAATGTTTTATTTGGTGTCTTGATGGAATTGTTTACTAGGGGTCGGACGATACACTGAATTCACGATACGATAACATGCTTGTGATAACGATACAATATTTTTAGAAAGACAAAAGACTCAAAAATTGCATTTGACTTAACTCTGGGCATAGCTACATACTTACTTTTTCTGTGTATGATCCATTTAACTCAAAAACAATATAAAAAATGAAAACCAATCATAATCTGGTGTGTTGTAGATTTCAACTTTGTTTTTATCTATCCCCTTGATACATCTTGTAACGTTTCGATATCTTGCTGCACGATATATATGGTCCCACCTTTAAGGTTTACCCTAAAACAGTGGTAACCAACCCTTTTTGGATCGTGACCCCATTTTGATATCACAAATTTCTGGCAAAGTTGCACCAGCTCAGATATTTTTATACTGCATTTTATCTTAACTAGATACAGTTTTAATTTTGAAAGTAATGTAATATTAATAATTAAATTACTAGACATTTCAGGCGACTCCATTTAAATTACAGGTTGCCCCAAGATTAAAAAACACTGCCTTAAAACAACTAATCATAGATTTAAAATGAAAAAAAAAAATCTGTCAAAAATTGTAAATGCCAAAAATAAATGGTGTTTTTCAACAACTTTTTATATTTAACGTCTGAGAATTCTCCTGCACGTTTCATCACTCTGTATAATATCTTCCTCGTTCTCTCAAACTATGTATGTTTGTGGCCTCACCGTGTTCTCTCTCTCTCTCTCTCTGTCTCTTCCTCTCCAAACTGTGTACATTTGGGTCTGTCTATAGGGAGTCAGGGGTCATTATTAATCTTGCTGGCTCTCCTACCTTCAGGCATAACAGCAGTGCAGCCTCTGTATATGTGTGTGTATGAGTGCCAGCATGTTTGTGTGTGTGTGTGTTTCATAGAGGGGGGAAAGAGAGAGAGAGAAAGGAGTGATTGTAAATGAGTCGGTTGGGGTGTTTCAAGGTGTTGACGATACGTGTATTTGCACTTTGTTAGACGTGCGTGTGTGTGTGTGTGTGTGTGTGTGTGTGTCTTGGATAAGGAAAGTGTATTTTGCCATGATGGATCATGAGAGGCCCACATTGGTAATGCAGACTCGCACAAGACAGACACCCATGAGAAATGAAGGGGGGAGAGGTGAAGGGAGGGTGAGATCAGTGATAGAGAGAGAGAAAACCAGATAAAGGAGGAGGGTGACGGAGAGAGAGAGCGAGAGAGAGAGAAAGCATGGAGAGTCCCTGTTCCTCCTGAACTCATTAACCGTTGTCCTCTTTGCCCTCCCTCCTGCACTCCCACAATGCCGAGCATCGGCGTGCATCAATAACTCTGGTGACAGCACGAGGGGGACGGGTCAGCCAAGCAACCTTCCATCTCCCTGGCAACCACCGCTATGGCCACCTTAGCCACAACAACAATTGCTGAGCAGGCACAACGGGGGTATCCCTCTTCCTGCTGGCTGCAGATCCCCTCCTGCAGCCGTCACGCAGCGAGGGTCACCGTGCCTGCTGCTGCTAGATCAGAAGTAAGCTAAATCCACAGCACGGCTTCAGCATGGGATGAGGCGAGAAAAAGCTGAGTGATCCCGATTCTGAGCAGAAGTGAATGGGCAGAGGATTCAATCTAAGCTGAGGTATGCAGGCAGTGTTCAGCATATGAAGGGAAGGATGGTGTACAATGGCCAAGTCTGCAGGAAGAGAAATCTCTAGCTGGTCCATGACTTACTGACAGCATTGGTAGACACACTCAATAGAATCCTTGCTTTCCAGCACGAAAGGAAGTGTTCACATGCAATATATATTTTTAATATACTGTATATATTAAAAGAAAAACAGCCCTTTGAAATAACACATCTAAAATGTGTTATCATCAATTGGTTTACTTACATGCATAAACATTACAACATGACATAAAGATTAAGAGCCAGGGATGGCTTCCTTCACAAAAACTGAAGGAGATCTGTCATCCAAGAGGAGCTTGAAGGAGCTTATACGCCTTCGTGCTTAGAGGAGCCAAATAAAATGGTAAACGGACTTGATTTATATAGTGCTTTATAACCATCAAGGTAGTCAGCCCTTACACACACCATTGGGACAGAGCTGCCATGCGAGGTGCTAATCAACCATTGGGAGCAACGCAGGGTTCGGTGTCTTGCCCAAGTACACTTCAACACATAGATGGGATCGAACCCCCAACCTCTGGATCAGAAGATGACCCCTCTACCAGCTTTGCCACTGTCCGCACAATGAAGTGTGTCAGAATTGTGAATAGCTGGCTTTGCATACCAAAATAAAACAAATAAAGGCTTTGCACCAATAGAACCCACGAGGTTAAAGATGTAACTTTGGCCTTGCTCATCCTAGACTAACCTGATGGAAAATTACAGATATTTAAGAGTCATTAAGGACTGCTCTCCATGCGGGACACAGTTCCCATGTCTGACCAATTTCTTCTTAAAATAAAATTAATTAATTTAATTAATGCTATCCGATATAGTGATATATATCAGAGTATGATATAAAAATGTCTGCCGTACGATATAACCCTCTATCGTTTATATTGCAAATGCAATGTGTGTGGTCTTGGTCTGACTGTTGCTAAAATATCATGAAGCAGGTTAATCTCATCACAGCCACACTGATACTTGGCAGTAGCATGTTTACGTCACCCAAAGATATTCCTTCATTGAATAGCAATTTTCCATTATTTTCATGTAACTTAAGGAAGAAATGCTATATCGGGATGTACTGTATATCCTTATCGGGATATAAATCTACCCTATATTGTGATATAAAATGTTCTCCACATCAAACAGCACTACATTTGATGTTGGACTCAGCTTCACTTTGGAATCAGCTTTTACTGCTCTTGTCATCAAAATAAAAAGCCAAGATGTGATACAGGTTATAGTTTTGTTTTTTAAAATTGATGATAAGTGAGGAAGCTAACTTCTATAAAGCACATTTTTGTGTTTGTCAAGCCGAGTAGGAAATTGGTGAGTTTTACAAAAAGTCTCTTGAGCTCGTGTAGCAAAGACCTACTGAGTGTCTGTACTACACACACCATGGAAACATGGCTCATAGCGTTGATGGGTGAAGTTTTACACAAACACATGAAACCATGTCAGCATATTTGTCAGGCTGGGTTTGTTTTTTGTAAAACCTTGTTGACGCGAAGATGGAGCTTTGTCATTTCACTTGATACTGACCAAAAAACTGAATAATTCCCACAGACAGAGCTGCTCCTGTCACAGACATTGTTTTTTTTCTTTTCTTTTTTAACCATTGAGGCTCTGAAGCACTTTTACTAAATCTAAAACACTCAAGACTGTGAAGTTCATTTTAAACTCTATGCCGAAAGCTCTTCATCATTTAATTCTAACTGTAACAACAGTTGTTTTGTTAGCGTTGAACAGCTCCGGTGCAGCCTTCACGACATTTTGACAACATGCCAGTGTCAAAGCTTTTAGTAGCAAACACAGTCCTGACACACGTCAACACACATTTTTAGGAAAGAGGCAGAAATTTTGCCTAGCTAAAGTTCTTGATGAATCGTTGGGATTGATTGATTTTTACATTTATATAAATAAGGGGAAGCATATGTCCTGAAAAAATCAATAACTTATCATTTTCAATTAGTATGTTGAGTAAAATGCAACCTAGTTATAGTTCAAATGTAGTCATCAAGGCCAGAACCGTATAGAGAGAGTTGCGACAACGGAAGTTCAAAATGCTTGACCGTCACGTGATTCATGTAGACTCAAATAGTTCCGGAAGTTATTGGCGAGCAATTCGAATCTATTGACATAACTGTGATTTTTGGTAATTTGTCGTCAATAACTGCATTGATTTACAATATTTATACAGTACACGCCATATGTATGTGTACATAAATAGCTTTTTTTTTCCTATTAGTGTAAACAGCTAGTGTACCTGCTTTTTTGACATAATTAAGGCCAATATTAATTTGTTAAAAAAAGTGTTATGTATTGTATACAGGATGTATTGCTTTGAATTTTCTGTAATGTTCTTAAACTTGTATGGTATTAAGGGCAATCACGTCCCAATGTTTATTGACATATAATAGCCATACAACTTGCATAATTTGCATACGACTAACTTCCATTTAGAAGGGGTGGTGTTTAAAAATTAATACTAGTTTATTTTCATCCATTTCAGTAATCCCATGGTAATTAAGCGCCTATGTAATCTTAGTGATTTAATGTCATCTTTGACTTTCATATATCATTAAAAAACACACCACATCCAGACAGGACACACTGAAAACATATTTATTATGTTTATACATATATAAAAATAGACATTAGATTTTTACTATGCACTTATGTACCAAGATGAATTCATTAAAAAAATGTCTGACAAACATGTCATGCAGTTTGTCCGTACCTTTCATACGTGGTGTCCTTGCATGTAGTCGCCACCGAGGTTTGCTGTGCTGTATGGGGATGCTCCAATCGCTCCGAAAAAGGAGTGAAAATGTATGGCTTCACAACCGAACCAGAGAAGAGAAAGAAATGGTTCGCCAAAGTCAGCAGGAGCAATCTCACAATAAATCTGGATTATAACAATAAAAAAAATATTTGAGGTAATCACATTCAAACACTTTTTTTGCACTTTTTCACAAATAACAATTGAAAAGCTTGAAAAATTAAGATATGTAGCCTATGCGGGTAGATAGAACTGAGTTGTGTGCATTAATTATTATTGTTATTCATTAATAATTTAATTTATCACAGCAAAATAAATCATGTTTAAAAGCAATTTTTCTAATTTCACATCGTTGGATGAAATGGCATTAATAAAAATTGAAACTTGTGGCTAAGGCTGTGTGTTGCTAACTTTATGTAGTAGCGTTAACATATCCTAGCCTCATCTTTTTATCTGCTAATGATCCCTTAATCTACTAGTTTAGCAGAGGTAAATCCACTAACATGCTTTAATGCACACATTATTGGGTTTAGATACACTGATGATAATAATAATCATATCCAATATGATTATTTCAACGTCTTACTGTTCAAAAGTGCATCGCAAACTCTCTAGTCCGCTCTATTTTCATTGCGCTGCAATAGTCAACTGCTCATTTCCAGAACAATTGTAAGGCTCCATGAACCGCTATTGCTGTAAAAAATATTGGAGTGGACGGAGTTGTTGCAACTCTCTCTCTATATAGCTCTGATCAAGGCTAATTCAGTTATAGTAGCCCACTAAAATATAAGATATTAAATGACTAATATAAGGCATATGATTTCATGCTTTTTGTAAGAAGATTCGATTAACATTCATCATCCTGTCATGGATAAATGATTCATTGATCATTGATATTAATTAGGTTTTTTTTTTTTCATTTGTCAGCAAATAAACAATAAGACTTTTTTTACTGTGAGGACAATAACTTAACATGGCAGTTGGCCTGCTTTTCCTAAAACAACTATGCATTGGTAACAAAAATCATGAAACGCATTTATACAATAAAAGCAGAAGTGCCAGAAAAAACAAAACAAAACAAGCACAGTGTGTGCATTAAATAATTTAACTTCACTTTTTAAGAGTTTTTACAGGTTTAGAAAAAGCTCCATACATAATGTCTATACTTTCTCTGAATGTTAAGAGCAACTCTTAAATATTTAAATAAAAAGTACTGGTAACATATTTGGGGAAATTAATTTTTTCAACATTTCAAATAAATATCCCAATAATAGTCAAAGAAAATACCTACAACACTATTTTTCCCAATATATAGAAAAAAACAGATTTTAACAAAGGTTATCGTGGTCTAAAGTGTAATACCTCGACTCACCTGAAGATGTCGCTTCAGGTTTGTTGTCTGTTTGTCGGTAATGGTGGCGTCACTCAATTTACATACTGTCTTCTCTTCATTTATATCTAGTATAACATTTTGTCCAAACATTGGTTCTTCTTTGTCTTCCGGCGTTTGACATTTTCTCAGTTGCAGACATATTGTTTCAATTCAGTCTTCAATGGCCACGTTTACATGGGAGCTTTCATATCTCCTTTAAGCAGAATAAAAGTTAATTCCTCTTTAAAATCACCTTGTGAACACTTAATTCCTAATGCTAATTTAAGTCCGAATCAAAATTAAATCAGAATTAGGTGGCTGGTTTATTCCGATTTTAATTCCAAGTTAGATAATTCCTCTTTTTGTAAACATTTACACTTTTTCTGCACATGCGTGATTTACCTCGATGACTACATAATCCAGGATGGCCGCCCGGACTCCAGCCGAGACTATTTAATAAGAGCCTTAGAATACATGGATGTAATGAAAAGCGTGGATGGACAGACGCATAAACATGCAGACTGGGTTTTATTTACTGGTGATTAGCTCCTCTTCCTTCTGCTTCGCGGTCCAAACTGAAACCGTGTGTTATTGTCCAGCTGCTGCTTCAAAACTACAGTTCTCATGTGTGGTCTTCTGTGTTACAGCCGACAATAAAAGGTTTGTTGTGTGTGTTTTCCCGATAGATGCGAACCCCCAGACCTAAAGCGGTATTGAATAAACCAGTTTTCCATGTAAACCTCAATGTAAACTTCAATTCGGGAATTACTATTTCCATGTAAACACAAGGCAGAACACTTTCATTCCGAATGATTTAATACGGAATAACTAATTCCGAATTAAAAAACATCATGTAACAGTGTGATTGTGCTAGACCACATGAGACATCTTACGTCCTCAAAACACAATCAGCGTAGACCTATTTGCTTCTGGATCACTTACCAACTTGTCCCGCCTGCCTAGGTCACGTGATAGGCCAGTCATTGGCCAGTTTAGGTTGTGTGACTAAGACTAAACCTAACCGTAAACCTAACTCTAACCCTAAAAATTGTTACGATATTGGGTTATAACCTAACCTTAACCCTAAGACGCTACGTACGTTTACTTTGGTAACCGTACCAATTGCACCGGGCGTTGTCCGTACGGCAACCGTACACATAAACACTTAAAAAAATTTAAAAAGTACATATAATTGGATATATGCAGCATTGCATTCTTTAATCCCCTTTTTTGTACCTTATAAAAAAGCTCATTATCACAGCTTGATTGTTGTAAATATCTGTATCATATTTGTATTATTTTTGTAAATATCTGTATTATATTTGTATGTAATTTGTATTATTATTAATCTTACTTTATTTATTTTTTTACTACTGTAATGTGTGTGTATCTGATTCTTATTTTTAACAGTCTTTTACTTAATTATACACTTATTTAATGTTTCTCTCTTTCATTTTTGTTAAACTTTTTATTATTTTATTTGTGATATTTTTTGGCTGTAACGAAAGCAATCTCCCACTGGCATTAATAAAGGAATTCTGATTATTATCTATGGATAGTATTATTATGCATCTATAAATAGTCTGCCCACGCATGTATGTATATATACACATGTAAGTGTTGTATAACTGGATTCATGTGTGTGTATATGAATATATGTAAAACTCTCTACACCTTTTCCCTTTTTAAAACACTTGTAAGTTAGTTGTACATTTTGTACTACATATATATATATATATATAGTGAAAATTTTTTTTATTGTTTTGCACATCACAAATGTATTTTTTTATAGTTATACTTTTTGTGTGCACACATTGTTCAATATCACACTTGCACTGGCAATGTGTAAACTCGTTTCCTCATGCCAATAAGGCTGTTTTGACACATATAGATACATATATAGATGTATACATACATGGTTTTAATGTATATGAACTTCATTAAAAGTTCCAGATCCCGTCACTACAGAGTGTGTTGTTCAGTAGATGTTCAGGCTGCTTTGAAGAGAAAATAACTGGGACTAAAAAGAGGATAAAACGGGAATAACTGGGAACCTCCTCGTTCTTGAGTCGCCCGCACTCGGTTAAATATCGCATCATGTAATCGTGTATTTTCGTAATTTCGTAAGAGCATCGGTGCGAAGTGTCTGATGTGAGTTGGCCCGTCTCCTGATAAATACTCCGCGGAGATGCGTCTCTCCTCCCGAACGGAAAAAAAACAAGGCGGCCGGGAGTCGTGGGGTTGAGCTGGTGGGCGTGGCTAAATTACAGCAACTGACCAATGGCGTCACAAACCTTGCACAGGCGGGTCGTCGTTGTTAAATCTCAGCCAATCAGCGACAGACTAGTCCTCCT
This sequence comes from Gouania willdenowi, assembly GCF_900634775.1. NCBI lineage: Eukaryota > Metazoa > Chordata > Actinopteri > Blenniiformes > Gobiesocidae > Gouania > Gouania willdenowi. The sequence goes on along the minus strand of NC_041062.1, from coordinate 11,368,549 downwards.
TCCCCCACGTGGGTGTTGAGGCCTAAATGACAGCCACCAGATTCTCGACCAATCGCAGCCCTGCGAGGTGTTAATCTCAGCAGGGATTGGATGTCTGTTTTTCCTCGAGCCCCCTCACTCACCACGTTTAGCCCGTCGTTATTTTTTATTTTTCCTTTATTAACTCTTTCCTGCCACACGGAAAAGACGCTGTTCTGCTCGGAAAACACACACACACACACACACGCAGTTACAGCCAAACGTGAATTAATGAATGATTCAAAGGCGGTTCGTTTTCTCAAGCGCCACAGACACATCGCTTTGATTGGGACTGTTTCGCTACATCGGACCGTGGAGTAGAACACGGAAAGGACCGAAAAGTAACGCAGTAGTAAAGCATGGACGCTGATCGGAATCCAATGAGCAATGTACGGAGTGCAAACGCAATTAAAAGCGGGCGAAAATCGCATGCTAAGCAGTCAAATGTGAGCCACATCCACACAGCGTGACTCTGTTCTCCTCCTGTTTGGTCACGAAACAACAATGTTCCAAAGTAAAGTGACAGGAAACAAAAACTAAAGGAAAGTCCCTCCGCATCCACACATCAGTCTACCATCACTTGTTTTTGCCCTTCTACAAACATTCTAATCCATCCTAAAAAAAAAAAAAAAAACCTAGTGCAGTGGCAAACATCGGTAAACCGAGCCTCAGTCTTTTATTTTGAAACCAAAACACGCTGAGGCAGAGTCCTCGTGCAAGATCTCAGGAGAAGGATGACACCGCCTCCTAGTGGTGAGTGTGGAACTAACACCATGTCGTCAACACTCAAAGACGAGTATCCTGACAACTGGATTATAGACTTGTAATATTAATCACAAGTGGATTCAGATCTTTAAATACATTTTATGTAGGGATGGGACGATATACAAAGTTCCCGAGACGATACACGATACTGGGGTCACGCTAACGATACGAGACAATATTTCTGGAAAGGGGAAAAAAATGGCAGTTTGCTTTTATTTTATTACCTCTGGCAACACTTACATATACTCTGGGTTTGACCTTTTCAACTCACGGGAATATAAAATATAAAACAAACAACAATATACAACACACATTTTTCCTATTTCAACCATTGACGATATATCTTTTGATGTTTTAATATCGCGATATCGTGTCACACTCTTACTTCTACTGCATCAGGTGTAATAATCCAGCAAATGTGAATGTATAGCTTATAATGTTTTGATCTCAGGAACTCATTGAATTCTATGTTTTTGTAGCTACAAACTGTCATTTTTCCTTTTCTATAGCTTTTAATCATGTACAGAGATGCATGGGTTGTTAAAGCTTTCAGCACCTTAGTGCACGATTCACGGATGCCAATCTAGTGTTGGGCTGGTGATGCCAATGTTTTACTTTATTAGACTAAACTGTATATAATTGGACAGTATTATGCTCCCTACTTTGTGGTAACTGTCTGATGGATGGTTCTGTTTTAAGATGACAATGCCAAATTACATTGTCTTGAAAGAATGCGAAACTGGACATTTTTAGTACAGTTTCCCTTTTATATTCTACACATATAATTCCGTTTTTATTGAATCACAATATCTTTCACCCATTTTTTGTTGCTAAGTTGGACCTTGATGTGAGCCAGATTTAAGTCCAAAAGTAACAAGAAAACAACCCTTTCTTGTTTTGGATGCTTGTCGGAGAAACAGCAGCATGACCAATAGGAATCATCCAACTGGTCCCTTTCATCCACTTCCAAACCTCTGGAATTGAACAGATCGCAAGAGAAGACTGACTTGCAGGAATGACACACAGGAGGAAAATGATGAAGACAGTGTGTGAAAGGAGGGGAACACTGTGGGGTACCAGGCAGCACCCCGCAGTCCCACGTAATGGCAGAATAGAACTTAATAGGCTAGAAAAGGCTGGAGGCTGTTAACTCACAAGCGGTCATTTTAAATTCTCCCACTATGCGTTGCTATTTTCCCCTCATACTCCGTGTATATCTTTACTTCATCCCTTCCATGTGTGTCTGTGTAATTTGACAATTCTCACTCTGATCCTCAGCCTCCTTAACCCATCTCCCACTGATCACCTATATCAGCTGTTCCTTTCCTTTTCCTCCCCCAAAAAAAACTACCACCACTCTCCCCCTCATTCCCTTCTTCTTCTTCTTCTTCTTCTTCCCCCTGCTTTCCTCCTCTGTTCCTTCTTGCCCTCCCTCCCCTCTTTGTGTCTCCTTGGAGGAGGTGTAATGATAGCTATTTCAGTGTCATCAGAGGATCGCTGTAATGGCTTCTAAAGTACCATCCCATGGTTGCCACGGTGAACTTGGCACAGCCGCCGTCCCAGAATCGGAGGCAAAAAGAAAAAGAACAACGGCACAAAAAAAAAAACAAAAACAAAAAAAACATCTGGTTGGCTATGGACAGGCGTCACCGTGCCAACAGCAGCAGGAGAGTCAGTACATCAGCAGACGATGACGCAGCCCCCGGGGACTACAGAGTGAGCTAATGATGCGTGGGATAGGACACATATGAGGAAGGAGGACAGTAATAGTTATAATAGTGATAGCAATAAAAATAATAGCAGTGATCACAGTAACAGCGACGGTTTCTTTGATTCATAAGGAGGATGCCTGTCTCTCCTCCCATCTTTACAATCACAGCCTCAGTTTGCATATCTGTTTTAAAATGGAAGGAATGGACAGAAAATGATTGTTCATTTATTTGGTTGTTTTTCTTTATGATCAGTAGTGTCGCTTAATGTTTGGGGTTACGGCCTTCACTGAGAAACACGTGCATCTAAGACCCCACGGTAGCGGCTATCACAGCCCTCCATCTTCCATCATGCACACTGGTCCTGTTCAGGAACCTAGTCCAGCTGACTCGGTGATCACACCCAGCAGAGGTCTCCAGTCCAGTCCATCAGAGTGCTGACACAGAACGACAAATAGAGACAGAGATTAATTTACTTTGGGAACTTGAATAACCTAAAATCTATGTTTTTGAACACAAAGCACCCACAGAAAGCAAGCACATTCTTGGGAGAACATGTAAACTTCACCTGGAAACAGACGAAAAAACCTAAATTTAAGAGTCTTCTCTTACTCACAACTTTTGTGTATTTTTATTGTCCTATTCTGTATTATTCTATTACTTTATATGTTTTTTGGAGTCATTTTGACCAATGTGACCACTGGGCTGCGAATTTGTCCATGTCGGTTTTAAACAGATATTGGTATTTGTTGGGGCAATGTTAATGTGAACAACAGCAAAATGACCACAAACTATATATCTCACTTTTCTATTGATCCCTAAGAGTTATTCCTCCATCTTCTATAATTATATTCATGTATTGATTAATATGATTTTTCTTAAGCACTTTTGTATTTATCTATAATACTGTTGCCAATGTTTTAATATAACAATTCTGCAGCCAGAAATATGCTCGATAGGTAATATTTCTGTGTTCTTCAGTATTTTTTTGCATGTTTAACCACTGCATCCATTGCTAAAGTTTAGATTACAATCACATCACTAATGTCCTTCACTTATTTCGCTTCAATGTTTTAATCTAACCATTGTTCACACTAAGCATTCTGCACACAAGCCAGCAGTTCAAGCCAGGGTCAGGAAGAGTAAATCTTTAGGTGGGAGGTGTTTGCTGTGGACACTGGGACTTTCTTTTGACCTTTGTGAGTGCTTGTGTGTATACACTGACGACTTGTATGTTGTGATGGGTCAGTGAGTTTATGTGCATGTTTATAACCATTGATAAGCAGACTGGGGGAGTGTGTGTGGGGTTGGGGCATCTGGGCTGGGATGATTAGGTTGAGGATTAGATGGATTCAGGAACAGACATGTTTGTTTCCACACATGCATGGGCATGCACACTGACACGACTTGTTGCTTTTGCTTTCATATTACTGCCATCACCATGCCAAATTTCAGACGTGAGGTCGTGAAACTGTCCTTTTGGAAGTGGCCCAGGGAGCTTGCAATCAGAGAAGGAGTGTAACTGAACCCGAGCAGTGGCAGGTAAACCGAGCTGCACTCAGCCAACTACCCCAAAGACATTGGCAGTGCTCTGGTTACCCTGCAGTGTGTATAGTTGTGCGTTGTCTCCACTTGCCTCGCTTTATGTGTCACAGAAAAAAGGTGAAGTGCAGAGCTCAGACCAACGTGCAGAGGCAGAGAAAGGCAGGATTACACACATGGCAGGTTAGAGAAAGGCAGTTGCGAGAGGAGGAGAGGATGGAAAGAAAAAGCTACAGAGCGATGCTTAAGATTACAGATACAAGCACCTTTTGTTGCCAAGTTCAGACGTGATGGACGGCTTATGTTCAGAGACGGACTGAAGAAGTCCTCATTGCCTCACCTTTTATCATTGGGATAGCAGAGGATGTTCTACTTCACTGATCAAACTTTTCTGAAAGAGGCAAACGAGGAATCTGGACTTTAACAAAGGTGGGGAAAAGGTCAGTCTTTCATGTGATTGATCCATTGGTAATTGGCAAAGAGGGGGTGATGCAATTCCCCTCACTGATCAGGGTGCAAAAGAGACTGAATGACTTACTGTTCACCCTAAAGCTTCAGAGACAGAAGTGATGGTGCACTCTTCAACTCGAGGCTGAAAAACAGTCCAGATTAAAACTACTGTACAAAGAGGAAATGACATGAAACTGAAGAGAGATCAAGGCAGACTCAAGCTCTTGTTACCTCTAACCTGATTAGGTAGAGCATTACTTGTGGTGGAAGGGGAGCTGGAGGACCTGATCAAGAGAAAGTGAGAGCCTCCAAAAGCAGACAAAAAAAAACCCCAAAAGGAATCACATGAAGACAGAAATCTCCTAAACCAGGAACGTGGAAATAGAGCCGCAGGAACTGCAGAGAGGAAGCCACAAAACCACAGTAAGTTAATTAGGAGGTTGTGGCTGGGAAAAAAAAAAGTTTAATGAAGTGATGGGTGGGGGGAGGAATTTGTGGTTATGGGGAGTGCTTTATGTAGTGAACCTTAATGAATTGATTCCCTGCCTTTAACAATTTTGTATTACATCACTCTTCATCACTATTGCTTTGCTACTTTATACTTTTGCTTTTCCTTCACCTTTCATTTAAACTATACACATTCCTTCTCCTTTTGTGTGTCACTACTCTAAATCAACAGGTGAAGATGCCCCCCAATGGGAACCTTCCTTTAAAGTTGCAGTTTGGTTTAATCAATCATGAGGGACGCTACCTGACCGCTGAGACCTTTGGCTTTAAGGTACAACAATGAGTAGTTTCAGATCAAATGTTGTTGTACGGTCTGTGTAACGCGCCTCTATAAAGCTGCAGAGACAGTTACAATGGTGCAGTCTGGCTTCACGTCAAACATAAATCTTGGTGCAATGTTTTTCATGTTTCTCAGGTGAATGCGTCAGCTCCCAGCCTAAAGAACAAACAGATATGGACTCTTGAGCAAGAATCCCAAGACACACAGGTGGTCTTCTTACGCAGCCATCTGGGGCGATACCTGGCCTCTGACAAGGATGGCAAAGTTACCTGTGAGGCAGACAGCCAGAATTCTGACTGCCGCTTCCTCATCGTGGCTCAGTCTGATGGCCGCTGGGCCCTACAGTCTGAGCAGTACCTGCGCTTCTTCGGGGGCTCTCGGGACTACCTGTCTTGCTTCGCTCAGGTGATCACAGATGCTGAGCTGTGGGCAGTGCACCTGGCTCTGCATCCTCAAGCCAACCTGCTGTCTGTGGCCCGCAAGCGCTATGCCCACCTCTCTATGGAAGACGGGGAAATTGCTGTGGACCTGAATATTCCCTGGGGTGTGGCAGCGCTCTTGACTCTTGTCTACATGGATGGAAAATACTGCCTAAAGACGTGTGACAGCCGCTTCCTCAGCAATGATGGGAAACTTCTGACGCAAAGTGGAAGGGCTACAGCGTACACATTGGAGCTGAAGTGTGGGAAGCTTGCATTTAAAGACTGTGAGGGGAAGTACTTGTCTCCCATGGGACCGACAGGGACCCTAAGGTCTGGACGGTGCTCCAAGCCGGGCAAAGATGAACTGTTTGACTTGGAGGAGAGTCATCCACAGGTGGTTCTGATAGCTGCTAATGGGCGTTATGTCTCCATAAGGCAAGGTAAGAACAAACCAACAACTGGTGTTTTATTTTCAACGTATTAAACACATGTAAAACTGGAGTATTTATCAGGCTTGTTTCATACCAAATTGTATTTGCCTGATTGAAAGAACCGAGGTTGCCCCATGGTTAGTGTTAGGTTGGTCAGATGAGCTTTTGCTGACACAGGGCGACCTGCTCCCATACATAATGAAGCAGAAATTGGCAGCTGAGAAGGAATGCATGGTAATCATCAGTAACGTAGCCCGCTCCTCAGCACTGGTTGGATCACTCTGGGGAATCTAGTTAAACGAAGGCTGACATGGGATACTATCAACCCCATTTGAGAAACCGGAAATTAGTTTATTAACTGTTTAAACATTGTGACAGATCTAGGTTAGTCAACTGTCTGTAGTTATGTTGCTTATAATTTATTTAGGTATGAATCCAAAGAACAAAAGCACAGAATCCAGGTTCTCAAACACTTATCAAAGATCAAGGGCAACATCCTGGACTCCTGCAATGTATTCTTGGTCATTCCGGGGAATCCTAAGTTACCCCGAAGCTAGAACTAACTAGACAAAAAAAGAACTTCATGGAGAGTTTTTGTGATACGGAAATTTGCTTTTCAATGACACAAGCCAAACAGAGGAGTTCATTAAAACAATCAGTGGTTACAGGCCTGGATATGAGGCTGACCTTGCCACACTGTCTCTGACCTATAGGGTGTACAAAGGAAAATAGATTAACACTCAACAAAGACAAAATGGCTCCAAATAATCAGGTGCGTATCTATAGCCTTGGGTAATTCTGACCCTAGACAGCAGGTACTGTTACTATAGAAATGTCTTTGAAATGTGATCAAAATAAAATAAAAAAGGATACACGGGGGTCAGTGGCACATCCTTCTGTCATCTGGCCTCTCTTTCTTTGGTCATCAACCAACATTAGACACTAATAAAATCAAGTAAATTATTCACCACAGTCACCTAGATTTCCTAACTAACCATTGTCCTCTCCCTTGGGCAATGTAATCAAATAGTATTTCTCTGTAGATGATGCATTGTAATCTTTGTGATTCAGCAGTACTAGGGGGGCACCGTGGCACTACACCACTGGCCTGATGGGTTTAACCTGCTTCTCATTGACTTCATAGTCATTTTTCCTTTAAAACACGGTTAAATTACTTTGATCAGCATAGCAAAAAAGAAACTGGAGCAAATGCAATTGTTATGGTCAGGTTACATCCAGGCGAAGTCGCGTTGGTTGGATTTGGAGTGGACGTCTTCCACATGGATGTTTGGACAGGTTTTGTTGGTCTGATTTAAAACTGGCTTTAAGGTGGACGCCCATTACACCAACAGTGCTTGTCAGCATACTTTACCATGACAGCCATCCACAGGCTGCAGATTCTTGTCTGCAGGCTTGAGTTTCACCTTCCCAGGGTGCTGTAACTGAATCTCTCTGCGCTCATTGTTCCTGGTCAGCAGTGGGGGCTGCAGGCAGGAACCAATCTACTGGGAGCTCTGCAAACGGATTGGTTGGAATTAAAAAAAAAAAAAAAGACATTATTGTTGCCTATCACACACGTACATATGATGGACCTTTAGTTCATGCATTCATGTGCATTTAATCTCAGAGCATGACGCCACCTCACTTCCTTCATCTTCACCCTGGTTTTGCAAAAACAAAAGCTTTATCTTTCTCCAAGACACTGGCCCACTCACAGGCAGCAAAGCCCTGCTGTGGAGAGTGGTGAGTTGTGTTGAATTATTAATGAAGTCCTTCCAGCTTCGTTCCTGGAAGGAGAATAAGGAGGGGGGTGCTTTCAGAAACCCAAGTTGGCTTTTACCTAAGGCCAGAGCTTCTGCCCCTAGGGTCACACCAACTTCATGAAAATGTAAAACACGTTCATTTAAGTAACATGTTATTAAGCAGGTTTACATACCATTTATGCCTTTTTGCCTTAAACTGAATAACATATAAAAGATTATAAAGAGTATAATTTTGTTTTATTCAACTATAATTTATCTTAGCCTCACATGAGTAATTGTTTCTTTGGATTATAGTCTTTAAATCAAAACAAGATGAAGGGAGAAAGGAGGATACAGCTGTAGCATTACTCCCAGAGGCTTCCTAAACAATAGGACTATATATGGAGACAGATGGGGGTGTTTTCTTCCTCCTGCCCATTATTTGTGTCTTAACTTGTGAATAAGTTATTTTATTTTGGCCTATTTTAATGCAAATTATTGCTATCTAAATAAAAGCTTAGTATTTATTTTATTTTAGGTAGGACATGAGTGTAGATGTAGATAGTATATGAAGAGTTGTAGAATCAGAATCAGAAATACTTTATTTATCCAGGGGGAAATTGTGTCACAGAGGCTCGAAAAATGCTACAAATGAAAATAATAAACACTAAAGAAAGAAAGAAAAGTTACATAGTTAAGTAAAATATTCTCAATTAAATAAGGATTGCACACATTACAGTAGAAAAAAAAAAAATAATGTATACTTTATTCACCACCGTAGTGAAATTCTTCTCCGTATTTTACCCATTTTCTCCAGGGGGTGGCAGTGGGCTGCCATTGCAGGCGCACCGGGGAGCAGTTGGATTGGGGTTAAGGGACTCAACATCCCACATAGCGGTGGGAACCTCACGATACGATACGATATGATACGATACACCGCTCGCGATAACTATTATCTCACGATATGACGATACTGCGAGAAAAAAAAGATTAAGTGAAAAATCATTTTTTTATTTTATATTTCTGAAAGACAATAAATTGAAAAAGTGTCCTAGGAACAGTGACACTATTTTAGTGCAACATTTCTGTAAATAAGTGTCAACATACCAATCTAAACGAATAGGTATCTCCAATAATGCTTTCTGTAAACATAAAATAGGGTTTTTTTTTGTTTTTTTTTACCAGTGACACCATTATAGTACAATATTCCAGTAAACAATATATTGGTTCCTTCAACAAACGGTGACAAAATTTCTGTGAAAACCTACCTGCACATTTTAGTGAAAAAGCAGAAAAGGTTTTGAAAAAACCCCAAACATTTATATATATATATATATATATATATATATATATATATATATATATATATATATATATATATATATATATATATATATATATATATATAAATTGATACTTAGCGCGAGCATATCGATAATCGATCATGCAAAAACATATGACGATATATCGCCGTATCGAGATATCACACCCGGGAGAGATTCAAACCAGTAACCCTCCTATTACAAACCTGCTTCTTTAACCACTAAGCCACCACTCCCCAATTACAACTTAACAAATCTAACACCAGATTTTTTTTTCCATTACTTTAGGTTGTATTTGGGTCTCTATACTGTATATCCTCTTAGTGTCCCAATGATCAGCACTGCTCTAATGATTTTTTAATATTTCAGGTCTTACTGAACACATAAGCTCCCAGTGAATACACGTTACATGTGTACACAGATCCCAGTAAACAATAGTGGGGGTTTGAAATAGTGAAATCAATTGAAATGAATAAAACAGCAGAAAAGGCATCTCTGTTGGATGAGACCTTGAGAGGAGACGAGAAGATGGTGGCATCAGCTTACCATCAATAATTGATGTCAGAACCATCTATCGTTGATGGATTAGTCAGGCCTGCTCCATTTTCAAACCAAAGGTCTGAAAATGGAGCAGGCCTTTATCAGGAGGTGGATCTGGATCCTGCAGAGCCAGCAGCGTGGTCATCTTTGTGCTATCAGGGCGCTGCTCATCGTTTCTCACATCATGAAAACATCTAATTTCCTATGCTTGAGGTCGGACTGTGTCCAAAAGATAATCATCAACACAGCTATTGGGATTCTCACGTTGCTAGCTAGGGTTTCAGCGTAGCCAATCTTCTTCCATTTTATCTCTGCTGCTTTCTTCCCCTCAGTCGTTCTCTCTTCCCTCCGTCTCCTCTGCTTTCATCTAACGAACAGCAGCTATGAGATCCCAGCTGAGCCCCCTCTGAAGATCATTTCTGGGTTGAATTAGTGTGAAATGGACACATGGAATAGGCAGACAAAGCATGACATTGAGTGGGTATGAGAGAGAAAAGGAGTGACAGGCCCTGAGGCATAACCGTGGAGGAGGGATACGTCCATGCTTTTAATGCATTAAGATCAATGATGATTTAAGCTCTTGTAAGACTTTTCGCTATCACGTTTATCAGGTGTGAATGATGTGTAATTAAAGCAGCCCAGGTGCTCGAAAACCATGACATCTATGTCATGTGCGCTTTGTCTCTGCAAAAATGTAGGTCTTTATCGATTTTCTTCTTAAATAATAAAAAAAAATAGATGTATTTAAACAGTCTATGTTATAAACAACTTATATTGTTTTTATGTGAAAACTAATTTTTCAGGAGGGCTTTATTTTGCATCAGTTAAATCAGGGGTCTGTCACCTTTACTCTCAAAGGAACCATTTAACCTCATTGTACCTGGATTAAAGTCCAAAATACCTACTTAATGAAGACAATACAGTGTATTTAATTATATACAGTTAAATTATATAGAATAATGTTTGATTTAATTTGACTTGATTTGTATTGATCATGTAAATGGCAGTTCAAAATAAAATAAATTGACATCAAGAAATAAAACAATATTTTGCATCTTAAAATTCTTAGTTTACATGAACACAATGTTATATAAAGAAGATTTTTTTTAGTTAATGATTTATTTTAGGTTAACAAATTGTTATATCTTGACTTTATTTGTCATTAATAGCACCTGGAAAAAAAATAACTCATTATTTCAATAGTTTTTTTTAAAAAGCTATAGGGAGCCATTGCAAAAGAGTCAAAGAGCCACATTAGGCTCCAGAGCCGCGGGTTGCAGACCCCTGTGTTAGATATAACAATGCTTCTCTCTCAGGGGTGTGTTTTTGCAGCCCGAGTCAGCACCAGTTTGACCTTTTTTATTCTTGTAATTACGATACTGTATAAGAACCACTACTGCTTTATACCCAAATGACAAAACAAGCACATTTACACTGAATCCATACAGCACAAGTGCTCTCTGATGAGCAACAGGAACAATTACACAGAGCATAGATCTGTGATGTCAGAGCAGCGACGATAAACACAATAGCTCCACTAATAAAGAGCTGCACATTAAGCTCTAAGGTGACAAAACTATAGTAGGTTATTTTTCCAAATGGATACGACACAGTAATAAGCATTTCAAACGACCAAGGGAGAGTCGTTACTATCCTCAGTCTGAGAACCAAGGATTTAAAAACTTCAGGAACATTTAATTCAACTCATAAACCAACACCAGGTGTATAAAGAGTGGCTTCTTAATGCAAATACAGTCAACATGTTTAGCATGTTCTGCATGTGTCTGATCATCCATGCTTCCTTTGGCCTTAAAGGCGTCGGCAGTTATCTGAACATCCTGCAAAGTGTGCACCATAAAATCCTCAGGTCTTTTCCTGTTTTTGCTTTATTCTTTTATGAGGGGGATTGAGGGCTTGGACGGGCAGCACTCCAAAGCTGATTATATCAGAGCCCTGCTGTGAAGAGGGCAGGGGGACAGGGCCGAGTGTAGGATGGGGGCGTGAGGTGGAGCTTATGGGGGTCAGGGGTTTGGATGTAGAGCTGGGGAGGATGACGGAGAGGAAGGATCAGGCACAAGACATCAGGATTGTTGGAGGAGGAATGGAAGTATTCTGTAAGCAAGCCCATTGTTGACTGTTTTAAAGCATCTCTGTATGGCTTTGAAGACGCCCATAAAATAACTGATTTATAAAGAGGAAAATGATTGATTTATATTTATTATCAAAGGTTTAATTTGCAAAGAAAAAGCTTCTGTTTTCTTTACACAGTCATCTCGCCTTGCCATGTTTTTCTGTTTGTTTGTTTTTTGGCCACAAATTCTTACAAACTCTGAGCTTCATTTTGTTGCATTAAAGTATAATTTCAGTGTCACACAGTCCTCAGGTCTCCCTTGTCCTCTCCCAGGAGTGAGCCTTGCAGCCAACCAGGAGGATGAGACGGACATGGAAACTTTTCAGATGGAGATTGACAAGGAGAGTAAGAAGTGCACGTTCCGCTCCAGCCAAGGGAACTACTGGGCTCTGGTGGCTCATGGAGGGATCCAAAGCACTGCCACTCAAGTGTGAGTGGATGCTGTAATTACAGCTGCAATAGGGGGGAAAGAGAGGACATTTTATTGCCAGGAGTCAGTTTTACACTGACTGAGTGTCCAAGGACTAAAGTAAATTACTTTTAGTTCACACATGTTGCACATAATGCAGTGAGGGAGGGTGTATGTTGCCATTCTCACATCAAATCATGAGTACTTCAAGGCATTTCATATATATATATATATATATATATATATATATACAGAAATAAATAACTACACCCATGAAGGATCAGTTTGGCATTACAATCCTCACGGTCTTTTGAATAGAAGTCTTCTTTATAATCATTAAAGGACTATTGGCACATTTTATTTACCTAAATTAGTATAAGGCTCAATCTTTTATTCAGATTTAAGTTATCAAATATTTTCCATGTGGTATTCATGACTAAGTTATTTATTTGTGTTGATAATTGTGTAACTGCTGGCACTTTATATACATTTCTGGTAAATAATCAGAGAGAACCCTACAAAGATTGGGGCTGGGTTTAAAAAATCAATTAATCACTATATGAATTGATTGAATATGAATGGCCCAATATTGATTTATAAAATCCTAGAATGGTTTGTTTAATACATATTTTTAACATATTTTTAATGTGAACATTGACATTTTTGATAATGCACCAAGATAGTTACTTTCTACAGTCTAGGTTCCCAAAGTGGGGTATGGGTACCCCCACGGGTACGCAAATTGTCATGGGGGTACATGAATGAAGATTAAAAATACTGACAACATTGGACACTGGAATTTTAATAGAGCAGCTAATGCTAATGCTAGGTTAACGTTAATTCTAGGTTAAAGTCAATGCTAATGCTAGGTTAATGCTATTGCTAGGCTAATGCAAATGTTAGGTTAAAGCTAGTGCTACGCCAATGCTAATGTTAGGCTAATGCTAGATTTTTGCTGTTGCTAGGTTAATGTTAATGCTAACTAATGCTAAGCTAAGGCAGGATGACGCAGGCCAGCACCTACATCCTCACTTGCATTTTCTTCAGGAAATGCAATAATTCTAGTTATTATTAATAATATAATTTATTATTATTATTATTACAACCTTTGTTATTAGTTTCTTTTTGTACTTGTGTGAAATTGTTTTAACTGTAAAGTGTCTGAGTTTTTCAAAAATGCTTATAAACAAAATGAATTATTATTCATATGTATTATTGCTCAACAGGATAGGAACATGTAGAGACAAACATTGTATATGACATGTTTTTTAAGTGTGCAGGAGTAGGGGGTACATGGCTTCATGTTAATGGTGTGAAGGGGTACAGGACTGTGAAAAGTTTGGGTAACACTGATCTACAGCATAAGTCTTCTAAGAATCTCACCCGTATTTAAAAAAATTGGTAATGTGACTGAAATATCCTTAACTAAATCAAAAACGGAATCAAATCAGGTTTTTGTGAATCGAATTGAACCAATTTAGGAAATCTGAATAGATACCAGGCTCTGACAAGTATTATGAACATTGTAGGAGTTTCCGATGTCTTGTTTTTGGTAGTGTTGGTGATGGGTGCTACTTTAGCTGTCATACTTTCCCTCACAAGTTGGTCTTCTTGTTTATCCAAAGGTCGACAAACACCATGTTTTCAGTGGAGTGGCTTAGCCACAAGGTGGCGCTAAAGGCCAGCAACGGCAAATACATTTGCACTAAGAAGAACGGACAGTTACTAGCTGTGAGTGACTGCATTGGTAGGTACAGATACACTGGTTCGCTCCCATTCTGACTCCTAACATGCCTCTTTAATCATTTGTGTGTGTGTGTGTGTGTGTGTGTCAGGGGATGATGAGCTGCTGACTTTGAAACTGATAAACAGACCCATGCTGATTCTAAGAGGACAGAATGGCTTCATCTGCCACCATAAGAACTCCAACACTCTGAATGCCAGCAGATCCATCTATGACATCTTCACCCTGCAGTTCACCAACGGGGTCTACCACATCAAAGGTCGGGGGGGCTACAACCCACACATCAGGGTTGATTGGCTTCCTACTTTCTGACTCCTTCCTCTCTGTGCTTTCCTTCTTGCTGCATAGGTGTGGACGGACGCTTCTGGTACGTCAGCAGTGCTGGGCTGGTGTGCTCGGATGGAGAAGTCCCTGAAGAATTCTCTCTGGAGCTGTTGGAGCACCGTCGACTCGCCATTCGTGGCAAGAATGGCAAATACCTGCGCGGAGACCAGGGAGGAACACTGAAGGGTGATGGACTGAGCCTGAGCAGCTCAGCGCTCTGGGAGTATTAAACTCAGACCAGCATAAGCTTCTACACACAATCACAGCATTGTCCAGACCTTCTGTGGCCCTGCTTTAGCTAGAGTTGCATCTAAAAGTAGACCTAGTAGACACTTAGATTCAGTTGAGTCGTTACGATTGTAGCATACGCAAGTAAAGTGTTACGTACACGTATAGCCAACAACAACAACAACACAGACTTATTCCTGTTCTAATCTGAACATCACATAAAGGCCTAGAGTTGCATCAACACCATTGATTTACACATTTATTTTCTGTTATTGCACTTACAACCCAAAGAGTGGCACACTTAGACGTAATTAAATATCAAATAAAAGAACAAATATGCAATTTAATCATGAAATGCATGACATCTACTGTAGCTTCACATTAATTGTTTGTTACTCTAAAAAAGAAGTTGATAATGTTTATTTATTTAGTACATGTCAAGCTTTTTCACTAACACAATTCAGAAGATCTATGGAAATGACACCACACTTTAACAGTCAATGAAAAATGGAAAAACATGACCAAAAATAAAATGCCTTTAGATGATGATAAAAAGCCTGTATGATTTTATTTTTTTAAGCCCTTAGCTACTATCACATCATGATCGATCCGAGTGATAATTATAGGGAGTTCTATAGATTATGAGCTACGAGGCTGAAAAGTACCTTTGCAACCGGTTCTGTATTACAGTTCTGTTGGACATGAAATCATAAAATCGATGAAAGACACAGAAATTGTCACTAAACTGAAAGGCGTTGAAGACTTTCTAAATGATTGCATTTCTGTATGGGTTTTAAAATCAATAATATAGTGATTTTAAATGTCACTCAGGAGCTCGATGATTTTATAAATATCACTCAAACATGTGTATCTTGACATCAGCATCTCTACGAGGAGCTATGGAGGGGTGACATCACCTACGTATATCAGAGGTGTTAAACTCATTTTAGTTCAGGGGCCAAATAAGGACCTGTTTTAACTTAAAACTGAGCAACTCTAACAGTGACGTGCCCTAGTTTGCTCTTCCACATCTAAATGATTTATTAAGTATGTAAGATATCAACAATATCTAAGCAATGAGTTACAGATATCAGTCCCTGCAGGATCTTCTCCTTAAATGTCCTTAATTTGGTGACCAATTTTCATTTAATTTGGGGAAATTGCAGAATTTGGAAGAATTGAGAGTTCTTTCAACAATTTGCGATTAAAAATGGCTGCCACTATGTGATATAAGCATGGGAAAAACTATTGTGGTGTTCAGGGAATTTGTTTGTTTGGGAGGGGCTGAGATATCCACAACTGACTTAGTTTGTAATTTAGACAAAGATCCATACTTTCTCTGTCGTTTTTACTTTCCATTGCGGGCTGGATTTGGCCCCCGGGCCTTGCGTTTGAAACATGTGACCTCTATAGGTTTAATAAAACAGACTCTTCTGTATAAGAATATATGCATTCTGTGCTAATTCTAATAATTGCTTTCTAATAAACCTTTGGTACAACCATGAATACTTTTTTTCTGACACCGACCGTAAGTTTCCCCTCATTGTTCTGATCACTACCCCCTCCCCTGCCTCTCTGCCAGCTCGTATGGTATTAAATGAATGACGGGAAGCCAGCAAAGTGGTTTTTACGGACACGTAATGGGATTCATCCCGACCGTGTGTCAAAGTGCCATTTGAGAGCAACGCAGTCCCCATTCCAAGCTGCACTGTGTCACCTTTCAGGGAGAAAACGTTCATCATAGAATGACAGAGTGTCAAGTCTCACCATGAAACAAAACAGTGACCAACCCTCATCATTCTTTAACTCTACCCGTTACTTCCTGAATATGGGGGCAACTTCCTGTGGGATGAAACATTATGGGGTGGTGATTGTGAAGTTGCGCATGTTAAAATAAACATCAACACTTAGCAACAAACCACAGTTACAAAACATGTAAAATTTTTATTTTTGACCAGATTTACAGCAATATTTTTTCTTATAAAAATGTGTTAAATAATAATCTAAATGTTACATGTAAATGTTAAATTTGAATCCAAGTGTTAAATGCTAAATCTAAACAGTGAATTTGAATATTAGCTAAATATTTAGTTTCACCCATTTAGATTTAACATTTAGATTCAACATTTAACTTTAGGTTTAACATTTAGATTCAACATTTAACTTTAGGTTTAACATTTAGATTCAACATTTAACTTTAGGTTTAACATTTAGATTCAACATTTAACTTTAGGTTTAACATTTAGATTCAACCTTTAACTTTAGGTTTAACATTTAGATTCTACATTGACATTCTGTTTTTAACAGTGAATCGGCATCCCATAAAAGATAATATACTAACAGAACATAATTTCCACTTCTTGTCTTGCATACCCTGAATAAATAACTTTCACTCATTTTCAATGTTATAACATTATGACATTCCCTTGTTTTGGAAAAAAATGATAACCACTAACTTATTAGTTAAATATTTAGTTTCACCCTTGACATTTAGATTTTACATTCAGATTTAATATTTAACATTTACATTTAAGATTTAGATTTTACATTTAGCATTCAGATTTAACATTTAGATTCTATGTTGACATTCTGTTTTTAGGAGAACATTTTTTTTTAAACGTAGTTTGTTGCTAAATATTGCATGCGCAACTTTACAATCGGCATCCCATAAAAGATAAAATACAAATACAGAACATGAGTTCCACTCCTTGTCTTGCACACCCTGAATAAATAACTTTCACTCATTTCCAATGTTATTATAACATTATATGACATTAGTTTGATTTGAAAAACAATTATAACCACTAACACGAATGAAAGTTTCCATTGAAACAGTGAATTTGAATATTAGCTAAATATTCAGTTTCACCCGTTCCATTTATATTTTACATTTAGCATTTGGATTTAACATTTAACTTTTAGATTAAACATTTAGATTCTACATTGACATTCTGTTTTTAGGAGAAAACCTTTTTTTTTAAACGTGGTTTGTTGCTAAATGCTATTTATTTTTGCATGCGCAACTTTACAATCAGCAACCCATAAAAGACAAAATACAAATACAGAACTTTCACTCATTTTCAATGTTATAACATTATGTAAAAAAAATTATAACCACTAACACTAATGAAAGTTTCCATTGAAGTCATTAATATGAAGATCTTGAAACCGTAGAGTGAATTTTTGATAGCAAATACAAACAGAAACACACTAACAAAGGTGTTCCGGTAAATGTTGAATTTATTTTGAGTTTAGTTTTTATTTATGAATTTTCAGATTCAATCATCAGCTGGTTTGACAATAAAGTACACCCAACACTATTCAGTGTCCTTTCCTTGACATCAGTTGTCCTTGTTGAGTTATGTGTTTAGTAGATAACCAGGAAGCAGAAGAAACACCTGTGCATCACTACGTGTCAGGACCTGCTGCAGCTTTGGACCTGAGGAAAGCAGCGGCTAACGGAGGATGGACATACTGTGATGTCAGCAGGTGAGAATGTTTGTGAGAACAGCAGCTGTGATAAAAAGCAGGAAGTGTCATCTGTTCTTTATCAGTCACAGGTGATGCTTCTCTGCTCAAATAAACAGTGGGTTTTCCCATTTTTGGGGGGGTCAAATTTTCTTTAAATAAATCTAGCGTTTGGTCATTTTCTTTTATTTGAAAATTGTTGACCTGTGTTTCTCCCACAGTAATAGAAATGTATATGTTCCTTTAAGTGAAAGCTTCTCTTGAATGTGTATGCAACTACTGTAACAATGGTAAAACGTGTTGAATGTGATTGCAAACAAATGCAGAAGGACTTAAATAGTGATAAAAATACTTTTAATTTAAATTCTCTATGATAATTTAAGGATATTTTAAAAGAGCCAATCAGAAGTCATCTGTGTGTGGAAGTTAAATCAATATTTTAACTCACTTTTGTAAATTTGGCGACTCAAAAGACTTCTGATGTCTAAAGGATGTTTCTCTCAAACTTAACAATAGTTCTTTCTGTCTCGAACCTCAGCTCATTAGAATGTGTCCAGTGTGACACGTACATGACTGTCACATCAGACCTGTGAACATCACCCAGTGATGCTATTACTGGATTGTTACGTTGATGCTCAGTCACACCTGGTTTTTCATCCTTCTTAGTTCCTAGCATTGATTTTTACCGTTACATTTTTAAAGAAATGACATGGCTGACACATAAAATCCAGTAAAAATGTGTTAACCTAATAAGTAATGGTGTTTTTTTGCTGTTCTACACTTGTGAAACAGACAGTATTTTACCACAGGGTGATGCTGTGTGTTAAACTATGAGGAGAGGATTCTCTCTGAGTTCCCTGTAAACTTTGAGGAGACGTAGGTTTGTTCCCGTGGACGTGACGTTACTGAGAGCATCTGAGATTTGACCTTGTTGTGCCTGTCGAGACAAATATCAAGGATTAGTAGTACTTGTAAAGTGAACTGATCACATGCAAACCTCACCTCAGCCCGTCGCAGCGCCTGCCTTAAACCTAAAGTTTGAGAAGTGAAGGAGGGGGTTTTCTCTGGAGTTTTTAGCAGCAGCGTCTGCATCAAGAAAAAACAACTATTTCAGTGCATTTCCGTTCACTTGAGCCTGATTCTTTATCATCTTGGACTCTAAACTTTGAAATTGTGTAAAAGTTCCCCCGAGGACGGGTTTCCAGTCTATCTTATGACTAACTTACAAAGATCAAACACAGCACTGCTTACCTCACCTTCATTAAACAGTTTTCCAGTATTGTATCTTCCAAATTCATGTGCATATAATTCAGCTGCAGCCAATAGGAATTAAATAATCTATCAAAGTAAGCCTTTAAATACTATTATTAAAATACTTAGAATTGTACTTAAGTTTTAAAAAACATGTTAAGTTCTCATTTAGCCAGACAACCTTCATATTTAAAAAATAAAATAAAATAATGTTTTTAGGAAGTTTACTTTGATCTCCTGACATGGTTTATACAGGTTGGCCATACCCAGTAACAACTTGTAATAACACATCAATGTGATCAGCAGACACCTCTGAGGAAGACTGCAGTTCAGCAGTCAGGAAATCAAAGTGAACGTCCTGAAAAAACATATTATTCAAAAAGAAGACCAAATGAACTTAATGGAATTGTTACGCTAAAAAACTGTTATTAAATATGATTTCATTCATTGATTAAAACAAATACAAACGTGTGTACCTGTATTCTGCTCAGCACGGCCTGGTGGATTCCACACACAGCTGCAATAGACGAGCTCTCCACTTGGACTTCTGTTACATTCAGAAGTTCTGTTGTCTCCACGCTGTCCCCCCCGACCTTTACCTGCACACATGCGAACCAAAGCTAGCTCATCAGTTGAATAAGCATACAGTAGAGATTATAGTGAATTCATTATGTGGATAGTTTTCACCTCTTTAGCCGTGAGTTTGATTGTAGCTCCATTTGGAGCTCGAGCATGGACCAAAGCACTTTTACAGCTCGTTTTGTCGTCTTTAAGTCCTGCCGTAACGCCGCCTGAATTTCCACACAACAGCCAATCAATCAGGCAAACGCAGACTGATTTTTCACCTGTGGAATCCAAGTCGGAGCTTGTGAACACCACCGTGTCCTTCAGTAACTCTGACCACAGCCGTACTCTGGCTGAATAGGTTTCCTGCTTCTCTCCTTGCTCCACAGCGGCGCTGAACCTTTGCCGACGGGAGTTTATGAAGCCCTGAACTGACCCTGTGGAGCTGATGGATGGAGATGAGCCCGTTTTTTGTGAGGCATTGATCACCTGCAGGGTGTGCAGCCAGTCCACTGTCAGGGTGTTCAGGTGCAAACTGGTGCAGCTCCCCTGCAGGCGTGAAAAGCTCACGGCGTCCTCATCGCTGAGCAGGCCCGAGGCTGAGAAGATGAGTGAACAGCTCACAGTCATGGGGAAGGACGCGTCCTCTGCAGATGATAATGGAAGCGACACGTCCAGTGTTTCGCCTGATGACAGACGAGAGAATGGGAAAGTGAAGTGTGTGGCAGGGCTTTTGCCTCCAGCAGTGGGAGAATGAGACAGAGGAGACACGGTAACACTCAGAGTCCAGCCTCGCTCTAGGATGTAAGGACTTGAATTCACTAAGACACATGAGAGATTCAAGGAGTCTGTTTGAAGAAGGCGAGTCCAGTGAGTCCTGGCGTGGCATCGGATTGGCTTCTCCTTCATGATAAAGTGTTTTTCATTTTCATCTTCCATCAGCAGAAAACAGATGTTAAGCACTTGGTTAAGATGCTTCAGAGTTTGGTTTTTAGCCTGAATGAGAGTTTTCAGTGCTGATGCTCTGCAAGAACACAAAAGAAAGTCAAAAATGATATGTTGGCTTTACTTTTAAGCTGCTATGTAGGGGTGTGTATTGCCTGGCATCTAGCGATACGATTCATATCCCGATACGTAGGTCACGATACGATACATTTATTTTTTTTTTTAAATATATGACTTAAGAAACAACTAATCTGTAAATGTGTACACCTTCATGAGAACATTATGTATGAAATATATTTTACTGGTATATTTTACCCTCAAAACATTGGCTCTAACGTGCCATGTGCCAACAACTTCAATTAAAAAAATAACACAATCTGCCTGTGGCTTTTAAACCAACTTTGACTTTAGTGCAACTTAACTGAGGTACAGTATATGCCTAGAACAACACATAAATGCAGAAAATTAGTACTTTATGTTTAGATTTTATTGAAACAACACAAGCTGGTCAACATGTCCAGGTTTCAGCACTTCTTTGTGCAGTTACAATGTCTCCTGCAGTGGAAAAGACTTTTTAGGTTGAATAAAGGTTAGTTAAATAAAAATCGATCCGAGAATCACACGATGTAATGTCGCGATATAATGCCAAATCAAATTTATTCAACACCCCTACTGCTACGTTTCACATACCTTTCACAAACATCTCCAATAGCAGAGAGGAAGTCTCTGACACTTCGGCCTCCTTGATTGGACGGCGGCTTAGACACATCTGCGTCCTCTCCACGCACAGCCAGGCTAATAGTCTGCAGCTGCCCCCTGACGGACAGTCCCAACAGCTGAACTTTACCTGACACGAGAGACAATTTGAAATGTGGATTTAAATCTATAGTCAACGCAAATGGCCGCCTCGGTGTGTTGATGTGTGTTCTTTCTGCTCTAACTACCAAGTTAAATTCCTTGTACTGTTTTAAACTGTACCTGGCGAAGAAAATCCTTTTTGATTCTGAAATCTATTTCTTTTTTAAGAGAGCGAAAACACCTGCAGTGTGTTATAAGATACACAGAGTAGGAAGGAGGCTTTGTAAGTTTGTATGTTTATATCCATAGTGTTGCTACTAAAATGGTCAATAAAAGGTGGAAAACTATCCAGGAAACATTTGTGAATGTGAAATTAGAAAGTTAAAGCTGCTGAAGCCGATATATATACAGGTATATATAAATATATATACAGGTATATACAGATATACATTTAAAGTGTAGGCCTCAGATTAATAAATCTAACATTTGCCTGAGAAAAATGTGGGAAAATGAGTTTAGTTCTCCACTGTAAACACTCTCTTATTGACATTTTCTGGAAAGTTTTGTGATTGCATGTGGATGTGGAGTCCCGTTTATACTTCATCTTATGGTGATTCTTGTGTTTTTTTTCTTGATTTTCTGCATGTTTTTTTACCCTAAATAAGCTACTTAATAATAAATGATCTGCATTCATATACATGCAGTATGTAGACAGTTATGTGCACAGGTACTTTCAGGTGTGATTGTTCCTATTATTATAGTACAGTTGTATTTGGGATGGTGTTTGGCTGTGTATGCTTCACCTTCAGCATGGCCTGAAGCCAAAGCGATGACTCTGCAGACATTTAAACTAACAGGGCTTTGAATGGCATCAGAAACCTCACAGAAAGCCTCTTTGTCCCTTTCTTTGCCTGCTCCCAGAGACAAACCCTTGGACAAATTCATGTCCAGCAGGTCTGAACCGATGCTGTAGTAAAGACGGTTTTTATCCACACAGCAGCAAAGCACCGGCCCTGATACACATAACTCAGTGACACCGAGCCGGACTCCTCCTCCTTCTTCTGGACAGGCCTTGTCAGTCTTTATCAGAACCACTTTGCCTCGTTCGCCTACTGCAACCAAACAGTTAGCGTATCCAACACCGGATTCTCCCAAAACACACGCGCCCACAAACGCCACTCTCTGCTCCAGGCTGTGTAGAACTTGAATTTGTAATGGTGGTGGTTTCAGAGGGAGGAAACAGAGGCGTCCATCAGACAGGCCACAAAGGATAACAGGTGATTTAGCAAAGAGCGGCATCCACCCAAACAAAAGTTTAAAAAGAATGGGCTCTAGACAACAGTGGCCTTGAATCCCTCCCAGACAGATGCTGTGAGGAAGACGTTGGTGCTGCTGCATCACCACAATGGATGCAAATGAGCACAGAGCTGCTCCTCAGTCCTGAATCTGAGATCCCATCAACAGCAGCTGAGACCGTTGGTAGAGTGACAGAGCAGAACCTCTGTGTCTGTTTAGATGTTTGATACAAAGTCAGCTGCCACTGGGAGTTTCTCTGGCAAAGGGTCATAAGCAGAGTATCAATGACGAGGAGTGAAGACCCTCCGTCTGCTCCAGCAATGAGACACTCTGAAGGAACTGTGAGCTCAGAGGGAGAGGAAGATGTTTCAGCTGTGGAGCTCTGAGCCCTGCAGAGGTTAAAGGTCAGAATGAGTGACACATTTTAAGCATCACAAGAAGAAATAAAACATTATCTCACGGGAAAAGGAAAACTATATTTTCATAATAGGGCTGGGAGATATAAACCAAAACTCACATCTCTGTATTTTTTCTCAAAACCGCGGTATATGATATAAATCTCTAATATTAATGTAAATAAAGTCTTACTAGAAAGACAATTCTGGGTACATTTGCACAGGCACATTTATTAACAAACAGCTGCACAATATGTGTTGCTTTTGTCTTTTTCTCCTCTAAGGGACAGCACGTGTGAGTGAGTTCTGTGGTGAAACTTGTATAGGACAGTGGTTCTCAAACTTTTTTGGCTCGAGTACGAAGTACCCCCCTTTCTCTTATTTCTGAATCTGAGTCCCCTTTCGTCCAACTACAACATTTCACTCAGAATCTATGAAAAAAACAACTATAGAGCATAAGGAGGGAATGAATGAGTGATGACACAAATGTACAAGAATCTCATTTTGTAAATAAGTTCAATGAAAGTATATTTAGTGCCTCCGGAATAGATTTGTAGTTTTTTTTTTAATCATTTATTTATCTCCCTCCTTCGTGTTCTACTAAAGATCATTTCTAACATAATTTTGTGTATTTTTGTTTGTTCTTTTTGTTATTCAGTATATTTCTCTCTTATTTTGTGCTTTTGTTATTTTTGTGTGTTTTTGGTGTCATTTTGTGTCTTTTAGTCATTTTTCGTCTGTTCTTTTTGTTATTCCGTATATATTTGGCGTGTTTTTGTTGTCTTTTTTTGAGTTGCTGGTAATATTTAGTATGATTATCATTTTTAACTAAAAACAAACACAAAAAAAAAAAAAACACACACACATTTTAAAGCTCTCATTTGCTCATTTAAGTGCCCCCTGTAGTGCCATCGCATACCTCCAGTTGAGAACCACTGGTTTAGGTGAAGGTCTGGATTAAGAAGCACTCAGAAACCAACTGTGCTTTTCACGCTTTTCCTGAGAAGTAGCAAAATCAGCCACTCCTAAAAAAGAGTATTTTGATACAAAATAAGCTGTAAAAAAAAATAATAAAAAAAAATTAATAAATGAAACGTGATATAGTAATCTTCTAGATCTCCCAAATAGATAACTCGATATATCTTGAATCTCAATATATCTCCCAGCCCTAATTCATGAGTTTTATAATTATAGCAACATCCTGCAAAGTTCCCACCTGTGCAGCAGAAATTGTTTGGTGATGCCATAAACTCCACTGCCACATGAAACATAGATCATCTGCTGACTTTGGCTTTCAACCACATCACTCGCAACCTCAGGTAAGTGCAGCACAGCCTGTGGGGATACAATAGTAAAACATCTGCACTCAGATTTACCCTTTAAAAACACTGGTTTATCCACAGCACGACTCTACTACTAACCCTTAGTTTCTTCTCTTCAGTGTTGAAGACGTAGACCTCACAGCTGCCATTACATATTAGCACATCCAACCCAGAGACAAATAGAACCTTCAGTGCACCTGGTGGTCCAGCAAAACCAAACTGTGCCCAGTCTCTACAGCACACCGCCCTTCCATTATCAACAAACAACGTATTTATACTTCTTCTTCTTGTTTAGTTTAGTTTTTTTGGACTGTTGACGGTAAAGCACTGAGCCTAAAAAACACTCGAATAAACCACAACCGGATGTTTACAAACGCAGTAAACGCCCCCGAATATTTCGCGCGTCAAGGTTTTGACCAATAGGCTTTATGAACTACATTACCCATGATTCCCCGTAACGAAAGTTGGAGGGTTGAAGCAAACAAACACAAACACACACCAATTCCTTCTTCGCTTACTTAATAGTATATGAATAGAACCTAATATCACAAATAAGTCGTTTTATAGTTTAATAATATATTACAATAATAAATTACATTTGAATCCCACACAGGTGAGGTTAACAGATGATAAAACGCTGTACCTACAGCGTTTTATCACCAGGGGGCACGCTAATAAATGTAGCACTCCTCTTTTAATACTCACGAAGAAGAAGTTGGCCAATGAGAAGAAGCGCAAAACAAACGTAGACATTTTTTAAAAAATTCTCTGATCCCAGAGGATTTATCAGACCGCAGCAGAAACACAAAATAACCTACAGTTTGGTGCCTGACGTAATGGATCCGTTCAACCAGGAGGAACTTAAAATGTACTTTACGGAAAACAGGCTAAAATCTTTCGAGGGTTGGCCGTTTGACGAAGACTGTGTGTGCACACCGGAAAGTGTGAGTGACTGCTAACAAGCTAGCAACAAGCGGTTAGAATGTCCAGAAATAATTGTCCTTTATTTGTGTTTTACTACCGAAATATTTTTAGATATATATTTTTTAAAAACATCCAAAATGTATTCAATGACCTCAAAATCGAAGTGTAGTTATTTGTTGTTCAGAATCAGAAAATTACAGTTTAGAAACAAGACACGGAATTTATTTTGGTGGTTGGTGCGAAAAACAAACAATTAACACTATAATAATATTAATGCCTTGTTATAATCATTATTAACAACACACCGCAAAATCATTACTCTGATTTTTTATTTTAATAGTAATAGTATTTATTATTTACGGTATGCGCTATTAAAAGGGATTCTTATTGGCCGAGGCTATTGATACGGAAATGTATGAATAGACTACCAGTTTACTCATACGCAGCGCCCTCATTCGCCAGTTCAGGTGACGTGATAGGTGCACCACGTGACTTAAAGTTCCGTCAGTTTTATTTTAGCTCATATTTATTTTTATCCACCCCGCCACCCCTTTTATTTTAGCCCTAACCCAGGAAATACGCTAAAATGTTTATTTTTTCGTATATGAATTTTTAAGCCTATAACCCTACGTTTCCGTATCAATAGCCACGGCCAAAAGTATATATGACAAAAGTGGGATTCGAACCCGCAGCAGCAGAGGAAGAATCCTTGAGTCAGGCGTTCATGTATAAAAGGTCCGGAAAGCGTACCCATAGTCCAGGGGGGCTATGGGTACGTTTTCGTATCAACAGACACTTCCAATCTTATATTATTCAGAGCTGGAATGTAGAACGTTATTTGCTCCTAAATCTTACAGAATGGAGGCTTTCTGAAGGTTTTCCTCTTATTCTTCTCAAACTGTGAACAACCATTGAAAAAAGCATGATCACAATTTTACAAGGAGGGGGGATAAAAAAGGTCAATAACAAATCTCGATGTAAGGTATCAATAAAATACTCTGTGTTAGATCCATGTTACAATGTGCTACTAAATGGCAGCTACATGTACATTTTTCACATTAGACACCTGTATGTTGTTTTTTCCTTCCCAGATGGCAAAGGCAGGTTTCATCCACACCCCATCAGAAAACAGTCCAGACACAGCCATGTGCTTCTTCTGCCTGAAAGAGCTGGAGGGCTGGGAGCCTGAGGACGACCCAGAGTAAGAGACTAACTTTTTTTTTTTTTTTTTTTTTTTTGCTACGTTTAGGATTGTTTTAGTCTTGGTTAAAAAGGCTGACCTCACCGAGCCCAACTGAAAGTGTTATTGAATAGCCATCATCTAGACCAAATTGTTTACATTGTAAATAGTCAAGAATTGGCTTTTTTTCATCATGTTAAGTTGTACAATTAACTAAGAGAACTTTGCATTTATCCAAACTATAGATGTTGGTTTATCAGTTAATTTTAAAAGCTCAGTTGGACTTGACAGAAGTTTTATTATTATTATTATTATTATTATTATTATTTCAGAAGGAATGTAACTAACTTTTGACTACTGCCTTCTTGCACATCAGTTAAAATGATAAGTTGTTGGTTTTGAGTTCCGGCCACCTTTACTGCTACTTTTAAAGTAGCATTTAGCTAGCACTAATCCATGTTTATAATGTTTTTGATTGATTAACTTTAGTTTAGTTAGTATTTTTGTTTATCTTGGTTCATAATCTTGGCAAATAACTGTAATAACTGTTAGATGTGTGCCCTCATCTATCAGCCTTAAGAATTAATGCTGAGCTTTTTTATGCCAAACTAAGCCAAACCTTTTTTTTTTTTTTTTTAAATCATATCAAATATTGTATACTGCATGTTGCAGTTTTTTGGAAAGATATGTTTTAGATCTTTTTATCTTCTATTTATCTTATATGAAATGTGTTGTGTATGTATATGTATGTAGTCTTTACAGCATTTTACGCTCTGTTTATAGCACTTACTCTGTCATAAAATAAGTTCCTAATAGAAAAATAAAGTTATTCGAATGTAATGATTTTTTGTTGACTGATAAGAGGTGTTGTCATCATCATTGTGTTTTTAATGTAGATGTTCTCTATGAATTATCTTGAAAAAACAATCATTGCGTTCCCTTATGATATGATGTACTTACTACTGTTTTCAGGAAGGAGCATAAATCTCATTCCCCGTCCTGCAACTTCATCGCTCTAAAGAAGAAAGTAGAGGAGCTGACTGTGGAAGAGATCTTCAAGCTTCAGAAAGATCGGCACAAGTTCCTAATAGTACGATTTTTACCATTTTACCCAGATAACTAATGTGTAAACACAATGTTGTCTGTGTGTGGAAAGACAAAGGCTCTAAACCTGATTTGCATTTCATTTCCTTTTATCTACAGAAGAAATCCTGTAATGAGGCCATCGTTAAGTTTGAAGAGACTGCCAAACAGACCAGAACGGATATCATCAAAACTGCAGAGGGAGAGGAGTGACACACTAATAGATTATCGATGAATGAGTGGGTGCTGTGTGAGGGATTAATAGTAGTTCTCTTTATTTGTCTTTGTGAGTCTTTCTTGATTCTAAATTGTTGTTCAACACTTTCTGTTTTCATTCAATAAACATTTATATTATTATTGTTGATACTACTATTATTATAGTCTTGCATGATACATCAAATAATCTGATGGGAATTTTGGGACAGCATTGACATTGGCAGTGGCTATCCGTACAGTTGCTGTATCAATATACCAACATTCTATCCGTACACAGCGCCCCTATTTGGCCACTTTAGGTCACGTGACTAAGTCTAACCCTAACCCTAAAAATTGTTACGATATTGGGTTATAACCTAACCCTAAACCTAAGACGCTACATGCTTGTACTTTGGTAACCGTGCCAATAAAACTGGGGGTTGTCCGTACGGCAACCGTACAAATAGACTCTTTCAAAAACATTTGACAGATACAGTCGATGTTTGAGTGCTTTTAGTGCAAGCTGTCATTCAACATTTTACTTTGGTTTGGTCATTTTGAACATTTTCTGTATACAGACTATTACAAAAGGTCATAATATAACACAGTACAGTGGGAACCACATGTCATCTTTCAAAAATAGCTGTTGAAAACAATCTTTTTTTGAACATAAATCTTAATATTTTCCTGTGTAGCATGCATTTCACAGCATGCCTGTCAAAAGACTGAGTCCACCATGAGAAACATTATGTATTTATTTAATTTTGACCAGCTGTCCACGACCCACCAGTTGAGAAACACTGCTATACAATAATATGTGTGGACCACATCATGGTGAGTAGTTTTATTTAATCTATAGGGGTTTACATCAACAATTTGCAAAAAATATTGCACTGTCAATAAAAATTGGTCCAAATCATACATCATTATGTCATGTATAATGGGAGACCACTGAGAATTCTAGGTGTCAGTGGGGGACAGTCGCTCTAGTGGTATCTGTCATTGTGTCCTTGGGCAGGGCACTTCACCCACTTTGCCTAGTATGAATGTAAAGTGTGAGTGAGTGTTGGTGGTGGTCGGAGGGGCCGATGGTGCACTATGGCAGCCTTGCATCCGTCAGTCTGCCCCAGGGCAGCTGTGGCTACAATAGTAGCTTACCCTCACTAAGTGTGGAGTGAAAGAATAATGCCTTAATTGTGTAAAGCGCTTTGAGTGTCTATGATAAAGCGCTATACAAAATCCAATGCATTATTATTATCTATGAATATAATCCGGTCTTTTACAATCCATCAGAAATCTGA
Source organism: Gouania willdenowi (assembly GCF_900634775.1). Lineage (NCBI taxonomy): Eukaryota > Metazoa > Chordata > Actinopteri > Blenniiformes > Gobiesocidae > Gouania > Gouania willdenowi. Next base: position 11,339,263 of record NC_041062.1, on the reverse strand, counting down.
ATAAGATTAAAATAAGAGTTGATCCTTTTTCTGGAGAACTAATGCCACCAATATATTGTCTTTAAATCTCCTTAAATCTATCCTTTAATTTGTATGACTAATGGTTAAATTGTGTCTTGATAATGTATGAATGATCTGTGTCATCAAACCCCTCCTCCCCCCTTCCCCAATTCCCCCCTCCCATGAATCAAAGTCGCTTCCAAACAGAGGCAGCTGCTGACACTGTCACCTCTGAGGGGAAATCATCTCCATCACTGCACTACAGAACAGCAACAGTGGAGATTTTTTTATTTTATTTATTTATTTTTTACTAAGATCTGCTCATATCAACAGGGGAGCTGTTTGGTTTGAGCTTTATGGATTTTACGCGCTGCGCTCTCAACACGTGGACACGTGCGTTGCGCGCTATAGTCATCATTTAGGCTCCAGGAGGTTTGTTGAAGACCACCTCCTGCTCAGGATGAAGGTCTCCTATGGATCTGTGGTCATCACCGCTGGAATCGCGGGTGTCCTGAGTTTCGCCCTGTTGACCACCGCCCTGGGAACAAACTACTGGTACATTATTCAAACCAAACGCATGAACGTGAGCGACTTTGAGGACATGAGCTCACACTCAGGTCTGTGGAGCACCGCTGAAGGTAAGCTTCAAATTAAAAATCCAACTCTTATTGCACTTCCAGCTGTTCCAATGAGCCTCCTGCTCATGAGTCGATGTGAAAACGTGCTCATGATAATTTCAAATTATTTACTGCTTATTTATTACATCCAGGTGAGAAGATGTATACAGTCACCAGTGATTCCTTCACAGCAGACTACTCCAAATACTCAGAGCCTGAGCAGCGCATGTTGAGTGAGTCCATCCTTTTAAACACATGCAACACAATAATAATAATAATAATTATTATTATTATTCTTATTAATATTATTATTATTAATAATAATAATCAGAATCAGAATCAACTTTATTTCCAAGTAATGTATGTTATACACATGAGGAATTTGACTTGGTGAACAGTGCTCTCCCTAATAGTGTAAACATTAAATAACAATCAACTAGAAAAAAATAATAATAAATATAAACATAAATATAAACAGTAGTTAGACTAGAATGTGCAAAACTAAATAAAACAACAAGATAATAATAATAATAATAATAATAATAATAATAATAATCAGAATCAACTTTATGTGCTCTCTCTAATAGTGTAAACATTAAATAATAACGATCAACTAGAAAAAAATAATAATAAATATAAACATAAATATAAACAGTAGTTAGACTAGAATGTGCAAAACTAAATAAAACAACAAGATAATAATAATAATAATAATAATAATAATAATAGTATAAAAATAAAATATAATAATAAGATAGTAGTGCAGTAGAGCATTTAAATTAAATAGTATGTACATGAACATTCTCAGTGACAGATTTATCCAGGGTTGTTGTGTTTAGTTCCAGGGTTATTTCACAGAACCACACACTGGTGCTCCATAACCCACCTGTGTCCATGCAGACATGCACGGTGCCATAGTGGTGATGCTTACTCTCAGCCTGGTTCTCATGCTGTTCGGTGGGATCTTTGGATTGGTCAGCTCCCTGGCTCGGAGCTCAGTCCTCCTGACCTGCACAGCTTCTCACTTCTTCATCTGCAGTAAGTGAGAAAAGGCCTAGAAGAATGGAGACATTGAGATAAGATTCATGAATAGAATTACAGTATTCACCAATGGTACTGTTAGGGTTTTGAGATATGAGTTCCTGAGATTGCATACAGGGAGACCAGAGGTTTTGCTTTGTTGAATCAATCAATCAATCTATTACAGATGAACATAAATGAATCAACAATATCAAGTCAGGCACTCATCTAATACACAGCATGGACCTCAGGGTCTTCTCACTCCTGGACCCCAAATGTAGGTATTCTCAGCATTTTGATTCTATGTTGTTATCTAGTGTTTCTCCTCCCTTGCCTCGCACATGGCTGGGACATGTGTCTTCTTTTGTTATGATAGTCAGACATTAGTGATTGACAGGGTCAAACATGAGCTCATCAAAATAAAGACATACATTATAAAGGTCAAAGGAAAGCATAGATTTCAAAAGTTTATATCTAACAGTATTCTTTGAATTAGAAAAGTTATACATTTAGAAATCAAACTATTAGTTATTGTAGTTAGTTAAACATGGCATTTACTGCTGATATAAAGCAATACAAATGACGTCCAAGATTATTGATTGATTGATTCATTATTATTTATCATGGGGTCTGTTGTGTCAGCTTTATTTGATTTAGTAGGTATATGTACTGTATATGAGTGGTTTAATGTCTATTAAATTTAATATTTGATAGTGTTGTGCTCAAGACCACATTATCCGAGACCAAGACTTGCCCAAGACCAGAATGCACCAAGACCAAGACAAGACCAAGACCGAGACAAACCGAGACCAAGACCCCCCCCCCCCCCCCCACCAAAAAAAAAAAAAAAAAAAAAAAGAAAAGATAATTAAACCATGAAAAGGTTCAGCAGTTAAAAACTCTCAACTACAGTACACACAAAAACAATTGGTGCAACTGAATTCTTGGAAAAAAATAAACTAATATGTATTAAAACTATCGAGAAATATCTGAAAACAAGACTTTTAGGTCATGCAAATGTACAGCGTTATTCTTATTTGTTAACGATTTAGATTTTGTGCATTTTGCTCAAACTGTCTTTTTTAGTATTAATCTGAGTGTCCCAGTTATTTACATCTGATTTGTCTCATCGCTTACGTACTTGCTTGTGTTATTGTTAGATTTAAATGAAGTTGAAATCAGAAGTTTTGAAACAGTTTGTTCCAAAAAAAAAAATAGGCTTTGAGAAAGTTCACCTGAATATGTTTTATTATGGTTAAATAAGAGCTATTGGACATTTAATTATAGTATTGTTAGAAAATAAACCATGAATAAAAATCAGTGAACAGTCATATTTCAGAGGGAAAATGGTGCTCAAAAACCTAAATAAATTACACTAAATCCTTTTAAAACTGTTTCATGGGATAATTTAACATGGTGGTCAACAAATTATTTTTCAAGAATTACAATCATAGGTGTCTAAATGAAGTGTGCAAGTGATCACAGACACAAGGACAAACTTCTGAGTCAGAAAAACATTGGACTGATGATTATTCTTAACATTTATATTAGTTTAAAAAATCTAATTTTAATGTTTCACCCATTGCTTGCACGTGTGTTACTAATTTCACACATTTTAATCCACCAGCTTCATCAAAAGAGTCAACGTTTAAATAAATGTATAGGGATTTAATAGAAAATGTTTTCATTTTTATTGTTGGAAACTTATATTACTGACTTTTTGAATCTGGAGTAGCACCAAAGAAGCTATTTATTAATGTTAAATCTAATATCTATAATATTTTAGAGTATAGAGGCCAATATGTTTTGAAATTAGTGTGATGATTATTAGGTTTTTATTATTGGAAAATGTTCTCCGGTTGGCCTATAAATCTAAGTATCATTAATGCAGCTTTTATTTATTTATCAGCCGCTGGTTGTGTACTCACAGTTCCCACACATGACTCCCAGTCAGTCATTTACACTGGTTTTGGATTTGAATAGCACTGTCAAAGTCAGTGCATATGATTTGGCCCCAACGCAATGAATTTTTAAAACTTCAATCAGATGTGGAAGTTGGTGACATTTAAAACTCATAATCAACAAAAGAAGGCACACAAAAACGTCATTTATTATTCATTTAATGAATTATTGTATTTGTTTGTTTGTTGATTCATTTATTTTCAATGTTACGTTTGAATAATAATAATGTACGGCAGTTTTGGATGAAGATAGTCACAGGACTGGGCTCGATGACATGGGTGCGTTATAAATCAGGTTTAGTGGCAGTAAAGTAAACCATGTGAGTCAATGGAGCAGACTGTTGTGCTTTATGTGCTGAGCTCAAATTGACTTCATGTGGCCAAAAGGTCTGCAGTTTATTATCACCGAGGACTGGCCAGCTGTTTCATTTGGCTCTATTGGTGTACCTGTGTGCACGAGGCCAGGAACTACAAGTACCATCTACAGGACTACAGCTGGAGAAGGAGAAATAATGCTGCAATAAGGACCATTAATATATCTAATAGAGGGACAGGTCATAGACTTAAGTGAAGCAAGACGTGATAACTCCTCACTGCAAACACTGCAGTTCAATAATAAAGGCTGAGGCCTAAACAATAGGTTTTATAGACATGCAGTCCACAAATATCCTCTATTTTATGCAAAATTGTTTTGATTTGTTCGGTTTTTGTGATGCAAGCATAAAGAAATACGATACCACAAAAAAGAAAAGCTTTGCTTTATTCACAAAGAGGCTTCTGTCACTTAATTGAGGGTGTTGAACTGTTCATAGTAATCAAGTTACTTCATTGACTTTTCAGCGCTGTGCCTTATTTTAAGGGAGAACTTGTGATAGATTAACAGGTTTAAACAGGCGTTTATAGCCTCTTGGTTCAGGAGCTCATGTGAAGTGTGAAATCAAATAACGTCTGGAGTCACTCTCGGAACCTGGCGTGACTGTCTGGGTTTTATTTGTCGAGTTTCTGTGCACGGGGAAAACTCTCACACCGTCTAGTGTTTAGTGTCTTTTTTTTCCCCACTATGTATTGTCTTACTGTATGTATACAGTGTATGTGAGAGCAAAACTGTTTTTATTGTTACCTTATCTGTATCTTTAAGCACCGGTAGTCGTTATATCCTTAGAAAAGCAAGAAAACTAGTAATTAAAACCTAAAAGTTCCTTATCATGGCACCTGAGAAATGTATCAGGCCACAAATTAGCATTTGTCCTTAGGGTATATTAGGAAAATAGACATTTCTCCATCTAGGACATGGGTGTCAGACTCATGTGGACTGCAGGTTTTAGGCGGGAAAACGAACGTTTTCAACATTAATGTGCCTAAGTTTGTACTTCCAGTTTAAATTAGGCATAAAGTATGCAAGGCATCAACAATACAGTAATAATAATTTAAGAAAAATTGCAAGATTTTGAAAGTTCTTTCAACAACTGAATTATTTCCTAATTCATGTTTTTTTTCTGTAATTTCCACTTTCTTCTGCGGGCCAAATCAGATGCACCGAAGGGCCGGTTTTGGCCCTTAGACCTTGAGTTTGACACGTGTGATCTAGGATGTGATTTCGAGCACCACCAATGGATATGGGGGCATTTAAACTAGCCTGTGGTGCAATGGAAGAACTTAAGCAGGTGTGAACACACAAGATATTTCTAGTGTTGTTCTCGAAACCCCCCTATTCAAGACCAAGACAGGACCAAAAAAATCCATTTTAAAACCCATGACAAGGTTGAACAGTTAAAGATCATTATCTCTTTCATTTTTCTTTTTATTAAAAAAAAAAAAAAAAAAAAAAAAAAAACGTTTGACAGACAAAAACAAGGTGTCTGCAACTCTTTCAAAGCACAACACCTCAAATCTAGACAAATATGTTTCACTAAATTCAATAAAAAAAATCACTGAGTCCAGAATTATTTTAAATATATGAAAACAAGATGTTTATTTGTAGGTGGATGAGGCCTAAAGTAGGTGTTCGGAGGTATTTCTGAATAGGAATAAGATCAACCGATGTCCTAGTTTTTGCAGGTGTCTGACACATAAGGCACTTGAAAAGATTTCCAAGGAGGCAGAACAGTATGTGAGCTAATGCTAAATGTTCGCAAACAAATGACAACATCTTGAGAACGTCTCAAAAAGTCCAACTTTAGATATTTTTATAAATAATATGTAAAGCCAAGACTGCACAGTGTCAGAGGTTATTGTCTTTTCTCACAGTATATTAAGTTAGTTTGAGTTTCAAATTATTTAGACCAATCAATCCACTGTACTGTTACTTTCAAAATAATAGTGTCGCCATTAGAAGATTGTCCAAAGATAAAGCTTAAATGCTGAACAAAATTGGACAAAATTTCAGAAAAGGAGCCGTTTTGGCACATTTTTAGACATTTGACAGAACACAACGTTTCAGATTTAAAGTATATGTAAAAATTAAAAATGTTTTGTTTTTTTAGTGAATGGTTTTCCTTTTTTTCCCATCAGCCACGTCTTGAGTGCGTCCCGCTGTTCCATCATTTTCTCTTTCCCTGCTTCTGTCCTGCTCATATTTGCTTAAGCGTGTAAAACGTAAACCATCACATGCCGTTTCCTCATTATATTTGTAGTTTGTTGCACCTCTGGGTGTAATTGTAATTCAAGCTTTTATTAATCCCACCCTGCGTTGCTCCACTTGCATCCCTTTGCAATCAGCAGCAAGCTGTCAGAATTAAGAAGGTTTCCAATGGCAACCCTGTGAAACCAATGCCAAATGTGTGTGTGTGTGTGTTCATTTATCCAACATCAGATAATACATGTCTGTGAATTTCCTGCCTCTGACAGTGTGGGGTTTTTATTTCTCACTTTGGAGCTTGGAGAACACCCACGTGTGTGCTTGTGCAGCTGTGACGAGAACACTTTAGTGAGTTTTCAATGAATGGACGTTCTCGATCTCATCACGTGGTCTCCATCCATCCATCATCCTCCAGGTCTTCTGACTCTATGCGGTGCGAGCCTCTACATCATCTACTCACATCAGGCAGAGGAGATGGTTGGGGAGGAGAACCTGGCCCACGTCCACACCTCGTTCGGCTGGTCTCTGGGCCTGGCCTGGCTCTCCTACGGTCTGGAGCTGCTCACTGGTCTACTCCTGCTCACAGCTGCAAAGATGGCGACGCGAAGGAACGGGAACAGCCGTAACAATATGGGCTGACACTCTAATCCCCAGTGGAAGCAAACACAGACTGAATGTGGAGGTAAAGGAATCCAGTACAAATAAAAAAATGTAAGATCACCAACTATAGAAGCATGGACGCTTCAACGGCTCCACCACAAACGTGTGATTCACTTAAAAGATGACGTTTGTTTATCACGTGGATTTTCAATAAATTCATTCATCAGTAATGTGACATTAGTGATTTTGATAGTCATACTGTAAAATGAATTCAACTACGCCCCCTTGTGGTTTAAAACCAAGGGTCAGTGCTACACTGCTCCATCAAAGCAATGAAGACGAGCAAATATCAGGATCATTCCAACTCTAAAGGTTTAGAAAAAATGACTAACTGCATTAATAACGATACAGTAGGTTCAAAAGTATGGGAAACCCCTTAAAAAAACATAAGTGAGTCAGATTTCATAAGATCAGTCGATTATGAACCGAGATTTGAATTTATGAAATTTTACAAATGATGGGTGAGTTTTTTTTTTTTAATTTTGAAACTCATCTAGAATCAGTATATTGATCCAGAACCCGTCCAAAATTTTATCAGATCTTTAATAGCTTAAGTATGTGTGTATTTGGTTGATTATTAATGAACCATTGATCTTATATACTGTATGTTTAACATGCATATGCTAATGAACTGTCTGTCTCGACCCTTGTGGTTCCCTTTTTGTTGTTAATTTTATTTTATTTTATTTTAGAGTTTGAGTTAAATAAAAGAAAATCAAATTTTGTCAAAATCCATTGAGTACTATTTACGTAATCCTCAGATTCAGATTCAGATTCAGAATACTTTATTTGACCCCGAGGGGCAATTCACTTCTTGCTAGATAATATAATGTCTAAAGGATATTACTTTATTGTGGAATTATTTAACATCCGTTTCTTTTTATTATAATTTTTTGTAGCATCCGTTTCAATGTAACATGAACCTGTGCCATGTTTGCATGTTTAAAATATCAGTGTTAAATGTGACATCGTTGTTGTTTACATGTCTGTTTATGTCGATATTATATTCTTAAAGTACATTAGTACAACAACGCTACATACAGTTATTGGTTGCTTGTTGTTGCAGAAGTGAGCATCGCTGTCTCTCACGAAGAAAATTGCGAATTTGAATCCAAGTATCGCTTTTTAGGCTGAGTTCTCCCTGAATCACAAAATCAAGATGATGGTTGCTGAATAAATATCATGTTTTGTTTTTGCAATTAATTTATTTTATTGCATAATTGTGACCAACAATTTACAGGTCGGTCTACGTTCCAACCCTCACCTATGGTCATGAACTTTGGGTCATGACCGAAAGAACAAGATCACGGGTACAAGCGGCCGAAATGAGTTTCCTCCGTAGGGTGGCTGGACTCTCCCTTAGAGATAGGGTGAGAAGCTCAGTCATTCGGGAGGGGCTCAAAGTAGAGTCGCTGCTCCTCCGCATCGAGAAGAGCCAGATGAGGTGGCTCGGGCACCTAATTAGGATGCCCCCTGAACGCCTCCCTAGTGAGGCGTTCAGGGCACGTCCCTCTGGAAGGAGGCCCCGGGGAAGACCCAGGACACGCTGGAGAGACTACGTCTCTCGGCTGGCCTGGGAACGTCTCGGGGTCCCCCCAGAAGAGCTGGAGGAAGTGGCCGGGGAGAGGGAAGTCTGGGCCTCCCTACTGAGGATGCTGCCCCCGCGACCCGGAAACGGCTAAGCGGGAGAAGATGGATGGATGGATGGATGGCATAATTGTGACCAACTCCAGCCCTCCCTAAGGAAGGGTGAGAAGAACTTTATTATAGGGAGGATATAAAAAGAGAGGGCAGTGTTACACTGAGGTGAGGGGGAAGGGAACAGGGAAGAGGGATTCAGGGTAGGAAAATGCAATATCATCCGACCAGCACTAAAAAGGGTTTGGGTTATTTCTACTTCGACTTTGACTCAAGTCAAGTAGCGGCAATTACGTTTTTTCAAACCCTTTCTGATTGGATGGAGAAAAGGTACCGCAACCCCCACTAAAGCAGTTTTGTAGCCCATCCGAAACTCCCAACAGCTGGCCCAACCATGCTCCAAAATTGGGCAGTGTTACATCTAGGTGGGGGGAAGGGAACAGGGAAGAGGGAGTCAGGGTAAGAAATGGAAAGTGTGTGGAAGAGTTGACTGTTATAGTTGTGCACATTGTGCTTATTGTGTTGTGGTGACCAGTGTGGCGCTGAGGTATAATGGTGGTGGCTATGAACAGAAACTGGTATTTGGGATCAACGTGTCTAAGGTTAAGCCCAGCACAAGTTTATCCCCCAGCCCAAGACATGCCAGTGCATCCATGACGAATGTTTGTGCAAAAAAACGCTTCTGCGAACCCACGCACCGCCCCAGGCCTGAAGATGCATCCAGACCAGCAGAAAGAGTGGAGGCCAAGGATCCCCAGGCCACCCCCTCATGATCGAGCAGCCCCCCAGACGCCAACCGAGATCCCAAGCCAAGAAGTAGCCACCGCCCCCCACATACACACCCGAGAAAACCCCAAGGAGCAGAGGACCCAGCGCACCCCGCCACCTACCCCAACCACACCATCTTACCGGTATGTGGCACACACAGCCCCAAGCCGCAGACCCTGGCCCCGCCCAAGCAGGGGCCACCCCGCGCTGCACCCGCAGGCATGCAAGGGCACTGTAAATATCAGATTTACCAGATCAACATTTGAGGGTCTTTTGCTGTGTGACGTACAGCATTATTCTTCTCCTGTTTGTACTACTGTATATAGATTATTTAATCAAATATCACGGCAAAATTGGATCTATTTAGTTTTAAGTCAATTTCCTTCTTCACGCACAATTAAGCAGAGATATGTAACATCACTAAAGTTGTAAAAAAATCACACAAAAATAATGAAAATGTGAATAATAACTTTATTACAACCATGAACAGACTGCTGATCAATGGAGGTCAAGGCCTAACCGTATCCAATGGAAACATTTGATACAGGTGAGGGCTCAGGTTACATCATACGTAGAAAACTTTGTCCAAATCATCAGATCCGTCCCTCAACAGCAATCCTTCTTTTTAAGGTGATCATATTTATATATAAGGCAAGGTGGTCTGACGCATACAGGAAATAAATAAAACCTAACTGATTGCTTTGAAATAATTCAAATCTCGTGATGCCTTTAAACCTTTAGTAGAACCTTAAATCTGCCATAGTATGATTTGTTTCCTGTTTCCTTTATCTGTTAACCACTTCATGAGGATTCTTTCAAAGCGTTCCAGCTCAGCTTTGCGGCGTCTAAAAACCAGAAGTCCCATAAATACAGTTTTTCTCCCATCGTAACGTTTCTCCAAGAATCCAGGAGGAAGGAAGTCAGTCTGTCAGCCGGGCAGACAAACCTTCCCAGCAAACAGCAGTCCCACTATAGTGAAGAATATGGACATGATAAAGAGCACGTAGGAGGAGCCCACCACGGTGTTGTTGGGGAGCTTGTAGGGCTCTCCTCCCACCTCCTTGATGTAGAAGCCGATGGGGAATATGAGAGCAGCCAGGCAGAAGAGGACCACTGGGACAGGAAAGAAGGAAACTTTTAACACATTCAGCAAACGCAGTGTGGAAAAAAAAAACGGTTGCTATGACAAAGTGATAAAAGTGAAGCGTACAGCAGGGTTGGGGTCAATTATAATTGTAATCATGTAATTGATAATTACAATTATGACGTGATTATAGTTAGTGAGGATGCAGGAGGCTTCACTGTAAGTTTATAATTTATTATTTTTGTATTATTATTTTTTTTGTGAAACTGCATTGACTTATGCTGCATATTTATTTACCAACCTTTTCAACCTTATTGCTAATGTTAAGCTTTTGGCCGGTTAATGTTTAGCTAATGCTAATGCTAGGTTATTGTTAAAGCTAGGTTAATGCTAAAGCTTGGCTAGTGCTATTGCTAGGTTAGTGCTATTGCTATGTTAGTGCTATTGCTAGGCTAATGCTAATGTTAGATTAATGTTAAAGCTAGGTAAATGCTAACATTAGGTTAATGCTAAAACTTGGGTAATGCTAGTGACAGGTTAATGCTTTTGTTAGGTTAATGATAACACTAGGTTAATGCTAATTTTATGCTAATGCTAATTAACAATAATGCTAGCAAATGCTAACTAAATGTTAATGCTAATTAATTTTAAAGCTGACTTATGCTAATATTAGCGAATTCTAGCTAATGTTAATGCTAAGCTAATGCAGTGTGACGTAGAGCAGTACCTGCATCATCACTTGCATTTCCTTCAGGAAATGCAAATATTCTAGTTGTAATTGTAATAAAAAAAATCTGTTGCTGTTGTAATTATAACCGAGTTGTAATTGAGTTCAGAAATTTGACTTTGTAATTGTAATTGGTACGGAAATTCTATTAAAAAAAACTGTTGATTACAATTTAATTAAATGCAAAACTGTAGAACCATGTTACAGTTCTATGGCTTACACACATGTGTAATTCATAATTATTAAATGATGTTTCATATCAAGTATTTACAGTACGTCACTTCTCTTCAGGATCATTTTACCATAAAAAAAAAAAAGAAGAAAAGGCTCAGACGCCCACACCAGAAATCATTAACACCAATATTTTTCATGGATTAGAAATCTTAACTTGATGAAAAACACGTTGCATGATTTATAACATTTTTGTTCTATTTTTATAGCTGATTTAAGACAAAACCGACCCATTATCATAAGAGATGCTAACAGAAAGCTAACACAAGAGGAAGTTAAGTTTCATGAGGTTATTTATTCCAGGCTTGGTAATTGTGTTCGATTGTAATTTAACGTTAGTAATTGAAAACAGAATTGTAGATGACTTTCAGGGAGAAAACAATAATTGCAATGTTAATTGTAAATGGAAAAAATGCTGGTCACTGAAATCGTAATTGAACGTGGATAATTGAAGACATAATTGTAACTGACCCCAACCCTGGTGTACAGTGACAAGTGTGAGTGGAATACATACATCCTATAAAGGCGATCCATCGGGCATATCGAGTGGCTTCACGGCGGCATTGCGACATCACTAGAAGGCTAAAGCTGATGGTGAGGGAGATGATTCCCAGGATGATGAAGAAGAGCGTGATGATCCACTCACGGGGAAGCTGGGGCGGGATGCAGCTCCGGTCTCGGCCGTGGATGGTCTGACACTGGCGGACCAGACCGAGGGTCAGAGAGCCTGAGTGCAGAGTGAGAACGAGAGAAGATGTTTAATCAGTTACACGTTTGTGTGGAACTCCTTTTTACTCTACAAACCTAAGAAAAAAGATAAGCTACAAAGGGAACACTGCCCTGCACTTGATAATTATTCTACATTATTAATCTGAATTAGGGCTGGGCGATATGGCCTTTTATAAATACCGCGATATTTTTAGGCCATGTCACGATACACGATATATATCTCGATATTTTGCATTACCCTTGAATTAACACTTTGATGCACAAAATCACACCAGTATGATGATTCTATATGTCTACATTAAAACATTCTTGATCATACTGCATTAATATATGCCAATTTTAAACTTTCATGCAAAAAAGGGGATATCACAACTAAGTCCAAGTTGACATAACTGTATTTATTAAACAGTGAGTGGCTCAAACATAAAATTGTCAACAGAAAGTGCACGTTCTGTGCAAAATTGTCACAGAGACATTTCAAAACAAGACATTAGTGCAGGATGCAACTCACATGGCATTTCAAAACACAAAATTAAAGTGCACTTTTTGTACATAATGCCACTACAATATTTTAAAACAAATAGTGCCCTTTTGTGCATGTTGTCATTAAGATGACATTTCAAAAAAAAAAAAAAAAAAAAAAAAAAAGTCCGCGAGTTTAACGGTATGGTCATTTTCAACACCGCACAGACTACAAGCTGCGATATATCGAGTATATTCGATATATCGCCCAGCCCTAATCTGAATGTAAAATCCAATGCAAAGAAAAAAACCTTTAATTTACTTTGTGTAGGATTTTAATAGCTGGAATTCATTTGTAAGACTATTAGCTGATAAAACCTGTTTGAATATTTATATACAATATAAATCTTGATATTTTTAACTCAATAAAGACAATTTTGGGTTAAGTTTGCTGATGAAAAATGCCACACAGGCATTTTTTTTAAACAAACACCTGCATAATATGCGCCTCCAGGAAACAGACACGCCCGTAAAGGTGAGCATTTCAGCATCCTTTCATGCAGTGCTATGTATGTATTTTCTACAGTCTATGTATGTACCGGCGAACGCCCCGCCCCCACGCTCTGTCCCGTGTTTCTAAAGCAGCATGAGCTCAGCTAAGGAGTGGGTGGGAGGAGGGCGGGCCGTCCTCTGGCCCTACGTCACCGTGCTGGGAGGAGGAAGTCAGTGTCCTGTCTATAGACACGCCCACCTATGAATATGCATAAGTGGGACGCAAATCAGCCTGTTTGTGTAGAGTTGCTCAGAAAGTGACTTTTCAGAGGCTAAAACTCTGGAAAACAGGCGAGTTTGGGAAAATAAACCTCAAATACTATGTTTTTGGGTTTTTTTAGAACAAATGGAGAAAATAGCATGACATAGCACAGCTTTAAAGTAGGCCTACTGCCAAAAAACACATTGTGCTGACAGACATGGAATTAAAGACATCACTGTGATACAATTTTTTTTTTTTAAATCTTCTCGAGCCTCTGTTTAGCCTGCTTACACAAAACATATGTAAGAAAAGGCTAAATTAAACCATCCAAAATTCTGTTATCATTCAATTCCATCCATTCTCTGGGTTTTCTGCCATTCTTTCCACCATGGGTTGAAATAGGACTTCATTGTCAGGCCTGCTTTGCTTTCCATGCAGTCCATTATTCCCACATACACAGGAAGTCCTGTTCCTTCTAAACACATCTGCTCGTGTCGTACAGTGAGGACTGCATCTATGTCCAAGGGGACCATCAGACAACTTCATACAATTGTGTAAAAAAAAAAAAAACACCAACAAATATGTCAAAACAGAGCAGATTTTCAAAAATGTAGTTAAATCACATGGTTTGTCTTTCATATATGTGTTTCCAGCTGCTGTCTCCATATCGACCCTGTTCCTAGACATGCTAGTCGTGAATAAATAATTAAAAGCACAACTTTGTCTGTGATAAAACAGTTAGCATTAAGCTATAGTGGAGTAATAGCATTAAGCTAGCACGATTAGTTGTGTAGGGTTTTTAAACCTATAAAATGCATATTATATCATCATAGCAGTAAACAGCACTGGAAGTTACATGTTGTGTAATTGTATAGGCGATATATACAAGGTTTTTATTGTGAAAATCTAGAAGCAGATATTGTTGTGTATTAAGCCGTCACTTTGAACTAACAAAGCCTATTTCTGTATTTACATTTAAACTAAATATCAAACAGAAAACAAACTGCACCAATAACCAGGAAGTGACAGACCCAGTAGTGACGTGGAGGATGAAGAGGACAACTTTACACTGAAATTTTAACTTTGAGTAAAGCAGCTCCCAATAGACTAATAAAGCACTAACTGTGACTAATGTAATATGTGATTGTGACGTCACTGAAGCAACAAGAGGGAATCTTTCCCTCGAGATCCAAACACAACCCCCCCCCCAGTGGACTTTATACCAAGTACGCAATCTAATGACTAAAACTGTTACACAACAGATACAATCAGACACACTTATTCACACACGTTTTGAACTTAAGGCAGATAAACAGACTATAATGAAACTGTAACTACTGATGTGTGAACAAAGGAAACAACAATTATACTTACAAAGGGAAACGAAACATCTACCAAAACAGAGCAAACGCTAGAAGAACCCTCCAGGGTGAGATACTGTATGTCTTTCTCCAGAGGCCTTATTACAGGTCACACATCCTCATCCCTAAACATCTCGGACCCTAACCAACACTTCCTGTCACCAGGTAATTGGATATTTAGCCAGGAACAAACATTTTAGACATGAAAAACATCTAAACTCTGACAGTTTAGATCAGATAAAGAGCACAATGACTCACTAAAAACATAAGAATCACTGCTTGTTCATGTGAAGCTACAGGAAAAAAATATTTCAAAATAAAATAAGCTCTCACCTCTTCTGTAATGTGCATTAACAGTAACTATGACACAGGGATGTCTCTAACTGACAATAAGGTCCATCAGCAGCCGTATCGATTGTTACTTTCGATTAATGACGGCATTATCGTTATAATATTCCAACAGCACTGAAGATGAAGCCTGGTGTTTATTGTGTTCCTGGAAACTCAGCTAAACTTGGACAGGAACGTAGGGACATGTTCTGATTTTCTGTGGTTCCACCACATGTGTGAATCGTCCCCCATGCTGATCAATCATTTCTAAAAGGTGCGACGATACATCATGCAACGAGTTATGGCATAAGAGTGGTATTTTAAAAATCCACACGATCTACAATCCATATTATTAAAAATGGTTTGTTTTTATTTTTTCACATTCCTATTAAGTTGAAAAGGTCATACCCAGAGTAAGTTAAAGTCAAATAAAAACTGCTGTTTTTCCAACTGCATCCTTTTCCCTACCTTTTGAAAATATTCTATCGCTATCGCGAGTCAAATCGTATCATGAACTCAATATGTTGTCAACTTGTCACACAATTCACTAATAAATGATCTTTTAACCTTTAAAGCTGTAGGTAGGAGTAAACGTTTGAAGGATTCCACAGAACATCCTCTCTACTCACCTCTAACAGTTTTGGGGAAGTTTATACAAGCTTTGACACTGAAAGTCATTGTTCAGCCAAAACCACAGGATTGGATTCTTGTTCTTCTTTCTTAGTAATTGGCGTGTTGCAACCAACTTGAATAGGTGAACATGGCCAGCTACTGTACATGTTTTATTTCATTACTGTAAAGCTTTTCGCCATTCATTAAATGATCACAGGATTTTATTATCTTTACTACACGACTGTCACTCCCACAGATATTTCATGATAGAAAACTCTCAATTGGATTGCACAGTGTAGTTAGTAGATGCCTGATTATACTTGTATATTTGTTTTGGTATTTCAACTTGCTTTCTTGAATTCAATCCCTTATTTAATATCTAGTTGTCTCTATTTCTTTAGTTTTTACTTTTGGCAGTGACTCTCCGTATGGTTGTCGTATCAATATCCGTATGCAGCGCCTTTCAATGGCCAGTTTAGGTCACGTGACTAAGACTAACCCTACCTGTAAACCTAACCCTACCCTCAAAAATTGTTGCGATATAGGTTTATAACCTAACCCTAACCCTAAGACGCTACGTACTTGTACTTCGGTAAACGTACCAATAGCACCGGCGGTTGTCCGCACAGCAATCGTACGAATAGACACTTTCTTTACTTTTTATTTGTGTATGTATTTTTTATACTTTTCATAAAGTGTCTATTTGTACGGTTGCCGTACAGACAACCCCTGGTGCTATTGTTACGTTTACCGAAGAACAACTACGTAGCGCCTTAGGGTTAGGTTTAGGTTATAACCCAATATTGCAACAATTTTTAGGGTTAGGGTAGGGTTTAGTCTTAGTCACGTGACCTAAACTGGCCAAAGACTGACCTATCACGTGACCTAAACTGGCCAAATCGAGGCGCTACGTACGGATAGAATTTCGGTATATTGATACGGCAACCGTACGGATAGCCACTACCTACTTTTTATTCTTATATTTTTTACATTTTTTGTTAATGTTTCTTTTCACCAAGTTACAAATTCTACAAAATGAATTCCGCGTGATTGTTAGGGAAAAAAAATACTGATTAACCTGCGAGTGTTTGTATACAATTTTTATTATATTTTATTATTATTCACATGAAGAGATTTAGTTTAAATGTATTACTCTTTTTGTAATGACTAATTTTCTCAGATTATGACTGGTTTATTTATTTATTTATTTTTGGCTTCATGTTTCAAACCTAATGTGACGTCTGTATGAGGCCCATGAAGCTGCAGGTTTAAACTGGGACTGGGTCCTACCAGCTGGTTCTCCAGTGTTGATCCAGTCCGGGTTAGCGATGCTGGCCATGGCGAAGATGTCCGCAGCGAGGAACAGACATGCAGATATGATGGTGAGTTTATCCATGTCACTGTCTCTACTCCGTTTGGAGCCTGTTTGCATCCATTGCGACACACGGTGTTGGACAGTGATGGTGTGTGTGAGTCCTGATGGTTACCTATCTATATATCTATATCTATCTATCCAGGTGTGTTCAAAGCTGGGCTTGACCCCTCAGAGCGACTCCTGAGCTCACATGGAAGATGTTTCCTTTAATTTACGAAATAGCGATTAAACCTCCACAGAATGACGCTCCAAACACTAGAAAATCATCGTTAAAGCTGATTTAAGGACCAGAATCGTGGTTTCCTCCCTCTTGAATGCACAGCAGCGGTGCCCATCACTGCGATGCTCTCTCCGCACCAGAAGGAAATGTTGCCAGATACGGCGGAGTGTTTCCCGGTTAGTCAGTGTATGTTTTGGTTATTAAATTTTCCCGTTCAGAAAAGAAAATCGAAAAACAAATAACGATTATGATTATTGGTTATTTGAATTTCGTTTTCAATTTGGAAAAAACAAAGTTTAAATTCAAGGCACATTTCTTCATCATGGTCAAGAGGGGATTAAAAAACATTTAAAAATCGGTTGATTTCTAATTTTTTTTTTTTTTTTTTTTTTTTTAAAAACCCCAAAACTAAACAGAAATGGACAAAAAAAAAGGATTGTTTTTCATTATGGTGGAACCGGAAGTTGTTATTTTCAAGGTAAGAGCACGTATGCTGACGCTGCTGTTTTTCTGGTGCCAAAATATATGTATTATGGCAAAACAAGGCTTGTCATCTGCAGAAATGCTGCAAATATATCGCATCAAAGTAGAGTGGGATTTTTTCACCAATGTGAGGAGATTTTGCACAGAAAATGATTTAATCCGACTCACTATGTAATATGTGCAATATGACAAACCTTGTTTTGCCATTTCAAAAATGATTTTGGAGTATGGTTCCAAAGACATTTTAAACAGCAGGCAAAATATAGAGATAATTCATATATTTTGGCACCAGAAAAACAGATGTGTCCTCATATGTGCTCTTATTTTGAAAAGAACAACTTTCGGTCGCACCATAATTTTAGAAACAAAAATCAACCGATTTTTAAATGTTTGCTTATCCATTCTTGACCCTGATGAAGAAATATCCTCGCAAATATTCAGTAGTTTAATTGAATTTATGTATTTAAAGAACAGAAACCTGATCCCTAACAGGCATGTCGGTTGAAGGTCGCCAGCTAGGATTTCAAAAGCCATCCGTCACGATCTGGCAACCCTGAAAGGAGGCAGTCCTGTTTACCTACGCCTCTGAAGCTGAAAATCTCGCGAGAAAATTGGTATACAGGGTTTCTGTGAACCATTGAATTACTACAACAATGTGGTTTTACTTTGATTTGCAGGTTCTCTGACCCAGAGAGATAAAATATAAACCTAGTCCCCTTTCTTCCTGTTTAATTAATATTTGCTGTATATTTTTGTTAGCTGCAAGATAACGTAGAAAGTATCCCTCAGTCTTCTTTCCATGGCCTACATCACAAAACACAAAATGCTATTTATGTGATAGAGTTTATTTGTTATGTTACATCAGCTATACAGGGAACATGAACAGATGTGGGGACACCCCACAATACCTCAAACACCCATAAATATCACAGAGGTGTTATGCTATATCCCAGAACCACAGCCAAGAACTGTGATTATGTCTACATGAAGGGTAGAGGAGGAGGGTCTTAGATCTCATCCACAAACGGCGTTTTTACAAGATTTCCACTTGATGCCATGGTCTTCTTTCCAGACACAAATGTCTTGGCAGCCTGAGAAAACCAGGGGTAGAGAATAAATAACTTGGCACATAATTAGAATGTGTATTAAATCTGACCTAATTACTACTGTTCTCACATTAGCAATATCGGTCAAGGAAACGTTATCGATTCTTCTGGAGATCTCCTCGGGGGAATGGTAGGATCCATCAGCGAGAGCCTGAGTGCCCATGGTCTCCAACAGACCCTCAGACGTTTCCAAGGACATCAGGTAATGACCCTGGAGCTGGGCCCTAGGAAACACAACTCTGTTACTGGGAATACTGGATTTTCAGATTATCTCAGCTTCAAAAGATGCATGTAAACCAATTTAACTTAAGACGAATTAGAAAAGGCAACCCTCAAGTTTTAATGCTGTTCTTTAAAGCTGATATCTGAAGTTTCGGAGAAATCTATGTTAATGTATGATTCTTTTGAAATGCAAAAAATATCTAGTCTTTTACTATGGTCTACTGCTGGTGGTCATTCATATACATTGACGTATAAAAGTCCCTCCTTCGTCCTATAGACCCTTATGCAAATGGAAACGATTGCCGAGTGCGCTCAGCCAATAGGCTTCGACTTCCTGGAGCTGGCCACTGTTAATCAAAGTGAATGCGCATTCTGCGTAAACTGTGCATGAAAAGCAAGGCCGTGTGTCTCAAACAGCTATATCACTCTGAGCAGCATAGCGTCATAGAGGAGCGCTCCGAAACTCCAGTTACCCATTCCACGATTGCCAATGTATAAAGCTTCTACTAAAAAAGAAAAGTCCAGGAACAAAACTTGTCCATAAACATCTTTGTGGCCGCAACAGAATTTATCTCGGAGCTGCTTTTCAAACGGGGAGGGACTTGCTGCTTTTAAAAGGATTCCGAACTGACCAGGATTTGGCGACATTTCTCATGGACAGGTAATAAACATGTTTTAATCAAAAGTTACGGCACTCTAACAATAAATGTGTCGTTTTTGTAGTTATGCGACTTGATTATGTTTTGCAATGATTGTGCTCAAACGTAGAGGCGTAGCTTCTGGTAGATTGGCAGATGAAGGGAGGAAGTAGAGCTGTTGAGGGCGGGACATCGAGACGTTCCCTCAGAAACTCCAGATAGCAGCTTTAAGCTAAATGGCCACACTTTACCTGACGTTTTCCTTATAATGACAGCGTAATGTCAGCATTATGTATTAAAACTTCAAGTAAGAACGTTACCAGCTCAGCTTATCTGCAGCTAATATAGTTTCAACAAGTGTGAAAACAGATTTCTACAGTAATGATGACGATGCAGACTATTTGCTACAGTCTGACTGTGATGCTGTATCATGGTATCTTACTTGGCCCGAGTGAGGTCGGCAGCTGTGACTCCACCATCAGCAACAGCTTTCACCTCTGCAAGAGCCGCCTTAATCACCTGGAGAGATCAAGTACTCAGGTCAAATCATCACCTTATATAATTTTAGAAAAAAAACACGGCTACACTATCAACTTCAACACACTCACATCACCGACAGATGCAGCCTGGGAAATGGTGTAGATACCAAACAGCCCAGAGTCAGAGTAGCTTGTGTTGAAAGCACTGACCTGTAAGGACAAAAATATATATGTTTTATTCTATAAGGGCTTTAGTATTATGGACTGTATCTGGAAAGTGGATCATCACTCACATCAAAAGGGTCAGCCGTTGCCTTGGCAACTCCTTGGACTAGTTTGCTAGAGGTGTTGGATCCTCTTTTTACATGTGGACCAGCTCCAAGTAAATGCTGCAGCACGCTGAAGGCCAGAGAGTCACTGCTGCCTGCTGCTGCTGATTGGCTCACCACCGCTGAATGAACCAGGCTGCTGGAGCCGGGCAGACGGATCTCACCTGAGGACATTAAGCAAACTGAATTAGTGAAGCTGAGGCAACAAGAAAAAACACACACGTATATATTGTATGACACATCTTCTGTGTTTTGCCACACCTCCACGATACTGAGCTGCAGCCCCAGTGGCTCCTGCTCCGCTGCGGATGTTGAGGAATTGTTCTCCTACTTGCTTTAGCTCCGAATGATCAACACCTGAGGGTATGAAAGGTAATACTCAGTCATTAAAATAATCATCCTCAGCTCACTGATGTGGCTACTGCTGTAAAGAAATGTGCAGGACATTTACCAAGTCCAACAAGAGCCATTCTTGCACTTGTGAAGTTGTTTTGGACAAAATGATGCAGCTGAAAAAAAACAAATGAGTGAGAAAATAGTTGAAGTCGTATAATCTGTATAAATCACACCAAAGGAAAACATTCTCCAAAAAATACTCACATGTTCGGACTGGATGATGTCGACCATGTGGTCCGGGCAGTACAGAGAGTTAGCGAGAGCGTTCTTGTAAGCAGCTGCATGCAGACCTTCAACCACACCTGGAAATGACAGAAATAACTACCAGTGACCCAAATTAAACCACGAATCCTTATGAAAAATCATCCACAACGTAACTATACGAACATAGGCTCTCTTATATGGAGATTTTTAATCATATTGTTGATTTAAAAATTTTACTGCTGATTTTAATGATTTTTAAACTATTAAATGTTTTCTGCTGCACTTTTTAATCATGTAAACCAGTGAAATGCCTTGTGTTTTAAATGCACTATACAAATACATTTGTCTTGCCTAAACATGGGGTCAAAACTCATATTACACTCCTATAAACTAAAAAAAAAGCACAAAGAGGCACAGGACTAAAGTATTTCATCTTGACTTGTGGGTTTCAAAGAGATACGTCGGACAATGTGTTGATTGAATGTAATTTCGGTGGCATAATAAATACACACAAGATGTCAATATGACTGAAAAGTCAATAGTTAGTTCTAGCAGAGATTTCTGTGATGGTCCTGCTGTTAAGACGTACCAATCTGAAGGCTTTGTGCCGCCTGTGCTTTGTCCAACTTCACCCGGGGTGTGAGATCAGACACCTCCCAGGGACGGAACTCAGGCGCTGTCGTCACGTTGATCAAAAACTCCATTACTGTGTCTCTGTAGATCCAAATATAAACCCACCAAATGTCTGACATTAACCATAGCTTGAAGTAATTCACATTTAACTACTTACATGTCATCTCTCAGGCAGTCGACGGTATAGATCATATTCTCTCTGGACGAAGTCACGCTGCACAGGTGAAAGCGTTTAACATTTAGTGACAAAAGAAGGCACTTCTCTCTTGTCCTTAGAAGTGGATGGTACTAATGCTAACCTTAAGCTGCCTCCAACAGCCTCCACACCTCGACATATCTTGAAAGCTGAGGCTCCTTTAGTTGTCTGGAAAAATAGGAATCTAAGTCAGTGTAGGACTAGTGACAGAAAGTAGGAAATAATTCTTCATTTCTTTTAAATGTTAGGTCTTTGAAAAAGTCAGAAGGAACCAATGACTGTTCTTGTACCAAATTAGAAGCCAGCCTGAGATGATGGGTCACGCCCTGGTTCTCCGGAGTCTCGTAACGACAACCGGCTTTCACAAAGACTCCAATCTTAGAGGCTGGAGAGTAATTCTCCAAAGATGCAATCACCAGTCCACTGGGCAGCTTTGTCACCTAGACAACAAAAACAAGATTTCATCACTTACAATAATTCTATAATAATCAACCACAGCAGCTGCTCAGTCAACATTTGTACAAAATACAAATTCCAGTAATTAAGTACTGTTTTAAAGCATTTTCCTTTAAACTAAACTTAAAGCCAGAACAACAGGGTCTGGCCCCAGCACAGCTCTTGTTGACGCTACCAAACATACATGGACGTCCTGGTAGGCGCGAGAAGCCGTAGGAGAGAGCTTGAGGCCAGCCAGGGGCTGAACCAGGGACTGGCCTGTTTGGGCAGCCGCATAGAAGCGTCTCTGTGGAGAAGAGAAATATGTTTAACAACCACTGACCTGCACTCCCTGAGGCTGAAACCCAGTCGCCTCCACCTTACGAGCAGCCTGGGCTGCATTAAGCCTGGTCTGGAAACAAAGAGAACAAACGGGGGCTAATGTGTTTCTGGCTCATCACTGATCAGATGAAATTAAGGGAACCAAGACGATAAAAGAGTGATAGTCTTTGACATAAATGGATCTGGTCTCTCGTGGCGTCTAATTCAGAGATCAGCAGAATGTCAACCAATGCTTGTAACTAAACACTACATTAATACAGAAATATTGGTCAACTACAATGGTTTTAAATCTGAAAGGAACTGCTGCAGTGAAGGACATGTGAGCTTCTGCTTTGTGAAAATAATGCTTTCAATTCAAACTACTTCCGCTGGATTGTGAGGGACATTTTCAGTATCATAATGTCATTGTATTATTGTAGGATATGTTGAAAAATGATTGACATTTCCTTTTGAAACCTTAATTAAATACATTTTAAAAATTGTATCTTTGTTATAACAACAATCTCAAATACAAAGTGGGAAAAAATGACCTTCAAAATCTAAATCTGAGCTATGAACATTTAACCATTAACACTTTAAATATTTGATGCATCCAAAACACAACACACAAACCAGCAGCCATCAGATAAGACATCTAATAACCACAGGTCCAGAGTTCAAATACTTTATTGATCAAGTGGATCAGCAAAATGAGCAAACTGTGTTAAAAAAGAAGAAAAAAAAATTCAAACTTTATTGTTATCGAGTAAAATAAGAGTAAAGAGAAAAATATATGCTTTAATTTAAATAAGCCAACATGAAAAATGACTTGACTAACATTGATACAGCAAAGGAAACTCACTGAATTAATAATATATAAAAATTGAAGTGGAGCAGAATCTGTGAAGTTCTGCTTAATGAATTAAAAGTTATGTCTAATCTTGAGAGAGGAATAGAGATGACTTGTGTGTGTGTATTAATATCTACTTATAAACAATCATATGTGTAAAATAAGTAAAAACAAAGCTAATGGCTTTAATGTAGTTCCCCCAAAATGTACAATTTATTTATATATTTACATTAAAATCTTGGGTAATTATTTGGTATGGCAGATGTTGTAACTTGTGATATTAGTTGTGTTTGTAAAATGTTATCCAGTTAGCATTAGCTGACCCCTGAGCGTCACCGTCCGTCCTGAGGCGACTCTGTGGTCTTTAACACCGCTCCAGAGTTCACACAGTGGCTGTAATATGTACGAATATCACCACCATAAACACGGAGAGTTGATATTAATACAGACTGTTTACCGAGAGATGACTGATTCCCCGTAACCCCTTCATCTCTTCTCTCTCTCCTTCAGGCAGGACGAAGAGCCAATATGGCCGCTTCACAGTGCCCTACCCACAATTCACTGCGCGTCTCACAGACGAGGTGCTGATGAGAGAGCGCCCTCTATTGGTCAGAATTAGAAAGGTTTTATATGGTAATAACGTTATAATAAACGCATGTGAGATAATGGATACAGGCTATATATGATATTATACATAAAATAGACTATTTTAGAGTTTATATTTAAGTGTGTAATATATATTTGGACCACCGACTGACTGATTGCAACTACATTTGCACATGTCATATTTGCACAATATTTATTCTAATTTATCTATTTATCTATTAACTTTTTTGTTTATTGTTAGTTGCCTGGTGACTTTTGCAAAGAAATACTTTCATTTTTCAGCACAGCTTGAATCTAGAATTATTTATCGTTTTATGGACCATTTTCCACCCTTTATTTTACCAGGAAATAATTATATTGAGATTTCAACATTTCAATTTAGGAAAACCTAGCCAAGATTGACAGCAGCATTCAGAATATAAATACAGCATCCCAAATCCAAATGTAACATTTCATCGTCCAAAGCACAAACAAACGGAGTTTGAAAAATGTAAATGTGTGGTTATTGTTGTATTTGGCGTTATATAAATAAAGTTTAATCTTACACTTCTATCAGAAATGCAAAATTATTTGCATTAATGTAAGAATTTTAGTTAATATTTTTAATATAGTGCCAGTGTTTGTTCATTTTGGCTGAGAAATCGTCACTTCCGTTCTTGGCTGGCCCCAAGGTTTCTACTGCGCATGTGCATGACCTCACACGTGTGTTGAACGTTTGAGCCGCTGCATGAGACTGAGCTAAATAGTTAACATTACTTCTAAACTCATCGCAAAGAGATTGTTCTTGTTTTGCTTAAAAGCATAGTTTAATTTGAAAAAAATCGTCCTCCGTGAAGCATTTCGCCGAGAGGGCCGGAAAACCAGAGAAACTATCTAAAATGGTGAGAGAAGCTAACAGACTAGCTAGCTGTTAGCAACATGAGGTGTTTCACTTTGCTGCGAGGCGGTTTCTGTCTTCTAAGTAACGCGGTGTATTTTTAATCTTCTTCCACGTCTCCTGGGTCTTTAAGTGACATTAGCATGTGTTTTGTGTACAGTGTGAACCCCAGGTGAACCCGAAGGCCTACCCGCTGGCCGACGCCACGCTGACCAAAACTATCCTGGATCTTGTTCAACAAGCTTCAAACTATAAACAGCTGAGGAAGGGCGCCAACGAAGGTAAGGAAACCATGTAGAAACACAGGCAACATCACTTATGTTCGGTTAAGAACATGGAATGTGGGTTCTTCTAGGCTACACGGTGTCCAAGAGCACATTATGTGAATTAGGGACTTTAAAATAAGTGTTATTCTGAGATTAGTTTTGCTTTTATCTTATATTAATGTGATTTTGTACTTTAGGGAACTGTAAAAAAGCTTGCTTAACATAATGAAATACCAATAGGAAATCTGCCAAATAAATAAGGAAAGAGTATTTTAGCACGTGATCCCTGAACTTTACAACCAAATATTAATAGTTTTCCCTGGTGTTTGCTCTATTTTTGCAGCTTCATCTGCAGTGTCTTTCGTGCAATATGCTCACTTTCTGTCTGCACATGTACTTTAAATGTTTGCATGCAATCAATAGCGCTGCTTGAATTTTAATAAATGGTAGTGGATTCTTTTAGAAGTGTTCATGTGAATTAGCATATCGTGTGTTAATCTTTCACCTCCTCATCTTCCCTCAGCAACCAAAACTCTAAACAGAGGCATCTCTGAGTTTATTGTGATGGCCGCCGACGCCGAACCACTGGAGATCATCCTCCACCTTCCTCTGCTGTGCGAGGACAAGAATGTCCCCTATGTGTTCGTCCGCTCCAAGCAGGCCTTGGGCCGAGCCTGTGGCGTGTCCCGCCCCGTCATCGCCACCTCTGTGACCATTAAAGAGGGCTCTCAGCTCAAACCTCAGATCCAATCTGTTCAAATGGCGATTGAGAGACTGCTCGTCTGATTTTTTTTTTTTTTTTTTTTTCAAATGTTTTATTGTTTTTCTCTTGGATCATGTTTAAACTCATTTCCAACATAATTTGTTGACAAACGTCAGTTTAGTTTTTTTTTTCTCCAACTGGTTTCACCTCTGTGCTATTGGCAAGATGTTTATCTGTTTCTTAATAAAACCATTTTTATTTAACAAGTGTGTGTTTGGTTATCTCTGAAAATGTGCCATATTATGCGATTTTATTTATGGTCGTGGCTATTGATACAGAAACGTACCAATAGACGGCCAGTCTATTCATATGCAGTGCCCCTCATCGGCCAGTTTAGGTGATGTGTTAGGTGCACCACGTGACTTAAGTTCTATTTTATTTTAGCTCATTTATTTTTAGCTAATCCTTTAGTTTTAGCCCTAACCTAGAAATATAAAATGTTTTTTGTATATGTGTTTTTAAAGGTGGAATTTGCCGTGTTGAAAATGTTAAAAGGAAAGAATATGTGTGACAAAAGTGGGATTCAAACCCATGGCAGCGGAAGAAGGAATTCTTGAGTCAGGTGCCTCAGACCACTTATTTAATCATTTGCATTTGCAAATGTCCCTTTGTGGGACTGATAAAGGTCATCTTTATCATCCTTTGAAACATTTCTATGCATTGGTTTAAACTGCTACGACTTAAAAGCTACAAAGAAGTGTCATATGTCTCTACTTTTACATTTTAACCTATTCATTCACTTATTGCATTGTTTCACCTAAAATAAGATAAAGGGGAGACATGGAATTGTTGAGTAATTGCAGTAAGTTTTGATAGTTTCTACAGTACTAGTGATGTGATTGCATTACACAGGTCTATTTTTAACCCCTGCTTGTACTGATCATGAAGAATACATTATTTTACAATATCACAAAAACAAGTTCACTTATTTCCACCCCCTCAATTGTAATGAGAATTCTTAAGTTCTCAAACATGGGGATAAAGCACAATGTATTATATTTCCTTTGGGACAAAAGATTCATGACATTTTTGGGATTCCTATCCCACAGGAGAAAGTTACAACCCACAATTTGCATTCCTGACATTCAAAGGCGGGAACACACATTCTTGTGAATTAAGAACCATTATGCCTAAAAGGCCAACATGGTTTTAAACTGTGGGATGACCAACTGTACTCGAACACACAACCGTATACTTTCTCTATTCTCTTACAGCGGCCTATATAACCCTGAAAAAAGTTACATTCTGAGTAAGAAATTCTAAAGAAAAGCGTCCTTTCCTGATGTGGTGGTTTTGAGACATAATAAAGCAGTTTATTGCAACGTTTTAAACTTCCCAAAGGTTCCTGAACGCATCTTAGCGGACTTTGGTCCAGACTGGATCCTCTGGACTCTCTGCTGCAGCAATGGCGGAACCTCCAGTCATCATCTGGAGAGAAGAGGTGGAGGAACTGCTGCTCTACAGGGACCTGGTTCCTCTGCTGGAGGAGGCTCTGGGAAAGTTCTCCACCAGAGACACTGAGGAGGTGATCCAGCCTGTGCGCACCGCAGTGCCGCTGAGCAAACACAGCGGGTAGGTTCAAGTAGTGTTTACCAACCTTTTCTGGGCCTCTTTTCCACCACTCCCCCTTTGTTTTGTTTTGTTTACACATTGTTTACTTGTTTACTCTCCTCCGCAGCTCGAGCTATAATGGTTTACACCAGTGGTTCCCAAACTTTTCACACAGTACCCCCTCATGTACACTTCAAAATAATAATGTAATGCAGGGTTTTGCAACGTTGAGGTTGTGGACCGATATGGGGTCAACTGGAATTCAAATGGGGGTCCTCCTGAAATGTCTAATAATTTATAATAATAATAATAATAATAATAATAATAAATACTGATTATAAAAGCATTTTTAAATGTTTTAATTATTCATATTTTTCAAATGATAACACCACACACATGAAACAGTCTTTTTTTTATTTTTATTTATTTTTAACTGCATTTAAGTTGAACTAGATTTAAGTGTGACAAAGTGAAAGTATAGAATACAGTTGTTTAAGATTGTGTCAAAAATCAAAAATATATTTTCATTTTTCAGACATTTCAGGTGACAACATTTAAACTCCAGGCAAACCCAGATGGGGTCCCGACCCCAAGGTTGAAAAACTCTGCCCTAAGGGCACACGTACCCTTGGTTTGGAATCACTAGTCTAATAAATTGAGTTAATCTAACTGCAGGTGGACTGTACCATGCAGGGAAAAGCCTACATCATATGATCTAAGTTTAATCTTTATGTGTATTTAAAGTAAGTTAGTTTTTATTTTTAATAACATGTTTTAAGAGAATCCAGTGAACCAAAGTTTATTCCTGTAGCATTAATTTACAGTCCAGAGGTTCCCCTTCCCTCACAGATGCACCGTCACTCTCACAGGTTCATGTTACTGATGCCAACATACATGGAGAAGGATGCAGTCCTGTGCACAAAGTTTGTCTGCATGTACAAGAGGGAGGAAGGATCCACTCTACCTGCAGTTAATGCCACAGTGGTGCTGCTGGACCCGGAGCGTGGGAATGTTAAAGCAGTGAGTAGGAAACCATTCATCCGTCATCTTTCACACAAGTCGTTAGAGCATGAATATGATATCAGTGATATCAACCATAGTTAAACTCTGCTAGTGATTGAGTACATATACTCCAGATGTGAGCACTAGTAGAGGCTCACATACGTGTTCAAAGCCTTAGACGTTCTGGCTCCTGTTTGTTTCTAACCTGCAGGTCATGGACGGGGAGGTCATCACAGCCATGAGGACAGCTGCAGTCTCTGCTATCTCATCTAAGGCATTCCTGCTTTAAATCTGCTCACGTCCACTTGTAATGTTCATGTGTGTGTGCTGCTGTTTCTACATTTCCTCCTGGTTGTGTCCCACAGCTGCTGATGGATCCTGGTGCAGAGGTTCTGACTATCCTGGGCACTGGAACACAGGCCCTGAGTCACTACAATGTGTTCACTGAGATGTTTTCATTTAAGGAGGTATGGTTCAAAAAATGATTCAATGCAAACTACAAACAGTGCTAATAAACAGGGATATATTTAGATTTCAGTGCCAGCATACATGCATGTGGATGAAAGAAAAGACAGAGATTTCTAAATTAAAAAATCAGCATCACTTATTCTGTCACATTAGCCTTATATCTCCTCATTGTTGCTTCTAAATGTAAATTACGCTTTGAACTTTGACAAGTTACAGGCTAGATCGTAATAAAAACCTTTACCGTCCTCCACATTATCCCATTATAGTGAGTATAAGGACATGTATTTTAGGTATAGGTTATGTTAAGCTTACATTATTCGTTTAATCCTGTTGTGCTGCAAGTTTGCTCGTACTGTTGACCATTGATCATACATGTACACATTATGTAATGTCTCAAAGTAATTTATGCACATTTATTTTAATAGTAAAGTGACTTTTTAGATGTGTTCTTATAAAAGCAACAAAGTTGTCTTTTGTCATTTTGGGTTCAATCTTTTTCCGTCTCAGATACTGAGTTATTTTTACATAGAATTATTTCATTTTAATGACAAAATCCTAAGTTTTGTGAAGGGGTTTAATATTTTAACCAATGAGTTTGTTAGTTAAACACATTAATCACATTAGGGTTACTCCTTTCTGATTATTTAATCATTCTTCCTACTGTTATTGATGGCAGTGACATCATTTAACACCTACATGTATTTATTGTAATAACACATTTTTTCATTTTAAATTATTATTTTCTTTTCCTTTCTGCTGTGATAAACATTACACATTTCTGTGGTTGTTAAAGGATTTTTTCCTCTAATTGTGGGTTAATTTGCAGGTGCGAGTGTGGAGCCGTTCCATAGAGAGGGCTGAAAGCTTTGTGCGCTCACTGAAAGGCCCTGTGACAGTCAGCAGCTCAGTGGAAGAGGCGGTGAGGGGGGCCGACGTCATAGTGACTGTAACCAGGTGCACTGAACCCGTCCTTATGGGTCGGTGGGTCAAACCTGGGGCGCATGTGGCAGGTGAGATCTCCACAGATCCCAGGTGATGGTTTTCTGTGTCAGTGGGTAAAATGGATGATTTACGGTAGTTTGTGTGTTGGTGCAGCGGTGGGCGCTTGCAGGCCAGACAGCCGTGAGCTGGACGATACGCTGATGAAGGAGGCTGTGGTGTATGTGGACAGCAGAGAAGGAGCCATGGCTGAGTCTGGTGATGTCATCCTTTCTGGGGTCAGTGTTTGCTTTCTGTCACATAAAAATACCATCATTGTTTGATAATGGCACCCATTAAAACCATCAAATGTTTGTATTCAGGCAGAGATATTTGCAGAGCTGGGAGACGTTATAAACAGGGTAAAACCTGCTCTCAGAAACAAGACGACTGTGTTCAAATCCCTTGGCAAGTTTCAATAAATTCTGCAGCTCAACTATTAAAGTGACCTTTTCAGTAAATGCATATATTTGGTTAAATGATGAGCTCTTTGTCCTCTATTGTCTAACAGGAATGGGAATTGAAGATGCTGTGCCTGCAAAGCTGATTTTTGACAAATGGAAAGCAAAAAGCAGCTCTTTGTGAATGGATTTAGGGACCAGTTTGAAGCTATAACACGTTTGATCAAAATTTGTTTTTTTATTTTATGTAGTTTTTAATCTGACCACAGCCTCCATCAATGTGTCAGGAATGATTTTTATCTAAATGATCATATTCCGAATCTTTATGGGCTTTAAAGGTGGATGTTTTTTGACCCAAAAATGGACAATTATTAATAGTTTTTTTTTTTTTTTTTTTTTTGCCACAAATTTGTTCACTAAACCTTAGTATGAATGCATAATGCAATTTTGGAATCGCAGTGATTTCAGTGAATATTCCCTTGTTTAAAAAAGTAATTGATTCTAGATAGAAAAATGACTGAGGTTTACTACCATTTTCAGGTGAGTTTAATAGGAGGAGAAACATCCAAATCTGTAAAATAAAAACCTTTTACAGCACCTAAATTTATTTACAGAAAACATCTCATGCCCATCTGCCAATATAGATCCAACGTGTTATTTCAAGAACAGCATAATAAAGATATGAAGAAACAATGTATTTGAAATGCATTTACTTGTTTATAAAATCTATATGGTACTACATGAATATTTAGATGACACAAGACCACTGAGTAGATTTAGTAGTTAACATCAGTAGAACAGAGGTGAAGAGCATTATTAAACAGCGACTGAAGGAAAGGTGGCAAAAGAAGTGGGCGGAAGGAAGGAAAGAACGATGGTTTTATAGAATTTAAAGGAAGGTCGGTGAAATGAGAAGTCTAGGAACCAATGGGAGAAATGAAAGAATAGCATATTGACTATGATTTGGACGCACGGTAAACAAACAGTACATTGTTTAAAATAGGAAAACATAAATATAATTTTTTTAAAGAAATTAAAGTACAATTGAATGTAGTAGATTTCTTACAAAATATCTCAAAAAACGAAAGATACAGGATTTTATTTGATTTTCTTAGACAAACTAAGCTGATTGAGAGGATATAAGTTTTTTTTTGTTCATATTATTTACAGAAAGTCGAACACATTCAAAATTTTGATCCACACTCCACCAGTAGGTGGCGGAAATGCACCACTTCATTGTTTGCCAACCGCCATAAAACACTAAAGAAGAAGAAGAAGCCGCGGATCTTGCGTAGCTCACTTTGTGAATAGCAGTTACTTCGTGAAGGAAAGCCGAGAAGCCATTTAACTTTTCCGTTCAGTTTTTTTTTCGTCTTTTTAGAGCCGTCAGAATGAGTTGTTCTGCAGTAAACTGTTCTAACCGACCTGTGGAATCTAAGGGATCTTTGCAGTTTTTCCGGTAAGTAAAAAGGTGTGATTTATGTGTTATTGGGTGGTTAAAGTCGTTATCTAGCTAGCTAATACATAATGTTAGCCGAAATGTTGTCTAGTTAGGTTACTTATTCAGCATGATTTATATATATTATTTTATTTTTAACATGAGCGAACCTAACCTAGTAAATGACATGCTATGTTTTGTTATTTTGATTGAAATCGTATTGAAAACCAAATCGTAATAAAAAAATAAATAAATCCTCTTACAGATGCGGTTCATTGACTGTACAATTATGTAACAACAAAAAAAAACGTCTGGAAAAGTCTCAAAAAAGTATCTAGGGCAAAAATAAAACCAAATAATTTAAATCTGACCTGCATCATTGCTAATGTGTACATTTTGAAAGTGTCTATTTCTATGATACATTTTTGACTCTATGCATACGCAGCGCCCCTCATTGGCCAGTTTAGATCACGTGATAGGTCCACCATGACTTAAAAAGTTCAGTTGTATTTTAGCTCATACTTATTTTTAGCTACCCTGTTAACCCTTTTATTTTAGCCCTAACTCCTAACATAACTTTTAACCCTCTTCCTAAAATGTTTATTTTTGTCTGATATGCATTTTTAAAGGTGGAGTTTGCCTTGTTAAATATGTTAAAATGAAAAAATATATATATGGGATTTGAACCCACGTTAGCGGAAGGAAGAATCTTTGAGTGCGGCACTTTCTACATTTTTACAGTCCAAGTGATAAGTATGCTAAACCGAGAGTTACAGGTCACCATGTGGGCTGAAATTCATAGTACTGTGTAGACTAGGGTAAAATATTCCTCAAGCTATCCAGATAAAACTAAAGGTATGATCTTGTTTAATATAATTGCTTACTGCTTTAAAGGAGCAGTCCGCGACTCTCAGATCCCTCCCTCCCCGCTGCTCTCTTGCCCTGCCTCCAAACTTTTCAAAGTCCTTCCCTCAGATGAGCTAACAAGCTAACATTAGCCAGACCGCAACATCACAGTAATATAACATGCTCTGTTAAAAGCATATTACTGCAGAGTTTCTCTCTCTCAATGTGCACACACCTCAGCAGCAGCAACAACACGTGTCACTTACAGCAGCCACACGGAGGCTGCTGCGCGCACATGAACAACACATGCACTACAGAGTTCTAGTGTAACAATTACAAATCAAACATAATGTAAATCAAGCAGCAGTAATTACCTTTCAAGCAGAAAAGTCACCAATTCTGTCTTCTACTCCTCCAGACCATACGCTGTAAAAAAAAAAAAAAAAAAAAAAGACGGCGCTCTAGCGCCGGGAAAGGGGCGTGGACTGTGAGCAACAGCTGTCAGACAGCCCATCAAACACAATCCTGGCTCTGATTGGTTCTTTTTGATCGATCGCGGTGCATTCTGGCAATCTGCCAAAAGCTGCAGGAGCAGCAGGGGGTACTCGATGAGTCTGTTTTGTTCACACGAACTACTAGTTTGATGTAAAGCTGTCCATACATAGTGACAGCTTTAGCAATAATGACAAAAAGTCACCTTTCTAAGAGTTGCAGACTGCACCTTTAAGAGACTAACCAAAACGTGAACGCAAACATCTTCAAGCGGCGGCGGTGTAATGAAATATTAACCTATAATCATGCTGCGTAAATGTGCTAAATATTCTGCATGGGCTTCCACAATATGTCTATGGCTTACACACAGTACCAATTCAACAGTCCCAAGTTGATTAAATTGTAAATTATAAATCTCTATTTGTACGGTTGCCGTACAGACAACCCTCGTTGCTATTGGTACGTTTACCGAAGTACATGTGCGTAGCCAAAAAACTGTTGCATGGAGTGCTGCATGGGTTTCTTGTTAGAAAGTTGTTTGAAAAAAATGTGTTGTCTCCTTCTGGTGCTCTGCAGTTTGGGGATCCAACTTAGAGTTTCAAAAAGATCTGAGGCACTCAGAGAGACTGTAGTTAAAAAGCCTTATTCCATGAGGGCTATTTAATAAGATAGTGTTTTTTCCCCCAAAACACGTTAATATGTTTGAAATGTCATGCATTCATTTCTATTTTTTTTCCTTTCAATAATCGTTAACAAAGATTAGTTGTCTTTTTATAGCCAAACAAAACTG
The DNA here is from genome assembly GCF_900634775.1 of Gouania willdenowi. Lineage (NCBI taxonomy): Eukaryota > Metazoa > Chordata > Actinopteri > Blenniiformes > Gobiesocidae > Gouania > Gouania willdenowi. The sequence goes on along the minus strand of NC_041062.1, from coordinate 11,305,366 downwards.
AACCTTCACAGCCTCTGCATTCAAAATCATTTAAACATTGACATTTATGTCGTCCTGTTTCCCTCTTTTCGCCAACATTATATTTTAAACTGATTTTCTTTTTCTCAGGTGGCCCCTCTCGCCCCCTCCACTGCTCCCCCCTCCCATAATGTGCACGTCTCCTCCCTCTCAAGCCCGTTGTTGCTACTCATAGACTGTAAAAAGAATTGATTACAACGTGCATCGCAACTGTTTTAGATCACAGGAAAAAAAAGAACTACAAAACGATTACCCGAGTACTCGCTTTAACAATGGGACGGTAATCAATTAGAGAACATTTTCATTTAAACCCCTTATGTAACCAAGCTATCTAAATTACTGTTCAAGAAATGTGGCTGACAAAATGACTCATACTTTGTATTGCACACCGTACATCCTTTGATAAATAATATGAAGCCTGATTATTATCTTTTTACACAGTTTTCCTTTGGGTGACGTTGTCAGACTGGAGCAGTGGGTGGTGAACATGAGACGGAAAGACTGGAGACCGACACCATCATCTCGTCTTTGCAGTGTTCATTTTGAAGAGCATGCCTTCACCATCAACTCAAAGGTTAGAGAATTCCTTACATAAACAAGTGACTTGTATTTTCATTGCTGTCAGCATCATGTTTGCGGATACATGAATGTGATTTTGGGAAATGCATATTTCTTACTAGGGAAATCGTCGCCTAAAGAACACAGCTGTCCCTACTCTGTTTCCAACTCATCATTTGAGGACTTCTGGTGCAAAACGCAAGCTTTTGGATCATTGTGACACCAAGGTCAATGCCTCATCATTTTCAAATAGCAGGTTTTCTGGTGACAATGAAGAGGATTCAAAAGTTGACCTATGCTACATCAGCTTGACTTCTGCTGCCATCTTGACTAACAATGCAAACGGAAAAGTCCCTCTTAGCGTTGACATCTGTAAGGCTGACGCTGCTGTAACAGTGGATAGAAATATAGAAGATCATAGTTATCAAGCAACAACATCAACACAAGCAAAACATGACATTCGAGAGGATCACTGCTACAACCAGAAGTCTCCGAGATCTCTGAAACCGAGAAATCAGGTCAGTGACGAGATCCTAGAAAAATACAGGAAGAAGCTGAGAGGACATTGCCAGAAGACCAGGCGTTTAAAGAAAAAAATATGCTCCTTAAAACAAGTCATCAATCAATTGAAAAAGAAGCTATTGATGTCAAGTCAATGTGCATCTTTGCTCGAGTCAGTCGATGGAGTACCAAAACACATTTTGCAGAAGATACAACAGGGGAAAAAGTCAGCTAAGTACTCTGAGGAGCTGAAGCAGTTTGCCACCACGCTGCACTTTTACTCTCCAAAGGCATACGAGTATGTGCGTGACAACTTCAATAAAGCTTTACCACACCGTCACACCATCCGCACTTGGTACAGCAGCGTCTCAGCTGATCCAGGATTCACTGTAGCATCTTTTACAGCACTAAAAGGTCACGTACAGGCAAACAGAGGGAAGGGAAAAGAAACAATCTGTGCTCTCGTGATGGATGAAATGTACATCCACAAGATCACGGACTTTTCAGGCGATCAGTTGCATGGCTGTGTCGACATAGGCACTGGTGAAATTGACAACACATTAGCCACCCAGGCCTTGGTCCTCATGGTTGTGGCTGTAAATGAGTCGTGGAAAATTCCCATTGCGTACTTTCTTAACACAGGTATGGATGGATCAGAGAAGGCAAACATTGTAAGGGAGAGCCTAAGCAGGCTTCATGAGGTCGGTATTAAAGTTGTTTCACTCACGTGTGACGCCCCATCAAGCAACTTGGCCATGATAAGGGAACTTGGGGCTGACCTAAATATCAACAACATGAAGCCCTACTTTTTTCATCCAGAGAATCCCACACAAAAAGTAAAAGTACACCTGGATGCATGCAACATGAAATTGCAAGATGGAAGCGCCCCTGCGCCCCGTATTTTTGCTTCAAGAACGTTGAGTGGGAACAGCTCCAGTGAACGTTCACTGGTCCAGACTGGATCCTCTGGACTCTCTGCTGCAGCAATGGCGGAACCTCCAGTCATCATCTGGAGAGAAGAGGTGGAGGAACTGCTGCTCTACAGGGACCTGGTTCCTCTGCTGGAGGAGGCTCTGGGAAAGTTCTCCACCAGAGACACTGAGGAGGTGATTCAGTCTGTGCGCACTGCTGTACCGCTGAGCAAACACAGCGGGTAGGTCGAAACCTGCGGTTTGATTAGTGTTTACCAACCTTTTCTGGTCCTCTTTTCCACCACACCCCCTTTGTTTTATTTTCTGTTGTTTACTGGTTAACCCTTACACTCCCCTACACAGCTAGAGCTACAGTGGCTTATACACAACAACCTGTGTAGTTTATTCTGATTTAGAAACTAGTAAAACTAAATTAGCCTAATAAACTTTTTCCTAGTGTGCATTTGTACATATTTTATATATGGGAATATATTCCCTTAAATATCTGGAAGTTTGATAACCTTATACCTATTTTTTTTTTTCAGTTGATGCCATTTAATGTCAAATTGTGTCTAAAATAGGATATGAAATTACTTATGTTAGGGAATAAATTTACTATCTCCTGCAATATGGAGGTAGATTTGTGTCTTTATTATTCAATCAATAAAAACAAAAAAGTTAACTTTAATCAAAAATAAATATTTTCAATCAAAGAAAAAGTGTTAAATTGCAAAAGACTAGATGAGACCCAAATAATTGCATTTGAACACTTTTTCTTTGAAAAATTTTGTTTTTCATTGATGTAAACTTTTTTTAAATTGAATAATAAAGACACAAATCTACCTCTACTGCAACATGTTCAAATACCCCTCATGGTACACGTACCCCTGTTTATGAACCACTGGTCTAATCTAACCTCAGGTGGACTGGACCGTGCAGGGAAAAGCCTGCATAATACGACCTAAGTATAATCTTTCTGCTTTAATATACATGTGTATTTAAAGTTAGTTAGTTTTTATTTTTAATAACATGTTTTAAGAGAATCCAGTGAACCAAAGTTTATTCCTGTAGCATTAATTTACAGTCCAGAGGTTCCCCTTCCCTCACAGATGCACCGTCACTCTCACAGGTTCATGTTACTGATGCCAACATACATGGAGAAGGATGCAGTCCTGTGCACAAAGTTTGTCTGCATGTACAAGAGGGAGGAAGGATCCACTCTACCTGCAGTTAATGCCACAGTGGTGCTGCTGGACCCGGAGCGTGGGAATGTTAAAGCAGTGAGTAGGAAACCATTCATCCGTCATCTTTCACACAAGTCGTTAGAGCATGAATATGATATCAGTGATATCAACCATAGTTAAACTCTGCTAGTGATTGAGTACATATACTCCAGATGTGAGCACTAGTAGAGGCTCACATACGTATTCAAAGCCTTAGACGTTCTGGCTCCTGTTTGTTTCTAACCTGCAGGTCATGGACGGGGAGGTCATCACAGCCATGAGGACAGCTGCAGTCTCTGCTATCTCATCAAAGGCATTCCTGCTTTAAATCTGCTCACGTCCACTTGTAATGTTCATGTGTGTGTGCTGCTGTTTCTACATTTCCTCCTGGTTGTGTCCCACAGCTGCTGATGGATCCTGGTGCAGAGGTTCTGACTATCCTGGGCACTGGAACACAGGCCCTGAGTCACTACAATGTGTTCACTGAGATGTTTTCATTTAAGGAGGTATGGTTCAAAAAATGATTCAATGCAAACTACGAACAGTGCTAATAAACAGGGATATATTTAGATTTCAGTGCCAGCATACATGCATGTGGATGAAAGAAAAGACAGAGATTTCTAAATTAAAAAATCAGCATCACTTATTCTGTCACATTAGCCTTATATCTCCTCATTGTTGCTTCTAAATGTAAATCAGCAATTCTGACAAGTTTCAGGCTAGATCATAATAAAAGCTTTTACTGTGCTACACATTATAGTGAGTATTTGCAGATGTATTTTGTGTATAGGTTATGTTGAGGTTGAGGTTGTGACGTAATGGCTAGTGTATTTTAACACGTTTGCTAGTTCTGTTCACCATGTACACATTATGTAATGTCTCAAAGCAATTTGTGCAAAATTCTTCAAAAATAATAGTAATGTGCCTTTCAGACGTGTTCCTATAAGAGCAGCAAAGTTGTTTTTTTTGTCATTTTTGGTTCAATCTTTTTCCGTCTCTGATACTAAAAGTAATTTCTACCTGTTGGTGGCTATTTTTAACATAGAATTATTGCATTTTAGTTAAACACATTCATTCTTCCTACCCTTACTGATGGATGGATACTTAATTTATTCCCTGAAGGGGAAATTCAAGTGCTCAGTAGCATACAGCATGTCATAGATTCCACGCACCTAAATAAATAAAAGGCTCAAAAGCTACTAACAATAGTAATAAAAGTGCACAGTGATGGTACTAACAGCATCCAGCATGTATTTATTGTAATAACACGTTTTTTCATTTTAAATTATTATTTTCTTTTCCTTTCTGCTGTGATGAACATTACACATTTCTGTGGTTGTTAAAGGATATTTTCCTCTAATTTTGGGTTAATTTGCAGGTGCGAGTGTGGAGCCGTTCCATAGAGAGGGCTGAAAGCTTTGTGCGCTCACTGAAAGGCCCTGTGACAGTCAGCAGCTCAGTGGAGGAGGTGGTGAGGGGGGCCGACGTCATAGTGACTGTAACCAGGTGCACTGAACCCATCCTTATGGGTCGGTGGGTCAAACCTGGGGCGCATGTGGCAGGTGAGATCTCCACAGATCCCAGGTGATGGTTTTCTGTGTCAGTGGGTAAAATGGATGATTTACGGTAGTTTGTGCGTTGGCGCAGCGGTGGGCGCTTGCAGGCCAGACAGACGTGAGCTGGACGATACGCTGATGAAGGAGGCTGTGGTGTATGTGGACAGCAGAGAAGGAGCCATGGCTGAGTCTGGTGATGTCATCCTTTCTGGGGTCAGTGTTTGCTTTCTGTCACATAAAAATACCATCATTGTTTGATAATGGCACCCATTAAAACCATCAAATGTTTGTATTCAGGCAGAGATATTTGCAGAGCTGGGAGACGTTATAAACAGGGTAAAACCTGCTCTCAGAAACAAGACGACTGTGTTCAAATCCCTTGGCAAGTTTCAATAAATTCTGCAGCTCAACTATTAAAGTGACCTTTTCAGTAAATGCATATATTTGGTTAAATGATGAGCTCTTTGTCCTCTATTGTCTAACAGGAATGGGAATTGAAGATGCTGTGCCTGCAAAGCTGATTTTTGACAAATGGAAAGCAAAAAGCAGCTCATTGTGAATTGATGTCAAGTACGAACAAGTTTGAAGCAATAAAATGTTTTGTTACAATTTCTGCTTATTGTAGTTTTCAACCTGAACAAAGTTTATATCAATGTGGTAGGATATAGGGGTGTGAAAAATCGATTTCACGATATATCGCAATTTTTTTCAAATGCTGATTTAAATCCTTTTGTTTTGGGGCTTTATTTTCCTCATACTTTTCAGGTCAGTGTGTTCATTGATATAGAGCACATATGCAATATGTGTGCACAGGTTATTTATTTTTATATGATCTGTTCTGATCAGTGTTCAAACTGACAATAGGATACATTTTTACTTATTTTTGCGCATTGTCAGTAACTCAAAGTACTTGCATTTTCTTTTTTTCAGTGAAAATGTGCAAAAACACTAAATAGGATGATTTGAAGCAAATAGTTTTGACTCATTTCGTCCTCCGAATGATCAATACCTTCTGAACATATACAGCAACTTGATCTTTCATTTATACGTTTAATACAGCATAATGAAGACAATGTATTTGAAATGCATTTATTTGCTTATAAAATCTGCATGGTACTACATGAATATTTAGTAAAAGTTAAATACAGGTGTACGTCTTTGTGCTAATGGAACAATGGTAAAAGTCAAAATTAGATGAACCCTCCAGAAACAACCAAACATTTTGATCACTGCTCATTTAAAAAATTGACTGTGTTGAACTGAGCTCAGACCAGATTCATTCTTCTATTGGCTCATTTACTTCAGAAAACACAGTAATGGGGAGGAAAATCTTTCCGGGTTTGACAGTGAACAATTCTCTAAAAGCAAAAAAAACAAAAGTAGAAATGAAAGGAACAACACTGTCTGCATTGCACCTTCACATGCTCATCAGTCAGTGTGCAAATACTGCAATAAACCAACAGATCATTTCAACTTTAAAGGAAAAACACAGAATGAAACATTCATCACTGTAATTTCAAGGTTAAACTGTTACTTTGCGATTGCTTGACGATATATTTGAGGTCAAAACAACATTTTTAGTGTTAGCATGGGACTAGCCTGTGACGACCACCGACTGAGTTTTTGGCAGCGCTTCAGTCGATTCGGATGTAAACAAATGCTCCGTCATTACTGCTGACGACAATAAAACAAGGGGAAAAGAAAACACTGTAAAATTTCTTCAAGGCAGCAGGAATCTGTGTTTTAAGAAGAGGCTTCTTAACACCTTAGTCTATGCTAACTTCATGAATAATTAATAGTGTCATAGGAAAGTTACTGTTCTTACTAAAAATCCGATTTCCCTTCCTAACAACTTTCCATCAAAAGTCCCACTTTCACACTTAGACTAAATAATCGATGAAAGCCGATTTAAAAAAAACTAAGAAATGCTTCGGCACTGTGTGAATCTGAGGTGCTTCAGATGGAGATCTACTTTAACTTCTCTGTAGGAAAGGATGCAGGATTACAAATATTTGGTAAGGGAACTCGTCTTCACTTGGAGTAAGTAGTTGGCTCTGCTTCCACCCGTTACTTCCTGTTCTCTGTACACTTTACAGCACGCTGCACTTCCTCTTCCTCTTTTTGACAGGTGGGGGGCACAGGACCGCCCGGATCGCTTCGTCAAACACCGTCTTGAGGCCGCGCTGCGTTAATGCGGAACATTCCAGATATTTCACTGAACCTGTAAACCACACAGGACGAGAGAGTTACAATGACAATCCAAACAGCTTCCAACTCAAAATAATCACAATAATTGCATTTGATCAAGAAGCCAGTGGATCACTGACTGATTTCTTTGGCCATGGCCAGGCCTTGAGGGTAGATGATGGGAGAGAGTTTCTTCTCTTTCAGCTTTTCGATCGTGTCCTTGTCGTCTCTGAGGTCCAGCTTGGTGCCGACCAGGATGATGGGAGTGTTGGGACAATGGTGTCTCACCTCAGGGTACCACTGCAGAAGGAGCAACACGGCACAACTTTCACTACTTTGGTTTAGAATACCAGTCGTTCTTCCACAATTAATGTTAATGTCATTAATAATTAGGGTGCAGCTGCTCTCACCTTGGCACGGACATTTTCAAACGAAGCTGGACTGACCAGTGAGAAACAAATGAGGAACACGTCCTGAGGAGAAAAACAAATAAATTACATTAAACACAAAAATATGTGATTTTTATCGAGTTAATAGAGATGTCCCGATACAACTTTTTCACTTCCGGTACGATACCGATATTGCAGCCTTGAGTATTGGTCGATACCGATATTGACCCAGTGCGATATCAGCATGAATCATACATATTTTTATTACTTATTTTGTAGTGTGGAATGTTAGAAAAGCCTTGATCAAGTGATGTTACTCAAACAATAGAAAAACTGACCCATTATTATTAACCAATAAGTTACATTAATTTTAACCTTCAACATAATATCTACAGTATTCTATAATTGAATTAATATAATATATATTGCCAATTTGGGATGCAGTCAGACAAAATCCGATATTCATTTTCTGGCTGACATCGGACCAATATCAATATCGGATCGGGACACCCCTACTAGTTAACAATATATACATCATGGAAACAATCACAGTGCTGAATGCACAGAGACCTCCATCCTTAACACAGAAACCCGTTTGTCACAAACACAAAAGGGTCAAACAAGAGCTGTTGTTCACTTCCTTCAGGCTGCAGACAGTGTTTAGGTACTGTGGATACAAGGCTCTACTCTGCTGCGAGCACACACTCCATGTTCACTATTACAAGGCGATGAATGACTGAGTCAGTGCTGGTAAAGAACTGGTTCATGCTGCTATTGTGGGGTGGGGGTGGGGGGGAGGAAACAGAGATGAGCAGTTGTTGGGACTAGTAGTGTGTGAACAAACATGCAGACGTACTGTCTGTGGGTAGGACAGTGGCCTGAGGCGGTCGTAGTCCTCTTGTCCTGCTGTGTCCCACAGACCCAGGTTCACTGGTTTACCATCAACCATTACATTGGCTGAATAGTTGTCGAAGCTGCAGGGAAGGAGGGAATGAACAAAACTAAATTAGTTCTACTACAATTGGAAATCAGGATATAGCAGAAGTGATGATTGTCCTATGTGTCACTTACACTGTGGGGATGTACTCTCCAGGGAAGGCGTTGGTAGTGTAGCTGATGAGAAGACATGTTTTACCCACCGCACTGTAACGCACAAGCACAGAAATCAGTGAAGGCAGTGCTGGTCACACAGTCTTAGCACTGAATATGAATCATAAACAGGTACCAAATAGAAAGTTTCATCTTGTGTAATCCATCAACTAGAGCTGGGCGATACAGACCAACATTTTTATCCAGATATATTTAAGTTAAAGTCTTACCCAGAAAGACAATTCTGGGTTAAATTTGCTGATGCAAAATGTCACGCAGGCACATTTAATAACAAACTGCTGCACAATATGTGCCACTTTTGGCTTTTCCTCCTGTAAGGGACAGCATGTGTGAGTGAGTTCTGTAGTGTGGCTTGTTTAGGGGAAGGTCTGCATTATTACGCAGTCAGAAATCGATATATCGCCCAGGCCTACCATCAAAAGCCCAGAGGACAAAACCTATCTACCCCAGTTGTGTCTGCTCCAGTGATTATTATTAGCAAATGATTCGTGTGGCCCTCAGATTAGTTTCATAACAGTCCGCGGCCAAGCAGCTGCATCTACATCACCAACTGCAACGTAAAGCCATGGTTCTACCCTTCACTCAAATTAGCAAGTGACCATCCTAAACATTGTGGGAAATTATTTACAGGTATCGCTAATGTTTACATTTGGGTTTGATTTCAGGTACTTAAGGCTACAATTGACGTGTCTATTTATTATAAAGCACTGACTCCAAATCAAGGCAGTCAGAGAAATATGAAAAGAAAAAAAAAACTGTCCTAAAATAAAACACTTATTACGTTTTCTGACCTGTCCTGCTTAATAAAAAATCATAAAAAATCAGACCAATCTTTACTATTTCAAATAACAGCCCATTTAATGGATTACGTGTCAATAATTAGGATCATGATGGGAGCAAATCTTGAGGATCCGAGCACGTTGTTGGCACCGGAAGTGACGGTTCTTACCTGAGAACAGGTGCAACAGGTTTATTTAGGTGAATTTAAGAGATTAACAATGTTAAACAGCAGCTGTCAGTGTGCGTCGTGTATAATCAAAGCGGCGCAGTGAGAGCTAAGCTACAGTTTAATGTGTTTGAGCCAGCTGGACTGCAGGGCAGCCCAACAACAACTGTCGCTCCCGTTAGCATAGGCTCGTTAGCAACGCATGCTAAGTGGGTCAACAACACTAAACACACATAAACGTGTTACCCAGTGGCCTCCACGTATATAACTGGTTTGCGAAGCGGATCAAAGTGAGAATTAAAATGCTGATAAACTTACCCGTCCCCCACCACCACACACTTAATGGCCTGCATCGAACAGCTGTCCTAATAAGACCCGACCGGCTTCGACGGTGTTAGCTTAGCGAGCTAATTGAGTTAAAATAAAGCAGCCGTCGTTTGAAGGGTCGATGTAAAGGAAAAACAGCAGCTTCAGAAAGATCCTAAAATGTCGACTTGTGCCCCTGCCTCTCGGCTACACCCAGGTGAAAGTCCAAAGTTGTAAATCAGAAAGGCAACACCCAGGTTGGAGGAAAAACGCCCACAAAGGGGTGTGTGGGATGGGGCGATGACTGCGCCTCACTTCCTGCCATTGCGCGGTCAAACCACGCCCCCTACTGGTCACAGTCAGAACACACAGCCTTTCATTCATTCATTCATTCATTCATTCATTCATTCATTCATTCATTCATTCTATGTATTTCATTCAAATACCTCATTTAAAGAGGTCATGTTTATACCGACGTTATTTTTTTATAAATTTGTGAAAAGTTTAACTTAAAAACTAATGGACCGATTTTGATGAAATTTTGAAGAAATAAAATAAATGGAATTATAAACAATTCATTAGACTCTGGGGATTTTGGGATATTGATCTGGATCAATATCTTGAATCTGGGGCAGTTTAAAAAATAAATAAATCAAAAATCAGTCTCCCTTGATCATTTGTGACATTTCAATAATATTTATTATTATTATTATTATTATTATTATTATTATTATTATTATTATTATTATTATTATTATTATCATGGCTATATCTTTGTAACATTTAGGTGATAAAATGCAATATGCAGGGCTGCTATGACATTGATGTCTGCGTTCTCTGAATGCTTTCTATGTCAGTGTTTCATAAAATGTTATTCATTCTTTAAGAATATGTCATTATTTCTATATCCGTACTGCTTTGAAAAGTGTCTTTAAATCTGTGAAAAGTCCTCTATTAATGCAATTTATTATTAATCAATTATTTATTTATTTATTTATTTATTTATTTATTTATTCATCCATTCATTCATTCAGCATTCATTTTTTCACCAAATACATTATTTTCCTCCCAAATATGCTTTGTGAAATCTGTGAGAGAGCTGAAATAATCTTTTCAAACCTGCTGTCTGGTGACAATATTGCGCTTCTCTTCCACAAAAAAGTAAATTTACATTTTTTATTTATTTTTTTTTTGTGTGTGGCTGAAGTTGGCTAAAGCGATCCCAAAAGCTGTTCAGGGAGGACAAGAAAATTATTAATGAGCACAAATGATTTTAAATCGGAATACAACCAATTTGCACTTTCAAAAAGTAAACAATAGGGGGCAGGATGTCACAGCTTACAATGAAACTACAAAATAAGATAATTCAAAAATATATGTACTTTCTGCAGCCACCTTCACAGCCAAGCTAAGCCACAAATACATTAATCTATTTATTCCCACTTCACTTTTTTATCCTCTATTTAAAGCTGCAGCTCTGGATTAGTCTAATCACTGACTCCATATCTACTGTATATGTGTGTGTGCACAGAATTAACTCATACAGAATATTCATATGTTGGGGGATGTCTCATCAAACAACACATTAATAGGCTAAATATTATCATCATTGATGGGGGGAAAATGCAGAGGAAAGAGATTAATGAGGGATCATTCTATAAGTCGCCAGCAGGAAGGATGTAAAGCACACAGTGACAGATTATTCTGTCAGACAGACTCTGAAACACCTAAATATCTGCAATTTTAAAAACATAACAAGTTGAATATATTCAATTGTATGGTTAACTTTTAATAGAGTTTTTCATATCAATTGGGGGAAATAAATAAGGGAGAACATGCAAACAGCCCACCCCCATTCATCAATGAATCATAAAAATAAAATAAAATGTGTGCACAATAATTAAAAATTATAAAGGCACACCAGACTAGATAAATACAATTCCCCATTTTGTGAATTCTTTTAAGTCTATCTGTATAATAAAAATTGTATTAATTTTTACAGTGACTGTGTTTGAGATGATTGAAAAAGTGTTTCTTCAATCAATAGCTTTGTCATCCCCAGCCTGTATGACTGAATTCAAAGTTTGCCTTAATGTGCTAAAGGAAAAACAGTTGTCAGGTTGTGGTTTTGTGGAACTTTACAAGTCTGAGTTGGGAATTTTCCTCCAAAGGTCTGAATCCATGCCTTAATTACACTTTAATAGGCAGATGGTTGAAAAGAATTAGTATAAAATGCTCTCTACATTTTTTTGCATAGACCTATTTATTGCCTTTATTCTAATTTGGGGGAAATCCCCTTTGTCCCTCTTTGGATTAGTTTGTTGTAACTATAGTTAACCTGTGATATATTTGAATGGCAGCATCACATCGACGGAGGAAATAATTGAGATCTGGTAAAATGAGAAATATTTTTTGAAAAGTGGTTTCGTTTGTTGGTATGTTAAAACTCTGTGTAGAAGCACAGGTTTGGATGCTGGTAAAGTCAATGATATATTTATGCCATACTATAGTCTTACCTAAAAAAAAAAAAAAAAAAAAAAAAAAAAAAAAAAAAAAATTGGACAAATGTATGCCTTGCTATAGTCTTACCTAAGAAAAAAATAGTAATTTTTTGGCCTGACTATTGACTTGCCTCAAAACAAAACAAAAAACAAACACACTGGACAAATGTATTCCTTACTATAGTTTTACCTAAAAAAAAAAAAAAAAAAATAAACAAGACAAATTGATGCCATACTATAGTCTAACCTCAAAAAAAAAAAAAAAAATAAATAAATATAAAAATAAAAAATTGGACAAATGTATGCCTTGCTATAGTCTTACCTCAAATAAAATCATTTTTTGACATTTTTTGGCCTGACTATAGTCTTACCTCAAAAAAAGGAAAATGGACAAATGTATGCCTTACCGCCAACCCCCCCCCCCCCCCCCACGAATTTATGCTATACTCTAGTCTTACCTCAAAAAAAAAAAAAAAAAAAAAAAAAATGTATGCCATACTATAGTCTTAACTAAAAAAAAAAAATACATTTTTTTTTTTTAAAAATTGGACAAATGTATACCTTACTATAGAAATTTATGCCATTCTTTAGTCTTACCTAAAAAAAAAAGAAAAACAAACAAAAACAGTTTGATGCCTTACTATAGTTTAGCAATTAAAAAAAGAAAAAAGGGACAGTTTTATGCCTTACAATAAAAAAAAATTCAAAAAACTGAATTAATGCCATGCTTTAGTCTTACCTCAAAAAAAAAAAAAAATTCTCAACAGCTTTATGCCTTACTATAGTCTTACCTAAAAAAAAAAAAAAATCATTTTTTGACATTTTTTGGCAATACTATAGTCTAAAAAAACAAGACAAATTTATGCCATACAATAGTCTTGCCTCAACAAAACAAAACAAATTGGACAAATGTATGCCTTACCTCAAATTAAAAAAAATAATTTGACAAATGTATGCCTTAAAAAAAAAGATATATATATATATATATATATAAATATTTTTTCCCCTTACTATAATCTTACCTAAAAGAAAATAAATGAATAAATATTTGAGCAAATGTATGCCATACTATAGTTTTACCTAAAAAAAAAAAAATTTCTCGACAATTATATGCCTTACTATAGTTTTACATCAAAAAAGAAAAAGAAAAAAAGAGACAGTTTTATGCCTTACCTCAAAAAAAAAAAAAAAAAAAAAAAAAATTTATGCCTTACTATAGTCTTACCTAAAAAAAACAAACAAAAAACAATTAAAGAAGCTAAATTAATGCCATGCTTTAGTCTTACCTCAAAAAAAAAAAAAAAATTCTCAACAGTTTTGTGCCTTACTATAGTCTTACCTAAAAAAAAAAAAACAAGACAAATTTATGCCATACTATAGTCTTGCCTCAACAAAACAAAACAAATTGGACAAATGTATGCCTTACCTCAAAAAATGTTTTAGGACATTTACAAACAAGTGATTCTTAACATTACACAGAGATGGACCAGAGGCCTTCTGATTATAAACTCCCTTCTTTGACCACTACATTACTGAAATACTAGAAAACAAATTAGACAAATGTATGCCATGCTATAGTCTTACCTCAAAAAAACAAAACAAAATCAATCAATCAATCAATCTTTATTTGTATAGCGCCAAATCATAACCAATGGTATCTCAAGGCACTTTACAGTAGAGCAGTCTTAAGGACGGAGTCTTCATTTTATGGATATACACATATGCATATATACGTATATACACATACATATGTATCCCACACCCAACATGAATTCATCAAAAAAAAGAACAAATTTATGCAGTACCTTTTGTCATTTTTTAAAATTTTTTTGCCTTACTATAGTTTTACCTCAAAAAAAATTTGCACAAAATAATGCCTTACCTCAAAAACAGTGTTCTGGACATTTTGAATCAACTGTGCTTTCATGTCATTTTCTGGACATGTAGTACTACAGTCTTACCCCGAAAAAAAAAATAAAAAATTGGACAGATGTATGCCATACATAGTCTTTCCTAAAAAACAAAAAAAGACAAATTTATGCCATGCTACAGTTTTACCTAAAAAAACAAGACAAATTTCTGTCATATAGTTTGACCTAAAAAAAAAAAATCATAATAATAATTTGACAAATGTATGCCTTACTATAGTCTTACCTCAAAAAAGAAAAATGTGCACAAACTAATGCCTTACCTCAAGAAAGTTTTTATGGACATTTTGAAACAACTGATTTTTAACATTACAGAGGGATGGACCAGGTTGGGTTTGAACAAGAGGCCTTTTGATTACAAGTTCAACTCTTTGACCACAACACTACTGGAATTGTGCTTTGGTTTTGGACATGCCGTACTATCGTCTTACCTCAGAAAAAATAAATGAATCAAAAAAATTGGACAAATGTATGCCAAACTATAGTCTTACTTCAAAAACCAAAACAAGACAAATTAATGCCATGCTTTAGTCTTACCTCAACAAAAAAATTTCTCGAAAATTTTATGCCTTTATTAAAAAAATTCAAAATTCAAAATTAGACAAATGTATGCCATGCTATAGTCTTACCTCAAAAAAAAAATTGCACAAACTAATGCCTTCCTCAAGAAAGTATTTGGGACTTTTTGCAACAACTGATTTTTAATATTACACAGGAACTAGGTTGGGTTTGAACATGAGACCTTCTGATTACAAGCTCAACTCTTTGACCACTACACTACTGAAATAATGTTGTTACTTTGTCTTCTGGACATGCCTTGCAATAGTCGTACCTCAAAAAAAAAGAGACAAATTTATGCTATGTCTTGAATAAAAAATTTTTTTTAAAAATTGGGCAAATGTATGCCTTACTATAGTTCTACTTCAAAAACCAAAAAAAGACAAATTTATGCAATAATATAGTGCTACCTCAAAAAATGCAATAAAATGCAGTGAAAATGCAATAAGGCATGAAAATTAGAAAAAAAGTGACAAACACCCAAAATCAGAGGTAAGGCTATAGTAAGGCATAAAAATGGAAAATCTTTGGAATTTTTTTTCTG